>NC_035445.2:119664136-120338976 GCF_002127325.2 Helianthus annuus | reverse complement strand
GTAAAATGATGCCAAGGATATCCGGGACATGGTCATTAAGCTCCCAAAGGCGTAAAGCCAACAAAACCAATTTTTAAACGGTCACATTGATAATACCCAACTACTAATGAGTTGGGGTCAATTGCCCGACCAATCGGTATTTTAAATACCGTAACCCAAGCCCGTATAACGGAAAATAAGTTAAAAGTATTTACATGAGCAAGTAATAATCCTTAATAAACAAATGCAAGTTTCTTTTACTGGTCTCCTATTAGAAGCATGGTGCACGACCAGAGATGTTAGAAGAATGCTCTTGAGCTCCAGAAGTGGTCAAGAAAGCAGGTTTGAGGTGTGTTTCAAATGTGTGCACTACATTGCCTTTTATAGTGAAAAATTGTGCATAAGATCATCACAACTAAGTCTATAATTGCTCATGGATGATCAGCAGCTGTCCCTGAGTGCTAGGGGACATGTAGGGGGGCCCATGCTGCCATAATTGCACCCAAGGTCGGTTAAAACCTCAAACAGTGAATCTGTGCATGTTTTCTGCATCTGGCACCTTGACGCGGCCCGCATTAAGGATCAGGCTACGCTCACGCGGGCCGCCTGAATCCTTATGTCAGGAACTGTATCTTCACATGGCTCGCGGCCCGCATGAGCTTCCTTGTTTCTCTAATGCGGCCCGCCTGAGGCCTGTAATTCAAGATTTTCAAATCTTTTGCCATTATTAGCCTGACCTTTCGGTTCTGAAGGGGTAACTTTGCGTTTTGGGCCTCGTTTATTTACGAATAAGGGCCTCGCGACTTTTACCCGCGACGTTAAGTCCCCGGTTAGTTTAATTACTATCCGAGAAGCCTTATCTTTCATTGTTGACGCTTCTAACCCCTCGTATACGAAATTGATCATAACTTTCTCGTTTTAAAACGGAACTTCGTGAAATTTATATCGTATATTCTAGTGAGCGTAATTTACTGTTACAAAGCCTCGGGTATGTTAAAGGGTCACTCAGAGGTATAACTTAAACATGTTGACACAATTAACCCCTGTAGTTTGTAATCTCTCACTTTCTTCCGTATTTCGTTCTGTACGATCCATGATTTATCCGTTTGAAGGTACGAGCATCATTTAGGGTTACTGTACAATGTATTTATCCCTCGTTGACATTTTTAACCCTCAAATTTACATACTTTCATTGTTTGTCAACTTTAGTCCTTTATTTAGTATTTAACACCACGTGTAAACTCAAGACACGTGTCAATACATTATTGGACGCAAAATTTCGAGGTGTTACATCCTCACCCCCTTAAAAGAATCTCGACCTCGAGATTTATTGGAATAGATGAGGGTACTTCTCCTTCATCGTGGACTCTACCTCCCACGTGTACTCGGGACCTCTACGGGCATCCCATTTCACCTTCACAATCGGTATGTACTTCCTGCGAAGTTTCTTAACCTGTCGATCCTCGATCGACACAGGTTTCTCAACGAATTTTAAGCTCTCGTCGATGTGTACATCTGTATGTGGTATAACCAGTGATTCGTCAGCGAAACACTTCTTCAGGTTACAGATGTGGAACACATTGTGGATACCACTGAGCTCTTCTGGTAAGTTTAATTTGTAGGCAACCGATCCGACACGTTCGATTACCTCGAAAGGTCCAATATATCTCGGGCTTAGTTTGCCTTTCTTACCGAATCGCATCACCCCTTTCCAGGGTGATACCTTAAGTAATACCTTTTCGACTACTTCGAAATTGAAAGGCTTACGCTTTAAATCTGCGTAGCTCTTCTGCCTGTCTCGAGCAGCTTTCAATCGATCGCGAATTTGGATAATCTTGTCCATTGTCTCAAAAATTATATCACGTCCTGTCATCTGGACATCCCCAACTTCTGCCCAACAAACGGGCGTTCTACACTTTCTACCATATAGGGCTTCAAAAGGTGCAGCCTTAATGCTTGTATGGTAGCTGTTGTTATAGGAGAATTCGACCAATGGTAGGTGGTTATCCCAACTGCCACCTAAGTCGATCGCACATGCACGAAGCATGTCTTCTAACGTTTGGATCGTACGCTCACTCTGTCCATCTGTCTGAGGGTGGTAAGCCGTACTGAAATTCAAACGTGAACCCAAAGATTGTTGGAAGCTTCTCCAGAAGTGTGATGTGTATCTGGTATCTCTATCAGAGATGATAGACACAGGCACTCCATGAAGGGCTACAATCTTGTCTACAAACAATTGGGCTAATATATCGGAGCTATGAGTCTCCTTTATGGGTAGAAAATGTGCTGACTTGGTCAGTCTATCAACTATTACCCATATTGTATCGTTTCCTTTCTTTGTCTTTGGTAATTTGGTGATGAAATCCATCGTCACCATTTCCCATTTCCACTCGGGAAGTTCAGGCTGTTGTAGCAATCCTGACGGCTTTTGATGCTCGGCTTTTACTTGTGCACAAGTCAAGCACTTTGCTACATAGGTGGCTATAGACTTCTTCAAGCCTATCCACCAGAAATTTGCCTTTAAGTCCTGGTACATCTTATCCGTACCAGGATGAACGGAATATCGGGAACTATGGGCTTCCTGAAGGATAACGTCACGAAGACCTCCATAAACAGGAACCCATATCCTTCCATTCAATCTCAAAATTCCGTCTTTGCCATAGGATAACTGCTCCTCAGTTACCCCTAGCTTTTCGTTTGGATAGTTAGCTTCTAACACAGCTTCTTTCTGTGCAGCTAACAATCGTTCGTTCAGACTGTTCTTGATTTCAATGCTCTTGGCATTGATCCTTATCGGCTTCACTCTTTCCTTCCTGCTCAAGGCATCTGCGACTACATTAGCCTTGCCTGGATGGTATCTTATTTCACAGTCATAGTCGTTCAGAGTTTCCATCCAACGTCGCTGCCTCATATTCAGATCTTTCTGATTGAACAGATGCTGAAGGCTTTTGTGATCAAAATAGATCACAAATTTAATGCCATAAAGGTAATGCCTCCATAACTTTAGTGCAAATACAACAGCACCCAACTCCAAGTCATGGGTGGTGTAGTTCTTTTCATGCACTTTCAATTGTCGCGAAGCATAGGCAATCACCTTGCCCCTTTGCATAAGCACACAACCCATACCGGTGTGCGATGCATCACAATACACGACAAATTCTTCCATTCCGTCTGGCAATGTCAACACTGGAGCATTGCTCAGCTTTTGTTTGAGGATATCAAAAGCTTCTTGCTGCTTAGGGCCCCAATTGAACTTTATTTTCTTTCTAGTTAAAGAAGTTAGGGGTGCAACAATTTTTGAAAAGTTTACGATGAAGCGTCTGTAGTATCCTGCTAGACCTAGGAAACTGCGAATCTCCGTAGGTGTCTTCGGCTCCTGCCAGTTCATGACGGCTTCAACTTTAGCGGGATCCACCTGGATACCACGCTCGCTGACTACATGTCCAAGGAACTGGACTTCTCGTAGCCAAAAGTCACATTTAGAGAACTTGGCATAAAGCTTTTCTTGATGAAGCAGTTTAAGGATACATCGAAGATGTTTTTCGTGGTCAGCTTGACTCTTCGAGTAGATAAGGATGTCATCGATGAAAACAATGACAAATTTATCCAAATAAGGCTTGCAAACGCGATTCATTAGATCCATGAATGCGGCAGGTGCATTGGTGAGCCCAAAAGGCATCACTAGGAACTCGAAATGACCATATCGAGTCCTAAATGCAGTTTTATGCACGTCTTCGTCCTTGACCTTCAATTGATGGTACCCTGACCTTAGGTCAATCTTGGAAAAATAGCTCGCTCCTTGCAACTGATCGAACAGATCGTCGATCCTGGGCAAAGGATACCTATTCTTGATCGTCACTTTGTTCAGCTCACAGTAATCGATGCATAGACGCATCGAACCATCTTTCTTTTTGACGAACAGGATTGGCGCTCCCCAAGGAGATGAACTTGGTCTAACAAAATCTTTGGCCAGCAGATCATCTAGCTGCGTCCTTAATTCTTTCATTTCCGTGGGTGCCAATCTATAAGGCGCTCTCGCGATAGGTGCGGCTCCTGGAATGATGTCGATACTGAATTCCACTTGTCTGTCTGGTGGCAAACCAGGCAGTTCTTCTGGGAAAACTTCAGGATAGTCGGAGATGACTGGAATGTCTTCAATTCTGGGTTTCTCCTCACCGATGATTACCTGTGCCATATATATGACACATCCTTTCTTCAAACATCTGGATACCTTTAGCATAGATACATGTGCAGGCAATCCATGTCGAGTATCTCCTTGGATGGTAAGTGATTCTCCAGACGGAGTCTTGATTACCACTTGTTTCTAGTTGCACACGATTTGGGCTTGGTTATGCGATAACCAATCCATACCCAATACTACGTCGAAACCAGCTAATTTAAAGGGTAACAGGGATAAAGGAAATGAGTGGTTCCTAATGGATATAACACATCCATCTAAAACAGTTGAGACTGTTCCCATAGTCCCATCAGCTAGTTCTACTTCGTATTTTACATTCAAGGTTTTAACAGGCAATTTTAATAACTCGTAGAACTTATCATCCATAAAGGATTTATCTGCTCCAGAATCAAATAAGACTCTTGCGAAAACATCATTGATAAGGAACGTACCGGTTATGACATTGTCGTTCTAAATAGCCTCTTTAACATCCATCTGAAAGACCCTCGCATTGGTCTTCTTCCCATCTTCAGCCCTTTTCGCTATCTTTGGGCAGTTCGTCTTGATATGCCCCTTCTCATTGCAACTGTAACAAGTTGCATCCTTGAGTTTCCTACACTCAAGAGTCCTATGCTCCGAGGACTTGCATATCCCACATGGCTTCGGTGGGGATTTCTTTTCAAACCTGCACCTTCCAAAGTGGTGCTTCTGACAAACCTTGCACAAAGGCTTGTCGCCCGACTGTCGGTCATTTTTCTTGTTTTCTGACCCCCTCTTGTGGTCACGATTGCCCCGATGCTTCTTGCTGGATCTACGTGAATCATCATCCTCACGTTTCCTCTTCTCACTATCAGCATTCCTCAACGATCTATGCCTCACTGCATCAAGTGTGAGAGACAGAGATATATTTGCCACGGATCTGACGGTAGCAGGCCGAGAAGCCTTCACGCTAGCCTTTATTTCTGGGGCCAAACCCCGAATGAAGCGCGCGATCCGTTTGGGTTCCGGTGTTACAAGATACGGAACCAATCTCGACAGAGTGTTGAAAGTCGTGAGATATGCCTGGCAATCCAGGTTCTTCATGACCAACGATAAGAAGTCAGACTCTATCTTCTCAACCTCGTGCTGATGGCAGTAATTTTCTTTGATGAGAGCCATAAATTCCTCCCATGTCATGCTATACAGAACAGCCTTCCCAGAGGCTTGAACCAGAGATCTCCACCACGCTAGGGCTTCACCCTTGAACGACTGGGAAACAAACTTCACCAAGTCTTTCTCAGCACAACCACTGATGTCCACAACAGTGTCCATCTCGTCTAACCAGGTCATACAGTCCACAGCGCCCTTTTCCCCAGTAAAATCTCGGGGTTTGCAAGATACGAAATACTTGTACGTGCAACCCTTGGCGCGAGGTGTATTATTGACCACTTTCTTCTTAGGGTGGACGTTATTCTCATTGGATGAGTGTCTATCGTCGTCCTTCTTAGGCTTAGACGGAGTCGAGGGTGGTTTGAGATTTAGAGTGGGTTTTTGGCTTTGAGTGTGGTGTAGATAGGGTTCGGCTTCGGGACTCGGTGTATTCTTCATACTGCCGATCCAAGGCTGCCTTAACTGCGTTGTCTACCAAAGCTTTTAGTTCAGCGCCCGTTAAATGAATCTGGGCGTTATCATTGTCATCCTCCTTCGAATGAGTATTAACTCCACCTGGTTCAGCCGTTGTAACTCGAATCTGCTACAGAAGATAATGACAAAGTTTTATTTAGGAGTTTATTATGGAATTGTCTTTTATGGCAATTCATTAACCATGGTAAACATAGACCACATTTGGTTAATTTGTTACTCATTGTTTTCTAGGACTTGAATAAAACTTATCCTATTTACAATTAATATAGTTAGTGGCACAAAAGCCTAGTCACAAGGATGTTTTATAATATAAGTCGGGATTACAGAGAATCAAGGCATGAAGGTTTGAACCGTAGTCCTTTTACCCTTCTCTGACAGGGAGTCATAGACTACAACTGCCTTTTGTTTTATATGACAATAAGTATGGCCCGTAGGCACTTCATCACTAATGGATGTTTTAAATAAATGATCATCTTTATTGACGATTTAACCCATGATTTACCAATCATTAATTTGGGTTTTGGAATCCCTTAATGGATTCGTATATAAGAATGACACATGTGATTTTAACGAATCACATCTGTCAAGGATGTTAACATGTTTACAGAGGTTAACTGGAATCTGAATCTTTTAATTAAGTCTTACCATCTTGGCCGGGCCTTATAATGACACCAGGCTAGGTTTCACTATTAAGATTCTTTATTTAGGCAGATTATTTTAAAAAGGAATGATCTTTGTTTCATTGTATATAATAACAAAATGAAATTTATAACATATATTCCATTAATCATAATAATGGTTACACACTGCCCTAAACGTGACTTTTGATTAAATAAGTACCTACGCAGAGGTTTACAGAAAACAAGTCCACGCAGGGACCAAATACATAGATAGATGTCCGCACAGGGACTAAAAGATAAGTCCACGCAGGGACTGAAATGCACTTGTCCACGCAGGGACTAAACACGATAGATGTCCTCGCAGGGACTAAAATACTTAAGGCAATTGTCCTCGCAGGGACTTGATTGTAATAGTAAATACTATAGTACATAAAGAGACTAATGATCTCGTTTCTTCCTCCCTTTTAGTAGGTTTGCTAGGCCTTTAAGGAATCCACGATTACTTTTACGTTCTTGCTCAAAGTCTCGTTCCACTCGGTTTAGACGGTGGAGGATTTCTTCTTGCTCCGGTGGAGAAAAACGTGGCTGTTGCGACGGTTGCTGAACTGGAGGTCTAGGAGGTACTGGGTACCCATGAGCTGAGTAATCTGTTCCCCAAAGGTTTCCATAAGCTCCGTCGGGATGGAGGGCATTGTAATTAGCCGCTACTACGTATGGGTCGGCATCGTAATTATAGTTGTAATGCGTGTGACTCGGCTGCTCAAACGGGTTGTACGCGGTGGAACCGGCGTACGCTGGTATAGGGTTATCATACCCAAATGGTGGCGGAGGTGGTGCAACTGGTGCAGAATTCACCTCTGCAGGGTGACCAGAAGGTTCCCCTAACTGTGGTTCTTCAGGCACTGGCGGAAAGTGACTCGCACTCGAGTTGCGAGGGGTGCTAAAGTGGAATTCCCCTCCTCGGGTAGACATCCATGCGCCTGATCTCCTACGCCTTGGCGGATCTGGAGGTGCTTGCTGAACTGGTGGCGGAGGAGGCGGTGGCGTAACTGCCACGAAACGCGAATCCTCGGAAGGATCCTGTTGCTGCTGCTGCTCATGAGGCGAGAAGTGATGAGAAGGTGTGAAGTACCAATCACACTGGTTAAACCTCGCCTGGTAACTGTCGGGACCTTGATAGGGTGTTCCATGGAAGGATGACCCATCAGAGATCTCGATTGGATGGTTGGGAGTACCTCTTGCAGGTTCTATGGGATCCGTGTCTTCATCCATATCTACCGCATTATCTTCGGAGAAATGGTCTTCAGGTCCTAAAGGGTTATAACCTATTGGTTCTTGGACATAATCAGCCGGGTTAAATCGGCCTTGAAAGAAAGGAGTAGGATCGCCATAGGAACGGTGCGAAGCAGATCGCTGGAGAGGTATAAACGAAGGTTGAGGGTTACTAGGGTTGTTTTCCGAATCTGGTCCAAAAGAGTGACGGTATGAAGGTGTCGAACTGTGTGAGGTAGACCGTCTTGCTGGCTCAAAGAGGTTTCTTCTACGTCTCTGAGGTTCTTCGCTCCTTGTGCTGGAAGGGGCTCGCATGTTCGAAGGTCCAGTCTCGTGATCAATGTGAGTAGTGATCGGCCCTTTGCCTCTTCCTCCTCTTCTAATTGCTGGTGGCATAATTCCTGCTTAACAAATTTTTAAATCACAATAAACGATAAAAGACAAACTGGAATAACAATTCGAATTTGTCCTATGTTCTTGTCTAGACTCAAGTATGTGCAATTGTGTCATTGAGATTAAACACATATGGATAGTGTTTAATTCACTCAATGTTGGCTCTGATACCAACCTGTCACACCCCGATTTCCACGTGTTTCACTGGTGGGCCCGGTGGGGGATTACCAGGACGTAGTTGGCAACAATATAGTCAAACCACAATATATAAATGCACAGCGGAAGCATAAAGATAAATATATTTCAACCATTGAATGTAATATCAAAGTATCACAATTGTCGAAATATAATCCACAGAGGATCAAAATAAAATATAAGTATTGTTCAACAGACGTAGGCATCTTAAGCTTGCGAGACTCTTTATTGATGCTAAGGAGAAATATCCAGCCAATTACGCTTAGTTCCTGCATTTAATCTTTTTAGGAAAATACGTCAGTTTACACTGGTAAATACATTCAACTGACACTTTTGTAAAATGTTTAATAAAATTGATTTGAATGCACATGGCACAAACTCTTTATAACTTGGGATAATTTTTAAATAAATCTTGTAAAAGAATTACATGTTACTATGCGTTCGGTCGCCCGGGTCGTGCCGGGTTAAAGGTTAATAGACGCGCCACAAGCATAAAGCCGTGGCAGGAAAACCAACGGTTATACCTTTAATAGTATAGACACATTACGGGTGTACGCCTACACCCGTGTGTCGGGGTCGTGGCTATTTCGTAAAATGATGCCAAGGATATCCGGGACATGGTCATTAAGCTCCCAAAGGCGTAAAGCCAACAAAACCAATTTTAAAACGGGTCACATTGATAATACCCAACTACTAATGAGTTGGGGTCAATTGCCCGACCAAGCGGTATTTTAAATACCGTAACCCAAGCCCGTATAACGGAAAATAAGTTAAAAGTATTTACCTGAGCAAGTAATAATCCTTAATAAACAAATGCAAGTTTCTTTTACTGGTCTCCTATTAGAAGCTTGGTGCACGACCAGAGATGTTAGAAGAATGCTCTTGAGCTCCAGAAGTGGTCAAGAAAGCAGGTTTGAGGTGTGTTTCAAATGTGTGCACTACATTGCCTTTTATAGTGAAAAATTGTGCATAAGATCATCACAACTAAGTCTATAATTGCTCATGGATGATCAGCAGTTGTCCCTGAGTGCTAGGGGACATGTAGGGGGCGCCCATGCTACCATAATTGCACCCAAGGTCGGTTAAAACCTCAAACAGTGAATCTGTGCATGTTTTCTGCATCTGGCACCTTGACGCGGCCCGCATTAAGGATCAGGCTACGCTCACACGGGCCGCCTGAATCCTTATGTCAGGAACCGTGTCTTCACATGGCTCGCGGCCCGCATGAGCTTCCTTGTTTCTCTAATGCGGCCCGCCTGAGGCCTGTAATTCAAGATTTTCAAATCTTTTGCCATTATTAGCCTGACCTTTCGGTTCCGAAGGGGTAACTTTGCGTTTTGGGCCTCGTTTATTTACGAATAAGGGCCACGCGACTTTTACGCGCGACGTTAAGTCCCCGGTTAGTTTAATTACTATCCGAAAAGCCTTATCTTTCATTGTTGACGCTTCTAACCCCTCGTATATGAAATTGATCATAACTTTCTCGTTTTAAAACGGAACTTCGTGAAATTTATATCGTATATTCTAGTGAGCGTAATTTACTGTTACAAAGCCTCGGGTATGTTAAAGGGTCACTCAGAGGTATAACTTAAACATGTTGACACAATTAACCCCTGTAGTTTGTAATCTCTCACTTTCTTCCGTATTTCGTTCCGTACGATCCATGATTTATCCGTTTGAAGGTACGAGCATCATTTAGGGTTACTGTACAATGTATTTATCCCTCGTTGACATTTTTAACCCTCGAATTTACATACTTTCAATGTTTGTCAACTTTAGTCCTTTATTTAGTATTTAACACCACGTGTAAACTCAAGACACGTGTCAATACATTATTGGACGCAAATTTTCGAGGTGTTACACCAATAGCCAATAGTTTGGGGTGATAAACTCCAATAACCCTTAAAACATTTAGCAAACTTAGGCTCTTCACCTATTTGGGTCATGCCGTATCGCGCAACAGGTATGCGACTTTATCTGTGGATGGTGTAGCCTATTTTTGTGTTGGATTTAAAAGATTTAACAAACTTACATAACCACAATCGTGGGTCGAAGAACTGGAAAACGCTGGTGAATTTGATCATTCAAACAGCAATCTGGAGTATCTGGAAATACCGAAACTGTGTGATTTTTTTACCAGAAACGGGTCATCGTGGCAAACTTAATTGAGGAAGTTAAAGCTATTGCCTTCTTATGGTTCCGAAGCAGAACGAAATGGCACGATCTCACCTGGGAAACATGGATTTCTTTTGATTTAGCATGTTTAGGTTTGTAATTTGGTTGCTGTATGTTTTTGGTGGTCTGGTTAACAAGATGTTAGCCTGCTCACTTTTTGATGTATAAAAGCTTTTTGTTGGCCTTTCAAAAAGAGTTTAAATAACTTGTGTTCGTGCCAACGAGGTAGTGCTGCAGTGGTTGGGGAAAGAATTGGTATTCCTTGTGACCCAGGTTCGATTCCCACTCTCCTCATTATTTTCTGCGGCATCCAGGTGAAGAGCGAATACGGGTGGCGCCGGTTCGACTTTGATGGGAGGCGAGGTTTTACCGATTATTCAACTGTCGTGCCTTTGGGCTGGTGGAGGTCGGATTTCCGTGCATCTGGGGAGAGTCAAGTGGCTGGCGGCGAACGAGTAGTTGACATTGGCCACAGCGCCCAGTGTCACGGTGATTGGCACGTCGTTCCTTGTCGTTCAAAAAATTGTGTTCGTTAATTATACTAATTGCTGGCATTGTACAAGTAACAAACGAGCACGTTAGTACTTAGCATCGACCAAACAACGTTATACTGGTATCAATATTCGTTTCTTGTTTCTGATCGATTTAAAACACGTCTCCATATCACAACTTTAACTTTTTTTGTTTCTCTTTCGGGTTTTATAGCGAGTGCTGGTACCATAACGAACCGAACCGTTACCCACTAAATTCTCACATAGATTTGCAATATTTTAAAGCTTTACTTTTTTTATTATTATAACTAATTTTCACTATATTTAGTTTTTTTTATAAATTTTAATATACGAAGTTTTATGAAATTGAAAGTTTGTCGTTGCGACATGCCTATTACGTCTCATCATCATCATACACAGTAAATCCCACCAATAGCAAAGCTAAGGTAGGGTCCGAGAAGGGTAGGACGTAGACAGCCTTACCTCTACCCCGTAGGAATAGAGAGACTACTTCCAGTGAGACCCCCGGCTCGATTGTAGTTTTGTATCAAGTCTTGGACATAAGGCACATAACACACAACAATTGAGACAAATGCCAATTAATGCGTGTACCCCCTTGTCTTTCGGCTATCAACGCCACCACATGATGCATGATTAACCATCCGCCTCTTTTAACGTTATTTTCACGAAATTAATAAGATAACGTTAGAATTAGTGCACTTTCACTCCCCCCCCCCAAGCGCCCACACATATATACATTATATGCGCATACCGTAAGCGGGCCCGTTTTATCTACGTCTCAATATAACTTTTTTCCCGAAGCCGTGTTGTGAGGCCGATAGGTGTGGTATAAAGCCCCTAGGGGCTTTATCACGCTACATAAGTGCCACGTAGGCTCTGTGTCACATAGGGGCTTTAAAGCATCTCCATTTAATTTGCATGCAATGATTTAAAGCCCCTATCATGATTACCTAATTATTTGTTTTTTTTATTTTATATATTTTTTAATTTATATACCATTTTTATTTAAAACAAAATAAAAAAAAAACATAATTTCAATAAAATAATTATAAGATTACAAACTACTTAAAAATAAAAAACTACAAAGATACTTAAAAAACTACAAACTTAAAAATAAAAATAAAAACCTACTAAAAAACTACATATATTTTGCTCGGATATTTTGCTTGCGTTTGGGGTATGTTTTGTGTTTGATGAAAAATGGTGGTGCGAAATAGAATCCAAAAGAACTGGGAAGCGGTGGTGGCGTTGTTGGATGAGGGAATGTTGTGGTGGTAGGTCGCATAGGATAATACTTAATCTCACCCGTTCGCGGGTCTCTTCGGTATCAATTTTGTTCGTTGTTTGCTAAATTACCACAAAACGAATTGTTGGGGTCCCAGGCGTTTTGATTGTTGAGAAACATTGTGTGAGTATGATAGAATGTATAAAATTTATGGAGAATAGACAGTAGAAATGGAATGGGTTGAGTAAAAATGATAGGATATATATAGTGTGAAATTTTAAAAATAAAAGTTTTTTTTTTATAATAATACGGTTATCAAACGGTAAAATGGGGACCGCCAAAAAAGAGCCGTTAGCGCCCGTTACCATGCTAGCGGGCAATCAATGCCCCCCCCCCCCCCCTCTAGCGGACGGAAAATGGGGGAGGGGCGTTAAGGGGCGCCATCAAGGGTGATGTGGCCAGGGGCGGTATACCACGCCCCCCGGTCTGAGGTAGTAATGCACAAGTAAACCGAAGCACAATCGTAAATATTATCAAAGTGACCCCACATTTAGTTTTTTTTTAATAAATTAGCGGCGTAAACTATATCTATAGATAATGTTATGAATATACCGTTGCGACGTGTTTATTTTTATGCATATATAAAGTTCATTGAAATGGAGTTTTATTTGCAAATACTTGTAACTTACAAGTATTTGTTTGTTATGATTTTTAGTCGATGTAAAACACGTGGTGATATCCTATGGGGCTTATCGCGACTTTATTTTTTAAGATTTATTTTTCGGTTGCTATATCGAGTGTCTATATCGTATAATACCGTAATGAAGCGAATCGAATGGATTCCTGCCATTAACGTTATTTTTACCATTGTGTAAGGTCACTAATTGGGCTTAGAAAGGTTATACGATACCCTCTAGAATGTAAAATATAAAATACTTACTCTAATCTAACATTTTTCTAAGGCACAAACTCACCCCAAAAAGGTGGTTTTTGTCTTTATATGCACACCCTGCAGTGTTAAACTGTGGTTAAAACATGGCGTTTTGGTCCGGTTAACCAGAAAAAGACTGACGGGTCTGTTGACCGGACCAAAACGCCGAGCTTTGGCCGCGTTTTCGTCCTGCAACCAGACCGGGTGTCAGTCTTTTGTCTGGTTGACAGGACCAAAACGCGGCCAAAGCTCGACGTTTTGGTCCGGTCAACAGACCCGTCAGTCTTTTTCTGGTTAACCGGACCAAAAGCTACATTTTGGCAACAGTTCGACACTGCAGGGTGTGCATATAAGAACAAAAAACACCTTTTAAAGTGTGTAGATAGGCAAATGGGTGTGCCAATAGGTACACCCTTTTCTAAACCAAATCCCTTATCCAAATCCTACTGCCAGTTTTACAAACATCAAAACATTCAAAACTGGGTTCCCCTTCTTCCCACTGTCTTCCAAACTGTCTGAACTCTCCACCAACCACACCTGCAATGGCAGAAACTGAAGGAGTTAGAACAAACTCAACCTTAATTTGTGCACCCATAATGGCGGATACGGTGGATCAGATGTTGGTTCACATGAATTCAGCAAAATCTAGTGGTGCTGATCTTGTTGAAATCCGGTTTGATAGCTTAAAAGGGTCTGGTACCCATGAGGATATTAAAACTCTAATCGAATCTTGTCCTCTCCCCACACTTTTCACTTACAGGTGCTAATGAATGCAGTTTTGATAGTTGAATTGTCACAAAGTGGTTCCTGATTGTGTTTTGTTTTGTAGACCAAAGTGGGAAGGTGGTCAGTATGACGGAGATGAACCGAGTCGATTGGAGGCGATTCGGGTTGCTATGGAGTTTGGAGCTGATCACATTGATGTTGAGCTTCAGGTTTTAAGTAACTTTTTTATCTGAAATGAAAGATATTTGCTTTGTGAACTCATTTGATATAGTAGATATTCAAAATACTAGTATCTTAGATTATTGCTTATTGTTGGGTTTAATTGTTTTGGATAGGGTTGACCCGTTTTAATTAGTTTTAGCCCGTTTATTATTTCTTGGGGAATAAGTTGAAACCGTAAATCATTATCCTCAGTAAATCCCACCAATAGCAAGGCTAAGGCAGGGTCTAAGGAGGGTAAGATGTAGACAACCTTACCTCTACCCCGTACCGTAGGAATAGAGAGGCTGCTTCCAGTGAGACCCCCAGCTCGATAGTAGTTTTGCATCAAACCTTGGACATAAGACACATAACACTCAACAATTGGGACAAAGGCCGATTAGTGCATATACCCCCTAGTCTTTCAGCTATCAACGCCACCACATGATGCATGATTAACCGTCCCCCTTTTTTTCGTTATTTTCACGAAATTAGTAAAATAACGTTAAAATTAGTGCACTTTCACTTTTGCCCCCCGAGGGCCCACACACATATACATTATATGCGCATACCGTAAATCTTTATTATAATTATATGTGCTTGTGTTTCTAATCTACAATCAAAAATAATGTTTCAATCAGATTTCTCATTTCAGTTACTCACTTGCAGGCTGTTGATGAGTTCAAAAACTTAACCCGTGGAGATAAGCCTACAAAGTGCAAACTCATTGTTTCATCTCACAATTATCAAAATACTCCATCGCTAGAAGACCTCGAGAGCCTCGTCGCCAGAATACAGTCAACAGGAGCTGACATTGTGAAGATTGCGACAATGGCTGTAGACATAACTGATGTAGCGCGAATTTTTCAAGTAACCGCTCAGTGTCAGGTAAGCACCACAAACAAAATGTTCAAAGAGATAACGAAAGAATCGAGAACATGAAATAATTGGTTAATCGTACAGGTTCCAATAATATCTATGGCAATGGGTGAGAGGGGTTTAATATCTCGATTACTGAGCCCGAAATTCGGTGGATATTTGACGTTTGCTACGATTGGACGTGGAAATGAGTCTGCACCCGGGCAGCCGACAATCCAGGATCTTTTGGATGTGTTCAATTTCAGGCAAATAGCGGCTGACACGAAAGTATTCGGTATTATCGGGAAGCCGGTTGGGCATAGCAAATCGCCTATGTTATACAATAAAGCTTTTAGATCAATTGGCTTTAATGCAGTTTTTGTACCTTTGTTGGTGGATAACGTAAAGAGTTTTCTCGAGACTTACTCATCCGGAGATTATGCTGGGTTCACTTGTACCATTCCTCACAAAGAAGCTGTGGTTCAATTCTGTGATGAGGTTGATCCGGTTGCAAAGGTAAATTATATTGTTAACTTGGTTTTAAATTGTGTGATGTGCTCCGATGCGTTTGGTCTAAAAATCTTATGTGTGATGCGTGATACGAGCTTTACAAAAAAAAACTAAAAAATTATTTATACATAACAACTTATAAAAACGTACTTAAACTAATACAACTGACGTAATACATGACACATTATGCACACATTTTAAAACCAAGATTGTTAATAAGATAGAAAGATTACAAATGATGAGTGTGGTATTGTTTTTCATTTATCGTGTTACTGGTTGTCTATTGTAGTCGATAGGAGCAGTCAATTGCGTTATTAGGAGACAAGATGACGGGAAGCTATACGGTTGTAATACAGATTATGTAGGAGCTATTACTGCTATCGAGGATGGTCTACGAGGTTTCCTTCTATACTTCCTATTAGATGTGACATTATGGGTGGGTCGGGTCGGGTTGGGTTGATCTGCAAACACTTTTTTCTCTATTTTTAAAGTTTCTAAATAAAAATGCTTTAGTATGCCTACAACCTAAAGTGACGCATTGAAATTGCCACGCATACTGTTTCAGCTTCGGGCGTTCAAGACAGCTCAAATGGGTCACCTTTGGCTGGTAAGCTATTTGTGGTTATTGGTGCGGGCGGTGCTGGAAAAGCAGTTGCTTATGGAGCAAAAGCAAAGGGTGCAAGAATTGTGATAGCCAATCGGACTTATGGTTAGACTCTCAGTACCCGACTTAATTGCATATTGAACATCGTGCGAATTTTATTTACGTTCTTCAGTTCTTCGCTAGTTCAGTTGAGGTAAAACTGTGAAAGTCAACTATGTGACTCTCATCATATACAGGCGGTGCTTGGATGGATGTGGTGTTGTTTAAATACGTCATAACCAGACGTTTGAGTGTTTGGCAAATTCTGTATATCAAATGACCGAAAAAAGTTGTGAAAAAAAGAGAGATTATAAAATGTGAAACAGTTACAAAAAAAAAAAAAAAAGCAAATCCAAAAAAAGACACAAAAGTTATACACCAATTGTTTAAAAGATGTTCCTATTTTTATATCGTATAGAGCGTGCTAGAGAACTTGCTGAGATAGTCGGCGGAAAGGCTCTGTCTCTTGCTGACTTAAACACTTACAACCCAGAAGACGGCATGATACTTGCAAACACTACTTCAATTGGTATGCAGCCAAACATTGACGAAACTCCTGTTTCCAAGGTTTGATACCCACCTTTTTTCTGATCATCTGTTATATAACTTATATTTACCAATGTTGTAAAACGAGGTCTAGAACACTCGCCAAGTAATCGCTACAAGGTATGGTGCCGAAGCGATTTTCTTCAAATCCGCCTAATTACTCGGTATCGATCAAAGACGGTCAACCTCGTCCAGAATCAGATTTAGTCGGTCAGCTCGGGACGAGTTTGATTTAAGTAAAAAATAAAACTTAATTTCTATGTCTATAGTATTTAAACATGTATTTTTTATTTATATTGATATTCACGTATTTTCTTATAAATATTAGCAAAACTATGATATTTGACATATATATATAATTTCTCAAAAATTAATGTCTTTATAATTTATTTATCATGTCCAAGTACTCCTGCCTAGGCTGAGTACTCGCAACTCCCCGGTCGACCGACTTGGGAGCGCCTAGCGCCTCCTGCAACCAGGAATTAATGATGATCTGAGTTGAATAACGTATCATTTTGTTTTCTTTTTTTTTTTTTTTTTTTTTTTTTTTTTTTTTTTTTTTTTTTGAGCAGGAAGCTTTGAAGTCGTATGCATTGGTATTTGATGCTGTTTACACACCAAAAATCACTAGATTACTTCGGGAAGCAGGAGAATGTGGAGCCTTAATTGTTACTGGGTTGGAGATGTTTATAGGCCAGGCTTATGGACAATATGAAAGATATACAGGATTGCCTGGTAAGGTTTAATATGCAAAATCAATACGTGGAATATCACCGTATCGTGTTTCTTGTAATTATTGTAATAATTTTCAACTGCAGCACCTAAGGAGTTATTTAGGGAGATTATGGCAAAGTATTGATCGTCTCGGTTATTCATGGTATGCACCTCTTTTTATCTCATCTTCCTTTATTTTGATTAACTCGTTTTTGCTTAATCTTCTCCAAGTTTTATTAATTTTAAGCGTTAATAATAACTAATATATCTAGCGCGTCAGTCTGAGTAAAGTTCAAAAATAGTTAAAAAGGAAACGAAAGTCTACCAAGTTGTATTAATGCACAGAGCCTCATAACTTTTATTCAAAAAGTGTTTCAGGTCAACCTAACCCGGTACCCTACCTTTAGAGAAAGTTACCAGTTTTAATATGTTATGCAACTTGTTCGACCCGCCCAACTTGCTTCATATACTATCAAAAAAATAATCGAAATTTTTTTAATCGGATGGTTAGGAAATTGTATGATTTTAATACACTTTTGGCGACATTTGACGTGTTTCATTATTAGTCAGTCGAGCTTTAATCCAAATTTGACCCGTTTTAGCTCTAGTTTTCACAATGAAATGCTTTAATATTTTTATGTTGTATACAGAAACTGAAGGTTTCAAAGCAGCTGGGAAGCAAGGAGGTGGTAATTCCAATTCTTGTTTATGCATCATTTGTATATTTTTCAGTTGTCTGATGCTAAATTTTGATGCTAAATTTGATTGTTGTTGTTGTTGTTGTTGTTGTTGTTGTTGCTAAATTTGATTGTTGTTGTCGTTGTCGTTGTTGCCGTCGTCTATAAGACTGCAACTTTGTAACACTCATAAATATTTTAAAACTAATGAGCCCCCAAGTAGTTATATATTTTGGATAAAGTGGACTTTCCCTCGATTCTGAACTTCATTCACTAAAGTTGAGTTGGGCTCGAGCTTATTTTAATTTAAGCTGAGCCAAATCTTCAATTTGAGCTAGCAGCGAAGCTCATATTCGCGGTCTGGCATTGGCGCAACTTAGGGGGGGGGAGGGGGGACCGACCCCTCGAACTTTTTGCTCAATAGTGTAATATATGTGGTTTTCGTATAGAAATTTTAGGGTATATACGTTTTCGACCCCCTGGTTCTATAAAATTTTTTGGGTATATACGGTTTCGACCCCCATCGGAAATCTCAAGCTTCGCCACCGGTGTCGAGTCAACTTGTTTCTAGGGACCGACCCCTCGAACTTTTTGCCCAATTAGACTCCACGTAAGGGTATCTTGGTCATTTTACCCTAAATATTAAAATAAATAATAAATACAAAATAATAAATACATTAATCATGTTTAAAAAAATTATACATATATACAGACATATTTTCTCTCTCTCTATCACATTTCTATCTCTCTCTCTAACTTCCCTACCACCACCACCTACTCCCACCGTCTCCCACCACCTCACCAACAACCACCAACACCACTTCAATCTGAACCAAGTCTGTCGGAGCTTGTAAACATGGCCACAGCTGCTCAAATGGGAAAACGGAGGTCGGAAACGCGCTCAGGATGCTCGGTTTAGTGGGGTACGCGGGCTCACGTGCCGAAATTCTTGGCCTAACTACCGCCGACGGCGGTGGCGCCTCCACCCGCGGCTCCGCCGATGGCCGGGGTTGTTGCCGGGGAAGAGACGAGAGGGAGAGAGAAAGCTGAGTGTGTGCATGTGAGGTTTTTCGAAAGGAATGAAGGTTTGCAACCCTTTTTATAGCTAGGGTCTCTCAAGTGGGCTTGGGCCTAAGGCCAACAATCCCGCTTCTTGTGTCTTGAGCAGCCCAATCGCGTCTACAAGGCCTGTTTTTGAACCTGATCGTCGTAAAATGTCGTATAACATTATTTTAGGGTCATAAACATGTAACATAGTGTCGGTATTCAATATTAGTCGCGTACGTTCCTCGGTTGCGTTAAAATGCGTAAATTTCTTCGATTGTCGTTTTTAATCCATTTTTAGATCCGATTTCGACTGTGGATATTAAAATTTTATTACGAAGCTAAATATTTCATAATATTTCAGTTTTGAAGGTAATACACGAGTCCGATGCTCCTGTTTCGTTGTCAATGCGTTCCTGCTGTCGCGTTTTTCGTTCACGTATGCGTTTTGTGACATTCGAAAATATGATAATTTCGCAGAACGAAATCTATATGTTTAAATTATACGTATAAAATTCGTATTTGTCGGCTTTGTCAGTATTTTGTCCGGTGTCAGTTCGTTACCGCTTTTCGTTCAGTAGTCTTCACGCAAATCAACATTCGCGTACTGTAAAGCTAGATAGACGTTCCTAGGCATTCCAGAAGGCATGTTTAAGTTAATTTGTTTCTTAAACACTATATTTAATCGCCTAAACGTTTGTTAATCGCGTAATTAAAAGGCGTAAATTACCGGTTGTCACAATGAACAACCCTTAGTCTACAACAACTGACAAGAGCGGGCCCAAACACACACAGTTGTTTTGGTTTTGAGCACACGGTTTAGAAGGGCTTGAAGATGGGGCATTATGCGACACGTGGACCACACGTCAGAACGTGGCGTGGTGCTAAAACGGACGTCATGGTCCGGGGCGTGGAGATGTGGCAATTTTCGACACATGGCACACACCTTTTATTTTTACTAGTTGTTTGAGGGCAACGACTACTTACCACATCCAATAAAAGCATGCCACGTTGCACCTGTCACACCCCAACCGATGGTGGAAACATCGGAGTGAGACGAAAAAAGATTGCTCGTCACACAAAACGCTAATTGTGACAATAGAGTTAAAAATAAATTGACTTCATTCATAACAAAATGTTACAATACATGGAACTTGAAATACAACATATTCAATACAAGAAAATAATACAACAAACAAGTACAAATTGATCCAAAATATTAAGACTTAAGACGTCTAAGTGTGTATCTAAGCATCATCACTACTTCAATTTCAAAGGATCGTCGTCCTCAACCTATAACATGTTTAAAATAAAGTTCAATGCAAAAGCAAAGACGAGTATACAGGTTTTCGT
This sequence comes from Helianthus annuus, assembly GCF_002127325.2. NCBI lineage: Eukaryota > Viridiplantae > Streptophyta > Magnoliopsida > Asterales > Asteraceae > Helianthus > Helianthus annuus. The sequence continues at coordinate 120,318,605 of NC_035445.2, read as the reverse complement.
ACATAGCATAAAAAGATATGTTTTAAACAATTCCACATGGCAAGCTATTATTACAAGTAGGGGTGCTCAAAACCGGATATCCGGAAATTCGGATATCCGAAAATTTCGGATAGTTAAATTCACTATCCGAATCCGTATCCGAAATTTCGGATATCCGAACTTCGGATATCCGAAATTTCGGATATCCGAACTTCGGATATCCGAAATTTCGGATACGGATTCGGATAGTAAAACGGATATCCAAAATCTTGAAAACACATGTTCCAAAAAGCCCAAATCTGTCTGATGAGATTCAACTCAAAATTCACAAATCTCTTTATCGTCAGAGCAAAGTATATGGATCTTAACTAAATATACAAATAAACATAAACTATACATCAGCAAATGTAATAACAATCATTAACAAGATGAATAGATCTGATGCGAGAGGCTTCTAATATTTAGAAAGGATGAAATGTGCCTTGCCTGCCACCACTGCCACCATCGCGGCTTCATCATCGAGCTAGAAAACAGACAAAGTCTTGAACGATTCACCATGAATACATTCTTGATTTCTTGAGCAATTTTGACAGTGTATCTGAAAAAAACTCTAAAGATTAAAGAAGATGTCTAGAGATGAATGATGTATAATATTGAAAACCAAAGTAAAAAATCATCATCATATTGACCGATAATGATGAATTAGATGTTTCTTGATTGAAACAGTTATGTTGACACTTGTGGAAGATGCTGAAGAAATGGGGGCGCGCGGGTAGAAGTAGGGTTTTCAAGCATATATATTTAATAATTAAAAATAATATTATTTAATATTTCGGATATCGGATATCCGAAATATCCGAAAATTTTGCATATCGCTATCCGAATCCGAATCCGAATTTTCGGATATCCGAAATTCGGATATCCGAAATTTCGGATATCCGATTTTTTCGGATAATTCGGATTCGGAATTTCGGATAATTCGGATTCGGTTTCGGATTCGGATTTTTTTGAACACCCCTAATTACAAGATAAACAATAAATTCGGCATTTGTTTGACTAATCAACCCAAAGATGAAACGCAATAAGCTCTTAACATAACCCAAAGTTTACAGGTGGTGCGTTAATCCTATAGCGCTATATATGTCAAGGATAGGCTCGTACGAGGTTAATGATAAGTCTAACACAAAACGTATAACCCCAAGTTTAAAGTATCAAGTAATCAAGTAGGCATGCATGTATAAGGAATGTTCGTGCATTTAGGAATAAAGTTTAAGTGTAAGTTTATAGTTTAACATGTTACACCCCAAAAGGGGGTTCAAGTATACTCACAAATATTGCGTATGCTTTCCGATTATCCAAACGTGACGAGGTTGTCGAGATTAGAAGGATGAATGGGTTCGAATTGGAGTTTAAGGGATGTTTATATTCGGGTTTAAAATACAAAAGTATGAATACGAGAAAATAATCATCTAACACATAATACTCGTTTTGACACTATGAAACCCAAAAAGGGATTGAATGTTTTCATGGGTTAAAATACCCATTAGAATCATAACAAGTTATTAAGGTCTTAGAAGATGTAACTTAACATTTGACAAATGACCACTAGGTCATCATCAAAGGTTTGGTTACTTTGGATATTATATATGTTACATAGTTTATATTATAGGTTTCTAGTCCAATAATTCAACAAGAACATCATATAAATCATGCATGAGGTAGGAAGATGAATCTTCCATTTAGGCACCTCTTGTGTTTCACCGATGCACAAGTTGTCATGGACAACAAGGATGATCATGAATACATACAATAAGGAATGAAATAACTACAAGCTAAGTAAGAAAACATCAAGTGATGTGTGGATTTTCAAGTAGGATAGCCCAAGCTAACCTTATAATCACACAATCTCTAAGTCTTAGACTTGTTCATCACTTGTGGGTTAAAACCCTATCAAAACAGAATGTTTATGAGGATTATACATCTGGATTTACATGTCACAACCTTGTTTTTAAGCTCACATAATCATGGTCTTGATTAGTGGCATAAGGACATAGGAATGTGTTGAAGAAAATATAAGTTCATGTATGTTTAATAAATTTTTCTTTCAAAACAGAAAGTTGGACCTCATTTTGGTGATGTTTCACCTTGGTTTTCCATGGAAAACCTTGTGAGAACAATTCTAGAGGTGTTCCACACTTTGTAGAGGAAGAAGAAGTAAAAAAGATGGAAGAAAGGTGAAGAAAAGTGCTCATTTACCACTTAGAATAATATGCCCAAAACTTGCATTTTCAGCTGAGACTAGAGTGTTTTGAGAGTGTAATTGAGTTGGAAAAATGAAAATGAGTGTTGGGAGGCTTGGTTTTATAGTTGAGTTTAGGATTTGGGGTATTAAATGCAAAAAACACAACATAAAACACAAAAAATGACCAGTAGATGAAGCTGCCAAGGAAACCTGCGGATCGCACGCTCACGCTCACGCGGGACACGAGAGTAATGCTTGTGCGAGTCGCGGCCGGTGAGAGCCCCGGGTTGGGCATTTGTTTGATATTTTGACATTTCTAGTCCCTATACTTTCATTATTCGATGCTTTTAGTTGTTTTCAAGGTGTTTTATGTCTAAGGAACATAAGTAAGGGTATGTTATGTAATTAAAGCATAAGAATGTTTATAAAACAAGTATGAATAAGTATTTTTGTCGGGAATTATTATCGAATACGCATAACTCGAGCGTGAAAGACAAGTATTTGTATGTTTATTATACGTTTACAAGAATCATGGATAGTGAATCAAGGTATAATGAATCAAATTCGTATATGTATAAATGAAATAGTAGGATATAATTTGAGATACATCGATAGATTTCACTACGATTTAAATCTTGGATTTTCGATGATAAGACGATATACGATTACGAAAGACACAAGCTTCCAAAAATGGATTTACATGATAAGTTTTCTAATTTAGGAAAGTTACGAAAAACAGGGCGTTACAGTCTCCCCTCCTTTAGAAAATTTCGTCCCGAAATTTGTTCAAGAGGAAGACCCCAGAGAAAGCATTTTGGCTAAAGAATCGAGACTTGGGAGTTTTGAAACATTTTGAAAAGTATGAAATTTTGAAGAACGAAAAGATGGGTTTGTAAAAAGAGTTTGCTTGGCTAAAAATGGTTTGAGGCATTAAGCATAAGTAAAAACGTGTAGATGCGTGTATAAGCAAAGCAAGTTTAACAGGTTTAGGATAGTTCAAAATTGAGATGTATTAAATGTGTTGTATTAAGAAGGAGAATTTTTGTACAAACGGTTTGTATTTTGATGAAAAGCATGGTCACAAGGTAGTTTGCGTGAAAGGTTTCATTGGTTTTAAAGAGTATTGATAAGTCTCAGTTTTGTAGAAAGTTGTTCATTGGTGAGAAGCGAGATAGTTGAGTATTTTTAAACAAACAGTTTTGAAGGTAACGACCAACTAAGTGTGTTTATACGTAAGTAAAAATGGAAGATAGTTTTAAAGCAAGGAAGTATTTTAGGTTTCGAATGTTTAAACAGACTTGATTGTAAACGAGGTTTGTATAAAAGACAAAGAATAACGGGGAATAATGGAGGTATAAAAGTGAACGATTGATTCTAATAAACGAATGCGAGTATAGGAACGACATAAGCATTGGATAAACGAAAGCGGTGTGTTAAGAATGAGGTCTCGTAGTGGATAATCGGATATAATATGTTTGTGAGTTGTTAAAGTTTGAATTGGGTCCAAAAGGTCTGCAAAACACCAAATTTCTCATGGCACGTTTTACGAAAGTTTGGTAACATGGTGAAAACACTTATATATAGGAAATACAAGCGGCGTATCCACCATGTTTTGACCACATTACGTCCGTTTCATATTCGGTGTCATGTTAAGTTCCGTGTCTTACCGTACATAGTAGCACACTCTATGGTTCTCATACGCCTATCGCTATAATCCCGTGTTCACCCGCGATTATATTGATCGTCGCATGATCCGCATAGCTTGTACTAGTTATGTATGAATCAGGGTATACATAAATTTGGAAAATAAGAATGTGTACGTATAAGATTGTAGTATATAAACATGTTCATGTGTAAGTATGTACGTGACCCACGTAAGCGAATCCCTCAGGTTACCTCACTTATAGGTATGAATGTATGAATATAAGTATGCGTATGAGTATGCATATGAGTATAAGTGTGAAAATAAAACGTATGAGAATAATTATGAATATAAGTAGGTATAAATGACGATAATTTCGTGTATGACATGCATTGAATACAACGAACTTAAACATATAAAATGATTGAGAAGTTTGAGTACGAAAAAGAAGGAAAATGAATGATATAAAAGGAAATTGTCGTGAGATATTGACTAAAACATGTATGATGATATGTATGTATAGTTGTTTCAGCAAAACGTTGAGTTTATCGAATCAAAATAGTTCGAGTTTGATTTGGAATGTAGAATCTAGTTTGTGAATGTAAAAGAATACAAAGTACCTATTGGTTATACGTGACGTATTTTGTAATGATCGGAAATGCTACTCTTGGTTTAAAAGAATTTATGTAAGTAGAAAATTGTTGGTTCCTATGAAGTTTTCTTGCCCACGTGTTTTGAATTTAAATAACATATTGAGAGGTGTATGAAAAAGGTTTTGAAAATAGTAAGTTTGCATTATTTTAAAGGGTCTTGCATTAAAATAAGAAATTTGAAATTTGGAGGTTCTCGTGAAAACGTTGATTCTTAAAAAAGAATTTTAGCATAATGAACTTAGTGATCGTTGAAAAGTGCTTTTAATAAAATGTTTTATTGATTTTGAATAGAGCTTTAGTAATATGATCTTATATTAACTATAAGATCTTATAGGCAAGTGAGATGGCTAGTTTGATTTTCGATTGTGAACAAAGTCTTTGGTATGATGATAAATGTGAGCGTGTCTTAGTGATTAGGTTGAGTATGAAGTTCATGGGCAAGAGATTCATTGGACCGATTAAGTTGATAGGTAGCATTTCGTAAGGTTTTGAAATTCGGGTAATAAAACGTTTTAAGGTATGATTAAGAATTTCGTGTATGCAAGTTATGTGAAAATAGATTGTAGGGTAAGAACTACGTTTGATAAAATAATAAATTTTGGAATGGATATAAGTAGGGATTTTGACGAATGATAAACGATTTACGTGTAAAACATGATCTATGATATGCCTCCATTTTGTGGTTATGAGAAATGTAAATCTAATTGGGTGACGTTTTTGAAATCATGCATGTAAATGAAGTATAGATGTATGAAAAGATTTGGCATGATGTGTGTGAAGAAAGAAAAAAAATCTTGAAAATAAATTTGAATTTGAAAAGATTGCATCGTATAAGATTGATAATAGGAAAACATAGGTTTGACCAAACTTGGATGGTTCCGAAACGGAACTTTGACTAACCAATGTGGTCGAAAAGTCTTTCGAATTTGAGGAGCATGCTTTGGCCTAATAGGTGGAATACTCTCGCCGACATGACGGTTAACGGTATTCACCCTTCCGGTTACTACATGTCCCAAATCAATCGAAATTTCGAGACTTAGCGGGATTTATGAAAAATCAAGGAGTGGGACTAGTCGACAAGATGCGAGTTTCACCCCTAACCTGACGATTTCGTACCCTAAGTGTGGTTGGTACTCGTCGGGTCAAATTTAATTTCGACACGTTGACGAGGGTCCACTAGAATTCGAATGGAAATTCTTCATCAAGGTGAGGATTTCACTCCTAACTTGATGGCATATCTCGTGTAAAAGAATAGGTGGATTGATAGTCGTTCACCAAATTGTGGGTTTCACGCCTATTTTGGTGAAGTCGTCTCGTGTATGTATTACGAGTTTTTTCGAGTTTAGTATAATCGAGTAAAATGCCTTAGGAAAGGCGTACGTTATGGAATAATAAAAACAAGTATGAGCACATAAAAGGCATTTCAAGAATAGTACATAAAGATGTTTCATAAAAGTAGCATGTGAAGCAAATATGGTCGAATTTGATGCTTAACTATAGACAAGGTCAAAAGCATGGCAATTTTCCTAATTCCCTATAGTTATGGCTCTGATACCAATCTGTCACACCCCAACCGATGGCGGAAACATCAGAGTGAGACGAAGAAAGATTGCTCATCACACATAACGCTAATTGTGACAATAGAGTTAAAAATAAATTGACTTCATTCATAACAAAATGTTACAATACATGGAGAACTTGAAATACAACATATTCAATACAAGAAAACAATACAACAAAAAAGTACAAATTTGATACTACATATTAAGTATGTATCTAAGCATCATCACTATTTCAATTTCAAAGCATCGTCGTCCTCAACCTGTAACATGTTTAAAATAAAGTTCAATGCAAAAGCAAAGGCGAGTATACAGGTTTTCGTACATAGCATAAAAAGATATGTTTTAAATAATTCCACATGGCAAGCTATTAATACAAGATAAACAATAAATTCGGCATGTGTTTGACTAATCAACCCAAAGATGAAACGCAATAAGCTCTTAACATAACCCAAAGTTTACAGGCGGTGCGTTAATCCTATAGTGCTATATATGTCAAGGATAGGCTCGTACGAAGTTAATGATAAGTCTAACACAAAACGTATAACCCCAAGTTTAAAGTATCAAGTAATCAAGTAGGCATGCATGTATAAGGAATGTTCGTGCATTTAGGAATAAAGTTTAAGAGTAAGTTTATAGTTTAACATGTTACACCCCAAAAGGTGGTAAACGAAAAGGGGGTTCAAGTATACTCATAAATATTGCTTATGCTTTCCGATTATCCAAACGTGACGAGGTTGTCGAGATTAGAAGGATGAATGGGTTCGATTTGGAGTTTAAGGGATGTTTATATTCGGGTTAAAAATACAAAAGTATGAATACGAGAAAATAATCATCTAACACATAATACTCGTTTTGACACTATGAAACCCAAAAAGGGTTTGAATGTTTTCATGGGTCAAAATGCCCATTAGAATCATAACAAGTTATTAAGGTCTTAGAAGATGTAACTTAACATTTGACAAATGACCACTAGGTCATCATCAAAGGTTTGGTTACTTTGGATATTATATATGTTACATAGTTTAGAGTATAGGTTTCTAGTCCAATAATTCAACAAGAACATCATATAAATTATGCATGAGGTAGGAAGATGAATCTTCCATTTACGCACCTCTTGTGTTTCACCAATGCACAAGTTGTCATGGACAACAAGGATGGTCATGAATACATACAATAAGGAATGAAATAACTACAAGCTAACTAAGAAAACATCAAGTGATGTGTGGATTTTCAAGTAGGATAGCCCAAGCTAACCTTATAATCACACAATCTCCAAGTCTTAGACTTGTTCATCACTTGTGGGTTAAAACCCTATCAAAACAGAACGTTTACGAGGATTATACCTCTGGATTTACATTCACAACCTTGTTTTTAAGCTCACATAATCATGGTCTTGATTAGTGGCATAAGGACATAGGAATGTGTTGAAGAAAATATAAGTTCATGTATGTTTAATAAATTTTTCTTTCAAAACTGAAAGTTGGACCTCATTTTGGTAATGTTTCACCTTGGTTTTCCATGGAAAACCTTGTGAGAACAATTCTAGAGGTGTTCCACACTTTGTAGAGGAAAAAGAAGTGAAAAAGATGGAAGAAAGGTGAAGAAAAGTGCTCATTCAACACTTAGAATAATTTGCCCAAAACTTGCATTTTCAGCTGAGATTAGAGTGTTTTGAGAGTGTAATTGAGTTGGAAAAATGAAAATGAGTGTTGGGAGGCTTGGTAATGCTTGTGCGAGTCGCGGCCGGTGAGAGCCCCGGGTTGGGCATTTGTTTGATATTTTTACATTTCTAGTCCCTATACTTTCATTATTCGATGCTTTTAGTTGTTTTCAAGGTGTTTTATGTATAAGGAACATAAGTAAGGGTATGTTATGTAATTAAAGCATAAGAATGTTTATAAAACAAGTATGAATAAGGGCATGTTTGGCTAAGCTTTTTGAAACAACTTATTGACTTATTGGCTTTTTGGAAAAGTCAGTTTGGTGTGACTTGTTGACTTATTGGCTTTTTCCCCTCACATACACCTCGATTGCCAAACATCATTTTGGAGTTTATGACTTTTCAAAAAGCCAACAAGTCAAAAAGTTGTTTCAAAAAGCTTAGCCAAACATGCCCTAAGTATTTTTGTCGGGAATTATTATCAAATACGCATGACTCGAGCGTGAAAGACAAGTATTTGTATGTTTATTATACGTTTACAAGAATCATGGATAGTGAATCGGTATAATGAATCAAACTCATATATGTATAAATGAAATAGTAGGATATAATTTGAGATATAACGATGGATTTCACTACGATATAAATCTTGGATTTTCGATGATAAGACGAAATATGATTACGAAAGACACAAGCTTCTAAAAATGGATTTATAAGATAAGTTTTCTAATTTAGGAAAGTTACGAAAAGCAAGGCGTTACAGCACCCACTTGCCCTTCCACGCCGGTGGAGTTCCACCCGCCCACTAAATAACGCCAGTGAGAACGTCGTGTGCGGTGTGGTGTGTGCGGCGTGGAGTGGCCTAAACGCCACAAATCCACTCCCACACCGTATGGTCTTAGTGTGATTGGTTGATTGCTAGTGGACCCAAATCTCTCATTTCTTTCACATAAACTCCACGCCCACAAAAACGAATAATATGATTGTGATCTGAATATGTTATAAGGTTATAGGATGGTCACCGTCATGCATATGCAATTGGCTGGGCAATTAAATAACAGAAAGGATAAGCTGTAAAAAATGATTGGTGGTCTTGATAAAAGAAGGTTGAAACTACTGGCACTAGTAATCTTTGTATTTTAGTGAAAGCGCAGCCAAGTTGGCTGCATCTTAATGCCTTTATGCTTTTACCTCTACTTTATATGTAAATGACCCAAATTTTGTTTGATAGTGTCATAATTTCAATTCTTGGGGCTGGATTCTATGTGAGGTTTACTTAGGTCAAGTATTTTGAATAAAAATAAGGGTTACTTTGTTCAACCCGTCTCCGTGTGTTAAATTTTTTATGCGGTAAATCTTTCCCATAGCATGTAACTTAGCACCATCACAGCAGATACCGGTGGTGTATGTAATGTAGGATGAGACAAGGACTCTTAACACTATATTCAGATGGACTATGCATGCATACTTGTTTGAATATGTAGGAGAGAACACAAAAGAGCTTTACTTGTGGTTTTCCTTTTAGATGTTTATAAGTTACGACGGTTCAAAGAATTGAGAAGATAGTGGCCGCTAGGGGTGTGAATTTCTGACACGAACTGAAAATATGACACGAACCTAACACGAAATTCGCGGGTTTGGGTTTAGTCTAAACGGGTTCGGGTCAGTTTCAGGTTGAACCCGCGAACCCGTTTAGCTAAAAAGGTCAGGTTCGGGTCAACCCGGTCGGGTTGGCGGGTTGACCTGTTTAACCCATTTCTATTATATTATAATTTTTTACAATATTTTTTATGTCATAAATTAAATTGGGTGTGTATTTTATGCTATAATTATAACTAAAAAAAGAAAATTGACATAAGATTTTAATGTAATTTTATTATATAATTTTGTGTTTTTTATAATAGATGTTAATTTTAATATATTATATTGCTGAAAAAAATAAAAAGTAAAAAATTAAAAAGTAAAAAATTCCGGTTGAACGGGCCAGGTTTGGGTCGACATGCAAATATTCGGGTCGGGTTCGGGTTCATATGTATGACACGATTTTCGAGTTCGTGTTCGTCTATAATTTTCGGGTTCGGATTGGGTTGAACCCGCCAAACCATGATGTTCGTAACCATGACACAAGCACCAGCGGTCTATTTGAAGGAACATCAAATGAGATGAAACATGTTCGCAACGAAATTGCTACTTTGATATGGAATGCACGACATTAATGATTTAATAGTATTATATTATGTTATGACTGTTTGTCAATAACTAAGTTTTATTTAATTGAAAATGACCATGTTTTATTCATTTTAGAAATAACTTATATATATATATATATATATATATATATATATATATATATATATATATATATATAGAATGGGGATCCTACAGAAAGTGTGTTTTTCCTAGAAAGTCTAGGAAGCGGTCTGGGCCATCCAATGGGTGTGTTTAATGGTTGAGATCATCTTGGTGGCATTTTGGTAATATGTGTTTCTTAAAAATAGAATTATTTAATTAATCAGGGGTAGATATGTCATTTAGCTTGTTTTAAATATGGAAATAATTGTCATTCCATAACCACCCCACATTTCATGTGATTTTCTCTCTCTCTCTCTCTCTCTCTCTCTCTCTATCCTTCATGAAGAAACACATCAAGAAAACACATCGTATTAATCTGCTTGCTAATCTGCTTGCTGTTAAAACACATCGTCAAGAAATCCTCCAGCATTACCAGCATGGATGGTAAAACACAGCATATGAATCTGCTTGTTGTTAAAACACAACTGTATGAATCTGAATGCTAAAACACAACTGTATGAATCTGTTTGTTGTTAAAACACAACTGTATGAATCTGAATGCTAAAACACAACTGTATGAATCTGCTTGCTGTTAAAACACAACTGTATGAATCTGAATGCTAAAACACAACTGTATGAATCTGCTTGCTGTTAAAACACAACGGTATGAATCTGAATGCTGAAACACAACTGTATGAATCTGCTTGCTGTTAAAACACAACTGTATGAATCTGCTTGCTGTTAAAACACAACTGTATGAATCTGAATGCTAAAACACAACTGTATGAATCTGCTTGCTGTTAAAACACAACGGTATGAATCTGAATGCTAAGACACAACTGTATGAATCTGCTTGCTGTTAAAACACAACTGTATGAATCTGCTTGCTGTTAAAACACAACTGTATGAATCTGAATGCTAAAACACAAGTGTATGAATCTGCTTGCTGTTAAAACACAACTGTATGAATCTGAATGCTAAAACACAACTGTATGAATCTGCTTGCTGTTAAAACACAACTGTATTAATTTGCTTGCTGTTAAAACACATCGTCAAGAAAACGGAGATGATACGAACAATATTTGAATGGTGATGATGAACTCAGAGATGGTGGAGATGGAGAAGTGTTTGATGATGACGAAGACGAAGAAGGAGAAGGTTGCGAAATACAAAAAATCTTGGAGAAACAGTTTCCATAATTATAGCCATTGTTAGTTAATGAGAGATAAAATTCCAAAAATAAAATAAAATGTCAAATTACACAAGTGCCCTTTTAGTTAAAATCTCTCCATGCCACGTGTCACATTCTTATTGCTTCCTAGGCTTTCTAGGAAAAACCCACTTTCTACCCAACTCCTCCTATATATATATATATATATATATATATATATATAGAGAGAGAGAGAGAGAGAGAGAGAGAGAGATAGGGGACCGCTAAAATGAGAACCACCTCGAGTTGTAAGAACCGTGAGAACTACACCGTGCGGGGCGAGGTGGACCAAAACTTTTTTTAAAAAACATAGTTGCGTGTATTATAAACACACTTGTAAAAAAAAAATTCAAAAAAAAATGTCGTGTGTGTAGTTTTGAGCACCACAAGTTTGTGTTTACGGGTACCGTAAATCTAACCGGAAAATTTACGGGTACCGTAAACACAAACTTGTGGTGCTCAAAACTACACACAGGACATTTTTTTTTTGAATTTTTTTTACAAATGTGTTTATAATACATGCATCTACGTTTATGAAAAAAAAATTTGGTCCACCTCGGTCCGGATCAAAAAGTTCTCGCGGTTCTTACAACTCGAGATGGTTCTTATTTTAGCGCAATTACATATATATATATATATATATATATATATATATATATATATATATATATATACGGTGGGGTTCGGCTACAAAGTCCATTTTTCCTACAAAGTGTACAAAGTCATAAAACACCACAATTTCAACCATAAAACACACTCAAAACCCACAAATAACAGAGTGAAGATCACTAAAACACAATATCCAAACCTTAACATTCTTTAAAAACTTCAAACACACCATCGTAGAACGATGAATATAAAACACAACATGATGATCATCATAAAACACACTAATGTTAGTCATTCGAAAATCAAAGCCTTATCATCCAAAACACAATACAAAACCCACAAATATGACGTTTTAATAATCTTCACTATGTTATTTGTGGAGTTTGAGTGTATTTTATAGTTGAAATTGGGGTATTTTATGACTTTGTACACTTTGTAGGAAAAATGGACTTTGTAGCCAACTCCCACCCTATATATATATATATATATATATATATATATATATATATATATATAGGGTTAGGATTTAGAGAAAACGGTAGAAAGTGTTAGAACGGTGAGAACGCTTATCAATCGTCCGATCAAAACAATCTATGGACTAGATTGGCGCGGTGGCATTTTCGTAAATAACATCAATTTTATTACGTGGACGCGCTTCAATAAGGGTAAAAGCGTCTTTTGACTACTCCAAACAAAACGCCATCTCATGAAAATAAAACGCCAAAACAAAAATCACACAGCATTCTGCTAAAAAACGCCATTAGATATAAAACACCAAACTTAATTATAGTAAAATCCCGCCTAAAAAACCGCCAAAAAATCCTATATATACAACAACTCAGACCTTCAATTAAAAAACACAAACAAAAACCCCAAATGCCAAATTTAATATATACCATTCGACTGATAAACGCCAGAAAACCCAAAAATCAAATATATTGCTGTCAATAAAATGTAGCTGTATGGTGTGGACAACATTGTCAGTTATCTTTCTTAACTGAGGATTAACAATGTTATCCAACACCATACAGTAACACTTTATTGATTTTAGCATGATCAAATTTACAGTTTTAATATGGTTTATTTTGGGGCGTTCTTTTTCTCGGTAAAACGCCAAAAAAGATAACATTTTGGCTGAAAGAGTGTAAACTCAATAACATTTTGCTGCATGAGATGGACAAAAATTATAGAAAAAGAGGCTGATTCCATATGAAAGTCGAAACAGCCAGTGAAGATGCTTCAAAAGAAGAAACAGACTGGTGACAGTGAAGATTTGAAGATCAAATATTTTTTTGTTTAATTTTCTTTTTCAGTGATTGTCATTTAATTAACAACGCCATATTTAATAAAACACCAAAAAGGCAAAATGTCTTACACTTTTGGCGTTTATCAAAACATCATAAAATTAATTTGGACAAGTATTATAAAAAACTTTTTTTATGTATTCTTTTTTTATTTTCCTTTTGAGTTGATTGTTGTATAATAAAAACGCCAAAACAGCCAAAATGCTTCTTTAAACGATATCATCCCGTTAAACGCCCCCCCCCCCCCAAACTCCAAAACTATAACAAAATTAGTTTGAAAAACTATTATAAAAAACCTAAAAAATAAAAAAATAAAAAATAAAAAACAAACTTTAAAATGTAACTAGAAACAGAAACTTCAAATCATAAAAACTGAATATAGGGAAAATTTATTATATTAGAATCTAAAACGCCAAACTTGAAAGATGGGACATGTTACATACTTCAGAGATAAAAGCCTGTTAAAAACAATAATTACAAACAGTAACTGAAAAGACGAATACTTTATTATAATAACGCACCGCCTAACTTAGGCGCCAAAAAGAGATCCTATAAAATGATACATCTCAGCAACTTTCATTTGACCAAACAAAATAAATAAATAAATAAATAAATAAACAAACGCCAATACTACTAAATACCACTCACTTAAAACGCCAAAAAAAATCAAAGATGGCTAATATGCTTTCTTGGATATTCAGTATTGTTATTCGTCAAGTTTCACTGAATGAATTGTTAGCAAAGGCGAGTAACTCAAAAAGATTTTTCTGCATGAGATGGACAAAAATTCAAGAAAAAAAAATACTAATGCCAGTCATATGGCATTTTGTATTTTTTTTTTCTTGAAGAAGGCTTGGATGAGGACAAGAGATCAATGACACTAAAGAGTGGGATGATGATAAAGATGAAGATCAACCTGAAGAAAAAACGAAAAACCCACCCACACTTCACAGATCTATGTCCCCAAACATCCACAAAAAAACAACTTCAACAGACGAACAAGCAAAAAAATCGAACCGATGGGTTTGTTAAGTTTTACATAAAACGCCATATTTTGGTGTCAGTTCTTGTACTATTAAAGAGCAAAGAGACTGATGACAGTGAATATTGTGAAGAGAGATCCGATTAGAATTTTTAATTTATTTTCTTCGCTTGTATTTTTTTTCTACTGGGGCTGAAATATATTCCAACAATTGTAAAACGCCAAGATAACCAAAACGCCAAAATGTTTATAAGAAATAATAGAACAATGGGCCAACTTGTTTAAAACGCCTTGAAAAACGTCATTCAAATAGATTTCCTGACCCCTGGGTTGCAATGGCATAAGATTTGAATAAACGCCATAAACGCCAAAATGTTAATAAGATGAAACCATTAAACGCCATTAAATATTGAATTTGGTTAACGCCAAAAATCTTAAAAACCAACAATATTGGGAAAAGCGGAACTGGAAAAGCAGAAGATGAAATGACAAAAAAAACCTCTCCGCCCTTTTCTAAGCAGCGTGACACGTGTTAGGCCAGGAAGCGTTCTCACCGTTCTCACACATTTGAGCGTTTTCTTCTGATCCCGTTTCTCTCTCTCTCTCTATATATATATATATATATATATATATTTGTGTGTGTGTGATTATGTTTAGTATTATGTTTTTTTATTTCTACCTATTTTGATTATTTTATACATTTTATTAAAGGCTCCAGCTACTCTAAAACTACAACTTCCAGCCACCAGCCTTTAATTATTTTATTAATTTTATTAAAAGTTCCAGTTACAGCTGCTTTCAGTCACCAGCTAATTTTGCCAAACCATAACCTTAACATAAACTTGTAACGACTATCATAGATTCATAAAATAATTTTCCATCTAAACAACACATTTGATTATCCCAATTCCACCACTTTCCCCAAATGTCCCTCTGTTTCCAACAATGAACAACAAAACCCTAACCCTAACTCTGATCCCACTCTCACACCTCATCATCTCTTTCATCACACGTGAACACCACTAACACTTTCCTGTAATGTTTTCACCTGTTCCAGTACCTCTAATTTTGCAATTGAATTGTCAAATTAACGATTTTCAGTTACAATTTTGTCTACACAGGTGAAATACCATGGCTGATGATGACGCCGATAAATCAACCGAATCCGATAGCAGCACTTGGGATTTTGGCGGTGAAGATACGCAGGTGTTTGATAGCCAGTTTGTTGAATCTCCATCTTCATCATTCGGTAAGAATTTAGGGTTAGGTTCATGAGAAAACCACTAGAAATTACTATCAACTGATCAAATTCTTTTATTTTTCTTAATTATAAGGTTAGTACTGTAAAAATAAGGCATACAAATAACTAGAGTAAACATGCTGACACTAATTTAGTTATTATTACACTACAGTTTTTAAACTAGAGTAAGGGGCTTATTGTTTATCTCTTAATGATGCTCATGGTTCAGACCTGTTACACTGGTGCAGCACTTAATGGTTCAGACATTTGCCACCGAATGGTTAAGCATTAAAAAGAGTCGGAATGGTTAAGACCTATAATCTGAATTGTTCAGACATTTGACTCTGAACGGTTAAGCATTATACAGGCTCTTAATGGTTCAGACATATTACTGGTTCAGCACTTAATGGTTCAGACCTCTTGCTATCTCTTACTGGTTCAACACTTAACCATTCAGATGTTGCCAAACAGCCCCTAACTATTGCTACTCATTTTTCTGTAGTGTAAATGGAATTACTCTGCTTAAAAAATGTAGAGTAATAATAATTTCTCTAGTTATTTGTATGCTTAGTATATTAATTTCATTTGTACAGTATCTCACCCAAAAAAACTAAAAAAATATGTAGATTGATGAGCTACATATATACATGTATGAGGTGTATATATATATGTAGTTCATGAGCTACATATGTAGCTCAGTGATCTACATATATTGTTTTATCTTATTTTATTTTTTAAGCATTTTGTCACTAACCAGCCTTTTGTCTTAATTGCTGAGTGTTATGTGCCTTACGTCCAAGGCTTCATGCAAAACTACTATTGAGCCGGGGTCTCACTGGAAGCAGCCTCTCTATTCCTACGGGGTAGAGGTAAGGCTGTCTACATCTTACCCTCCTCAGACCCTACCTTAGCTTTGCTATTGGTGGGATTTAGCGAGTATGATGATGATAATGAAACATTTTGCCAAAAAATAGTAACATATAAAAAGAATGGAAAAAACTAATTAAAAGGTTCTTTTAAAAAAGTGGGTTTCTCGAAGTTTTTAAGTATCTTTTGTAGTTTTCTTATGATCTCCTCTTACATAATATAATAATTCAATAATTCCTGTTTGCTGATATACTTATACAAATTAGGTAACAGAGGCAATGGTGATACAGAGCAGTTGCATTATATACAAAACACTGTTCCTTTTGATGACACCGTCATGTGTGGAGATGATTTAGCAACCCAAGTGATGGATCATGATGGTGAGACCCAAGTGATGGATCTTGATGGTGAGACGCAACTGGTTAACCTTTGCGGTGAGACTCAAGTGGTGGACATTGGGGATGACGTAATGGACATGTTTGACTCTGTTGAAAGAGACGAGACTCAGTTGTTTGATGGTTATGATACTGAAGAAGTTGTGGTTAGTGATCATGACGGAAGTGGTAAGACTGAAATTGTGGATGACTCTGATGAAGCTTCGGATGATGGTTCGGGTAGGAGAGAATGCGTTAATTCGGCAGACGTAGAGCGCGCGAAGGATTTGCATCAGTGCAAGGAGGATATGAAGGATTGCAAGTCAAATACGGATTGCGAAAGGAGTGAAAAACACACTTCTGGTAGTTGGTAAAATTTAGAGGTGGCAAGTTTGATGGGTCGGGACTCGGGATGGGGTGTTAATGGTTCACCTGAAAACACTTTGTTAAAATTGAACTTTTTATAAACAATTAGTTTAAGACTGTTACTTAAATCACTTTATTATAAAATAGTAATTTAAATTTAGGGGTGTTACCAATTTGGACAAAATACTAGGCTAAACCGGTAGCTACGGAATTGGGAAACAACAAATCAAATCAGATGGGTTGGGTTGGTCGTCTAGACCTGCCGGTTTTACTGGTGTTGTGGTTTAACTAATCTATTAAAGTCATTAGTTAGTAATTTAAAATTTTAAAATGATAAGGATAGTTCATGATTATAAGATATACATAACTACATATTCCAAAAATGAAAGAAAAATATATGAATAATGAAAGTTAAATAGAGTAACAGACTGTTTTAGGCTTCAGACCGGATCAAACCACAAAACTGCGAAAACCGAAGTGTTTGGATCTCAAACCGTTTGATTTGCTTCCGTTTGGTCGGTTTCAACGATTTTTTAATACCCCTAAATCAGAATTAGAGTTTTACTATACATATCCCTAAGGGGGAGGGGCTACGTTTAAGGGTAAGGATATGCATAAATTTATTACACTTTAAACATATTATTGATGATAAATGTTAAAGTATAATAATTATGCATGTCCAAAATTCTTTAATATAAAACTTTTATGAGGTTTGATGCACCAAAATACATTTTGGCTTTGGGCCCCTAACATCGCATTCAACCCCTTTCCTTTATAGCTATCTTCATCTTTTACGCGTCTGACATGTTGACAAATCATGGTCCAAATCAATCCATTTATAAGCAAATGTTTTCTTAACATAACTTTTATGTTATTTACATGGCAGGCATCGGTTTCAAAAGCTTTACGTCAATTCGTGCAGCATCTATGCGGGCTGCAGGCCTGGCAGCACTCAACAAGGCTTCTAAACGAAGTAACACTCCATCACATCCCACTTTGAATTCCGAACCCGACATTGAACATCGAAGAGTACTCTCCGGAGAAAGTCAATCTCATGACCTGGAGAAGGTCAACCAAAATAGGTGTGAATTTGGTAGGTCAACTGCAAGAAAACTTTTCGATGAGGATACACTTGCGGAAACTGGAACAAAAGAGGTAAATGACAAAATTGACCTTGGCGGAGCAGCTAACTCGCCTGTATTGGATAGTGAGTTGGGTCAGTTAAGCTATATTGATTCTCAAGAACCTGGGGATGCGTCACAAGCAAACGCACTTAACTTTGTGGATAACTTTCTGAAAGTTAATATCGAATGTGATGATGGTTTCGGCATTGGACGGTCAACCGGAGGCAAATCAAAGCCGGTTTCGGTTTCAAGTGCTAAAGGGGCTCAAACTTTTGCCAAAAGTGCTAGTCTTATCGATGCGGTTGATAAACGACAGGCGTTTTGTTGGGATGATAATGTTGAAGATGAAGGAGGAGGCGAATTTTTTAGAAAAAAGAAGGAAGTGTTCTTTGCTAGCGGAAGTCGGAAGCTAAAATCTTCTGTTCTGTCTAAAAGCAGTAGAAAGTTGCGACAATCGGATACGAAATTGGCGTCGGGTAAAAATAAAGAAAATCATAAAGCAAAGAAAAGCTTAGGAACGGTCATAAAGGAATTGACTTTGCGGAAGAATCTTATAAAAGAATTGGATAATGTTTCAACAGATAAGCCAATGCCAAGTGGCACGGATATTCGTAGAACGATTCAAGAAACGGCCGATGTTCGGTTCGACACTCAAATGGCTGCTGAAGCAATGGAAGACTTATGCTTTGGGTTGCAAGAAACTGATCCTGATAAAAGTCAACCCCTACCCTTGTCTAATGACGGAGTCAGAACAACACGGTCAAAGTCAAAGATGAGTAGTGATCGGTCAAAGGGAGTGACGCGCACCAAGTTGGCTGCTAAAACGCGTGAGAATTTTGACAATGTGGCGTTTGATGGGGCAAAAAGAACAGGAAAGATGCCACGGAAAAGAAGAGAACTCGACAGCGTAGATGCTCCGGTTTCATCTGCTGACCAGATGTCAGTAAAAAAACAGTGTGCTCGTACAACGAGGCAATCTGTAAAAAATAACGAGCCAAACAAGGAGGTAAACATCCTTACGGGATTCTATCCAAAAGGCAAAAGAACTAGTCGAAGGTTATCATCTACCAGAAAAGAAATCAGTACACAATCAATCTCTAGATTAACAAGGTCAAAAGCTACTACTTTGACCAAACAAGGCAAAGGGTCAATGCGAGAAAGAGTTGAACAAAATCTTTCGGTATGCACTACTCCTGTAAGCCATGGAACACCGTTAAAAGAGTCATCTCCGATCTGCATGGGAGATGAATATTTAAAGCAGTCATGCAGGAGACCGTCTCTTATGAAAGAAGTCAGCGACTTATTTATTACTAATTCCTCTTTTACATCTCCAAGCAAGGAAACGAGACAGAGGAGAGACGTGTCGATGATTCGTGCTCTGTTCAGTCGGCATTTAGATGGAGATATAATCAAGCAGCAAAAAAAGGTTTCATGTTTTTGTTTTTTTCCTTTACCACAGGAAGAACCAGTCTAAATGTCTTAACTTTTAAGTCACCTAAAGTAGGGATGAGCAAATGGTACCGGGTACCTGGTACCGAAACAGAACCAGTACAGGCATCAAATTTACCATACCGAGCCATTTTCGGTACCCACTTTTTGCGTTTTTCGGGATTGGTACTTTCGGTACCGGTATTTTGGGTTGATTTACCTTCGAATACCACCAGTACTGAGCACTTTCGGTACCAGTACCCATTGTTTGCGATTTTCGGGAAGAGTACTTTCGGTACCGGTATGCTACTGAGCTCATCTCGTAAGTAGACTCTTTTTAATCATAATTTATGCACATAATTTAACTGTACTTTCATTTTGTAAAAAAAAGCTTATAAATTGGACCGAACTTGTCCTCGTTCGTGTCGACGCGTATAACCTATAAAAATGATACGTTTTGAGTGACCCGTAACAGAATGTTATTATATAAAACAAAATGACTTGTTTTGTTCTATTTTGACGTTTGACTAATGTACTTACGCATGGGCCAATTCAGGTCACGCTTTATCTTAATGGTTAAAATAAAAATAAATTATCTAAAAGGAAACACGTCCAACAATTATAAATGGTCTGAAGTTGAAAAATAGATTATTATTGAAACAGTCGTATTTTACCACTAATTATTTATAAAGGAAAACGAAAGTTTTTGGACCTCGGGCCAACCGTACTTTCCCTGCTCGTGTTGACTCGTATAAAAATGGCCCATTTTGACCTGACCCGTTTCAACTGTGACAGATTTTATCTCGCTTGGGGGCTTCAGAATCATCTTCAATGTCAGACGCAACACACTTCATAGCAGACAGTTTTACTCGTACGAGGAACATGTTGGAAGCAATCGCTCTCGGGAAACCCATAGTCACACATCTCTGGCTTGAAAGCTGTGGACAAGCTTGCTGTCACATTGATGAAAAAAAATTCATACTGCGAGACGCTAAGAAAGAAAAAGAACTTGGTTTTAGTATTCCGTCTTCATTGGCACGCGCATCCCAACATCCACTTCTAAAGGTACGTATTGTTAATTTGATTTCATGCAATGTCATTAGGGCTGCAAACGAACCGAATGGTTAGTTTGTTAACAAATATATGTGTTCACGAACTGTTCTTGAACACTTACCAAACGAGATTTTATGTTCGTGTTCGTTTGTGTTTGTTTGTAAATTTTATGCAAAAAACAAAAATGAATGTTGATGAACACAAACTAATGTTCATGAACTCAAATGGAAACAAACGAACACAAACAAGCGTTCATGAACAAAATATATAATACACTGACACTTATTAACGACTTTATTTGTCGAAATTTTGAAGTATTTAAATAAAATATAAAAACTGAACACACTAGTGAAGTATCGAACAAAATCAAACATAAACGAACATGTTACTAAACGTTCACCAGCATAAATGAACGAACGCGGCCTCTGTCCATGTTCTTTCAAAACAAACTTCCCGCCGAACAGTTCACGAACCGTTCGCTGAACATTTGGTTCGTTTGCAGCCCTAAATGTCATTATGCTAATACGCATTTTCCATTAATAATTATGTTTTCATGCAGGGACACAGAGTCTTGATTACACCGAATACAAAACCTGGTAAAGAGATCTTATCGTGCTTGGTCAAAGCAGTTCATGGCATGGTGTGTAATATTTGTATTATTATATTTTGTTATAAACTTATATTGTCTATTTGTCTTTTATCTTGTTTAACGCTGAAACAAGTGGCGTGGGTTTAATTTCAGGTGGTTGAACGATTGGGCAGAAGCTTACTGAACGATGATAAAGTTCCTGAGGGATTGTTGATTCTGTCATGCGAAGAAGATTACGCAGTCTCTTTGCCTTTTCTTGAAAAAGGTTTATTTCATTTTAGATTTTTAATAAAATAAATACTTTTTGGGGTAAATAAGTTGAATCTTTATTGAACGTCAGTCGGAACTTGCATTTTCTTGTATGTTAATGCAGGAATAGCGATATATAGTTCAGAGCTGCTACTCAATGGCATTGTTACTCAGAGGTTGGAATATGAAAGGTTAGCCTTCTTATCGTAATTGTTACCTAAAGTGTATTTTTATATCATTTTATTGAATAAATGTTATATCATTTCTGTAAACATGTATGGATTGTTGGTATGAGCAATCAAATAACACTCACTCAAACTTACAAAAAAAGAGATGAACACTCAGGTTGTGTTTGTTTTTCTAAAAAAGATATGCGCAGGCTCTTCTGTCTACGCCGCGCAGACCACGCGCAGACATTGCCATCTGCAGACAGTTTGTTTTTCCGGAGACATTTCATTGAAAAAAGTCTGCTCGAGCTCTTCTTGGTGCAGACTTGGCCCAACCACTTCTAAGATCTTCAAGGTCTGTAGAGGGTTAAACACCATCACACCACCCACCACCGTCCATCACCACCACCACCCACCACCGCCCATCACCACCACCACCACCACCACCGTCCGTACACCCACCAACGTTCTTATTGAACTATTCAAAATATTTCAAACTCCACGTGCATTCATGGGATCCGGGCCATTTGAATTACACATCAACATTGATATATGACTATTTATATAGTTTTTTTTTTTAAATATTTTTATTTTTTGATGGCAGGCATCGTCTATTTTTAGACCATGTAAAAAGAACCCGTTCGACAATCTGGCTGAAAAAAGATGATAACCAGTATAAGCCTGTTGGTAAAGTGAAGTAAATGTAGCTTTGAAGAATACTTATTGATGTATCTTTGCACATATGGTCCGGTCTGACCACTTGCATTTGATTTTTTTTTCTTGTTTCTAGTTCTAGCATGTAAATGTGAGAACCGGGTAGCCTTGTTTCTTGTTATAATGACCGAGTGGTCTTTAGGTTATCGGTTTGATTGAGATGTACAGTTTTAAGCGAACTCGAGTTTTTCTATGAACACGTTAATGTCGTGGGTTTGCTCAGGAGAAAAAAAATGTTTATTTTACCATCTTATGTGTTATAAAAGGTACATAATTGCCACTTCATTTTTTTCTTGTTACTGGTAGATTTCAAAGTTATTTTGCTTGAATTCATTCAAAATATTTCTAATAACGAGGAAAACGGATGTCTGTTGGTTGGTAATGTATTCCTTCTAGACAGACAACGGATGTCTGGTGGCTTGATTGCAATTTGCGACCATGTGACTATTGTGAGTAGAGGTGCACAAAAAACTCGTACCCAGACTCGAGAAAAAAAAAACTTAGGACCGATTTACATTATGAGATCAATGTCCGTACCCGAAACTGTACCTGAACTATACCCGAAAATATCAGGAACATGTCATTCTCTATAGCACTCCACCAACATAACAAGCGTTATAAGGATGATTTGGGGGGCCCACTTTTATATCACCAATCAGATTTCTTTCGAATATATATAGTTAAAAGAGGGTTTTAAAGAGGGGTTTTATTCCATAATGTGCAAGTTAATAGTAAAGATGTGCTGATGTGGCATGAGGGGTTTCAACTATAAATCTTAAACCAAACCAAACCAACCCAACCAAACATTTTTTTTTTTACCAAAAACCAACCTTGAAACAAAACCAATGACTAGTTTTAGGATATCAAACCAAACAATTAACACCCTACTCTCGGGAGCCCAATACTATGACTTGATTTAGGATTGTATATTGGGCTCTTATTGTGCCTTTTTATGGATCTTTATAAAGTCCAGATTCAGTTGTGAGGATTGAGGAACCAATGACAACAAACAGAAACATGCTTAAATCAAATCTTGCAACAACTTCAACCACAGCTAAGACAGCTTCCAAATGATAAGCGCACTGACATTTCCCAACTCATCCCCCACTTGTGGCCTAGTGGTAGGAGATTTGGGTTTTCCAATTGAGATTCAAGTTCAATTCACACTTGTGTCATATTGGAGTGGATATTGGGCAATGATGGTGATAAACCCACCGAGGGGGGTTTGATCCTGAGCCGCACCCCGGTTTTCATCCGGCTGTTACTTCAGCGAGGCTTCTCGTGTGGAGGCAATACGGTTTTCTGAGGGAACGCCGTAACCAAGTCTGGCCAACCTAGCGCGGGCCCGGTTAAGACAACGTAAGTCTGGGCAGACTTGGCTAGGGCCGCCGATTAGGCGATGTGACATTGGGTCACTCAAAAAGAAAGTCACCGTTAAAAAAAAAAAAACGTTTCCCAACTCCGAACGGTTTTTTCTTCTAAGTGAAGATACATATGGGCTGTAACTTACACTTCCCATCGGATGATCAAATTTGCAACACCAATAAAGTTTCATCATTTTTTTTTGTACTTTTAATATCATTACTTATTATGGAATAAAGTTCCAATCAAAACAACCAATTACAACAAAATGACACGTAAATAGCAACAAACTTCGCTGCAACCCTTTTTTGGATAACAAAACCAATCCTATTAATAACAAAGCTATAAGTTTTAGGGGTTGGGAAACTACTAAGCACGACCCGTTAGACCATGTTCGGGAATTCCACTACCTCCAGGGCTAGGTAACCAAATGTGTTAAAAGCAAAAGGGATAAACACGTGTTGAGTTGTAACAAAACTTAAAAATAGGATTAAAAAACATATTTGTAGGCCAATTTTACATGAAGAACGGGACGGGATAATGGAGTCAAAGGGTAGAAATGGGCAGAAGGAGATGATGGAGTCATTGCATATTGCGAGAAGCACCAGATTTGGATATATCCGTTCGCATAGAGCACTCGATGTACGCCACATACATAGTTAGGCACCTGTTTCCTCATTCTCCAACCAAATTACGATTTTGCCCCTTTTAAATTTACAATTTTGTCATTCTTTTTATTTTCTATTCTCCTAGCCAAAATACAATTTGCCTTCACCTCAAATTTATAGTTTCCCATTGTTTTTCTTTTTTTTTACCTGTAAAATTACGATTTTTCCTTCAGTATAAAAATACAGACATGTCATTGTTTGTGTTTTTTTTTTTGACAAAACTATGGTAGTATTTTGTTTTAATTGGTTGACACGGTGTAATTTTTATTCGTGCCAACCGACTACCTGGCACACGCTCATTTGTCCTGAAAAATTACAATGTTGCCCCTAGTTTAAACTTATAGTTTTTCCATCGTTTTAGTATTTTTTTTAGCAAAAGTATGGTAGTGTTTTGTTTTATTTGGTTGACTCGATCTATTTTTTGAGATTGTGTTATGAGTAGTATGTACAAGTAACTGAAACACAAACGTACATGTTATGAGAGAGAAATATTCAGCTTAGTCCCCTGCAACGCGGACGGGGCAAAAACTAGTAAGCATACAATTACAAGATTGATCTACAATGATCATTAAATGGACAAAAGTTGATTGTTTTTTTTCTCTTTTTTTTGAAAGTCCAACCAAATTTTATTCAAAGCCATTGGTTAACCATCTCTTAAACAGAAGCTCTGCACCAGGAAGTTCAATACACCAAAATAACAACATAACTTACAAATCAAATCCTCATACAAACTAAGTTAAAACCACACCAATTCTCCCAAGTAAGAGTTGAAGCCTTTTCCCGATTCTTTAACCACAGGAACCTAAATAGTTTGATTTCCTCCTTTATCCGAGCCACATTAATCAGCTTGTCATAGAAGACGACGTCATTCCGGTGTTTCCCAATCCACAACGCGGTTTGTATCACCATATAGACCACCTTCTTCCATCTATTCGACCCTCTATTTCTCTTGTGGATAGCGGCTAAGTCTTTGAGATCCAACACATATATAGGACGTATCCGACACCAATGCACTATAAACTCCCAAATCTGATTAGTAATTCTGCACGTACCAAATAAATGCAACGCCGATTCTATCTCGTCTCCACACAGTTTGCATCGAACATCTGGGACAATAATATTCCTTCTTGCAAGGGCCATGGTTGTAGGTTTTATCTTGAACAATTCTCCAAACCAAGAAATTTACTTTAATCGGAGTCCAGCTATTCCATTCAAACTCCAATCCAAGGTATGAGAATAGTAAACTTTCAGCTTTTTTCCGGATGCTACTGACCGAGAATTCACCATTTGTGTCCAAAACCCACTCCCACCAATCACCCCCACCCCCGAACCCATATGATTGAACTGCTGCAATAAGGGCATCCAACTTAGAATACTTCTCAAAGCTATGAGGCTCTCTAGAACAAGCTATGCATAAGACGACCGACCAATTTGGCTCAGACACACGCTCCGAAATCATAGCATTTTTATTACTTTCTAAGCTGAATTGTAACATCCACCAAAATTTCAATTACCCATTCCTAAAAATGCATAAGGAACCCGAATTGAGACCCCAAACTTGTACGACACACCCCGAATTGAAAAAACAGACGAAACTATTAACAGGGACCCGGAGACTCATGGGGGGATCCCCTAAATATCCCGCGACCCGCGGAAAGAGTTCTGGACGCGTGTAACATGAAATTGACGAATGGCCAGGCTATAAATGACACAAGGCTACCCTAGCCTAAATGGATCGCTCCCGCGACACGCAGAAGGATCTTAGGAAATTGGCGCGACGCGCGGGAGGTGTCAAAACTGGCTATAAATCCCTCAGTCTGGGACAGGGTCAGATTGCTCACTTCAATCAAAATTTAGGTTCGTTACACTCTTCTTTGCTCTGTTTCTTTCAAATCAACATCCTAAATTCCCGAAACTCTGCTACAATATCAGGGTAATAACTCGATCACTGCTACAGTACGATATCCGATCGATTGAAACCAATCCAATGGATGTTTAAGTGCTGCCAGTACCCGGCTATACTTTGTCATTCGTTGTGGGTTTTGATCTCGTGATTATCGTTAATGTTGCATTGAGTTGATACACTAATACGTGTGCATTGTATATTTACTTAGGTATACTAAATCTTTAAACCAGTAGGCAAGAGATATCAACCTAAACCTACAATGTAAGTCATTTTTCTTTTTATCAAATTTCTTTCAAAACCCTACTAGTTTTCAAAGTTGTAATTACAGTGATTAAGTCTTTGTATTCTACAATTACTGCCAGTATGTGGGGTTTTGTATACACTACTTGATAAGCTTCACCATTGGACAACGGGTTAGCCAATGTGTGATATGACCATAGTCAGAGATCCGGTCGAGTGACAAATACCGATTTGGGGTAATTGGTTGATATAAACAATGTAATCACCCTTAATACTGTAAATTATAACAATGTGTCTTTTTATAAAATGAATGAACTCACCAGTATTTTCCACTAACCAAATGTTTTTAAAACGCGTTTCAGGTGACTTACTGTAAAGAAAGGAAAAGTGCCGTGAAGCACTTCAGCTTATATAAGTGGCTCAGTAAACCAGAAATAAAACGTGTTTTCTGTAAATAAAGGATTTCCCCAGTGAAATTCCTTTCTGTAAATATGGGGTTTACCCCACAGTTATGAAATAAAAATTCGGTGTGTTGAAACTCTGATAAATTTTTCCTGACACCCGGTCCTAATGATTTTTCCGCTGCCAATTAATAAACACCGGTACCACTGCTGTCTACCTCGCGGCGCCCGAACCAGGGTACGGGTCGGGGGCTGTGATAGAAGGTTAAATTTAAGTATTTTTACAATACTTAATTTACTTAAACCAGTGGCTCTGATACCACCTTCTGACAATCTAAACCGTAGAAGACATGCTGAGGGCATGTGTTATAGATTTTGGTGGAAATTGGGACGACCATTTGCCATTAGTAAAGTTCTCCTATAACAACAGTTATCACACAAGCATTAATGCTGCCCTATTTGAAGCACTTTATGGACGAAAGTGCCAAACTCCCGTATGTTGGGTAGAAATAGGAGAAATCCAATTATCAGGTCCCAAGATTGTACAAGAAACCACTGACAAAATAACTCAAATCAAGGAAAGATTGAAAATGGCACGAGATCGCCAAAAGAGTTATGCCGACCATCGACGTGAGCCGTTAGAATTTCAAGTTGGAGACAATGTGCTATTGAAAGTTTCTCCTAGGAAAGGAGTAGTCCGATTTGGTAAGAAAGGAAAGTTAAGCCCAAGATATGTCGGATCATTTAAAGTTATCCAACGAATAGGAACAGTCGCCTATCAGCTACAACTACCAGAGGAATTGGCAGGTGTACATGATGTATTTCATGTATGTAATCTTAAGAAGTGTTTAGCTAATGAATCACTTGTAGTACCTCTTCAGGACATAGAGGTAAATGGAAAATTAAAGTTTGTTGAAAAACCTCTACAAATAGAAGAAAGAAAGATTAAGAATCTTAAACATAAGAGGTTAATTCTGGTCAAAGTAAAATGGGATTCAAAACGAGGACCAGAATATACATGGGAACTAGAATTAGAAATGAAACAAAAATATCCTTACTTGTTCAAGTAAATCTCGAGGAAGAGATTTAAAACAAGGTGGGGAGGATGTAACAATGCTTGTTAAGGAACCCTAATTGAGACTCCGAACTTGTATGGTGTGACCTGAATTGAAAAACAGATGAAACTAGTAATAGGGACCCCCGGAGACTCATGGGGGGATCCCCTAAATCTCCTGCGACTCGTGACAAGAGTTCTGGACGCGTGTAACATGAAATTACGAATGAACAGGCTATAAATGACACAAGGCTACCCTAGCCTAAATGGATTGCTCCTGCGACAGACGGAAGAATCCCGGGAAGCCGGCGCGACGTGCGGGAGGTGTCAAATCCCTCAGTCTGGGACAGGGTCAAATTTTCGATCAAAATTTTCGTTCGTTACACTGCTCTTTGCTCCGTTTCTTTCAAACCGACATCCTAAATTCCCGAAACTCTGCTACAATATCAGGGTAATAACTCGATCACTGCTACAGTACTATATCCGATCGTTTGAAACCAATCCAATGGATGTTTAAGTGCTGCCGGTACCCGGCTATACTTTGTCATTCGTTGTGGGTTTTGATCTCGTGATTATCGTTATTGTTGCATTGAGTTAATACACTAATACGTGTGCATTGTATATTTACTTAGGTATACTAAAGCTTTAAACCAGTAGGCAAGAGATATCAACCTAAACATACAATGTGAGTCATTATTCTTTTTATCAAATTTCTTTCAAAACCCTACTTGTTTTCAAAGTTGTAATTACAATGATTAAGTCTTTGTATTCTACAATTATTGCCGATATGTGGGGCTTTGTATACACTACTTGATAAGCTTCACCTTTGGACAACGGGTTAGCCAATGTGTGATATGACCATAGTCACAGATCCCGGTCGAGTGACAAATACCGATTTGGGGTAATTGGTTGATATAAACAATGTAATCACCCTTAATACTGTAAATTATAACAATGTGTCTTTTTATAAAATGAATGAACTCACCAGTATTTTTCACTGACCAAATGTTTTTAAAACGCGTTTCAGGTGATTTACTGTAAAGAAAGGAAAAGTGTCGTGAAGCACTTCAGCTTAAATAAGTGGCTCAGTAAACAAGAAATAAGACGTGTTTTCGGTAAATAAAGGATTTCCCCAGTGAAATTCCTTTTTGTAAATACGGGGTTTATCCCACAGTTATGAAATAAAAATTCTCGTTGTTTTGAAACTCTGATAAAATTTTTCCTGACAGCCGGTCCTGACGATTTTTCTTCTACCAAATAATAAACACCGATACCACTGTTGTCTGCCTCGCGGCGCCCGAACCGGGGTACGGGTCGGGGGCCGTGACATGAATAAACGAGGGAATTTATTGCATAAAGGCTCCTCAAAATACCATCTATCTTTCCAAAAACTAACTTCCTTTTGTTTACCCGGAGACGCCCGAAACAAGGCTGCCAAATTCAAACCCAATTCCTCATACTCAGTTGAAATGTTATGTATTTGCTTCCAAGGTCCCGGTAAGGATACCTTAATGGGGATGAAACTCCACAAACTCGAATGACTATGAATTGCCCAAACGACCTTCCTCCACAACCTCCCTTTATCCGTCTTGAATCGCCACCACCATCTAGAAAGCATGGCCAAGTTCGCCGTTTGAAGTGAATCGATGAGAAGGGTAACTGAAAGTTAGTGGATTGGTATTTAAAGTCTTAGCTTGTTCTTGGGAGCTGGAGGCTTCACTGACTTCTCCAATTTTAAATCTTAGCTTGTTCTTGGAACTTGAGGTTTGGAGGATTTATGTTATTGAAGGGTACTGGATGACTTGGTTTCTCTGTGCTTAAATGGCGGGACAGAGTTTAGCGCAAGGCATTCAAGTGGGAGATTGTTAGGTGTGAAGGCCTTATAGGGCCTATTTAAAAATCGTTTAAAGTAGAAGCATATGGAGCCAATTTGCAACAATTATTAATTAGAGTCCATTTATGTTTTCTTGGCGAATAAGTTAGCTGTCCTACTTTTCTCCTATATATTTATTCATGTCATGTAATTGTAATCCTTGGTTCTATGCTTAATGAGAAAACCTTAGTCCCAACCCATGGATGTAGGTCTCCCACTAGGACCGAACCATGTTAACTTCTTGTGTTGCTTATTTCATGTCTACCTGATTAATCGTTTGTGTTGTTTGTATGTGTTGATGCTTTCACATACCGCTTTGATCCTAACATAAGTGAATCGGAAATCATGAACTATAAACTTGAATTTCTATCCTTTTGAACAAGAACATGAACATTAGTCAAACAACTTTAAGTTTGAATGCATAGAAAACCCAACTTTTGTGTAGCACAATTTGACTAGTAATCGTCAACTACTAAAAAAAAAACCCAAAAGATAAACCATAAATCACATCAAGATCTAAGTCTTCTAATGCCTAAATCTCTAGAGTCAAAGATACCACAAATGATCACAATAAACACAACTACTACTACAACAATCATACCCAGTAAAGTCTTAGCCATAACAAAGATATTGGTAGGGTCTTGGAGGGTGGAATGTAGGCAAACCATACCTCTATCCCAAAGAATAGAGATGCTACTTCTAGAGAGACCCTTGTCTCTAAAACCATATATGGGCATGAAAAGTATTTCAGAAACACAGAGTGCTTCTCATAGAATCTAAACAACAGAAACAACAAGTACTAAAAAATAGTATTAACAAGCAATCAAAAACAAAATCGGTGAAAAAGTAGAATAGTAACGGATAAAAACATCACACAAGACAAAATGAAAGTACATGTAAAGGCTACTTTTAACTATAAGAAAAAAAACTAAGCCCCTAAGACAAATCTATATTGTCCTCTAATGTCCTTAACCTTAATGCACACGAAATCACCAAAATGCACATAAGTACTTTAGAAAACTTATCAAGCCACGGTCACAAAGATGGTAGAAGTGAAACTATGAATCACACCCACACCCCTGGTCCCATATAATAGATGTCGCCGGCCTCAACTCAACTCAACTGGGCATAGAAGATACAATCCAACCTCAACCATAACCCTAATTGCCACATGGGCTCAACATTTTCAATCAAATCAAAGAACACCCAAATCTCAATTCACATTATGACCCACAAATTAAAAACCAAACCCTAACTGAAATACAAAGTGAAATTACCTTCGAGCTCTATTTTATCATCCGATGAGCTCCATTCAGTAATCAGATCAAACATTATAGAAACAATACAACAAACTGTAATAATAACTTTACACCTAAGTATATTTGTATATGTATCATGTATGTCACACCCCGATTTTCGATGGGCCCGGAAGGGTAGGCTTTAAGCGTGACGATTGGATAACAGTATCACTATATATATATAGAGAGAGAGAGAGAGAGAGAGGCCAGTTAACGTACAATACGGCTTAACGTACATCACGTACGAAATATAATTACGCACGTTCATTTGAAAATCACGCATGTTGGAAAACACTAATCACACATGATGAAAACATTAATCACGTACGTTATACACATAATCACGCACGTTGTCGTACGTGATGTACGTTAAGCCGTATTGTATTTTACACTTTTCCTATATATATATATATGCAACGGAAAGCTTGAATATATATAAAAGTTACATAAATGTACGAGTATAAGCTCACATGCGGGATCTAATCAAAAGAGCTTTAGACATCATAGGCTTTAAGCTGAGGAGTTTCAAATTCCACAACCTTTATCATAGCCGACCTAGATTCCTAGCCTAATATCAAGGTTCGGTACCTGCAGTTCAATCTTTTAAAAATACGTCAGCTTTCGCTGGTAAATACAATTAACTGATTCGTTTTGAAAATATTTTTTCAAAAAAATAGTTTCATAGATAGAGAAAACCCGTAGGTAATCATTTAATATTTCTTGGGATTTTATCTTGTCACTAGGTTTACAATATTTGTCATACAATCAGGAACCAGAAATCAATACGGGTCATTTTCAATGCTATAATGATTAAGGTACACACCAAAGTTTAATAACGCGTCTTATAGTCGGTATGCCTACCCCAGCACGTTATTTAGTATGGCCATAATAGTTCATGATTCGAGACGCCCAGACACGGTACCATTAACCCCGGATTAAATCGAGTTCTTATATTTATAAGCAATCACAGGGTTCATTTATATAATACCCCCTCCAAGTGGCATATTTGCCACACCCCAAGTTTAAAAACAAAATAAGTTAAGAGTATTTACCTTTTGCTAGCTTCAAACCAATAACAATTTTAATTTAGCAAAAGCCGCAAGTTTAAGTAACCCAAGTCCGATTATCTGGGGGTTCTATAGTCCGGAATGAATAGAATTAGTTATCTGTTAGAATGCAAACGGGTCACAGGTTAGTTCCTTAGACATGACCCGTTACTTAAGAATAGATTCGGTTTCTCTAGATTAAGCGTAGACCGGATAGAATGTGGTTTATACCTATTTGAGTGCAATGACTCATTGGATTAAGGTTATATAACCATAAATTCTGTTTTGAAGTAGTTTGGAAGTGATTAGATCCGTTTCGCCTAAATTATACGAACTAGGTTCGTATAACTAGTTATGCGCGTAAAGCGGGTTCGGAAGGTCGGTTGGGTCTAAGACAAGTCCGAGGTGTCAAAATATATTTTATAACATTATACATTCTGTTTGAAAGTCAGAATGTTTAGTTTGGCTTAAAACCATTTACTTAGCCATTTTGACGGAAAATGGCATAGTTGTCCTTTTTATCATATATTTACAAGACTTGTCATTTGACCTACCAAAGAACATGACCAATAGGTATAACTTCATAGGGTTATACTCTATAATAATATGGTCATAATGTTGGGTTTAATCAAGTGCTAACGTTGTCCAAACGGGTCAGAATCAAAAGTCAAAACAAAAGTCAAACTGCTTGACTTTTGACATAAAATGAGGTTCTAAACTGAAGTGGACGAGTTGAGCATGCTAATATATGTTTATATAAGTTATATATTATGTTTAAGTGTCAAGACAAGTGAGTTGTAAGCTCAGAAACTCATTTATGCAATTTGTACAAATTGTTGCATTTTTGACTTTTTAAGTAGCATGCTTGACTCGTTAATTCGACTAGTAAACGTGATGATCCGAGGATATGATCACAGAGGGATCACACCATCGTTATTACGATCACGTAGGTTTTTATAGAAACATATCCAAATTAATGGGCCACTCGTTACTAAATGCGTATAGGATTTTACGTCACTGTGTTTGTTGGATGAGTCCATTTGGATGTAAACATCATTAGATATACTATAATAAGCTATATGAATAACTTTACACAAGTATATCTGTATATGTATGTGATCAATCTATCAAAATATCCACACATAATCGAGGAGCATAAAATGGGTCGAATGCTATCGAATGGTTTTCCCCAACCGATTATATACAAAGTTATTTCATAATGGTGATTTGGGGTTTCACTCTCTTTTTTTCTTTTGTTATATAGATTTATATGTTTTTTTGGTGTGTTAGTTCATATAGGCGCCAAATCCAAGAGAGTGGCAACTTGAAAATTAACCTTTTCAAAAGAATATATAACAATGGTGCCCTTTGGATTTCATGCACGCGCACAATAGCTTCTCATTATGCATTTATTTCGTGTAGTCAAAATAGATAGTTAAAGAACAAGCACTTCTTCTTGAATCTTTAAATCGCACGAGTCAAGTTTGCATTCATGCAGGTTTTCAAGTTTGTATACGAGTGTTGCTTTACTTACCTCAGCTGTTAAAACATGAAATATGACCCACAATTAAAAAATGACTTCACTCTCACATGAAGGTATGTTCTAGTTGTTTATCACAAACAATGTTTTTGGTTGATTTTCACAAACTATGTTTAAAGATTGACCATGCTAACATCATTAGATAATTTCAATAGCATCTTAGTCATTTAGATTTAACAAAATAAAAACAAAAAAATATATATAAATAAAACCCAAATATCCCATTTACTTCTTCTCGAATCTCTCATTCGTGTAATTTCGAATTCCAGGGTTATCATCATTATTGTATTAATATACTATACATGGTTAGTGATGTTAAATGGATCCATTAGGTTCAAAATCTACATCTAGTTTTTTTAAAGATAAAATAATTAGAAGTTACTTGGTGGTTCATTTCAAAGTGAAGTAGTTAGGAAAACAAATATTGTTTTTATATCTGGGTGAGGTTCGGCTACAAAGTCCATTTTTCCTACAAAGTGTACAAAGTCATAAAACATCATAGTTTAAGCCATAAAACACACTCAAAACCCACAAATAACATAGTGAAGATCACTAAAACACAATATCCAAACCCGAACAGTCCTTAAAAACTTCAAACACACCATCGTACAACTCTGAATATAAAAACATAAAACACTCTAATATTAGTCATTCGATAATTAAAGCCTTATCATCTAAAACACAAAACAAAACCCACAAATATGGTGTTTTAGTAATCTCAACTATATTATTTGTGGGGTTTGAGTGTGTTTTATGGTTGAAATTATGGTGTTTTATAACTTTTTACACTTTGTAGGAAAAATAGACTTTGTAGCCAACTCCCACCCTTTATATCTAATGATTATCTGTTAATAGGTTATTGTTTGGAAAGGGAGAGTAATGGAATTCATTGTTTATGGACTCATACATCTCTGCCTCATTTGTTGCCTCTGAAAGACTTCGCTCTATTAATCTTTTGTTAGTCTTTCTTTGATCATATAACTAGTATAGAGATTTGTAATAAGAAGAGAATTTAAAACTAGTCTAGAATAATTTTATGCCAAGGATAATCGTCTGCGAACATATGAAAATAATAGTTTCGTTTTCTTATCTCTCAACAACAATTACAAATTTATTATAGAATCATATCCAAACCAATAGGCCACTCATTACTAGATGTGTAATATGATTTTACGTCATTGTGTTTGTTGGATGAGTCCATGTGGATATAAACATCATTAGATATACCATAAGAAGTTATATGAATAACATTACATAAGTATATCTATATATGAATGTGATCAATCTATGAACAATATCCACACATATCCGACGTGTATAAAACGAGTTGAACGTTATCGAATGGGTTTTACGACCACTTTTTTTACAAAGTTATTTTATAGTCGTGATTTGGGTTTCTCTACTTTCTCTCTCATGTTTCTTTTATTATCTAGATTTATAAGTTTTCTTTGGTGTGTTAGTTCATATACGCGCCAAATCAAAGAGAGTTGAAATCTTGACAACCAACATTTTTTAAGACATATGACATTGGTGCCCTTTGGATTTCTTGCATGTGCACAATAGCTTCTCGTCATGCATCTTATTCGGGGGAAGATTCTGATACACCATAATCAAAATAGATTGTTGAAGACCGGTTCCTCTTGATTCTTTACATCATATGTGTTAAGTTGGCGTCTATGTTTTCAAGTTTGTATATAGGTGTTTCCAAACATAACTCATCTCTCAAAACATGAATATGGCCCACGTAAAAAAATAACTTTACTCTCACATGAAGGTGCGTTCACTAAAGAGGGGATACGTTTAGCCGAACCTTGTATATACATTTTGAAGTAAATTGACAAAACGTATTAGGTTCCTAATTTCAAATTTGAAGTATTTATTGTTTATAATGCTAGTTGTTTTCACAAACTGTGTTTTGGTTGTTTTTCACATATGTTTTAAGATTGACCATGTTAGTTTGAAAAGATAATTTCCAGAGCATCTTAGTCATTTAAATTGAACAAACTAAAAACAAACACAAAATATATAAATAAAACCCAAACTTCCCCATTTACTTCTTCTCGTATCTCCCATCGGTGTTAATGTGTTAGTTTGAATTGTATTTTTTATTACTGTATTAAAAATTGGTCAAGGATGTTAAATGGATCAATAAGGGTTCCTAATCTACATCTAATTTCTTAAAGATAAATAATCCAAGGTTACTTTGATGTTAGTTAATATACGCGCCAAATCCAAGAGAGTGACAAGCTTTGAGAAAAACACCTTTTTAAAGAGTATATGTTAATGATGCCCTTTGGATTTCCCACATGCACAAAATAGCTTCTCATAGTGTATCTTTTTCGAAAAAAATCCGATATTCTTTAGTCAAAATAGATTGTTGAAGAACAACCACTTCTTCTTGAATCTTTACATCAAACGTGTTAAGCTGGTGTCCATGTTTTCACATTTGTATGCGAGTGTTGCTAAACGTACCTATCTCTCAAAACATGTTATATGGCCTACAATTACTTCACTCTCAAATGAAGGTAAGTTCAATGGGGAGGGGTAAGTTTAGCCAAACCCTTGTATATACATTTTAAATTAAATTGAAAAAATACTTATTAGGTTCCTAATTTTAAAATTTGAAGTATTTGTTTTTATAACACTAGTTGTTTTTCACAAACAGTGTTCGGTTGTTTTTCACAAGCAATATTTTGGTTGTTTTTCACAAACAGTATTTTTAGCGAGTCGGGCCGACAACGTTCTAGAGGAGGTTAGCAGTGGTGAGTCGAGCGTGGGGTGGTCGGCAGTATTAACAGTATTTTTACTCTCCCTCTCATTCATCTAAAATTCTTGTATTTATACTTAACTATTTTTCAATTTGGTCCATGCCTAATTATAGTCTAATACAAATAGTTAACCTATTATATTTATCTAATAAATATAATATTATTATTTAACCTATTATATAATAACCATGTAGCATTATCTGTTAATTATTTCATAAACAATTAATAAATACTTAAATAAATAATCATTTCACAAATAAATATTTATATTAAATACTTCACCAAATATTTAATTCCATATTTCGCGCTAACCCGCATTTCATGAGTTAGCATTCAACGTTTAAATACTATAATTTGTTTATCGTCTAAGGCGTAACTCTTTGGATCGTACCTCATTAGTAAATGTTGATTAATAAATCACCAGACGTCCCATATGTGACAAACGACATAATAACAGGTGTATTCGTACAACTTAATCACCGTTAATTATACGATTTCATGCATTTAGGCTTAATTATGTTATAATTGAGCCCACAATGTCTAGGAAATGCATGAACATTTTTGCATTAGCATGATCGTATTCGCCTCGTCGCGATGCAATGAAAACAATTCTATGAACATGGTAGATTATCCGATGAAAACAATTCTATGAACATGGTAGATTATCCGATTAACGAGGTTTATAGTAATGCTGGGGATGTTATACAAGTGATAATGTTTCATGTCCGATAAAAACAATGAATAGAAACCTACATGGGAACAAGTAATGCTGGGGATGTTATATAAGGTGACAATGTTAATCTGAATTCATGCAAGATTAATTTAAATCCTAATCTCCTAATCTCCTAATCTATTCTTCATCATCGAATCAACACAGTAATCAACATCATCATCGGCATCATAAAATATCATCGTCAACAGCGTAATCGACACATCGTCAACATCAGCACCTTAATTAGCATGATAACACCACTGTCAGCACATCTGCTGGTAACATCCCACACCACCATCGTCAACACATCCCATAATCAGCATAACACTTTATTCAACATATTAATCAGCACCGTAATCAGCACAATTTCTTGTATTTTTTTACTTTGTAACAACAAATAATATTACATAACTAGCGTAATTGAATTTTTTTTAATTTTATAAACAACACATAGTGTTACATACTAGCACACTTTCATGTTTTTGTTTTAATTTCATATATAGCACATATCATTACATAACTAGTAGAAAACACGTTTATTTCCAGATAGGTTCCCAATAACAACACAAAAGGAAAAAAATAAAAACACAATACAGTTATCATACTAGCACATTCCAACTACATAATTAGCACAATTATAAAACACATTTTTTAATTTTTTAAAAGTAAATTTTATAAATTAAAAAAAGTATAGCAATATGATACTCATATTAAAGATAAAAAATATTTGATTTTATTGTATAATTTTTTTTTTCAAAAATAATGAAGTATATAAAAGTTATTTTGGTTTAAAAACTTGGTGGAATTAGTATTTAATAGGAAATGGCTAAATGACTTAAATACCCCTAACTTGATAGTATTAGTTATTAGAGGATTTATTTGTAATCAATACCAACCCTAGATTTAAACTATCAATGATTCAGATCTGTTCTTACGGTTCTTACAATTAACATTGTTTGTATATGATCTCAACTCTAAATGTACAAAGTACCGGTACCAAAATTACCAGTACTGAAAATCGCTTAATATGGGTACCGATACCGAATATCAAGTCCCAAATATGCATTCCTAATGATGACCACCTCATGTATAAAATCTTTTCATTCCCCTTTGAATATCTGAAATCGACTTTGTTCTTAGGACTTTTTTAACTATTAGAAATGGTTTTCATCACGTAGTTCTTAAATAAGCATGTATGATATGGATAGTTACTAACTCATTTTAAGTTAGCAAGTTATATAAAAGTGGCGCGTTATTTATTTGAGTAGACCCAAATCAACTCATTTAGCTAACAAATATCACCCAAAGCAACTCATTAGTTGAAGAATGAGTATGCCATGTATAACGGTGGATATTTCCATAAGTAGGCATGCATGTTTTTTACTACACCTAGATAGAAATGACTTCCACCAATATCATTTTTACTAGGGTTAATTTTTTACTACACCTAGATAGAAATGATCACCATGTACTGATTGATTAATTATCTAAAATTGTGAATTCTCAGTTGATGGAAATACTCATGCATCATGTGGTGGTGTTGATAGCCGAAAGACAATGCGCTAATCGGTCTTTGTCCCGATTGCTAAGTGTTGTGTGCCTTATGTCCAAGTCTTGATGCAAAACTACTATCGAGCCGGGGGTCTTACTGGAAGCAGCCTCTCTATTCCTACAGGGTAGAGGTAAGGCTGTCTACATCTTACCCTCCTCAGACCCTACCTTAACTTTGCTATTGGTGGGATTTACTCAGTATGACTATGATGATGGTGTGACGGCCCCCAAGGAAGTGAAGAAATGCGAATTCACTTATTGGCTTAACTTTTGTTTAAGTTTGCATCTATTTGGATCCACTGTTGTATAAATGAAATATCTAGACATGTATGAAGTGCTGGTATGTTTCGTTAATTGTAATACATATATTATAAATATGAGTGGTCAAAAGTTAAGAATTAGGTGTTGTATATTTCGTAAATTCTAATATATATTGTGAACATGAGTGGTTGAAAGTGAAGAACTAGGAGAATCTTTAACGTGAGTTATTTAGTCAATTTTTCAATACCGGTTCTATATTTTTAAATCTTCATTGCTAAATATTTATAATTTGTAGATCACGGTTAAGGCGAGATGTGTGCAATAACCTTGATGTATATTTTTTTACCAAAACCTTAATGTCTATTCTTTGTTTATTATTTTCTTATAATTTTGTTTGTATTCTGAGTTTATGTTTTATGTAATCATTGCAGATTTTTGGCCCTTCTTATTAGTTTAGTTGACGATGACATTAATCTGAGAGGTGGACCTGTAAGGTCAACATTTATAGAGATATAGAGGAGATAGATGAAGGATTTGTGTGGCTGGTGGTACAAGATAGAATTCCTACAACAGATGCTTTAGCTGGGAGAGGTTTTGTTGTAAGAGATGGTTTGTGTAAAATGTGCAGTGATACTACGGAGTCGTTTGATCATTTGTTTGTAGAACGTGTGGTCGCTAAGTGTATTTGGAGATTGGTCTGTGAGTGCGTCAAAATTCCGATATAGACTGGGGGCGGTTCTCTTCAAAATATCATGGATCGTTGCCTAGGTCTGGTGATGGAGAATAAGAAAAAAGAGGTGGTTTATGCAGTGTTTATTATGACAGCGTGGAGGATTTGGATGGCTAGAACGACAAAGTTTTTAAAGGTGTGAATGTCTCGCTTTAAAGGGTGCTTGAAGATATTAAAGAATCGACCTTTTGGTAGATTAGATATCAAAGAATTCGGGCATTTCTATTTTGAACTGGAGTTCCTTTTTGGGATTAGATTTTGTTAGTGCACTACATCTGTTGATTGCATCTAGGTGTCTAGGATCAGGTCTTACATTGTATTGTATAGCATAGGGCACGTTTTACAAGAAAACAGGAGTCTGTATAGTTTTTATGAGATAGGTCCGCTCATAGGGTCATGAGGTTCCTGGTTCGCTTATTTGTCATAGTGGTTCGCTTATGTGTACCAGTGTGGTCCGCTTTTACGGTCATGTGACACATAAGCGGACCCAAAGCCCTATAAATAGTAGCCTCATGAGCGGTTCTTAGTAGTGATTGTCGAGTTCCACGCCGAAGCTCTGCCGATGTGAAGATTGAGCTGTAAAACGTTTCAAATCAATAAAACAAGCAGTTAGAAGGAAGAACAAGCTATATCTACTTGCATTTCTTATTATTCCGCATCTGAAACGCAAGAGACAACCTCTGAACGACTCGTTTGGGTCAGCAAACGATCCTACAGATTTTTCCTAGAGAGGGCAGGGGTGGCACAAGTTTGGGCTAGGTAGTTTTCTTCTGTTTATAGCGAAGGCATTAATGTCAAACTTTTTGTCAGATTATAAGTATGTGTTGGACCTACAAAAGAGCATATGATATCCAAAAGCCAAGACCTGATTCTTAGATCAAGAAATAAATAGTTGATGAAGCAATTCTCTCCATAAAGATAGTGAATCTTGAGCACCTAAACAAAACATCTGTATAAGAGCATAGCTAACATCTGTTGAAGACTTGGAACTGTTGTTCAAGAGTACCAACATCTGTTGAAGGCTAGCATTTGTTGAATACCAAAGCCCTGATCAAGGCAAAGGTCTGATGAAGAAGACCAAACATATGTTAGGCTAAACAGATGTTTGGACAATTGCAACAGAGGATAGCTTAGATAGTGGTTTCTCAATGTAACAATACTTATCTCATCACTGATTAGAATAGCCTAGACCAGATCTTAGGATTTGCTCAGATATTTGCAAACATTTGAGAATCTTTTCTGTTAGGAATGTTAGATGTCACTATCAGGGTTGCGTCGCCAATCACTGAACAGAGCTTTCGTACTTAGTATAAATAGATCACACATGTTAGTGATCTATTCATCACTTCACGCACATTCTCTTTCGTAAGAATAGTTCTAGTGAGTGATCGGCTATGGGGGGATTGTAAAATCATTTCTGTAAAACTTTTGACTATTATCAATAGAAAAATAGTTTATGATAATGTCTCTCTATTTTTGAATTGTATTGTGATAATCAATATTAGTTTGCAAATATCAAACTCAGATCCTAGCAGTATGAATTAACGATAAATAGTTTTTCATATAAGTAACTTTCTTGAGCCCGGGAAGCAATCCAGAGTGATAACCTAGTTAATATATATATACCAGTAATAAGAACCATGCGCATTGCAGCGCTGGACATTGCAAACGTCAAATTGATTAGTCCAAACATTATGTGGTGCGTTAACCGTAGGAAAACGCGTGTTTCAATGTAACCGATTTAACTCAGTGTAACATATATAAGCATTGCGATTGGATCAAAACCTAAAGTAAATCGAATTTGTAATTGTAGAGTACAATCATAACGTATTATATGCGACCCGACTAACTTGAATTATATCAAGTTAAAACGTATTATATATGACCCGAATCTTACGTAGAAAATGTACAAAATAAAGCATGAAAGCGTACACTATATTTACGTGGAAACACAGACAAACTCGAACTTATACGAAAAAGTATACCAAATTTATATCGATTCGTAGACAAACTCAAATATTGTACCAACCATGTGACGTGATTATGTGAAGATTACAATCGACCATTTTACATTAAAACATAGACCAAATAGAATTTAATCAATGAATAAAAATGTATTATATTTAACTCCACTCGTTTTCAAACAAAATTTACGTTGAAACGTACATAGAAATTAAGCATGAAAAAGTATTATAAATGAAAACAAATTCATGTCGAAACAGAAATTAAAGTAAGCATGAAAAATTGATATCATATTATATTTGACCCGACTCGTTCCAAATAAAATTTACGTCAAAATGTAGACTAACTCGAATTTATATTAACACGTACATAAAAATAAACACACAACAATTTTTGTTTAAGTTAATGACCGAAGGTATTAAAAAAATTAGATTATATATACTCTCGAAAGAGTTCAAATGACAATTTACAAAGTTTATAAAAGATTAAGAGATTTGTTTGATTTTTCATTGAAGAGCTTCCTGGCCTCTTATGTCTGTGTCACGCATACCACAAGTAGACGTTTGGGTTTGAAGACTGTTTGTTTTCTCGAAGAAATATCTCTAAAAAACCTCTGCGCGTCCTCTTTTTGGTGGAGATATGGGTTGTCCTCTTCTAAACTCTTTTCGTGCCCTAATATCAAAACACTGGTGCTCCTCCCACACAAACTTTAGCATCTTCTTCTCCACGCCTTCTCCTCCTCCCAGCCCCCACCCTCCCACCGGCGACAATCTCCCACCTGCGCCACCCTCATACCGTCGTTCTCCGCATCGCTACCACCTCCCACCGTCCACCCTCCCACCGACGTTCTCCATCACCGCCACCTCACCCCGTCTACCTTCTTTAGAGCTGCCACCCGAATTCTCCGCGTCTCCTCTTCACCGCGCCACTCCACTCCCCTCCCCTCCTCCCTCTTCACCGCCACCTGAATCAAGAGCAAGCAGCCGCCATCCTCTTTCACAACTGGCATCATCTTGCACAGCCGACATCAACTTTTCGTCAAAAAAATAAGGTATGTTTTATGTTAATTTTCAGTTTTTTGATGTTAAATTTCATAAATCTGGTGATAGTTTGCTGAATTTTGGTGTTAATTTTTAGAATTGTGGTGTTATTTTTCTTATTTTTTGGTGTTAGTTTTCAGATTTTTGGTGTTAATTTTCAGAATTGTGGTGTTAGTTTGCTTAATTTTGGTGTTTGTTATTAGAGGTTAAAAATTTTTGTTTGCTAAATTTTGGTGTTAGTAGCTTGCGGGAGTTAAAAGGCAAACAGTCTTCTTCTGACAGACTATAGAGGTTTGGTCCACCTCTTCTGCTAAATGTCTGTACGTAGACTACATACATTTTACCTCTAAAAAAACAAACAATACCTATTTCCTAAACGAGGAAGGTAAATGAAATTTGAGAAAGTTAAGGGTTAAAAGGAATGTGTACCGACATTTTGAAGATTATATAAATTTATAAATTGAAATAACTAGGTTTAAAGAAGTTCGTCGCGTTGCGGTGAATAAGAAAGGGTAAATTACTTTTTGAGTCTCTGTGTTTTAGTGGTTTTAACTACTTAAGTCCAAAATCAAAATGTTTAACGCCCTGAGTCCCTATAGCCACTTTTCTTAACCATTTGAGTCCAAATTTCTAACTCTGTTAGAATTTTTTGGTTAAGTATTGTTAAATGACCAAAATACCCTTATAGTTAAAAAATAAATTATTATTAGATTTCTCTATCTCTCTTAGACTATGGGGTATGGTGAGGCTTGGGTTGGGGGCATGAGTTTGGTTTGGCCATTAAGAGCCTGCGATGTCACTTACTAGCCCGCCCCACGCCCGGCTTCAAACCCACGCCAATGGGGGCCACGCCCAAAACCCACGCCCAACCCAAGCCCCCCGAGGTGATGACTTGTGCGTTTTCAGCCAACCCACGCCCCAACCCAAACCTCATACCTCATGGCCTTATATATCTTTTCCCCCTTATCTCTTTCTCACTCTAAACATTTTCTCACTCTAAGCATTTTGCACCTTCTCTCTCTATACACCTGCATCCCCAGCCACCATCAACACGATCACAACAACACCACCACCACCACCACCACCACCACCACCACCACCACCGTCACCACCACAGCCTTTATATTATTCAGGGGTTTTTGTTTATATCTTT
Organism: Helianthus annuus; assembly: GCF_002127325.2. Taxonomy (NCBI): domain Eukaryota; kingdom Viridiplantae; phylum Streptophyta; class Magnoliopsida; order Asterales; family Asteraceae; genus Helianthus; species Helianthus annuus. The sequence goes on along the minus strand of NC_035445.2, from coordinate 120,274,734 downwards.
TTCTAAAGTCAGTTTGATTCTCACCCTCCCAACGATAAGATGTTTCACAGGACCCTCATCATGTACACAGCATCCACCTTCTACTTCGTCAAACCCTAACTTCATCTCGTACGTTCATCTTCATCTCATATTAATATTCATCTTCATCTTCAAACTCACAGTTCACTTCAAAACCACATCATTTATGCACCAAAATCCACAATTTCCATTTACATCCAACACCATTCATGGCAATTCTACTAAATTCAACACCCCCAATAGCAAACTACTCCAAAACCCCTCAAATTCTCTCCTAATTTCACCACTTTCCCGCCAAAATCAGGTTTTCTAGGGTTTTTATTAAACTTAGCATCCTTAGCATCAACACAAACAGCAACATTAGCTTCAAAAGAATCTGTGTTCACACTACCTAATTGGATATCAGGTAAAACAGACTCGAAAACCAAAGATTATAGAATAAATGATGCTTTTTTGTACTTAGAATACATGTTTGGAAAAGGTCATAAACCTGATGTGTACCAAGCTACACAATTGTTATACGATTTATGTAAATCGAAACGCCTCTGAAAAGCAACTAAGGTTATGGAAAGGATAGTCGATTCGGGTGGGGTTCTGGATGCGGCTTCGTATAACTTTTTGGTGAGTCAGATGTGTAAAAGAGGGAATGTTGGGCATGCTATGCAGTTGGTGGTGTGATGGTGTTGATGGTGGTGGGGATGCAGGTGTCTAGAGAGAGAAGGTGCAAAATGTTTAGAGAGAGGGGAAAAAGATAAAGAGAGAAATCAAATAATAGTTTAATATTTTTTTAATTATAAGAGTATTTTGGTCATTTAATAATACTTAACCAAAAAATTCTAACAGAGTTAGAAATTTGGACTCAAATGGTTAAGAAAAGTGGCTATAGGGACTCAGGACGTTAAATATTTTGATTTTGGACTCAAGTGGTTAAAACCACTAAAACACAGGGACTCAAAAAGTAATTTACCCTTTTTTTTATTTAGTCTGTGTTTACAGGTGTTTTGAAATCACTACGAGCGCGTTGCGAACGAAACCGCTGACAAGAATAAAAAGAAAATGTAGAAAAAAACACTAAAAGATAACCGAAAGAAAATCAACAAAAAAAATTGTATGGTAACGATGTTGTTCGTATGAAACCCGTGGTCAGAGATGAGCAAATGGTTCTGGGTACCGGTACCAAATTTGCCAAACCAAAAGATCTTAAATACCAATTCGATACCGACTTTTGGCGTTCCTGGTACCGGTTCACTACCGTTTTTACCTTCATATACCGGTACCGTAACCAGTATTTTCGGTATCAGTACCAATTCTGTATCGGTTGACACCGAGCTCATCCCTACCCCTGAAACTAAAAAAAAGAAAAAAATTAAAGGTTGAAGAAAATCAACAAAAAAAGTTGTACGATACCGTTGTTGTTCGTACGGTACCCTTGATCAAGGATGAGCAAATGCTACTGGGTAGCAGCACTGAATTTCCCGAACCAAAAGATTTCCAATATCAATTCGGCATCAACTTTTAGTGTTTTCTGTATTAGTGTCGTTTTTACCTTCATGTACCGGTATCAAATAGGACCGTATCAGTATTTTCGATACCAATACTTGCTCGATACCTGTTGACACAAAGCTTATCCCAACCCGTGATATTAAAAAAATGATTAAAGTTAAAAAGTAAATAAAATAACTATTATAATATTAAATTAAAATAATAAAAGTATTAGAAAAACTATATATTATTATAATATTAAAATTACTATTCATTAGCTTCTATTTAATATAAATAATATAAATATAATATAATATAATATAATATAATATAATATAATATAATATAATATAATATAATATAATATAATATAATATAATATAATATAATATAATATAATATAATATAATATAATATAATATAATATAATATAATATAATATAATATAATATAATATAATATAATATAATATAATATAATATAATATAATATAATATAATATAGAATTGCGCTAAAATGAGAACCACCCCGAGTTGTAAGAACCGCGAGAACCACACCATCCGGGTCGCCGTTTACCACGATTTTTTTTTACAACTAGATGTGTGTATTATAAACACAGCCGTAAAAAAAATTTAAAACGCCCCTCTCCCACCGGAGGGGGTAGTTTTTTACACCACAAGTTTGGTGTAAAAAAAAAAAGAAAAAAAAAAATAAAAACACCAAACTTGTGGTGTAAAAAACTACCCCCTCGGGGGGGGGGGGGGCGTTTTAAATTTTTTTTACGGCTGTGTTTATAATACACACATCTAGTTGTAAAAAAAAATCGTGGTAAACGGCGACCTGGATGGTGTGGTTCTCGCGGTTCTTACAACTTGGGGTGGTTCTCATTCTAGCGGTCCCCTATATATACATATGGGAAGGTTCATTTGAGAATAAGATTTTATTGAGAAGAAAAAGAATAAAAGGGTATAATTGTAAAATATTAAATAGTTTTTTTCTCATCTCATTTATTATTATGTTTGACTAATTAATTAGTCATTAAGACTATAATCCTCCACACTAAATATTTTTGCTTACACACATCAAAAGTTATCCTACACATTTCGAAATTTATCCTACACATATTGAAATTTATCCTACACAACTCGTAATTTATCCTACACGCCTCGTATTTATCCTACACTATAAATGAAATTTTATTTTTATTTTTTGTGAAAAATATATATCTTAAAAATAAGTTACAAATTTAATATAGTTAATTATTAAAGATAAAACTACCAATCTATTATATATAATAAACGAAAAAAATATAGGACACATGTCACAATATTAGGGCTTCTTAGATGTGGTTTTGGTGGGAAATTGGATGGGTTTTTTTTATTAATGGGTTATACGGGATCCGAATTTTGACCCGGGTATATATTGCTTTGTTCCTTTAATTCAACAACACTGAGAGAACTCCTTTTCTCTATCGTTCCTTTCAAAACCCTAGCGTCGCAGACACATTTTCTTCAAAAAAAATTGACATCAAACACCGATTTCACATCTTCATTACAGGTAGGATTATGTTCTATCATTTACCAGTTTGTCATCGATATATCATTTACTAGATTTTCACTCTCAAAACCCTAAATCTCAATCTAAAGAAACTAAGCATAAGGTATGTTTTCTTCTCCATCCTATTGTAACTTGAAATTCCTTTGATGATTCTATGATGTTCATCTGAAACATTTTAAAAAGTGATTTTGTGATGATTATTGGTTTTAGAAAACGTTGATTCGAATCTTATTAACATCATCGTTCTTCTTATTTCTTTTAGATTCGGTCATAAAATTTGCAGGTATGATGTTTGTGTTCTATGTTTATGTGTTCATCATTTATCCTGCCATAAACCCTAATGTAGTAACAACCGAATAGCCCATCAGTTATTTTTACCGCCGCAGTCGCAAGCATTCCGGTCAAGCTTCGCCGGAGTCGATCGAACTCCAGTTCAAGGTAAGTATTATATCGATTCAATCGTTTTATTTATTCCGAGAAAAGCCCTATAGTTTTAGTCTAGATTGTAATTTGTAATATGTAAAAAAGAATTTTGAATTTATATGCGGGCGGGCGACTGCTAGGCTTTCAATTGGGAAGATGATAAATTCAAAAAAAGAAATTTTGATTGTATTCTTTAGATTGAATTGATTGAAATATGTGTGAACTCAAACTTGATTTGTTATAACACAACCATTCTAATATTGAAGATCTTGCAACTACCATTGAAGGATTTCATTTGTAGGATTGGCACTATATGTAAGCTTTTGATTCTTTTTAACTCTAGGGCTGCTTTTGATTTTAGGGATGTTGCTTTTAATTTGTTGTAAAAAAATTTGCCAGAAAAAGAAATTGATTGTAAAGATACGTTGAACAAGTTCATAATCCAAAAACGGTCTGCGTTGACTTTCGTTGACATCCAAAGTTGACCAATTTAAAAGTAAACAGGTCAAATACACACACCTAATATCACTGATATATTCAATATAAGATAAATGTAACTTAACAAGAAGAAAAATAAATTCACATATATAAAAATAGAACATACCAGTAACACAGTGCTGATTCCCGACATTCCCAATTCATAAAAGAAAGAAATAACTGAAATGCTCCTCAAAGTCGGACTAAAACAAAAAACGCTCATGTTAGAATCAGCTCGAAAGAACAGCAAAAGAGTAACTACCACAATGGTGAATCTTGAAATCCACATACGTGTTTAACACGATAGTTACAGCATATTTCATTGTTTTATAACGTTCTTGTACAACCGTGAGTGCTTTATTCAAATAAGATGAATGTTGATCCAGCTTTGGAGTTGATTTAACCGTTTCAACGAGAAAGAACGCCATATAAACTGGACAGAAGATTAACAAAGCTATTGAAACCTGAATCAGAAGGAATTATAATAAGAAAAATTGTAAGAAAACTAAAAACTGTGTATTATTAATTATGCTATAGATAGTATTAATATAAGTGTACTTTGAAAATGTACTCTTCTGGAAGAAAACGTGCTAGGAGATTTCCGACGACATGTGATGCAGAAACTAGGCCTGTTATCAAACTAAAAACAGTTGCACGTTTTCTATGATCAACAATATCTGCCTGCAAACCGCAGGGACCATCCGTGTACTTTTGGAAATCTAAGGACCCAACTCCAAAGTTTTGATCAACCACAGGGACTAGGGACTATTCGTGTACTTTACTCAAAAGGCTAATTGGGGACTTTCAAACGGTTTGATGTGTTCCTCTTTAAATTCTTTTTTATTTCACCCATTTCAAACGGGTATGGGTATGAGATTACCAATACCCGACCCGAACCCGACCCATTGCCATCCCTTTCCTGTGCGAGGATCATGTGGCCAAACTGTGTCCCGCCCATTCTGCACATTATAAAGTCTTCAGACAAAAATTTACATAGCATAACATAATTAATGATGTAACAATAAAGAATGGAACATATAGCATATAAAACTAGCACATGATTATGAGTAATTTCAAGGACTCCTCAAATTTGGATATATAGATCAATTAATAAAACTCAAGATCCAAATTTATCAACAAGTCTTAACATATGATTGTATATAGTGTCTTTCTAGAAAATGTACTATAGCTGCACAATAATTTTTACAGCTTGACAGTCAATTTCCTAATAAAATATGACAATTGTTTTTGAGGAGTATAATAATTTCATTTCCTGCATACGGTATGTAACAAGTTCATTTATTGCTAACAGTAATTGACTCACTACCCTTTTCCATAAAAGCACATTCATGATCTATATCCTTATGTGGATGTGGAAGTGCCTAGCTATAGAAATATGGTGAAAGCACATTCAGCTCCGCCACTGCCACTGATGAATGGATGTACAATAATGCTATAACCAAAAGCAACAGCAGATACTTTTATTATGCTATAGCCACGACCAGGTATCTTTTTTGTCGCTCCTACTAAGGTGTATCAAAACTAGGGGTGGCAAAATGGGTGGATTGGGCAGGTTTGGGTAATGGGTTAGGATGGGTATAGGTTAGGATGAGTTTATTAAGAAATGAGTTAGGATGGGTTTAGGTCAAGATGGGTTTTTGTCAAGATGGATTTGGGCATGATAGACTAAAAATATAATTTTTTTTAAAATAAAAAAATAATAAAAAATAAAATAAAAAAAATAAAAAAAAATTCCACCATGCTTTATTTTACTTCCTTAGATACAAGAAGGTCATACTGCTGATTAAAAAAGTGTATATTAACTGATAGATTTCTATAATTTGATTTATAGTTGACCCTTACACAACTTTGTTGTCCTCTTTTTATTAATAAACATAAGGGTGGAGGGTATAACCCTCGGGGAGTTGTGCGGTGACTTGAGTCACCGATTCGGTGACTATACCCTCGGTTTGGGGGTGTTCGGTGAGGAGGAGAGATAAGGTGAATTTCGGTGAGTGTTCACCGATTGAGGGGGGAGAGTGATGAGAGGAGAGAAGAGAGGAGAGAGAGAGGCTCAACCAATCATTTTTTTTAATTGAGGGGTGTTTGACCATACCTTGTGATTGAGTGCAAAATGAGGAGTGGAATAGCGAGTTAACATGGCATATATTATTGGGTAGGATTCACTCAAACACCCTAGGGTGATTGACTATACCCTCCACCCTAAAGAAACTAATGCGAAATCAGTTAATAGGCCTGGACCTAAAAAAGACCTACGCCAAGATCTGACACAAAGTGGTCAAGAACCACGTTGCAGGCTGGGTTTTGAAGGGGATCATAAGATAGGGGTTATTTCAAATTCGTTAATTTTGAATCAAAGTAATGTATCTTATTTGTTGACAGCAGAACAGTTGATTCTCTTATTTTATCTAAGCATGTATCTGGGAGAATTTGTTAAAGACTCTTAGAAAATGATTTATGACATGTATCTGGGAGAATTTGTTCGTAGAATTATATATATGATGGTGCCCTTTATAGTGATACAATTCTTCCCAAAGAAAAAACTTAATTCATATATAGGTATTCTTCAAACCCTTGGTTTCCTATATTTAAATTGTTATATTGGTTCAGGTTTGCAGCAATTGAATGCAAAAAGTCTCATAAGGTTTTGCCCAGTTGATGCAAAAGTCTTTTCGCCTTTGTTGATTTGGTATCCTAATCTTTTTTCGACATAACAGTAGATGCATAAATTTGGTTATGTATGGTGGTGTATTTTTTGGTCTCTAAGGCTTGTGGATGTTTATTGCAGTTAGCAGTAACTTGGAAACAATGGGTGCATGGACCAGTCAAATTGAGCAAAGAAAAGTTGCTAAGGTTGGAGACTAATCATCGAAAAAAATCATGTTATCAGTTATTTACCGTTAACAGTAATATATCACTCTGTTTGTATTTATTTTATTTATAAACTTATAATTAATGTAAATCAAAATTTCCTACCCGGGAAGTTCCCGGGTGATAACCTAGTTAATGATATATGTAAGTTTACTAATATACCCTTATAGTTACATTAAGTACAAATATTAAATGAGGTCTAATGAAGCATTTCTATTGGTTGAAATTTCTTCTTTTTTCTTCTTACAAAGAATTTCTTCTCATTTGAACCCTCCACTATATATATATATATATATATATATATATATATATATATATATATATATATATATATATATATATATATATATATATATATATATATATATATATATAGGGTGGGGTTCCTCTACAAAGTGTGCTTTGTCTAAAAAGTGTAAGAAGTGATTATGACCATTAGATTAGGTAATTGATGGATAAGATTAAATGAATAGCAAAATTGTAGTATTTATTTTAATTAAATTGATTAATTTATTGAATTAAGGGTATAAAAGTAAATTTCACATGCCTTAAATTTAGGAATCACATACAACTCACATGTAACTTCCCCCCATCTTTTTAAAATATCAATAACTTTTTTATACATAATTTGTTTTTTTTTTAAAAAATTATACCATAATAATGAACGTTTTTTATCTTTAATATGAGTACCATATAGCTACATATCTAAAAAATTAAGATTCAAATAATTCAGACACTAGTGTGTCTTATATAGTGTCTTCGTGTTTTATATTGTGTATTTCACTGGTGTGTTTTATATTGTGCATTTTAGAAACTATTGTGTTTTATGACTAAGGGGTGTGTTTAATTGTGAAAACTGGTATAACACAATGTGAAGAAATCAGTTGATAAAACACAACGTGAAGAAATAATGAATGTGTTTTATGTTTCGAAATATATGATGGGTGTGTTTAATTGTGAAAATTGATATAACACGGTGTGAAGAAAACGTAAACTGATAAAACACAATGTCAAGAAATGATGAATTTGTTTTATGTTTCGAACTTCAGATAAACTAATTGTGGATAAGAATGATGTAACTGTCAATTTTGAATAATTAATAGACATAAGTTTCCATAAAAAGAGCCTTTATTTATTACGATATAAAATCTTCCATAAATAGTTGCAATTATACAATTACCTTAATACCCTTTAGTAAAATTACACTAGATGCCACATGTCACAAGGAGATTGCTTCCTATACTTTGTAGAAAAACTAGACTTTGTAGCCAACTTCTACCCTATATATATATATATATGGGGCTGCTAGAATGAGAACCACCCCGAGTTGTAAGAACCGCGAGAACTACACCCCACGGAGCGCCGTTCGCCATGATTTTTTTTTACAAGTAGATGTGTGTATTATAAACACAGCCGTAAAAAATCATGGCGAACGGTGCTCCGTGGGGTGTAGTTTTTTACACCACAAGTTTGGTGTTTTTTAATTTTTTTTCTTTTTTCTTTTTTTTTTCCACCAAACTTGTGGTGTAAAAAACTACACCCCACGGAGCGCCGTTCGCCATGATTTTTTACGGCTGTGTTTATAATATACACATCTACTTGTAAAAAAAAAAATCATGGCGAACGGCGCTCCGTGGGTGTAGTTCTCGCGGTTCTTACAACTCGGGGTGGTTTTCATTCTAGCGGCTCCCTATATATATATATTAGAGTTATGCGCCGCCCGCGTTGCGGGGCACTAAACCAAATATTTCTTAGTTTAATAACATGTACGCATTTATTTCGGTTAGTTATACATGCTACTTATAACACGATATAAAGGGCAAAACAATAATTTCTCAGGACCAATTAGCGAGTAAAAACTAAATTGAGTAAACCAAGTAAAATAAAACACTACTATAGTTTCGCCCCAAAAAAAACTATGGCAGCATTGCAACTTTTAGCTTAGGTAAAATTGTAATTTTAAAATGGAGGTAAAATAATATTTTGAATTGAGGGGAAAACCATTTTTTTATTTTGAAGTGGGGGCAAAATCGTAATATTTTTATTGAGGGCAAAATCGTAATTTTTAGCTGGGGGCAAAACAAAAATTTTATTTTGAACTGGTGGCGAGATTTTAATTTTAAACTGGGAACCAAATTGTAATTTGGCAGGATTGTAGCGGTGGGGGAAACTATATTTTTTTTTAACCAAGGCAAAATCGTAAATTTAAGCTGGGGCCAAAGCATAAATTTAATTTTCAACCGGGGGCAAGGTCGTAATTTTAAACAGGGGATAAAATTGTAATTTAGCAGGACATATAAATAACTATTTTATGCAAAAAAAAAAAAAAAAAAAAAAGAAAAGAAAAGTTGGGGCCACCACTTTTGGTCAACCAACTAACACAACTATTCCCGTCGACATTTCAAAGTTATGTTTGTATGTATTGTAAACTAGGTTATCACCCGGGAAATGCTTCCCGGGCTGGAGAAAATTATTTAGGTTAATTATTATTAATAATTAATACACACTTAAGATCATACAAAAAACATGACAAATTAATGTCTTCGCTATAAGAAGAGTTATAAACTTTTCACAAAGTTAATCACGAGTTGTGAAGTTATAGGCACGATTATAAACTTATTGGGCTGCTTATGGTTTGTGTTTATAATTTACTTTGTATTAAATATTTAATGATTAATAAAAAAATGAAAAATTAGTTAAAGTACAAATATTTAAACACTAACACAACAATACGATACTCATAATAAGTGAATAAACGAACGAAAACATCAAGATATATAAAAAAACATGTAGAGATTCATGGATTAAAGTATCACATATTTTCCTCCTTAAAGCTTTTTCACACATTTATCATGCTCAAATATGTTTAGCTATATGAAGATATATAAAGAAAATAAAATAAAATAGAATTTAAACAATCAAACACTTCAAAAACTAATTCTAAGATGATACCTTCCATTGGTTTCACCTGACTTATCATCATCAGAGACAGAAGTTGACTTTTCAGGCATACCACTGCCATCTGCATCAGACCATTCACCTTCTTTTTCAAACACAGACCATATACCAATTCCCTTCTTCTGGTCCTCATCCGTTTCAGATGCCTGTACTCTTTTTGAACGAATAAAATGCTGAAAGCCCGAAAGCGAAGGCGCATGAGAAAAGACATGGTTGTTTATTATCCTACGCAGACTATTTGACGGGTTAAACAAATTCGAAGTATGCGTAGTGGACGGAATAGCCCTTTGAGGATGGAAATAGAACACACCATCACTCTCCTCATCCTCCTCAGTAGCAAGCTCATTGAGATCAAATAATGGCCTTCCTCTGGAACTCATTACTCATATATATAAATACACACCTATCTTGTAATCAATACACCTTTATCTCTAGCTCTTTACCTCCCCAAGAGCATCTCCATTAACTTCTTGTGAGATCCTTTTGTTGAAAAAATGCTAAGCTACAGTAGGTTATATGCAACCCCTTTTCGATCTATGAGAAAAGAAAAGATATGAAATTTTAGATCAAATAGGCTCGAGCATTGACTTTACATAAAGAAGAAATTTAATCTATTACATCATATAGTTCTATGAAAATAAGCTTGCTACATCAACATCGGTACTTACCACTGATCTACAAAGGGATCTTCTGCCACACACATAAGCTTCCCTTGGCCTTTTGGTTGTAGTAACTTGTGTAACAACAAAAAAATACTATAAATCATTTGAACTTGGTCATGAAGAATTCAAAATTCATTTTAACACATAACCAGACCCAATATGGACGTACCTGTCACACCCCCAAATTACCACATAGGGAGTGTCCCTGTTAGGCGTGTGACATACCAATAACGAGCCACCAATTACATTGAACCCATACAAGTTATAAATAAAATCCCCATTATTAATAAAAACATCTTCAACAAGTTTTAAACGAAAATCAATAAGTTCAGCGGAAGCAAATAATAAACCAAGTTAAACTGTTTCAAAACCAAAGTATAGTTTCATGAAATCAATCGCATAAAGCCTTCCTGTCGACCCATGACCACTCCAGCTACTCCAGACAGCAAGTTCCCCAAGTCCAAGATACCTAACGACCTGCGAGCATGCAACGAGTGTATCAGACAACGCTGGTGAGTTCATAGTTTTACGAAAACGTTGTTTACCAAATATGTAGTTAATCCATTGAAGTTAATTCCAGAAGTAATGATGAAAACAATGTTGATAATACCCCAATACAAGACGGCTTCTGATTATTTTGCCCTTTCTCCAATGCTCCTATCAAAGCATTGGTCATGACTAGGTCATTAGTTCAACACCCGTTCTCCCAGATACGGGGTGAGGTTGCCAAACCTAAGTAGCGCTACTAACTAATACCATGTTACCTTCCTGGTAACCAAACAACACGGAGGGACTTGAAAGGTGATAGGAAGAGTATATTATCCAACATTCCCGTTTTAACCCAAAAGACTTGTCCCTCCCAGGAATACCCACTGACTGTCCCAACCACCGGGACGCATGCTCAATAAAGATGAACTCACCTTTGGTTTGCTCGGTAAGATTAATTACTTGTTCAACAAAGTTGGTCAATCAAGCCCTATGATAGTTACGTATAACAATTAGTTCACGTACACTTAACTCGCATGATAAACACCTTGCATATTATGCATAAGATCTCAATATACATCCTAGTCATTCAGTGCACATAATGGTTCCCAACCCAGATTCATGTTCCCAACTATCAACTTAACATGGCATGTCCTGACGTTTATCACATCTTATATCACAATACACATTCGGGGTTACGCATAACACGTCGATCACATATTGTTCATTCACATTTCACAAATACCATGCCAGTAAGACATATAGCTACACTCGTATTCTAATTACCAACAATACAATTAACAACCTAACATAATATACCTACACATGTACTACTCTAGCATTCATCAAAGCCCAACTCTCTAACTCAATGATCACGGCCCAAGTTACAAAACACACCAGCCCATCATATTAATTAGATTGAGTAAATGTTAAGTCCCGCCCCTTTAAAAACCCAACCGTGCGAGCCCAAGTGTACCCAACCACCACCCCAAGCGATTGCTTGTGTGTGCGGCCTGCTGAGGCCCAGCCCGCACTGGCTGTTTTACCTGCGCGGCCCATCTGCCAAACGAGCCCAATATCAGATCACGTATTATTGTGCTACCCCTTTTAGCCCAAATATCTCCCCTTATTCTCTTGGTTATTAACCCCCTAGTAATCCGCAGTTTCTTTCTAAAATATTTATATGCACATCAGTAGTTCATAGCTTCTTTCAAACAACTATAACCTCCACACTCAATTGCATAAGAAAATATGTTATCAGTGGCCGACAACTATACTCATATTATTATTCCATTGGGCCGATAAGATCACATGAAGGTCTGACATCTAACATCATAATTTGTCATGATAAAGAACATCCTCACAATAAATGCAATCAGTTATCATATGCACACAAAATCATCATTGGGCCAATTTGAGTTAGTGGCCTGCCATTCTAATTATTACCTTTTCAGTTAACACATGGGCCTTCATTTATAATATCAAAGTGATTCATAGGTGTTTAACCTCTATTGAACCGATAGGGAAATATTCAATCAATGCACATGGCCATTCCTCTAATACTTGGATAATATTCAGTCATGATCATGGGACAATTAGTTAATATCCAGCCGCCCTAGATCTTGCTCGGATCTATCAGTTGATTAACATAACTATCCAACACATAATCTATTATCATGCAAACCAATCTAATCAAGTGTAATTTAAAACACGATCTGGTGATTCCCAATACATTCACATCGGCTAGACCATTATCATAACGAACCTCCTAGCATCGCTTTAATCATGCAACAACACCACATCAACATACATATAATTCGCTAATTAAGACTACACAGAAACAAGATCATCAAATAAGAATCCGTATGCACATGGTTCAATTTATAGTTTGCATATATCAAATAACTTGCAAAAGAGATTACTAACCCAATAATAAAGTTGACCGGAATAGTGTTTCGTGAGGGGGGGGGGGTCTACTGCCGTCGCCAAACACAGGGGGTAGGGTTATGCTTGAGAGTTTTTTTTTTTATATGATAACAACCATACGTATATTAATAGATATAGGTTTTGCTTGGGGCGATTGTTTGTTTCTTAAGACTGATCTGGGCCTAGGTCCAAGAGATTGGACTGTCAAGTCAACTGGGTAATCAAAATAACAAAGGTTTGGGCTTTCTATTCTAATTATATATGCATACTTATAAAATAGAGATTAGGCTCAATGGTTTGGTCCGATGTGCAATTATAGGCTGATCGTGACCCACATACAAGCCGCGCGTGTGTGATTATGGCCCAATACCCTCGCGGCCCAAAAACATAAATAACGGCCCAAGATTCATGTGCGACCCTTATCACCAAATCCAACCACTAAAACGAACCCAACAATACACTTACATTTGCCTTCGACAAGTTTATGAAAAAGAGAAGTTAGATAACAGTTTACTAGAACAGGAGCGTGAACGGAAGAGATTTTGCGGAATTAGAATCACGTTTCTAACCTTGAAGGTTCAGGTTGTCACATCATCCCCAACTTGAAAGAAATTTCGTCCCGAAATTTAGCACGTAAGAACTGAGGAGTGAAGTGAGGAAATTAGGATTATTACGGATTTTGCTCGGGTGTCACATCCTCCCCATGTTACAGAAATTTCGTCCTCGAAATTTAGGCTATATTATACTCTAGGCTCCAATTATGAGTTTGTCGATAATTCACTAAACACGTAGTTAGATACGGTTTCACGAAAGTTCACTAAATAATATATAAGTCATATAGCATATAAAGTCAGATAACATATAAGTTCACATAAGTTATATTTCTTTATTTGTTCAGGAATAGTGTTCAAATTGTTCATCAACGTTCGAGTACAACCCATGTGTAATTTCGTAATTCCCCGAATTACCGTTATGTGAGTGTTATGCATGAATGAGTGTTTGAGGTAATAGAGTTTGTGTTAATTGTGTTAAACTAAAAATGTCTTGCTCTTAAGTAGAAACACAAGTTGAGTTAATAGGAGCTTGATAATGAAGAATGTTGTGACAAGTTATGCTAAGCTCAAGAGATGCTCACAAAAGTTGAAATACGAGTGTGTCATACATCTGTATGGCATTGCCTGATGCATTTAACATGTGCGACCGGGGGGGGTTGTTGCACTAACTATAACTTAGGTGAGCTATACGCCTTCGAATTTGGGGACTTGCAAAAAGGCAGTGTTTAGTTATCATGGATGTTGTATATTAAGTAGCCAACACTTCACGAAGCAAGTGTGTCTAATGTATATCTAGAGCTTACCAGAATTGAGGCGAATGTCGTACATCATAAACGAAGGGTCGACGAGATAAACCGAACTGGAAATGTGTTAAGGTAGTTTGTTACAGGCTAAAATGCTCAACCCTCAAATCACGTGTGTCGGGTGCACCACCAAGATTTTCTCGAAGCAAAATATGTGAATGTGATAAAGTGAGTGTAAGAGATATATGTTTATATATGGTATCGCTACCGGCGATCAGAACGGGTGCAGTCACCCCTATCGAAGATCAAAGGTGATGCCATCGTATGTAAGAATTCGAGAAAGAAAACATAATTTCTTGGAACAGGTGATTCAAGCAATTCAATCAATCGATTGAATGAAAACTCAAGTTAGGCATTAATCCCTATTTCAGACTGGTATCATCTTGACTCGTTCGTTCAAAGGGAAACGAGATTTTCAGTTGACATTGATCGTGATACTTTGGTCGCAGTTGGTTGTAGTAGATGACCGGCCTTCGATCAAAGAGAGATAAGCATGGAACAAAGAGGTCGATGAAGCTATACATGAGTATGGTGCTTTCACACAAGAAGGAATTTTGACCTTGGCATACCTTACGTAAGTAATAATTTTATTTTATGTTCTTGCACTTGATGATCTTAAGTATGATTCATTCCTCGAGTGACGTTCGTAGAGAGTGATTTAGCCAAGCGAGGATTAGCGTATAACAGGGTTATGCAAGAACTATGGTATTCATTTTAGCACAACAAGATAAGATGCGAAGAATATACCAAAACGCGGTTATCATCAATCTGTTCCATCTAATTGTTTTAGAATCATGAGTAAAGTAGCAAATCCGATGATGAGAATGTAGCTGGTCGCAAACAAGAAGTATAAATGGAAATAAAGTGATGTACTGATCGATGGGAGCGTTACTTTGAGGGTGTTGGCGCAAGAAGAATTATGTTGAAGAGTAACGGTTGGTCGAATTCATAGTGATCCGGTTTAATCGAAGCGTTCTCCACAGTTGTCAAGCCTGTCGTATGCGAATAAGAATGGTTCACTAAAATCTATGTACGAAATTGAGTGTGTACCTGGTCGAACATGTATGAAGCCAACTTTGAAGGGTTGAACTAAGGCGTGTGCATTAGGAACATCAAGTACGTCACCAAAAGGTTTCATTACAAGGACACGAAAATATTTTCGAAATGATATGGTCACAAAATAATACACAACCATCCTCAGAGTACAAGAAGTGATCACTACGTATCAAAAGAAGAGTTTATCAGGTTATTTTTAAACTAGAGCACAATGTTATAGGAGTTTATGCGTAGACAATCGAGAATGTAGTGTGACCATGATAGTGGAATGATAGGTTTATCTATATCAAGAACAGTAACTAACTGTCACCTTAAACGGTAAGCGTCGGCCAAGGCAAGGGCTAGGGGATAGACTAGCTTAGAGAGGAAAACTGTTATGCAATAGCAATTCTAGCGATACAAGGAGTAAGATTATTGTTTATGTCATCATGTTTATCCGGGAGTTGATTAACTTATACCCCCGTCTTCCGTTGTCCCTCATGGTTCTATATAGGAGAAGGGAACAATCTTATGGGTCGGAATGAGGTAACAGTCGAGTATCACATTGAAATCTACAAACTACCAAGTTTACACACAATAGGGCAGAACCCTTCTCACGCTCATTAAGCCTCACTGGGATTTGCATGCACCACGCGTTATTATTATGTGTGCACCCATGATAATAAGGCGGTTTGCATGCTTATCTCAGCGCCTCTTAACTTGCGCTAAAAGGTTCCCCACATTCAAATAGCAAGCGAAAGGTTTTACAGGATCAAGAATCACAATAGTCGAAGGGTAATGTCACACTAATAGATCACATAACAGGGGTCGATAACATAAGGGCTCATACTGTTGTGCCAAGTGTGCAGTCACGTGTAATGTTACACATAAGTGTACGCTAGATATACTATGCAATAGTAAATGAGAAACGAACCTTGCAGTCTGGAGCTGAGTGTCATGGTCGATGTCGGTACTGTTCGGTTATAGTCTGGTTTTATGAAAACGTTTTAAAACCAAGTTCACTATAACCAATGGCTCTGATACCAAACTGTCACACCCCCAAATTACCACATAGGGAGTGTCCCTGTTAGGCGTGTGACATACCAATAACGAGCCACCAATTACATTGAACCCATACAAGTTATAAATAAAATCCCCATTATTAATAAAAACATCTTCAACAAGTTTTAAACGAAAATCAATAAGTTCAGCGGAAGCAAATAATAAACCAAGTTAAACTGTTTCAAAACCAAAGTATAGTTTCATGAAATCAATCGCATAAAGCCTTCCTGTCGACCCATGACCACTCCAGCTACTCCAGACAGCAAGTTCCCCAAGTCCAAGATACCTAACGACCTGCGAGCATGCAACGAGTGTATCAGACAACGCTGGTGAGTTCATAGTTTTACGAAAACGTTGTTTACCAAATATGTAGTTAATCCATTGAAGTTAATTCCAGAAGTAATGATGAAAACAATGTTGATAATACCCCAATACAAGACGGCTTCTGATTATTTTGCCCTTTCTCCAATGCTCCTATCAAAGCATTGGTCATGACTAGGTCATTAGTTCAACACCCGTTCTCCCAGATACGGGGTGAGGTTGCCAAACCTAAGTAGCGCTACTAACTAATACCATGTTACCTTCCTGGTAACCAAACAACACGGAGGGACTTGAAAGGTGATAGGAAGAGTATATTATCCAACATTCCCGTTTTAACCCAAAAGACTTGTCCCTCCCAGGAATACCCACTGACTGTCCCAACCACCGGGACGCATGCTCAATAAAGATGAACTCACCTTTGGTTTGCTCGGTAAGATTAATTACTTGTTCAACAAAGTTGGTCAATCAAGCCCTATGATAGTTACGTATAACAATTAGTTCACGTACACTTAACTCGCATGATAAACACCTTGCATATTATGCATAAGATCTCAATATACATCCTAGTCATTCAGTGCACATAATGGTTCCCAACCCAGATTCATGTTCCCAACTATCAACTTAACATGGCATGTCCTGACGTTTATCACATCTTATATCACAATACACATTCGGGGTTACGCATAACACGTCGATCACATATTGTTCATTCACATTTCACAAATACCATGCCAGTAAGACATATAGCTACACTCGTATTCTAATTACCAACAATACAATTAACAACCTAACATAATATACCTACACATGTACTACTCTAGCATTCATCAAAGCCCAACTCTCTAACTCAATGATCACGGCCCAAGTTACAAAACACACCAGCCCATCATATTAATTAGATTGAGTAAATGTTAAGTCCCGCCCCTTTAAAAACCCAACCGTGCGAGCCCAAGTGTACCCAACCACCACCCCAAGCGATTGCTTGTGTGTGCGGCCTGCTGAGGCCCAGCCCGCACTGGCTGTTTTACCTGCGCGGCCCATCTGCCAAACGAGCCCAATATCAGATCACGTATTATTGTGCTACCCCTTTTAGCCCAAATATCTCCCCTTATTCTCTTGGTTATTAACCCCCTAGTAATCCGCAGTTTCTTTCTAAAATATTTATATGCACATCAGTAGTTCATAGCTTCTTTCAAACAACTATAACCTCCACACTCAATTGCATAAGAAAATATGTTATCAGTGGCCGACAACTATACTCATATTATTATTCCATTGGGCCGATAAGATCACATGAAGGTCTGACATCTAACATCATAATTTGTCATGATAAAGAACATCCTCACAATAAATGCAATCAGTTATCATATGCACACAAAATCATCATTGGGCCAATTTGAGTTAGTGGCCTGCCATTCTAATTATTACCTTTTCAGTTAACACATGGGCCTTCATTTATAATATCAAAGTGATTCATAGGTGTTTAACCTCTATTGAACCGATAGGGAAATATTCAATCAATGCACATGGCCATTCCTCTAATACTTGGATAATATTCAGTCATGATCATGGGACAATTAGTTAATATCCAGCCGCCCTAGATCTTGCTCGGATCTATCAGTTGATTAACATAACTATCCAACACATAATCTATTATCATGCAAACCAATCTAATCAAGTGTAATTTAAAACACGATCTGGTGATTCCCAATACATTCACATCGGCTAGACCATTATCATAACGAACCTCCTAGCATCGCTTTAATCATGCAACAACACCACATCAACATACATATAATTCGCTAATTAAGACTACACAGAAACAAGATCATCAAATAAGAATCCGTATGCACATGGTTCAATTTATAGTTTGCATATATCAAATAACTTGCAAAAGAGATTACTAACCCAATAATAAAGTTGACCGGAATAGTGTTTCGTGAGGGGGGGGGGGGTCTACTGCCGTCGCCAAACACAGGGGGTAGGGTTATGCTTGAGAGTTTTTTTTTTTATATGATAACAACCATACGTATATTAATAGATATAGGTTTTGCTTGGGGCGATTGTTTGTTTCTTAAGACTGATCTGGGCCTAGGTCCAAGAGATTGGACTGTCAAGTCAACTGGGTAATCAAAATAACAAAGGTTTGGGCTTTCTATTCTAATTATATATGCATACTTATAAAATAGAGATTAGGCTCAATGGTTTGGTCCGATGTGCAATTATAGGCTGATCGTGACCCACATACAAGCCGCGCGTGTGTGATTATGGCCCAATACCCTCGCGGCCCAAAAACATAAATAACGGCCCAAGATTCATGTGCGACCCTTATCACCAAATCCAACCACTAAAACGAACCCAACAATACACTTACATTTGCCTTCGACAAGTTTATGAAAAAGAGAAGTTAGATAACAGTTTACTAGAACAGGAGCGTGAACGGAAGAGATTTTGCGGAATTAGAATCACGTTTCTAACCTTGAAGGTTCAGGTTGTCACAGTACCAGTTATAGACAACATGACTTTTGATCAACCCATGCGACCCGTCTTTACCTGCATTAAAAAAGGACCCGTTATGAACAGTTACAACACACCAAACGGGTAAAACTGAAATAAAATAAAACAAATAGTTAAAAAAGCAAACGTTTCTAATGTCACACAAAGTGTATCTTTAAATTTCAATAAACATAAGCTCCTACATTTTATATTAGAAAAAATAGAAAACAAAAAGATCAACCCAATCCAACCAGTACTGACCCAACAACAACCATTTTGGGGGAAAAATTAGACCAATCCAGCCGACCCATTTTGACCTGTAGCAAAAAGGACCCGTGTTGATCTAAATTCATATCAACCAACTACAACACACCTACACACTGCATTTTGTTATCTGCAATATATGAGCTAATTATGTTAAAACTGGTATTTACTTACAAAATATGTACAAACTAACATGTAAAATTTGTTGTACATTAATATATTACATACCACATCAGCAAGGAACCTAATGCAAACTGCAAAAGAACCCAACTCCTAATCCAAAAAAAGGGTTAAGGAAGGAACCTTGTCCCTGTTACCCCATAGGATACCCATCATCCCACCCCACAAGGGTTATGATGCCGGCAAATTACCTCTGCACACCATCCACATGATCTGGGCACCACAAGGGTTGAACCCGCGCCACTACAGCTTCACATGTGGGCAATGAACTTCATTGGTAGTGGGTACCACTGAGCTATAAGCTCATTGGTCCAACTCCTAATCCAGATAACAAATGCGTAAGAACATTGACAGTGAACCCGAATTGTCTGCATTGTAAATTACTCCCATACTTACATCAATCAACCTTTTAAGAGCTAGGCACTGATCATGAATAATAAAAATAGATTAACACCGAATAATATAATCTATGAAATTGTATATATTATATTTTAATGGAAAGGTTTCTTACAGCATCTTTATCGACTGTTGGTGGAAGCTCTCTCAATAAGATAGAATCTACAGTTGTAAGATCCGAAATAAAATACCATATATAATGAGTTAACAAATACATATGTTAATGAACATTCACGAGTTCTTATAAATCATGTGACAAAGAATGAACTGACCTTGAATGGCATACCAAGCACAAGTTTTGCAGCTAGTGATCTATAGAAGAGTTCAGGTGTCTGGAAAAAGAAAATGCAAAAGTTTATAATGGATACGTAAATGGTATTATAAAGTCTACATAATTGAGAATTTAATAAACCTCGAGTTGATCCAGAGAAACAGACATGAGAACAGAACCGTCGCGGTGGAGTACACCTCTATAATCCACCTCTATAATCCCGATACCGATTGCGGATTTCATACGTCCATCTTCACCCTCACCAGCTTCGGTGACTCCCAAATGCAAAGGATAGTCCCAACCCCGAACATACATTTCAGCTACAAGAAGACGATATGCTTGAACCATAATCACAGGATTGCTTGCTTTCATTGAAAATACACCGCAATAGATCCTTGTACCCATGCTTGGATTGGAGTGCTTGCATTAGTACTCGCGCTACCATTTTTACCACCTCGATAACAAAACATCAAACCAAGTATATACGTTTTAACCATTTTCTCATACATTCACAGTAAATCGGTAAATAACCAAATAAAAAAAACATCACATGTTTCGTAAAAACTGACCCTGTGCAGCTCCGAGAGTGCCAGTATTTTGGGTTAGACTGATCACCATGTTGGGCTGCCACATGTCCCAATAGTTACAGCATGGCTTGCTAGTGTATGACAAAAATTGGAATATCAATGGATTAACCAGAACTGATTTCACAAAAAATATCTTATACTTCATAAAAATTATCTTATACTTCATAAAAATTAACCCCAATACATTATTTATAAACCAAATGATATATATCACAAAGGAGAACCATTATCATAACTTATGGGTACCTTTGCAATGGCTGCACTTGAAGCAAGTTTTGTGATAATCTACACCATCAGCAGAGAAAAGCTCCACTGGTAATCGGTCTTCCCACAAGCCTTTATATTTTTATGTTTTCTAATAAATAACATAATTTCCCTTGTTCCCTTGGTATTTGATCTTGATCTTTTCCGTTAGCTCCTTGTTTTCAACAACCAACCAAATGTAAAATATTTATACCCTTTTCAATTAAGATTCAATCTCAAACACACCTGAAAAGAAAAACCCATAGAGTTTTCAAGTTTACGAACCCAATCTGACACAGATGAACATAGGTCACTGAAAAAATATTATTTTTAATAAACCCATCTAATCAAGGTTGTTTTTCGTTTCAAAAATGAGTTTGATATGTTCAAATCATCATTTTTAATAAAATTCGCAAAGAAAGCCAAAAGATAAAAAAAAGAATCCAATCGATTCACATGATTGAACAGAATGGAGAAGAAGCAGCGAAAGATAGTGGATTTTAGGGTTTGAGTAACAACGGTGTAAAGAAGAAGATCCATAATCAAATTCTATTTTAAAAATTTAGCAAATAATCGTACCTTCATAACAGAAGTGATAAACCGAAGAAGATGAAGAGATGATGCAGCGAAGATAGAGAATCGCCAGATAAATCGAAGAAGATGAAGAGATGATGCAGGGAAGAAAGGATTTTTGAAGAATATGGGTATGCGGCGCTAGGGTTTCGAAAATGGTGACAGAGGAGTGTTGTTGAATCAAAAGGAACAAAGGAATTAGAATTTTGATAGATAGGGTCCAAAATCAATGGGTCGGGTAGGTAAAAACGGGATCCGCGAACAATAAAAGAATCCATCTCATTTTCCCGCCAAAATCATCCTGAGAAGCCCTAAGAACATGCCACATCAGCCCAAATCTTTATGTTTATTATATATAATAGATGTAAATATATATAAGGGGAGTGGGGGTGGAGCGTGATAGAATTCTATCAATCGTTTTTTTTTTGGAACACCGCCACCAACACTCCCATCACTCGTGAAAAAAAGAACGCGTTGAACATATCACGCGTTGTAAAAAAATTGATTGTATGTGTATGACTTGTACGTTGTGTATTAATACTTGTACGTTGGAATTCCATCACTAGTGATGACCACCGCCACTAAAAAATGCTTATGAGTGATAGAATAGTGGTTGCTGACATGACAAAACATTATTAGATGTTTGTGAGTGATGGAATTCCATCACTTGTAACCACCCCCACTCCCCTAATTATATTACAACCATCATATTTATCATACCAGTAATTCTGGCATTAAACGTCTTTTGGTTTTTTATTTCCATTTTCACTTGATTTTGTTATTGTTTAGTTTAATTATTCTTTTCTACGTTTACGTTTTATGTTAAACTCTACAACACGTCTGAATAACTTAACACTTTAACATATAATTTTTGTTCGATTTAACGATCTTGCCACAACGAGCAGGTCCTAAAAACCTAGGTGAATAGAAACATTATTAGATCTAGTATAATCATTAAAATTATAAATGAATTAGTAAATTAGATATTAACCTTAACATTTCTAAGTAAAAATGTAGGTTAGGATTGAAAGAATCAAAATTCTATCGCACTAGTTGTAGACACCGAACAATTCACATAAAGACTAAAAGTAAAAAAACTTTACAAATTCAAAATAAATTAAGATCAGTACTCAAATATATAACACAACGAACCCAAAATCGACCGTTGAGTCACACCTAATATTCAATAACATATATACACATGCAAAAACCACATTATCACTACGACGGAACGACGCCGTACGAACACTCCGGCGACACAAACACATCACCGGATTCCACATTAAATCCCGTTCGCTTCGCAAACCTTCCTTTGATCCTTGGCCTTGTCTCTGCATACGCCTTCCTCGAAGCATATCGAATCGTCTTCTCAAACTTTCTGTTCTTCCTCTTCTCTCTGTACCTCAAAACCCTAGCTTCTCGATCCAGTCCAATCAAAGGCGTCGGATAAACATCCGAAGATGTTTCGGTGTGGCCCGGGACTACGCCTACTTCAACCTCTAGTGATGATGATGATACCTGAAATAAGGTGAAATTTGAAGATGTTGAAACAATTTTTTATACACGAAATACACGTTATAAGCCAGGCTACAGACTAACTAGCTAACAGACCAAACCGACAATAAACTAAACTTCTTTATTATGCTATCAAAACATAAAGAACGATTAAACACCTGTATTCATTTAAAACAGAGACGATTACAGACTAATGGTAGGTAGACGAGCAACAAGTTGCGCTAGCAAACCCTACCCTGCTAAACACAAAATTCTGCCCCTTAACATGCGCGGTGTTACTGCTTACCACCTGCTGAACCCTTCCCGAGGAAAATAATTTTCACAATTAGTTACCGATTCGCAATGATTTTATATAAACTTACACTTTGGCTGATCGATTGCGATGTGAAATTGTACATGAACGGTTTAGATCCGGTGTAATCGATGTCGTAAGCAGGTAATCCTTCTACCACATCTGAACTAGCGTATTCATTTGAGCGTGTGTTCTCTTGTTGTTGCATTTGATAATGATGATTACTGATATCGTTCTGGACCGGAACGACTCCGTCGGTTGGAGAATCATATCTATGACCGATCTGTTTAGGTTTTTGAATCTGATCCGGTGTTTTCAGATCCATATCGATGTACGGATCGATCTCGTTGTTAAACAAGTACTCAGATTCCAATTCAGTAACTTTCAGATCATCATTATCTGACACATCAGCATTTTTATTAAATTTCCGATTAGGATTCGGATTCGGATCTGGTAGTATCCAAGACGCAGCCTCCGCTTCAACCGAGACGTTAATGTCAAAATCCAGTAAGTAATTATGATCGATCATTTCACCTCTGCCGCCGACCTTGGCCACCTCGGTGGCCGGATCGTAAAACGGAACCACCGGAACCCGCTCGTGGCGGCGAGCCAGGGGGTTAGCGGAGTGAATATCGCGGTCGCATGTGACGCATAGGGCTGCGGCGTCGGCCTTGCACGTGATGCTCGCTGGAGCTTGCTCACAGACCTCACACATCCACACGCGCGGGTGGCGCGTCGCGAGTTTGTTCGCGGCATGCACCTTGCCGTCGCATGGGATGCATAGGTAGGCGGAGTCTGCTTTGCAGAATAAACTGGCCGACGTCGTTTTACAGGAGTCACATAGGGTTGGAGTCATGGTCCAGTTCTCTTTGCCCATATGAAGGTTTCAGGTTTGTGTTTTGGGTTTTTGGTTTTTGGTTTGTGTTAGGAGTTAGGACATGTTTTGGTATCCTACATAGTTATCCGAAAAGGGTGTAGAGCCAATGAATGATTGACACGTGGCATGGTCTTAGCCAAAATGGGTGGAGGGGCCTTTTGGCTATAATTGAGGGATGGGCAATGTTACAATTTGGACAAAAGGTTGCAATCAGGGTTGCTTTTAAATCGTGTAAAACGTGAAAGGGTTGGTAGATTAAGGGTTTTGAGTTGGTGGACTAGTTGCTAAATTTGTGTAGATATGACCAGTTTAATTTAATTATCTAATTGTATCCACTTTGCTCACTGATAGAATGGTGGGTAGTAATCAAGTTCTAAACATGTTATTATGATTGATGGATTGTAAACCATGGTTTAATGATGTCATAAACGAGTTAGCAAGTCAACTTTTTAATTAGTCTAAACACGAATTGTTTATTTAACACGCTAGTTGTAACACAAAATTTTAACATTTTTATATAGTGTCGTGTTTGGGGTAGCGTCGTAAATTGGGAGCTAATGTTCAAATGTTAGGCTATGTGTTATTAGGGCTGCCAAATCGTGTCTTAGTAGTTTTAACAGGTATCTGATAACGCGAACAACAAAAATTTTAAACATGAATACGACTCGTTTAACTACTTTATATCCAATGTCTATAAGACAGATATATATTTTATACGCCTAGAAGAAAAAATAATGGATCCTAACTTTCAAATTTTGATTATTTTTAAAAACGTAAAAAATCACATGATGTACTTTTCTATCATGGTGTCTTAAGAGTAACACTTTTAATGAGGTGATATGTAAACGGGAGTGAAACACCACTTCATGGGACATGAAAAGGCCCCCTTCATGAAGTGCATCACGTTCATGAGGAAGACAAAGGAAAAGGGTGGTGGGCAGTATCAACAAATTAGATTCCATCTTTCCTTTTGTGTTAATTTATTTAATTTAATTTATTTAATATTCGAACCACATCCGAGTTTATCAAACTCCATTAATGGTGTATTATTTTTAAACGATATAGTATTGAAACGATATAATATATTTGAATCGTACCCGAGTTTTTCAAAATAATTAACAATCTAATATTTTAAACGGTATAATATATTCGAACCGCACCCGGATTTATCAAACTCTGTTAATGGTATAATATTTTAAACGGCATAGTATTGAAATGGTATAATATATTCGAACCGTACCCAAGTCTTTCAAAATAATTAATGGTATAATATTCGAACCGGACGAGACTTGGTATAATATTTTAATTTAAACGATATGGTATTGAAACAGTATAATATATTCGAACCGTACCGTAGTTTTTCAAAATATTTTAACAGTATAAAATTTGAAAGGATTTAATGTTCGAACCGGATGAGAATCTATAACATCAAAACACCAAATTCACAAATCTAAATTCTGTTGGGTTATATACGCTGTGTATAGCTCTATACGTGACATATATAACCCTAAGATTTTGTGCTTGAAATCAATGTACTTCTATACATTGCATACAGTATTGTACGCAACGTATATAAACCCTAAAGTGTGCAAATAACCACTAAGAGTCACTAGTACAAAATCACTTTTTTGGTGCTGGGTTTTATGCTTTTTAAGAGAGCACCAACAAATATAGCACCAAATAATGTGATTTGTTGGTGCTGTTCAATAACAACACCATTAAATCTCTAAACATACCATCAAAAAATCAATGTTATAAAGCACCGTTAAATCTTTAAACACACCATCAAAGATAGAACCACAAATCTCGAACACTGGCAATATGCATTCCCCACCATTTAATCACCACTGCACCAAATAATAACAAATCTACACAACACAAAAAAAAAAAAAAAAAAAAAAAAAAAAAAAACCAAAACAAAACAAAACCAAATATGTTTTTGCAAAATTACATAATTTTCATTAATATTTCCCAATAAAATTCCAATTATAAACAAATACATACGCTCACGATAAAAGTTTACTAATATTAAACAACCCATTCAAGTATAGCGAACTACAAAAGTATCAACGCAACACAAACTAATGTTTACAACATCAAAACATCTTCTAAATAAATCCCAACATTAGATCTACCACTAAATTCTCAATTTAAGATTCTCCAAAATACCCTTCTTTAGTCCAAACTAGTCAAAATAATTACTGACACACATAAAAATGTTACAATAGTATATTGCTCCAATTCTTTATCATACATAGAATGAAAATGAAAATGACATTTAATGCACTCGCCATGGCTCTCAAGTCCTTGAACAAAACTCAATGTGAGGTACATGATCAGCACTACGTACTTTGTTGGTAAACTAGTTGATGCCCCGCCCGCGTTGCGGGGCGATAGCCGAATAATTCTCAACCAATTAAAAAAACAGTATTATAGTTTTGTTAGGAAAAAAAAAATAAAACGATGAGAAGACCGTAGTTCTGAGCTCAGGTCAAAACTATAGTTTGTCAGGATTAATGAGCGAATGTTAGGCAGCTCCTTGACATGGAAAAAAATTTAATCCAGTCAACCAATTAAAAAACACTTTTATAGTTTTGCTAAAAAAAAACTAAAACGATAGCAATACTGTAATTTGAAGTGAGGGCAAAGTTGTATTTGTTGACTTGGGTAAAATCGTAATTTGCCAAAAGTTAAAGTGATGGTAATGCTATAAATTTGAATCGGAGACAAAATCGTAATATAACTATGCACTAAAGATAAAATCGTAATTTTAAGCTGGGGACAAAACTATATTTTTAATTTAAACTCGGGCAAAATCAAAATTTTGAAATGATGGCAAAATCGTAATTTGAATTGGGGGGCGAAAGCATAGTTTTATTTTGAATCAGTCAAAAACATAAATTTAAACTTAATGCGAAATCATATTTTTTGAAAAGGGCGAAAATGCAAAGTCGTCATTTTTAGTTTGGGCAAAAGCAAAAATTTATTTTTAACCGGGGCCAAAATTGTAGTTGTAATATGGGGAAAATAATAATTTTGAACCGAGGGCAAAATCGTAATTTTGAGCGAGGGACAAAAACGTAATTTCTTTTGAAGTGGGGGCGAAAATATAATTTTATTTTAACCTAAGGACGAAATCGTAATTTTAAAGCGAATATAAAATTTTTAAACCGAGGGCAAAATCGTAATTTTGAGCGAGGGACAAAAACGTAATTTTATTTTGAAGTGGGGGCGAAAATATATTTTTATTTTAAATTAAGGACGAAATCGTAATTTTAAAGCGAATATAAAACAATAAAGCCGTTGGTCCAACAGGGAAGTGCCACACAGCTGTGTGGCACTATTCCCCCAATCTTCCTTTTGTTGTGTGGCACTATTCCCCCAATCTTCCTTTTGTTATAGTAGAGAATATATTTAACATTATACAATATTTATTTTGTACACACAACCAGCTCATCAAATTTCATTTCAATATCCTCAACATGTCTAATAACCGGTCAAAATGGGTTGGCTGACATGCAGATCCTTTTTTATATCAATTCAGAAGGTTTTTTTTTTGCAGTAAATGGGTCAGTTTAACGGGAGCTGCTGTTGCAAAAAAAAAAAAAAAAAAAAGAAAAGAAAAAAGGTATCACGAGCTTTTTGCGGCATAAGTTTAGTATATTCCTACTGATAAGCAGAAGTTTACCCAGCCAACATGGTATTTATTGACAAACTGTTCTAGTAGAGTATAATAACTCATTCAAATAAACACTAATACTAGAGGTGGCAATTATACATCTTTTATTCTTCTATTCAATAACATGATTTAGGATTAGAAGAACATGTATACATGCTGACATTCGACACGTTATCACTTAAACACAACTCAAGTTCTCTCATGATAATCATTGTCAGTAACATAAATCCAAAAGTCATAACAACCAAAAGTAATCAAACAAACAAATTATAGGCAATGACGAAATGTATATCTAAGCCACAAATTCAAGTTTTAGCCCAGCCTATCAAAATGGGTGGGTCGGATTGGGCGGGGGAACAGGCTAAGATGGGTTTGGGTTAGAATAGGTTCATTCTTGAAAAAAATGTATAAATGACCGTACTTATCACAGTGTGATCATAAAAGTTGCTATCAGAACCCAAATGACAAGACTTGTACTATCAAAAAAGTATTAATGCAATTTGGATTTTAATTTAAGCATTCACAAACCTGATACATGCTTTTATAAAAGGCGGTTGTTGCTTGTTGATCACAACAAATGTCCATAAAGACCCAAAGTTTGATACCTCAGTTTACATTTAGAGGTGTAATTTGAGCTATATAACGTATTCCATTAGACTGAATACAAAATAGTATAAAATTTCCCAATAAAAGATATGGAATTCTCAATAAAATATACAAAATACTAGTATAAACTTATTAATAAAAACCCAATGAAAATGTGAACCAATGTTTGTCCACATCTGAAACACTCTTTGAGACATTTAATCGAACACCTGGAGTGCAACACATATTTCGAATTGTAGATTTTGATTGGTCATAGCAAGCAAACGCAAACAATTAATCCAACTAATTTTTATTCCATCTTCATGTCTGTGGTTACCGCTCTCCTAACCACACCCCCCCCCCCCCGGATTTTGATTACCCCATTTACAGGGGTGATGCCATGGTGTTTTTAAAAAAGACCGAAACAAAACTAGGAAAAAGAAATTGACTTGACACATGAACAACAGGTTACAATGGTATACAAGCCAAATGACTAATGATGATCATTCGATACTGACAAATGAAGAAGCACACTCATAATGTAATGCAAACTCACACTCCATGCACTTGAAGATCATTTTATACTTCAATCCTTTATAATACGAACGGCAGTTACTGCAATTGCCATCACTCTCAACCCCTTGAACAAAGCTCAAACGGTGTGGGTGATCTTTGACCTCAAGAGTTCCTCCAAATTTGATGTTGAGAAACTCATAGACGCCTTCGTAATTATATTCTTTCGTAGCTTGCTCGTATTGAAGTATTAATGGCACACAAGTAGTGTGCATAGACTGGGAACATGTGGTGCAATGATAGAACCACCTCCAAGGGTTAAATTCATCCTCACATATTTCACAAAAGTACTCTTCAATGTGGTTCTCCACCGGTTCATATCTTAGGCTCAAATAATGTTTGTCGCACTTGTGCTTAATCATTTTAGGCAACAACAAAGCACACTTCACATGAATGTAGAAATCAGAAGAGGCACACTGAAATATCCAATATTCATCCACATAACTGTCACATGCTTTGCAAAGTTCCTCACTTGAAGCTGAAGCTTTTACTCTCAATAGGAGGTGATCAGGATGAGCGTCATGTGTGATTTCTTCGGGTATGAATGCACAATTGATATCAACATAATATTCACATGCTGTGCATCCATACGCAAAACCATTGGATCGTAACCCGCAAACTTCACATTCGAACACACCAAAGAACTCACTAGGGATTTTTGGCAGGAGAACAAGAGGATGCTCAGGATGGCCAAAATAGTCTTGTATTTGGGAGGGTAGCTTGGCGCACCATTCATGAAGAACAAGACAACATTGTTCATCAACATAATGGCAACACACGTAAAATGGTACTGTCATGATTGGTTTCACACATCCAACACATAAGAGTTGAACTTTTTTCATGGGGTCGTGTAGAGAAACCGTTTTTTTACCAACTGATGTTTGTTTGTCGAGAAGGATGAGTGGGTGTTGATGACTAGAATGGTTAAACATATCACCTTCATGTTGTTTTCTAATCAACTCCTTTTGGTTACACATATGATGCTTCAAAAGGTTGTCACCTTCATCCTGGAATGGACAATTTAGCAGATTTGGATGTTCATCTTCTCTATAGTTTTTAACGAGGCCTGGTGAATTAATGGTATATAAACTTGGAATTAGACTAAGATATAGAATATTCACATAGAAACTAACAAAATAAAAAAGAAGAAGAGATTGCTCACTTGGAGGTAGGAAGATGGACATAAATGGCTCTGTTTTTAAAGCTGCATAATTAACATGCACATAATATCGACATTTGTCGCATTTATAATTCCATAAGTGAGAAAGGAACTCTCCATTACAAACTCTACAACGGGGTTCGAACTTAGCTTCATATTCAGATCGTGGAAAGGAATAGGCAAGGGTAAGTGGATGTGAATGACTGAAAGTCCCATTAGTACTATTTTGTATCAGTAACTTGGCAGGCATCAAAGCACAGTCCAAGTTAATGCGAAACATATGACAAGTGGTACACTGAAAGAAGATCCCTTCATGATTATTACCACATGCTACACAAGGAGATACTATGCGTCCGAACAATCTTTCCAGTTGATGAGGGTGACTAGCGTGGTTTATCTTCTGCTCTAACGTGGTTGCACAAATAATGCACATCCTGTACCGGCAGACACCGCAATAATAACAATATACATCCTTCCACTTAAGATTGCAGACATGACACTTAAATGTACGAGGGGGAAGAAGTTTAAGATTGTGGTCGGGATGTAATGGGTTATTTTGTAGGGTATCTGGTAGTTCAGCACAAAATTTGTGCAAGGAGTAGTCACAAGACTTGCAATAATAGTAACATAGATGAAATGACCAGATTCGTTCCTTACACATGCCGCATTCGCCACCATGACGAACTTCCTCCACAGACTCGTCATTCTCTTCCTCTGCATCTTCATGGTCATCATTCTCATTTTTGTGATTCGCCTGCTGTAGATGCACAAGGCTGAGCGAATGATCGTGACTAAAGTGATGAATCTGGTCCTTAGCAACTACATTGATGAAGTATTTATGTTACAATAAGTCAGTGTTCCAATTTTAACATCCAAAGATTAAAAAAAAAAAAATCCCCAGATCATATTAGGTTTGTCGTCGATACCAAACATATTTAGGAGTGAATTTTACTGTCTTTGGAAAAAGTGAGAAATGAATGTACGTGTGTGAGTCCTGGTAACATATAAATGAATTTAACCAGGAACAGACAATCAACTAAGGCTGTGTCTGAAAAAAAAAAAAAAAAAAAAAAACACTGTATTGTATTTTTTTTAAAATTTTTTAATTAGGGTATGCTTAAAGATATGGTGTATATAGTTGTATTTTATGGTTAATTATTTTCAGTGGTTCTTTTGATAATTAACAGGTGGTTATAGTGAAAAGGATCATACAAAATTCCATATTCGTTGATAAAACTAAAACTCAAAAGCATTTTGGAAAGCAAAAGAGACATGTATTTGTGTACGGAAATGATTGCAAGACAAATTATAATATTATGTGCGTGTTCACATGCTTGTAGGTTAATTGGTGATAGCCATTAGATTATTAGAAGTCGATATCATAATGTTTACACCTTTTAGCTGGTTTTTGAGATGAATTTCAGATCAAGATGATAAAAGTATTTAATTTTAACTACATAAATTTATTAATAGAGATTCAATGTTACCCATGGGAAAACACGCCAACCCAAAATATAATATATATACACAAACTCGCAAAGCAACATGTATGATGTATGCGGTGACTCATGTTCGTCTTTATCATTCAATCATATGACAAGAAATATCCAACTCATACAAGTTTGAGTTCTTATAAGAATCATGTTGAATTTTTTTCTTAATATATATATATATATATATATATATATATATATATATATATATAGGGTAAGGTTCATGCGAGAACCACCCTTATTGCGAGAACCGCGAGAACCAATGTGAACAGGGGGCAATTTTGTAAATACATAAAACTTGTAAATTAGTCGCTCCTCCTCTCCCTGCATCTGTACTACTGGACTTCAAACAAAAACTAAATCACAATCTATCAAGAAATCACGTCCGACAATCCCACAAGCATCATCAATCTGCGATTCATCACAGCGATTTACAAAAAATCAAGTTCGACGCTCCACAATATCAGTAGTTCATCATCAAACTTCATCGTATGTTCGATATTAGTGCAAAAAGAACATAATCATCGATTTCACATTCCTCTTCGATTCGAAATTAGGGCAAAACGACCATAATCATCAAGATTTGTTGTACAGATAGGGATAATTTGAAGAACATATGTCGTTTAATGGAATCGCGTCTAACGGAATCACGTCTAACGGAATCACGATTCGTTGTTGCATCGTTCTGTGAATTTGTAAGTTCATACACTTTGTTTTGTAGTCGTATGTGACAATACAACTCTTAATCATCGATTCAGATATGTTATTATGTGATTATGACACTTAAACAGTCGTTTCATACCTGTTTCATATCTGCAATATTGAAAATTGTGTTATATATATGATTTTTTGAGTGAACAGGGGCGAATGTTGTGATAGAACTATATGTATTGGGGTAGTTATGTGTTTGTTCATGTAGTTTTTCTTGATGAATAATGTTACGTGAATAATGCTAGATATGATGGGCAACACACAACTTGATTTGGTAAGCGTTAGGGTTTTTTTTTACTGAACTATAACTGTTGATAAGTTATGTCATGTCGATGCACATGTGCATAGCTATAGTTATGCACATGTGCATATTTTGACAAGATATGCTTACACGGAACAGGATAATAAGGTAATGTTGTGATCTATATAGATATGCACATGTGCATATTTTCTAACAGAAACAGAACAAGATAATTAGGTAATGTTGTGATCTATATAGATATGCACATGTGCATATTTTCTAACCGAACAGGCTTACACAGAACATGTCGATTAGGTATAATTGTGTGATATATAGTTATGCACATATGCATATCTTGACAGAATATGATTACACATAACAGGATGATAAACTAAATTTGTGATCTATATAGTTATGCACATGTGCATAAATTGTTATAATAGGTTAATATGCACCTGTGCATAGTTTGCAATAATAGTCTAACAAGGTAGATAATGTTGATGCATATGACTTTGATCTATATGGTTATGCACAGTTATGCTAACATGTATTTCATCTTGGAATATGTTAATAAGGTATAATTGTGTGATATATAGTTATGCACATGTGCATAGATTGTCAGAATATGTTAATATGCACATGTGCATAATTTATCAACATAGGTTCTTAAGGTATT
Source organism: Helianthus annuus (assembly GCF_002127325.2). Classification (NCBI taxonomy): domain Eukaryota; kingdom Viridiplantae; phylum Streptophyta; class Magnoliopsida; order Asterales; family Asteraceae; genus Helianthus; species Helianthus annuus. The sequence continues at coordinate 120,241,267 of NC_035445.2, read as the reverse complement.
TAATGTTTATGCACATGTATATAATGATGCACGTGTGCATATCTTATATGTTGATCATAAATTAATGTTGATACACATGCTCATTGTAGATCATCTATGGCAAAAAAATACACGGATTAACAGATGATAGAGTTAAGCATATGTTAGACGAAGAGGCGTTGAAGCAATAGGAATGCTGGGGTGTGCTCAACAACTGGAAAAGGAACAGGCAATATGATGTTATGGATGTTAGATGTGGGTGATTCAAGGATCGAAACTGTTGGGGCGGATACGTGAAATGTTGTCTGTGTGAAGATGACGATGAAACAGCTGAACACCTTCTTTGTTCGTGCAGGGTCTGGCATCACATCAGTCAGTGGTGCAAGGTGAGTCCTTTTATCCTGTTTTTGGTTAAAGATATCATAATTGACTCTGAGTTTTGCAATCTGGATAGAGAAGTGAAAGTTGCTTTACATGGCATTATGTTCGTGACAAGATGGTGTATATGGTTAGCCAGGAACAATAAAAGGTTCTTGGAAACTCAAGTTAAACCCGGAGAGATTATCCGTAATATTAAGCCCATCGGTTTTTATGGTATAAGAATCGGTCCAAAAAATAGGTCCGTAAGTTGGAAAAGTGGTGTAGTTTCGATATAAGGTAGCTGCTAGTCTCCGGTCTTTAGGTTCTTGTGTTGAGTTGTTTTACGTTTTGATGTAGTGGTTTGTTCGACCGCCTCTGTTTTGGATGTTGGCTTCTGTGAATAACATTTACATTTAAAAAAAAAAACTTATGCACATGTGCATAGTTTGTCATAATGGTTTTGTTGCTAGTTAATGTTAAATATGATTGGTGGTATTACGAAATTTGATTGGTAAGGGTTAAGTTTTGTTATTGAAATAAACCTGTTGATAAGGTCAGTCATGTTAATGCACATGTGCATAGTTATGCACATATGCATATTTTGTCAGATTAAGTTAATATGAATGTATTAAGGCATATGCACACGTGCATTATTACCTTAAAACATAAACATTGTACATATTGTATGTAATATGTTTATTTCACATGTGCATACATGAAATAATTAATGTAAAATATGTAATGTATGCAGGAAAAAAATATTCGAAACTGCTCATGGATTGACAACAAAGGCGTATTTGATTAATAGGTTAACGGATGAAAAATACCAGGGAAAATGATGGACGAAGAGGCGCTGAAACAGGAGGAGTGTTGGAAGATAGTTATGAAATGGAAAGAAGATCAGAAGGTGTGAGGTTGTGAACTAATGCGAATGTTATGTAGGTAGTTTGTGGATATGCAATTTATAAAGACATTTTTTTTTGTTTTCTTGATGTCTTTTGATTGTAATATGTGGGTAGTTTTTTACGATAATGGTTGATATAAGAAGTTTGACGTATACGATGTCTTATATGGTGGTTGATGGGTTAAAACTTTATTTGATTGTTCAGGTATATTGGTATGTTTGTTAATATTCGATGTATTATGTTGTTTGGTATAGAAAATGTTGGTATTGTACATGTGCAAAGTTTGATATAGCATATCATATTACGGATGTGGTACCCTATTACGTATGGGGTACCACATTGCATATGCTTATGTATATGTAAAGGAAAACGAATTACATGTAGTTAATATATTCATGTATGCACATGTGCATTGGTCGAAACAATAACAATATGTAGTGAAACATTAAACATGTATGCACATGTTTATTGTTTGAAACAATTACCATGTGAGGAGAAACAGTAAATATGTATGCACATGTGCATTTTTCAAAACAGTAACCATGTTGGTAATATTTGTTAGGTGGTCAATAATGAAATTACATACGCTTATGTATAATAAGTAATTTAATTGATATCAAAGTATCATGATCACAATCATAACATATGAATACGTATACAGACAGTGCAAAATGTTTGTAAACAAAAAGAATAATGATTAGAAACTATTTGTCATTATATATAGGATAATCAAGAATCGTTGAATGTTTTATGACGCCTGGATGAATGTCTACGAGGTTACTCAGGTTCATATATATATGCAGGGTCTTTAGCATCATCATCAACATCTTCATCAGTATCATTGGATTCAACGTACTCCCAACTGTTAAACGTACTGTTTATGATAGGGATGTATGCAGCATCAACATCGGGTATCCAATATGGTGTGCTATTAGGTGTAGAAGTCGTAATTGTTCCTGTATAAAGAAAAAAAGAGAAAAGCATATAAGATTATGATTAATATGGTATATGGTAGATGGTGTGTATACGCACGATGTATAAATGTTTAACATTTTTTTTGGTGATGAGTATGGGGTGTTGGTAATGTGATGCACATGTGCATAATTATGTACTGATGGTTAACAGTTTATATGTGATGATTATGGATTGTTGGCACATGTGCATGTTCATGATAATGATGGTTAACAGTTTACGGATGACGAGTATGGGTGTTATCAACATAATGCACATGTGCATGATCAGTGACGAGTATGGGTGTTATCAACATAATACCTTTAGTCACAAATCGAATGAATTGCAACTCTTGATGTTCTGTATTTGTAGGTGTATTGTGACTGTCAAGTGTATTATCAGCAGATGGACCAACCACCACCGTAACCACCATTGTCCCCAAGCCCGATAATGGCGGTATTCAGCTCTCCTCTAACATGAGCAGGAACTGTCACAGTAGCTCTGCGCACTAAGAGTGAATTTGGTGATGCTGACATGGCATTTGTAGAACGGTTAAATCCCACGGGTTGGTTTCCTGGGAGAGACATTACCGTAGGGTCTGCTCGGGTGACATTTGGGGCTGATAGTTGCGGACCAGGAGACGCAGCCGAATTGTTGGAATTAGTTGGTCCGGCTGATGGTTGACCACCATCGAAATTCGGGTCTAAACCGTTCAACTCCTGAGCAACATGTTCCATGATGAAGGGCCGAAACTGTGGACAGGGTAAAGAACCTCCAACTGTAGGACCTCCTTTCGGTGGCGTTGCAGGTTGCAACCAAACTTGATCACCCGCAAAGCACCTCATGTTAACCGCAAAATATTTCCGGTATATTATCCGAATCCAATACGGGCCACGAAGAACAAACGACACATCAATCGGTAACAGAGTACTAGGAACGATTCCCATGCCACCTCCGCTAGCCACAGTAGAAGCAGTTAACATGGCAGATGCACCAGGGTTTCCACCAGGACCCGTACCGGGACCATAGACATGACCAACATTTGGGTTTGTACCATTTGGCATTTGCCCATTAACATTTGCTCTTGATAGTGTCGGGATAGATGAAGCCGCACCAGAAACTGCAGAAACCGGAGCAGCCCATGCAGGACGTGTTGCAGCATCAAGAGCATGCAAAGGTCCTGCTGTCAGACGAATGCAGTCCAAAAGAGATGAAACTTCCGTCCCATTGATAAAATCCTCGAGAAACTGAAAAAAAAAAACAGAACTTTAAGCAATCAATCAATCAATCAAAAGTTTAATACCTGATAGAAGGATAAAACTATCTGAGTTTTCGCAGATTAGTACCGAAACATTCTTTTGCATGATTAGAGGCTTACACTTATTAAAATTTAACAGAAAGTAGACTTTTAATCTAATTTGCAACATAATGCACATGTGCATATGATTTAATACCATATCATTTACAATCAACATAATGCACATGTGCATATAATTTAATACAACATCATTACAGTAAGTATAATGCACATGTGCATAACAGTTAATACAATATCATTTACAAAGTATATACATCAGTCAACATAATACATTTAGTCACAAATTGAATGAATTGCAACCAGTAGATGTGGTGTTACCAGTAGATGCAGTGTCAACTGATAATGATTGATCAGGTAAATTAGCAGTCTCAGAGCCTACGTTGCCTGGTGTAAACATGGAATCAAACGTCTGTATTTCAAACCCATGAAAGGTGTGTCGATTTGCAACTGTTGTAAACACAGGATTGCAACTTTCATTTGGATTAACTGCAGGTAAGGTATTGACATCAACATCAGATGGACCCACGGCAGAAATAGGATTGAAATTGACATCAGATGGGCCAAAAAAACCAGAATCGGGATGTGGATTGTATGCAGACAATGTTGTATGATGATCATCAGATGCCGTAGGTTCAAATCCAACACGAGATGAGTCAGACAAAGCCATGTGTAGCCGAAATCAGTATACAAACGCCGAAATCAGTATCCCAATTGAATCCCCTGTAAGATGTGTATATCGCCGCCTATCGCCGCCGTGAATCTAGAGAGATTAGTCACCGCCGAAGATCTCCGTCGCTGATTATGAAAAATCTCCAGCGAAACCCTAGAATGTAAATGACGATAGTGAACAGGGGATGAAATAAGAGGAGTGCGTGTTTTTTATTAGATGTCACTTAATTACAAATTTGCCATGTGTTCACATTGGTTCTCGCGGTTCTCGCAATAAAGGGTGGTTCCTAACGGATCTTTATCCTATATATATATATATATATATATATATAGGGCCAGGATCATTTCAGAACCATAAATATTTATAGAACTCGCAGAACTCCTAATAAATAATCTTTTTATTTATATATTTTTATGTTTAGGATAATTTTATCATTTATTATATGTATTTTTACGATTACATACATGTTAAGAGTAATTTTATCATTTTTTATATATAATTTTATAATTACACATATGTAAACTAGTTTTTTTACATATATGTAATTAGTTATGACACATATATATAATTTTGGCAATTAAACATATGTAAGCTACTTTAACATGTATGTAATCAAAGAAATACATATAACAGATGGTAAAAAGATCCTAAATACAAAAAAATATATATACAAAATGATTGTTTATTAGGAGTTCTGAAAGTTCTGCAATTATTTAGAGTTCTGAAATGAACCCAACCCTATATATATATATATATATATATATATATAGGATAGGGATCATGAGTGAACAACATCCTTGTTTGTGTGTGAACTGATCTAGGCCCTTGATTTATATGATCTTGAGATTTAAATGAGTGGCATGATAGTAATTATTTGGTTAATTTTTTCTATTTAATTAAATACAAAAGGGTATATGTGTAATTACACAATCAAAAGAATTCAATCAGGAAACCTAAATTGTTTCCATTTTATTAAAATCTCATCAAATTCAAACCCATTTTTTTGTTTATCCACTTCTCGATTTATCTCCTTCGTTCACACTTATTTTATTATAATTGTTAGTGCTTGATCCATTTGAATCACCTACGTTATTACATTAAAATATTTGCTCTAATATAAATCATGGATTAAAAATATGTCTCCAAAATAGTAAATGAATTTACCATTCCCACAACGTATTGCACCTTCTTTGCCCTGATCCACGCAAATGGGATCTGCAACCGATTTTTATTGAAGTCAACAGAAATATAATATCTTAATAGATATTCTTCCAGTTAAATCTCGTATGAATCTCGATTGCGGATTAAGAACCAGATCCTGTTGTGTGATCCAGGACACTTCCATGGCTTGAAGAAGACGATGATCTGCTGATGTATTACATTACCCCATACATCTATTCAATATCCTTTTTTTATGTTTTTTTTGATCTGCTGGTGTATGACATTCCGATTAAGTTGTTTAGTGTTTAATTTTTGCAAGAATTTTGTTTCGATCTTGTTGATGTTGAGTGTGTATGTGCCTGTTGTTTATGTAAATTGGGTGCACACCTGTGTATACGGTGTTTTTACATTTGTTGTACACATGTGTATGCAAATTGATCGTAGGTATAAACTGTGTATACACCTATATAAATTGGGTGTACACATGTGTATATGTATGTACATAGGTGTATTAAATTTAAATACACATGTGTACTTCGGGATTCATTCATGTGTGTACGTAATCGAAATCTGGGTATTTTTAATCGACGAAGAAAAAATACTTGATGAAGAATTGCTCGATTGAAAAAAAAAATCTGGATTGTTTTGAATGGTGATTATGTTATAGATCTTGTTTAGATTTAAAAAGATATTTTTAGTAATCACAAAAAATAGGAAAGTGTAACTTCCATAGATTAATTAAAATAAATAACTAATAATAACTTAATGTACAATTACAATCATGTCCTTCTCAACAAAAAAGATAATCAAGGGCTATGATCAGTTCACACAGTTCACTCTTGGGAGGTTGTTCACTCTAGAACCCTACCCTATATATATATATATGTATATATAGGGGGAGGTTCATTTGAGAACAAAATTTAGTTGAGAAGAAAAAGAACATAGGATAAAATTGTAAAATATTAACTAGTTATTCTTTAATTTCATTTATTACAATCTTTAAGTAATTAATTACTCATAAAGACTATTATTCTCTACACTAATTTTCATTGCCTACACATATAAAAAGTTATCCTACACATTTCGAAAACTATCATACACATGCTTAAATTTATCTTACACAACTCGTAATTTATCCTGCACACCTGGTAATTTATCCTACACTCTAAATTAATTTTTTCTAATTTTTGAAAAAATATATATTTTTTGAAAATAAGTTACAAATTTAATGTAGTTAGCTATTAAAAAGGAAGACTAGATATTAATGATCTATGTAACTTTACAAATATACTCTTACATTAAAATTAAATGCAAATAGTAAATGAAGTAAAATGAAACATTCTTATTGGTTGAAACTTATTCTTTTTTCTTCTTACAAAAAATATCTTCTCATTTGAACCTTCCACTATATATATATATATATATATATATATATAGAGTGCGGTTAACATACATTAAGCCTTATCGTACTTCACGTACGCGACACCAGTAACCGTCGGATCAGGGCACTAATCACGCATAAGACACAAAATAACACATGGGATCCATTTTTTGGTGATAATCACGCATGGAAAGTATAATCACGCACGTTATGATGGTAAAAAAAAATAATCACGCACGTTATGTTTTATGTCGCGTACGTTAATGTAGGTTAAGGCGTCTTGTACATTATACTTTCTCTCTCTCTCTCTCTCTCTATATATATATATAGAGGGAGAATTTAGAAAACTTAAACTCTACTAGAAAACTTCAAGAAAACCTTCTTTATACAAGATTTTTTTTTTATTTTTATATGTAACTATTATTAGTGAAAACCGAATATGTAGCCCGTGAAGTACATATACATATATATGCGTGTGCGTGTGTGCATATTTTAAATTATTGTACATAAAGTTTCCAAGTGTTGTGCTGCCATTCCAATATGCATATTATATATATATTATAGAATTGTTCCTCTTGGTAGATCTATTTACGAATTTCTCAATAAGCACTAAACTATCCATCCAATTATTTGATTATCAGCGATCAACAAGCTGAAAACTAGAGACACACTAATGGAGTAGTAGATAGACACACTAATGGTGTAGTTCCCCAACTTAAAAAGAATAAAGAGGAATATGTTTGGTTACAAGAAAGGAATTAACCTTCTCATAAGTGATCTCAATATTCCTTTCAAACTCATCCTTTGATTCCTTCATTCCACATCACTCATTTATAGACTTTTATTATGCTTAACGCACATATTGAAAGGAAAGTAAAATAAAGTTAATTCTTGCCTTTTTTTTCTTAAATAATAATAATAATAATAATAATAATAATAATAATAATAATAATAATAATAATAATTTATCTTTTTATTATTATGATTGATAGGTACTGATGTAAGTTTAAGTTAGTATCTTGTGTGCAAGAATGATAAGCGGAGTGGAATGCACTATTACAAGGTAATGAAAAAAATACGTGTTTGGTTGGTCAAGGTAACGGAATCACCCATTACATAAGGCATTTTATTCCATCAAATTCATTCCATCCACCACCCTTGGGTAGTTTCTGGTATTCAGGAATGAGATGCGAAATATTATCAGCATGCGAAAATTGGTTTACATGCATGCGATTTTGGTATTCTTTAATATCATGCGAATTTGTTTTTCTAATAAGATGCGAAATATGGTTTTTATAGACATGTGATTTTCATTTTTTTTGTACATGCAATCTTCTATTTTTACAACATGCGACTTTTTGTTATAACGTGCGAATTTGACATTATGTACGCTTCGTACGTTAAGGCATATTGTACCATACACTTTTATAAATATATATAGAGAGGCCGATTATTGTACAAATCGCCTTAACGTACGCGATGCAGTATCAGGATCCAATTTTTTTTGAACATGCGATTTTGGTTTTTTTTTAACATGCGGTTTTTTTTCAACATGCAAATTTAATTTTTTTTTTATAATATGCGATATTTGGTTTTTCACAACATGCGATTTTCATTTTTGGTAACATAACGTGCAATTTTGCCATCGCGTACGTTAAGGCATATTGTATGATATACTTTTTCTATATATACATACATATATGTAGGGAGAGGATCATGAGAAAACTACATCTAAATGAGAAAACTATAAAACTAACTAAAAAAACCTAAAAAAAAGCCAAAAACATACCATTTTTTTTTTTGTTTTATCAATTCTTTATGAGAAAACTAGAAAACTAACTACATTTACATGGGAAAACTAGAAAACTAACTACATCTAAATGGTTTTTAGGCTTTTTTTAGTTAGTTTTTTGGTTTTCTCATTTAAACTAGTTTTCTCATGATCCATCCCCTATATATGTATATGTATATATATGTATATATGTTTATATATATATATATGTATATATGTATATGTATATAAAATCTATAAAATTCAAACCATACTAGAAAATTCAAGAAAACTATTTTTAAACAAGATTCCTATTTTTTCATTCTTTTTAGATGATACTATTATTCTTGTAAATTAAAAAGAACATAAAAATATATGTGTAGATCGACGACCAACGCACATGTAGCTCGTGAACTATATATAAACACAAATTTCTTCCTCTTGATAGATCTAGTTACTAATTTCTCAAATAAGCACCAAAAAGCATATACAAAATGAAAGAAATAGAGACTTACCAGTTAAGCTATCCATCAAATTATTTGAATATCAGATTGATAAACAAGTTGAAAACCAGAAAGACAATTTCTTCCTCTTGATAGATCTATTTACTAATTTCTCAAATAAGCACCAAAAGGCATATACAAAATGAAAGAAGACACACTAGTGAAGCAATATAAAGGGAATGGATAGGAATATGTTTAGTTACAAGTAAGGAATTTACCCTTTCATAAGAAATCTCAACCCTTTGATTCCTTCCTTCCACAACACTATTATATAGGCTTTTATTAAAGTAAATGCAGAGATTGAATTGAAAGGAAATAAAGTTAATTCTTACCTTTTTTTTAATAAAACACCTAGAATTTTTTTTTTTTAACTTTGTTAGTACGTTTCAAGCTCTCATGATATATATTTTGCCACGTATCCAACTCTAAATCACCAACCAATTACACAAAATATTCTTTAGAAAAAATAGGATATTATAGAAGTTTCAATAAATCCATACGAAATGAGGTTTTATTTAAGTTTATACGTTTTATTAGAATTTTATAAACTCATTATACTGAAGGACCAATTTAGTAAGTTTATAAAAGAAATATAAGACTTTCTAAAGTTGGGAGTCATTTTCACAAACATCACATGACTAAAAGGAATAAATTGCAATTTTGACAAACATTTTGAAACATAATAACGCATCCCCGATCTGTTTCTTCAGTCGACACCCATTAATTAATTCTGGCAGCTGATTCAGTTCAATTTAACCCGTTTTACACTAGCGCAATTAACTTCAGTTGACTCATTTCAAATTGTAACCCACCCGTTATTGTGCCAGTCAATCAAAGCGTTGAACACAAATAATCAATTGGTTATAAAGCAAGTATTCATGACTAATCAATTCCGAAACTTTTTTTAGTTGGAAATCTATATAAAAGGACATCGCAAAACATTCACTAGAACCTTTCGCACCCAAACATCCTCTGCTAGTTTTCGGCAACCTTCGGAGTTTCACCATAAAAAAAGGAAGCTCCGGCCAACTTGGTTTTGTTCTTTTCAACGCGAACCGGTACAATTATTAACTGCATTCTAATCCCATTGTTATTCTGATTCAAAGCCCGCATACCATATGCATTATCTGTAATAAATCCGTTCGAATTTGATGATTTAAGGATTAGGGTTCGTGTAGATTGATGTTTCTCTCCTCGATGTGTTAAATATATTCATAATCTGAATTTTTTAATTCACAAAAGAGTTGTAGTCCTGTTGGTTATTTTGTGCAGTATAAGTAGGGCTGTAAACGAACCGAACGTTCAGCGAACAGTTCGTGACCCGTTCGGCGGGAAGTTCGTTTATGTTCGTTCGTTTAATAAACGAACGAACATGAACAGGAAATTCCGTTCGATTAGTTAAATGAACGAACATGAACAAAGGTCTCGTTCGTTCAATTGTGTTCGTGAACGTTCGGTAAGGTGTTCGTGAACATTCGTTTATTTGCGTTCGTTTATATTCGTATGTTCGTGTTTTAATTAAAGATTTTTATACTTTCATATATTTTATCTATATTTTTTCTACTATTAAACTTTTATTTATATCATTACCCTAACAATTAAACTATAAAACCCTCTTTCACCTAGTTTATGCACCATTTCCCTTTCTTTTCTCATTATTTACATTGACGAATATGATCTACCTCCGTTCCACAATAAGGGATTCAAGTTCTAGTGCTACTCTCTGGGTCATCCACCTTTATCCTTCAACGCGTTCGCCAAATTTATTTGTGTTCGCTTATGTTCGTGAACCGTTCGTGAACACGCTCATTTCCTTAATGAACGAACACGAACATAAAATCTCGTTCGGTAAGTGTTCATGAACCGTTCGTGAACACATTTATTTCCTTAACGAACGAACACGAACAAGGCCTCGTTCGTGTTCGTTCGGTTCGTTTACAGCCCTAAGTATAAGACTTCCCAACCGTTGGAGATAACTGATTCGACCTGAGTCCGACACAATCTATCTGTAGTATATAATTATAAAAACCTAAAAAGGGACACATGTCATTCATTCATTGAAATCATTTACTTTTAGTTTTCCCACATTTATTTCTTACTTAATTATAGATAACTATTTTTATAACTAAATAATCTAAAACTTCATAAATCACCCTTAGACTATGGGGTATGGGGCGTGGCCCTTGGGGCGTGGGTTGGGGAAAAACGCCCAAGCCACCACCCCGGGTGAGCTTGGGTTGGGGCGTGGCCCTTGGGGCTTGGGTTTCAAACCGGGAGTGAGGCGGTCTTGACAAGCTGACATGGGGGGCTGTGAATGGCCAAACCAAACTAGCCGTTGGCCAACGGCTATGTTAAAAAAAATATTTTTCTACTATAAAACTCACATTTTTCTTCCATTTTTTTACCACATTCAACCACATCTTCTATAATCATCTTCAATTCTCTTTCTACAAAACGAAAAAATGCATCCTCATAACCGTGCTTATGACCCGAACAACCCGTATGCATTCCAAGAAAATAATCCTAGCCCACCACCCAATTGTCCAATGCCTCGTTCATTTTTCATACACTCTTCTATGCCCGTTGAAGCGAGTTATGCATCGTATATTGGGAATCGTTTGTATACTAACTTCCCACACACCGATGATTCGATACCTACCTCATTTACACAAACGCCCATCAACCTTTCATCAACCTCCATCGACCTTTCACAAACCGAAACCGTCCCCGAAACTCAACCACCCAACGACGTTCCTTCCGCATCGAAACCCATCAAAAAGAGAAGTCATAAGAAAAAAACCGAGGCGGAGAAAGCACTTGAAACCGTCAAACGAAAATAACAAAAATGGGTCGTTGTTGAAGAACTTGCATTGGCGAGGGCTTGGTGTCAACAATCTCAACATCCAACTTTAGATATTCTTAAACTTTGTTTTTTGTTAATGGTTATTTTTTATATATTTGTAATATATTAAATTTTGTTTTTATTAAAATAGGATATTCTCAACATCGAACCCATTTGTGGGAAGCGGTTAGTAGAGCATTCCATGAAGAAATGGGAAGGGAGACTTATCGTGAAAACGATAGCTTATCCTCGAAGTGGAGCGAACAACGAAAGAGCAAAGAAGCTAGAGATGCCGCTAGAGATGCCCTGAAACAAAGACGGGATGATTTGAAAATTCTATCCCAGCCGATTGATCACCTACATGGTGACGAGTTGCAACCAGTCTTGTAGATGAGAGAAGAGATAAAAAACAAATATAAACGTTAGGAATTTTTTTTATGTAATTTTCTTTATTTAAAAATATTAAAAAAAATAAATTTGTTGTTTTAAAACAAATAGCCCAACGGGTCAGCCCAGCGAAGCCCACCAAACCCGCGCCCCAAACCCTCGCCCCACCATACCGTGTTGAATGTGGGTCACCCAAGTCACGTGTCAACTCATGCCCCAACCCAAGCCCAACCCAAGCCCCACCATACCCAACGGTCTTATATCAGTTTTTAATATTTTAATTTATAAAAATAATAATGAGAGTCGTTTTATATATCCCATATTTCAAATCAACATTTATCTATATCTATAAATTTATAGAGTAAACTTCCGTTTTCCACCCTGTAGTTTGGTCGTTTTAATGGTTTTACCCCAATCCTTTAAAAATAGCCATTTTACTCCCTAATGATTTGGTTTTGTCACCAGTTTGCTCCCCGTCGCACAACTTTCTCTTTATTGAATGATTTAACTGAGTTAAGAGCCGGGGAGCAAACTGGTGACAAAACAGAAACATCAGGGAGTAAAATGGCAATTTTTAAAGGATTTGAGCAAAACCATTAAAACGAGCAAACTGCAGGGAGCAAAACAGAAGTTTACTCTTATATTTATTTATCTTCTAAGACAAATTACCCAACGCCATCCACAACATCATAATTTAGACAGCATCACAAATTAGAAGCCCGAATGATAAAGCAAATTAATACAAAATTTTGTAAGTACCTGAGGAAACAATGAAATCGAGTATCAAAAACATATACTAATCCAATTTTCATAACTGCAACCCTAATTTTGGAAATTTTCAAGACTCATCTAAAATTTATCAATAACAAAAGTAGGTAATTTTCAAACTTCTAAAGGTTTTAAGGGTTTTAAAATCTTATATTGTCAGTTTTTTGTTACTTCCGCTTTTGAACTATTTGAGTCGTTTGACATGTTTTTACATCATAAAATAAAATAAATAACTAAACATTGTAGCTGCCTAAATGCAAACTATAAACTATAGTTTACAATCACAAAGTGAATATGGACATTAATATGATGAGTTCTTACTTCTTGGGTCAAAATTCCCCTCTACTTAACGATTTTGTATAAACTAAGTTATCTCATCCTTAAAAAGGTGGTTAATTTAGGTAATTTTCATTTACAAAAAATGTGGATCGGTGTCTATTCAAAATCATACAACCAATTAAAATGTTTACTTTACCAAACATAATGATGAAAGTCCTTTTATACGTCATAATAGCAATAATAAGGCTGTGCGGTATGGGGTACGTCCCCATACCCGTCGAGGACCGGCGCCGCGTGTACACCATCCCGCCCCCCTCCGTCCCCATCGTCTCCGTCGACATCAAGACGTTTGAGGCGGTCACTAAAGGACAAAAATGTGTGAGGAACGATCAGTGTTGTAGAAGGCGCTAGGCGCTAGTCGGGCGGTGAGGTACCGCCTAGGGATTAATCGGGATTAACAGGGATTAATCGGATTGGACTTTTTAAGTATAATTTTACAAACTTATATATATATATATATATATATATATATATATATATATATATATATAGGCTAATTATAATGAGAAAACTCAGTCCAGTTGACTAAACCCTGAAAACTCTAATATGTGGCCAGGATTGATCCACGTTTAAACTATTATTTGATGAATGAGGGGCATGATAGTAATTTTGCATGTCTCACTTTTGAAATGTATAGATGGCGATGGTGATGTCTGCCACACGCAGACTTCTTTCATTTGTATCATACCCACCTTTTCATCTTGTCATGCTTTTAATAAATGCATGTACTTGGAGGAGACTTTCTTCTTCTCTATTTTCTTAATATCACAACTTTCTTCATCTCTCTTTTCTTCTCATCAGTTTCTTTCTCTTCATTTACTCACCATTTACTCATCATTGATGAGAACTTGCATTTAACATGGCTGATTTGAACAACCAACAACATCTAACTGTTGCCGGCGGTACGGAGGTAGCCAACCTCAATGATGATCCCGGTTCACCATTAAATGTTGTCCCACATAATCTTTCACTTCATTTTGCATTTAATGAAGATGAAGATGCTTTGGTTGAGGGTAGAGTTTCTCCAGATCCTGAACCTATTTCTTCAGCGATTACACGTGAGTGATTTTTTTTTCTGTTTCATTAGATGTACAGCTTTAAATGCTTGTGTAGATATTCGTTCGATTCATGTTGGTTCCTTTTTTTTTCTGTTGTGTAAAATAAGGATTTATTTTGTTTAGTTGTACATTGGATTCTTGTTGCTTAACTTTTTTTTTATGTGTAGCCTCAAATCTGAATCAAAATGGACTAGATGATGATGAAGATGGTGTTCAAGATTGTACTTTTACTCAGTTGTTATCAACAGGTCATTGTTTTTATCTATAGTTTAATTGTTGTTTGTAGTTTATTATTATTATTATTATTATTATTATTATTATTATTATTGTTATTATTGTTATTATTATTATTATTATTATTAAGCAGATGATGTTTTGGGTAGTTTGGTTGAAAATGTGGTATTTTTTTTTCCAAGGCAAAAAACAAGTGTAACCATTTTTTTAAGAAACAAGCTTTTAGAAAACATGTCGTTAGACTTGTATTAAGTTTTTATATGTTTTTGGAAACCAAGGTATTGAACTTGGTACTATGATTAGGTTATATATGATAGTATGTATTGAAAAGGTGACACTATGGCATACCATAATAATAATTTAGCAAGTATACGTTAACAAAGTATGACATATGGTCACCATTAAAAAAATGCAATAGCATCTACACTTTTTGGCGTCATCAATAAAATGTACTTCCACGTTTTATTTGAATTTTTTTTTGGAAAATGTGTTAATGTTGTATTTTTGGAAACTATAGTATCAGTTTGTTATGTTTTCATGTTACAAGTAAATTTGTGTTTTAACCTATACGTGCTATGATTTATTTAATCAATACACTTTTTCTAGGTGTTCATGCGGACGAGGAATTTTATGTTCACCACACACCCAATGGGACTAGAATGTGGTGTCCTAATGTTCCTATTGTTTTAAAGCCTGTTGTTGGTTCTGTTTATGAAACGTGGAAGGATGTGTTCAGTATGTACAAGGATTATGCTGTGTATTCTGGGTTTTCTATTCGTAAGGGGCAAACCAAGAGATGGAAGGGGGTTGTCACTCACCAGTACATAAGGTGTACTAAATATTCAAAACCACAGATTAAGCGTAAAACTGATACTTTGGAGCATTCAAGCTTGACTATTAGGCAAAGTAATTTCACAGTGACAGATTGCAAGGCTAGTATACTGGTTAAGTTTTGTGAGGGCAGTTCTATGTGCACAGTGGTAGGGTTCAATGAGCACCATAATCATCCGTTTGTTGAGCGTTTCAATCGTGACCTAAGTAGGACTTCAAGGAAACTACCATTTGCATCCAAACAGTTTATCCATAACATGAGTTTGAACAGAATTGGTCCGATTGTTTCTCACAGAGTTTTAGTGTCCCTGATGGGTGGACATCACAATGTACGTGGCACGCCAACTGATTTTAAGAACTGGAGCCAGTCGGTTAGGCTTTATATTGGCGATCGTGATGCGCAACTTGTTATAGATCGTCTCAAAGAAAGATCCGAGAGCTTACCAGACTTTTACTATGAGTTTGTTGTTGAGAAAGGGCAATTGAGATCGATTTTTTGGGCAGACGAAATTTCCAAGATAAACTACGAGGTGTTTGGGGATGTGTTAGCTTTTGATGCGACTTATCACACTAACAAGTAAGGTTTTTGATAGTTGCACTTTTTTTCCCTTTAACATACTATTTAACTTTTGTTTTTGTTTTCTTTGTCGCACAGGTACAACATGATTTTTGTTCCCTTCACAGGCGTTGATAATCATAAACAATGTGTGACATTCGGTGCTGGCTTGTTATTCAACGAAACCACTGAGTCTTACAAGTGGTTACTTGAATCATTTCTCAAGGCACACAAGAAGCAACCAAAGCTAGTTCTGACGGACCAGGATCCTTCAATGAAAGCTGCCATTTCAGAGGTTTTCACAGACTCTCGGCACCGCCTTTGCATGTGGCATATTATGAAGAAACTTCCCACCAAGGTTTTTATTAATTTATGAATCTATTTTTGAGAAGTTTGTTTTTGTTTCAATTATTTTAACAGTTTTTGTGTTTTCATTTGTATAGATTGCTGGAGACTTGTTACAAAACTCTGAGCTAAGAGCATTGATGCATCGTTTGGTGTGGAGTATTCACATGAAGCCATCTACATTTGAGACGCGGTGGCAACTTTTGATGGAGGAATATGGGTTACAAGATCACGACTGGTTGAAGGACATGTACTCAATTAGGGACCAATGGGTACCTGCCTACTTCCGTGACATCCCAATGTGTTGTTTGATGAAGACTACATCAAGATGTGAAAGCTCTAACTCAAGCTTCAAGGTCAACTCTTCTAGTGCTAACACACTAGTTCAGTTCATGCTATGTTACGAGACTAGGATAGACAATCAGCGTTACAGGCAACGCGTTGCAGAGTTTAAAACTTCATCTAGTGTATTCATGGACAGTACTGACCTAGCTATTGAGAAGCATGCCTTTGAGTTGTATACACATGCAATTTCTACGGAAGTAAGAAAAGAGATATACAAGGGGAAGCTGTTTTGTTACATTGTAAACACGGAGGATTGTGAGGAAGGTTGTGTTTACTATGTGAATCAATTGGACAAACGTAACAATGCAACCAACACATTTACGGTAATTTTGATGTATCTTTATAGTTGCATTTTTTGTTTTAAGTTTTTCATTATGCTTTTTTTCATAGAAGCTTAATTATGTGTTTTGGTGTGTTTATAGGTTATACTTGAGTTGAGTAACCAGTCGGTTTCCTGTTCATGCAACAACTTCATCCGTATTGGATATTTGTGTAGGCACATTTTTTGTGTTTACCGGGTAAACAATATTGAAAGAATCCCGGCCCAGTATGTTGTTAAGCGTTGGTCTAGGGACGTGCTTCCTAAAAGTTTATTTTCTATTGAGAGTCGATATGGCGTTGACACTCGTCCACAAGCTGCTGCTAGAAGTCAGATCCTTGAGATCGTAACTGAATGTGTGGACGCATTAAGAAGCGATGTTGGAGGACTTTCCTCGTTCGCTGAGCAGATAAAGGAACTGAAATGCAAGTTACTAAATGGAGGACCAGTCGATGACGGAGCCAACAATGATAACTATGCTGCTGTTGAAGAATTGCTTGGTGTTTCTTTAGATGGGGACGTAACTCTCGACAACCCAGACGGGATCAGGAACAAAGGACGCGGCAAACGCCGGCGATTGTCTAGAGCACCTCAGGATGGAACGAGCAACTCTGCTGTCAAACCTCCCAAAACACCCAGGCTTTGCCGAACCTGTATGAAGTACGTGACTGGGCATGATTCAAGAAATTGCAAGAAAAAGAAGAAGAAGAATAAATCGGGTAACGAGGACGAGGACGAAGACTCAAGCTCTGCGAGCCAGGAGTCCACTTGATTTGGTATTTTTATGTTGATGTGTGTGATGTGCGTGTTTTGAAAACTTTTATGACGCCAGCTTTTTGGTCTCCATTTTAGTGGAGCGCAAGTAAACTTTGATCAACCCTTTTGGACATGCACATGTTTGCATGTGTAGATTATATGAAAGTCGATGCACATGCATATGTTTGCATGTTAGGATGTATGTGGTTTTGGTATGTCGTATGTTTTAAGTTTAATGAATATGTTTTAACTGATCAGTTGCATTATGAAATGATATCCCTAATGTTTTGTGTTAGAAGTAAACGTTGCATTGTTTGTTGAGATTAAGAAATGGGTGGTACTTAGCTGGATTTATCTTTTGTTAGTATGCTAATGATATTTTCGTTAGTATGTACCTGTTAATGCTATGTATTTTTTAGGTTTTTTTTTTTAATGTGTTACATTTTTTTCACCATTAGTATTTTTGTAGATTCTTTGCTGTGTTTGAATCTGAGATTTTTCAATCTTATGGATTTTTTGTTTTTTTTATACCATGTTACATATTTTTGTCGTTACATCCATTTTATGTATATAATTAGCTAGAAAAGGTCCCTTTTCGTTACAAAAGCCGTTAACAAAAAAAAAAAAAATTTATTAGCACATATAGTAGTGTTTTTTTTTCTGTTTGTATTTTTTGTACAAAACACTAGCCGTAGATACATTTTTCCATAATACATAGAACAAGATGTATCTTTTTGTTACTTTTCCCCTTATTTTCCTGGTGATGCATTTAATTTGTCATTTACTCTCATATCTAATCACCCCCATCCTTTTTCATTATAAATAAGTTTCAGCACCCCCCAATGTGTATATCCCCAAAGCATTGTTACCTACTTATCACACACAAAGCATAACAATGCACAAGAGGCCATGTTTGTTTTCCAAAGTTCTGGATGTTGAGGCGATCGATCTCAAGCCTGAAAAAAACGAGTTCGTTAATGTTGGCAAGAGACTTCGAAAGTTTGCATCGACTCCAGTCGGCGTTGGCGATATTCCTGAAACAACCCCTCTACCCGCTATGCCCATACGCAAGCTTAGGGAGATTTTTACCAGTGATGGGCACCCCCGCGGGAAGAGAACTAGTTTTCCGACCCCCAAGGTTGAACCCGATGTGAAGCCTACGGCGCGAGCAATACCGAAGAACGAGCCTACTGTTAACGCTACAGTCAAGATGGAGCCAAGAGTAGTGCCCAAGGGTGAGCCTACAACATACCCAAAAAAAAGAGATGTTGAAGATCCCACAACCAGCGATTGGGTTGATGATGTCTCATGGATGAGTGAAATTGAGTGGGATTCATATTTCCCAATAAACATATCAGTTTCCCCTGTGCCAGCAAACCCTTGCAAGTGCAAAAAATGGTTCACATGAACAAGCTCAAGTAGAAATTAGGTGTTGTTGGTGTGTTTTTTTAATTATGTCGTTTTTTAAGATGTATGTATGTTTTTAGGTTAATTAGAAATTAGGTATAGTATCAGGTTATCAACATTATGTAAGGAGTAATTTATGTGTCTAATGTTTTTCTAATCTTTTTTGTGGTGTAATATGTAATGGAAAAAAAAACTATCTACTTTGTGTGTTGTTACTTTATTTCTTTGGATGTATTATGTTTTTGGTTTATTTTAAAAAAAGTAATGAAAAGTTAAAAAAGTAGGAAGTAGGTGGACGTGGGTAATGACAAAAGGATATATTTACCATGGGACCCACAAATGGTTGGTTCATATCTTTATATTAGATCCATCATTTCAACTACAAGCTTCCAACTATCTCCATCTCCAACTACCCAAACTATATTCATCTATCTCTCAAAAAAGATGAAAAGGTGTTCATGTGGGAGGATTGCTGTTATTCGGACATCATGGACCGACGATAACCCAGGAAGAAGGTTCTATTCATGTCCATTTAAGGTAAAAGATTCAAACCCTGGTTTTATTAAGTAAACGTGTTTTCTAATCATGTTTTTTGCCTTTTTTTTAATGTAGCCTAGCAACTGCCCTTTCATTGGTTGGGTCGACCCACCGATGTGCTTACGGTCAACTAGGATCATACCAGGTCTTTTGAGGAACATCAACAACCTGCAAGCTGAACTGTTTACCCGCGAACAAGAAATTCGGAAGAAGAATAGGGTTATATGGTTACTGATATTAGCGTTAGTGTTTGGCACCTTACTTGTTAGGATTGTTTGTTATGATTAAGAATTAGATAGTACTTAGTTAGATTATGCTTATTAGTATGTTTAATGACTTTTTCTAGTATGTACTTGGTGATGTTTGGTTGAATCTGAGATTTTTCTATGTTATGGGGTTTTGGGTTTTGTTTTTTCCATATTACATTTTTTCCCACTAAGATTTTATGTAGAGTTTTGATGTTTTGAATCTGAATTTTTATGTTATGTTTTTTTGGTTCTTGTCTTTACCATGTTACATTTTTCTTTTGCCCATGATTTTTGTAAATTTTTGGTGTATCCGAGATACATTTTTTTCAGCGAGTTTTTTTTGTACATTTTTTTTATATTTGTGTTTGATCATGTGCCTTTGAACCTTCCTTGAGTATTTTTTTTCCCCAAAAAAATTGTATGTTTTTTTAGATTTGATCACGTGACTCTTTTTTATTTTTTTTTATTTTTTTCCCTAAGGTGTGTAACCTATGTATGTCCTTTTTTTTAAGATATCAATTTTTTTTTAAAATCATATAATAATGACACGAATTATTGAATAAGATACACTGGGAAAAACATAGATTTATCTCAATAGTTGAGTACATAATAACTTCAACACTAGATATGGTAAACAACATAGGATAAGTAAAGTAGCCCCTATATTGCATGAGAGAGGGAAAATTGGGGCACATTTTTTTTCACACCGATAATAGCAACATGATGTAAACACCACTATTTAGTCAAGAAACGATCTTGGTGTGCCATACTCAATTTCAGTGCTAAGTGGTTCTGGGCTAAGCTCACTCTCCCAGGGGTTGTGGTTGGCCCACGAGATAAGGGTGTTTTCAGAGTAACAGGAGTAATCATCATCTATAGGATCATCTTCAGGATCATGGATAGTTTTTTGATCAACTGCCGGGGAGGTCTCCTGGGTGCCGGTGACTGGTTTTGCTTGGTCTTCGAGCACTACAGATGAAGTTTTTTTGACGGGGGTAACTTGTGTGGTGAAGTAAAATGATCCCCAGTCAACATCCAAAAGTTCATCATCTAGCGACATCTCATCATGTGTTGTTGCTTCAGCTTTAGTGTTAGTAAGGAGATCACTTATAAGCTTAGCATCGATATCCAGATTTTCTTCAACAGTGGGCGGCATTGACGGAATGCAAGGGGTTTTTGTGATTTGAGAACACTCTGGGTTGCAATCCGATTTTGGAGTTTGGAGTTCGAATGAAAGAGTTCTCCGTAATCGTTTGGTAACCCGTTTTGAGTTCGCCGGTGATGATGGACTAGACATACTAAGGTGTTTTTTTTAGTTCTTTTTTATGGTGCACAAGTGATGAATCTAAATTTTACATTTCACCTTATTTTTATAGACAATCAAATGATGTTAGGTGGAAAAATTAATTATATTGTTTACATCAGTTGAGCCTACATCAATTTACATCAACATTAAATGTACTACTCTGAGCAACATAGGAGATAATTATTTTTTTGATTTAATGAGTTTCAATTTTCTTTAAAGGTTCCGTTTTCTTTAAAGTTTTGGACTTTTGATTTTTGCGACAGGTGTATATATATATATTTTATATTTTTATTACTACATGCAAAGAGTCAATTTGGAATTTATCAGATGTGTGTACTGTAGTTACGAAATCATGACAGAGATACATTAACAATGAATATACTTAGAGATAGAGTACACATATTTTTTCCTTTTTATTATTTATGCCTTTTTATTGGTCTAAACATTAATAAGTGACAAGTTTCCTTTTTGTCCAATTTAGATTCCCCATATTGGGGCAATTAATGAGACTGTACTTTTATATATTTCTTGGATATAGTGTTCGATATGTATGTACTTATGCAGTCACTTCCAAGTTGGCACAACTACTTTGTAAGACTTCACCTTTTTTTATTTATAAAAATACTATAATAGTATATCAATTGAGTTAACATATAATATCAACGTTTCCCACAAGTACAATCTGAGAACTATGATGGCTTTTTGTCCATCTTAGATTCCCCATAACAACTACTTTATATATATTATTATAAATATTTCTTGGATATGGTTTGGGGTACATGCGTGTACTTTTTTTTTTTTTGCAGATTTGACAATTCAAAGCTGGCATTTATGAAAATATATTATAATGAGTAGTTAGGTTTTGCATAGTAGGTAACTCGCCCCTCAATTTAATATATATTGTTACATTTTTTTTTGGTACTGTTTGTTTGTACCAAGAAAGGTATTTTTTTTGTAACAAAGCAATTCTGTAATGATAGTTATGGCCGTTTGACTAACGCTAATTATTATAGCAAAGAACACACATATTGATAGTTATGGTCGCTTGTCAAACTTTCCAGTAGTTTACTTATGCTTCACCAAAATGTTTAAGATGTCCGGATCAACGACAGACATTAATAGTTAGATACATATAGGCAACTAACAAAGTACGAGTTTAAATTGTTTAAGTTGTACACCATAGTCCCATCCACAAAAAAACATAACATTACCATACGGATCAGCAACTTACACTGATAATGCAGCATCACGAACCTTTGCCTTCACCACATTCACATCACAGAGTAGTATGCGTGTAGCGAATTTTTTTCGGAGGGTAAGAATCTGTTTTTGCTTTTGTTTCCAGTTGCTACTAAAACCACATTCAAAGTGTTTACCAACGCCGTTAAAATTTTGCATGTGGTGCATAAGGAACACTGCACTATCCATTGGATGTGCACTTGTCGCCCAATGGATATCACACCTTTTAATCTTGGCTGGTGCAATTTTATCCTTTAACGGATGTTTGCAATGCTCCAAATAATTGTCCAGCATATGCTTCTGTTAAAAAAAAAAAACGATAAACTAATCAGTTTTTGTATGAGTTCTTGTTTTTCATCCTAATGTTTTTATGGGAAAAGAAAATGACTAACCACTTTGTATGGTGTATCTTTTTTGTAGTAGTCTTGATGATCCCTAATGCCAGCTAAGGGTGTGCGATCAGGCTTGTGGTCTATGACGGTTATTTCACCGTTTTCCAGATCGAAAACAAGCATGTAATATTCATCATTCTCGAGGATTGGAAAGAAACCCATTTTGATCCCAATGAAATCATATGCGCCGCCTATGACCATCCTTTCGCCGAACGTTTGCATACGTTCATGATCATCACAAGTAGAATCCGTCAAAAGCCAGCTGTCCTGTTTTTTTTCCAAAATAAGTTTGTGTCAATAAGGTGGTGCAAGCCGCGAATCACCCATAATTCAAAAGATGCATTTAGATAGACATACTTACAACGTTCCCAAAGACTTAATAAATCCAAAATCACAGTCAAAGATCAAGTAATACAGTATGAATACTTACTATCACAGTTGTGTTAAAATAAACCCGCGTTGGGCAGCCGTCGCTTCTGTCAAGTTCTTCAAAATTCATCACATCTACCCAAGCATCAACTACATCAGAGCAGACCTTCACTTCCCCCCTCAAAGTGCGCATCAGCGTTTTTGTGAGTTCTAAGCCGTATATACTCTCGAAGATAACATCTCTGCGCAAGACAATGTTAGATATGTAGATTAGATTCTGGATATCAAGAAACTAGGCCTATTATGTTTTATGTATATATTTTATAGGTGAACTTACCCAGCAGATTGACCAAATTTTTTTGTTACCCCGCTAGACAAGGAGATGACCATTCCACGTGTCCTGTTTTGCGAAAAATCATATGCAGTTATACACTTAAAACATAATAGACTATTTAAAAAAAAACATACTATTTGGAGCAAAAACATTCCATAATCTATCAGAGGACCAAAGTTTTGCATAATGTAACAAGTAATATTTTTAATATTTCTAATTTGAAACTTACACTGAGTACTTCACATCGAATAGAAAATCCCAAATACGCTGTTCTTCCGTTGTAATGTCTATTCCCATTTCGTCTTCATGGTCATCACGTGAGCTGGCGAACCTACCAACTGGTTTTCTTCGTCTTGATTCGATTTCCTTTATCCAAGCATTACGTGTGATATCCTTTTCAGCCGTTCCCTTCCCTGATCAATTTTAGTTATTGTTTGTTAGTTTTTAATAAAAAAATGCCAAGTTTATTATAATATTCGAAAGAAGTAAAAAAAAAACATGTAGAACTCACCTTCTTGATTTTTGTCATGCGTATCATCGACATCATCACCTGCAATTTTTTTTTCATATTGATAAGTCGGGTTATCCGTTGTGTACAGAAATAACACATGTTAATTTTTTTTTGAGGAATTATGAGTCACCTAATTCGGTGTCTTGTGTGAGCAGGTGAAAGGTAGGCGCATCAAACAATCCTTGCATGTTTTGTGTTTCGTTGTTCTTGTCTTTTTATATTCATTCACATGTACACAGACACATACGTGTTAGTTTGTTTTGTGTGTGAGTTGGTTTTATTGACTTTTCTACACTTGTGACGGGTTATATGTAAGATGTAAAACTTACTTGTTGTAGTTATCGTCTCTTGATCTTTTGCCTCATTTTCTTTGTTGCCTATGTCTCCACATGTAGCATTTTTTTTTGTAGTGGCATCTCCGCATCTTTCTCCATCTATCATCTCTGGTGTTTTGTCAGCCCTACCCCGATCTATTTATTTTAATGTGGCCACATACACACATGTTACGCTTAGTTTGCATTTTTAGGACATACATTTGGTGGTTTACTACTTAACGTTTTTGTTAGGATTGTCATCACTAAAGTTACCTTTTGCCGACACATCATTCTTCATTTGCTTACCATCGCCATTCCCCTGATCATTGCCAGATGCTATATACGTTTAAAAAAAATAGTATCAGTTTATTATCACCCAAGACGTTTTTGTTAGGATTGTCATCAATAAAGTTACCTTTTGCCGACACATCATTCTTCATTCGCTTACCATCGCCATCCCCCCGATCATTGCCAGATGCTATATACATTAAAAAAAATAGTATCAGTTTATTTATCACACAAGACGTTTTTGTTAGGATTGTCATCACTAAAGTTACCTTTTGCCGACAAATCATTCTTCATTCGCTTACCATTGCCATTCCCCCGATCATTGCCAGATGCTATATATGTTTAAAAAAAATTGTATCAGTTTATTATCACACGTGCGTGTATTATACTTTTTTTTGCACCTTACCTTTTTTCAGTAAATCATCACTCGCTGCACTGCGTTTTTTATTTCGCACATCCACATGATTCGGTTTATTCGAATCTGTCAAATCTCATTATATTTGTGTTAGAAATGAATGGTTTTAAAGAGTCAGTACATGACCCACGATACATTAAATGTACCCTAAGTTTTTGAACTACTATACATAGGCATTTCTAATTGCACTGTTATTTTTTTCTGCGAAAATGTAATCAAAATGGAGCTTGTTAATCCATATTTCAAATAAATTTTTAACGTGTAGGAGTAAATTGATTGTACGAAGAACGTAAAAAAGCACTTTTATGGCTCAACGAATCTTAACGAATTACGATAAGTATATTCTTCTTCCAGTAAGTCTTTCCAAAAAAGTTATCTCGAACTCTATTTTTTTTAGCTACAAATACATATGAATACTTTTTTTGTGTAAACGATTATTTGCAAAATAAAAAAAAGATAAATATTTTTTGTAAAAAAGGTCATACCATTGATCTTTCCCACTGCAGCCGCGTTTGGCACATCATCTACAGGGTCTGCATTTAAAAAAAATTATTCAAATTAGTAACAGCTTGTAGGAAAAACTGAGTACATATTCAATGAAGTGATACATATCCGTTTTCCCGTTGTACCTTCCGTGTAATCATTATCTGGGTTTTGGACTGTCTTGTTAAGAGACATGAGCACCCCAGCAATTTTTTCCCTTGGGGAATCAGGCCACAGCGATACCCTTGTTTTTTTTGAGTGTACAATTTTCTCAAAGCGTTGTATCAATTTTTTAACTTGCTCGTTGTCTGGATGAGCATTGAACACTACTTCCAATTTTTTTTGCACCGTAACTCTTTTCGCCTCCATCACGTCCAAATGTTTTTCTATCAATGCAATCTCATTCTACAAACAAAGTTATAAAATACATTTTTAACCAATTTTCGAAAGAACATAATTACTTTGTAATTGGTTGTAATTATTAATCTTACACTCAGAACTTCATCATTAGCATGTAACTCTGTTTTCCTTGGATCCCGTCTAACCACACCAACTTCATGCAAATCCTCTCCACCAAAGCCACCTCTTTTTATCTCAAACCGTTCTCTTTTTTTCAGTTCGTATTTGCTCCAGAATACGATTGGGTATATTGTCCGGTCAACTGGAAATCCTGTGCATTTAACTCTGTCGACATATAGTAACTGTGTAACGGCGAAAAAAAAAAACAAGCGGTAAGATAACAAAACAAATGTTGTATGCCTATATTGTTAGTAAGTTTTGTTAAACAGGCCACTTACAGCCAAAAGTGTGAGTGGTCCAGAAAATGGAGATTCAGGATCAGAACTCTTCCAGCCATCTTTACATGATTTGATTTGTTGGATCAGATAGGCACACCAATTGATTTTACTAAAATCCGTGTCTCCTGTAAAAGTTTTCAAAATCCACTCTTTCATTCGCCCATTTTTGTTACACTCAACCATGACGGTTAAGAATAACATCAGGAAGTCCAGTCGGAAATGAAAACTGTTGGCTTCATCACTTGTGAGTATAGATCGTGCCAGGTTTGTTGGTGCCACAAATCGTTTACGATATCGTTTTCTCCATGCTTCAACAGCAACATCAAGCTTTGAATTTGTTCGTACATTTTGCATGTCTATGCCCTTCTTAGGAATCCCTAGAAGGTCATGGACAGACTGAACATCAACATCTATTGACCCACATGGCAATTCAATAGCCATTTCTTGTGGGTTAAAGTGGTCCACAACATAGTGGGCAATTTTTAGAGGTATCCCACTGATGTTGAATGACAACATTTTTCCAAAACCCATCCTATTAACGTCTTCTTGTTGGTTCCTCGTTAGAGACTTGATGCATTTGAACAACTGCATAGGTGACGAACGTGTTTTTAGTTTAGGCCACTTATGCGTCGTTTTTGCGTGTTTGCCACTTCGGGTTTCCACCCGATCATGTTTTACTTTTTTTGTTTTTTTAACAGCAATTGCATCCTGTTTTGGTAGAGCTGTATCTGCACTCATCTGTGAGTCACCATCTGCTGAAAATAAGATAACAACTTTTGGTTAAGATTTACATATTTGATAAAGAAGGAAAGTAATAGTGGGGTGTGTTTACGTACTTATTAGTTTCCTTTTGACATTTTTCTTTGGTTTGCTATCTTCACGCCATCGCTGAGCTGTAAATATACATTTTTTTTGTAAATAATTAGCATTAAAGTACATAAGACAAGTATTGAAACATATATTCATTTTATTTTAGACTCTCAAAGATCATGTATAGCACAGTTTTGTACCTCCTCTTGTACGTGTTGCCAATATACATTTTTTTGTAAATAATTAGAATTAAAGTACATAAGACAAGTATTGAAACATATATTCATTTTATTTTAGACTCTCAAAAATCATGTCTAGCACAGTTTTGTACCTCCTCTTGTGCGTGTCGCCGGCCCGTCCTGATCGCCCTCGCCTTACAAATGTTTTACAAAGTCATGTACACATAAATATTAGATTCAAGATGAATGTAACCAAAGCTTCCATACATTAAAAAATGTACCTTTTTTTCTTTTCTCAATGTTTTCCATCGGAGTGTCCAAGTCACTATCTGGTAAAACTGTGGCACCATATTTGTTTTATTATTTATATAAAGCATTACTATTAGACAATCGAAAGAAGAAAAAAAATGCTTTTTTACGTACTTATTAGCTTTCTCCTGCGTACCTTCTCCTCACAATGTGCATCCTTAACTACATTTTGTACAAGTTTTATATAGATCACGAACTAGTAACAACCTTTATCAGAATATATATTAAAAAAAAAAAGAGTAATTTTAAACCTTTTCTACCCCCCCTTGTCCGCATTGCTGGTCCGCATGTATTAGTATCCGGTGTCACTGTTTTTTAGAAAGCTTATGGAAATTAGACATAACATGACAAACAAACATGTAATGAATTAAAAGTAGTTACGTACATATTTGTTGCCTGTTTTTGCGCTTCTCAACCATCGGGGTATGACGAACCTTTTTAGCTGCATTTTTTATTTGTAGTCAACATCAATAAATACAAAATGGTTTTTAATATGTAAGCATAATTGATCATAGTTTATCTAATTTATAAGCACCTGTGGTCATTTTTATTGTCGGATTTGTTTTGCTATTTTTAGCTGTCACAACGGATCCTGCAAAAGTAGATAAAGAGGCAGTCAATATATGGACCACATACCACCAGTAGATAAAGAGCCGTTTTTTCTAATTACAGATTATTAGTGTAATTTGTTTTCTCAATCAAATAGAAGCAAGAAACATATACTACAAAAAAATTGTGATGTTCAATACATCCAAACATAGCCCCCCCAAAAGTCAATTGATTTAGAACCACACACAAACTCTAACCCTTATAAAAATTAAAGAAACAACATTAACAACAAATCATAAGCCTTTAAAAAAAAACCAGAAACAACAAATCTACGAAACACACCCAAACCTGTATATATAAAAGTCCGGATTCTACATAAACAAAGGCTTACAAAATATATAAAAAAAACCTTCATTTTGTACCCCTCCCCCCCCCCCCCCAAAACAAACCAGTTTAGTCGGCACCAGGCTATGCAAATGGAAGAAATTTTTTTGGGAAGAACCATGTCTTTTTAAGAAAACCCAAATGTTATTTGCAGAACATAATCCCCATAAAGTCCATTCTTTTTAACATGCTTCATTGTTATGACGCACAAGACTAAAAAAACCATGGCAAATTGTGAATCTATTTGACACTTACATAATCAAAGAGTAAGTAAAAAACCTGAAACGACGTACCGGAACCCTAATTATTCCGGCGAACGTTCTTTTCTTCGGTGATTGTTGGAAAATCTGCGTCGATTGATGAATATTCAAGAGACTCAGTGATGAAGATGAATGCCGGAGCGTGAATCTCAGGTGATTTTGGGGTTAATTTCAGAGGTTTGTTGAACTACGAGAGAGAGAGAGTTTTAGGAATTTTTGAAGAATTTGACGGTTTGTGAGTCTCCGGTGAGTTTTGTGTATTTTGAATTTTTGCTAGACTGAGATAGGTTTTGTAGGTTAGGGGGTAATCATGTACTTGATGTAAGTTTGATGTAAACTTCTTACACCATGCAGTCTTTATCTTGTTATAAGAGATTATATCAATTTCGTCTTTCCCAAATTGCCCTTCAAGTACCATCAACATATTAAAAAAATGTATAAAAGGCATTTAAAATCCAACAATTAAAAGATTAAATCTCAGCCATCCATGAAGGTTAATCAATGGCTATAAATGGGTTTTCAGGGTTTAGTCAACTCAACTGGGTTTTCAATTTATCCTTGCCCTATATATATATATATATATATATATATATATATATATATATATAACTTTATACTTTTTATTAATAAATTTACAAGTTTAAGAGATAACTTTATACTTTTTATTAATAAATTTAAAAGTTTAGAAACCATATGTAAACTAGATAGAGGGGGTTAAATGTTAAAATATCTAAACTTATATGTTAAAATAGGTTTATAACTAAAATTTGGGCTTTAAACCATGGGCCAGGTTTCAAAAATTGGGTTTTTGGGTCAAAAACATGGGCTCGATTAGTCCGATTTGACCGATTTTGACCGATTTTTACAGATTTTGTCCGACTTTTACCGACTTTGACCGATTTTAACCATAACCGATTTTTTTGACCGACTAGCTTTGTAACACCTCGAAATTTCGTGTCCAATAAATAAATGACACGTGTCGAATACGACAAAAATAATATAAACCCGGATTAATTAAGATATGCGGTAGGATTTTCGAATATGTCGACATGTTAATTTTATACCTCTGGGCGACTTCGTTATTATAAATCCCGAGACCCCAAGCAAATTAATAAGCACCTAATATATCTTAAACCAGGCATTACCAATAATCAAAAGTGTCCAAGTTTACTAATGTTGAATCTTAAAGAAATAATACCATTCAAATGATTAATTATGAAGCCCATCCTTGTGCAAACCCATAATGCCTTGTGATATCAGACCAAGTATGGGTTAAAAAGGGCCTCATACTGACATTTCCCATACCCAAAAATCAAGTGATGCAAGTTAACCGTTCAAACATTGAAAGGTTAATTTTTTTTTTTTGCCACTGTTGAGCGTTTACGAACCGTAAGGGTCATGCCTTACGGACCGTAAGGGGGTGAAAGGGTAAAACTTTTTCCGCCACAGGCTTGCGGACCGCAAGGCCCATGCCATACGGTCCGTAAGCGACGCCCAGCGATAAAAGGTTGGCTGTTGGCTGTTTAAAACGGTAAATCATAAATGTAAAGATCTTCCAGAGATATGGGCGACCCCTAATCATCTTTTAGGACCCAGGGACACTTGGTGATCATCCAAGAACACTTGTAGCCTTTGTTGTAATGATCTTGAGCTCCCATTTTCACTATAAAAGGCAAGGTTGTGCACACATTTGAACCACACCTCAAACCTGCCTTCTTGAACACTTCTGGAGCTCAAGAGCATTCTTCTAATATCCCTGGACGTTCACTAAGCTTCTGTAAGTTTGTTCAACCCTTTGTGGCTTAGTTTTTGCTTAGTTATAGCTTAAAAGTCAATCCGTCGTAACTAACGGTTGACTTAACGGTTAATCACAAATGGTCCAGTGATTAACCGAATCAAAGGTAGTTATATGATGGTATTCATGTGGGCATTTAACCCTTGAAAGGGCACCCTCTGATTCCTACTCTAACTAGTTCAAATGACGAGTCAAACTTGCTTAGAAAAAGTCAACAGAATGCTATTTTGCGATTTAATGCATAATCAGTAATGTAGACGATGTGTAACCTGTTTAAACACTCATAAAACATGATAATAAGTATATTAACAAGTCTAAGCTTGTTTGATCCGACCATTTGCTATATTGACCCGGTTTGAAGCCGAAAGTCGCAAAACTTTGACTTTTGCTTTGACTTCAGTTCTGACCCGTTTTAGTGTAATGTAGATATGCCTTAGGACTCTTTTGAGACCAGGTTACATGATGGTATAACCCTCTGTGACCGGTTCGTTGTTTGTCCGAGTCTTTTACACCTTTCCGTTAAACGCTTAAAAGTTGACTGTAACGCCTTTTCTAAATTAAAACGAGAATTTCGGACATGTGAAAGGACCATAACCTTGGTTACTGAATTCTAAGCATGTCCCTAAAGTTTCACGTCAATCCGAGGTCTAGAATAGAAGTTATGCTAAATAGCGCAATTAAAGAAAACTTTTGTAATTAACGGCGCAATTAGCGTAACGCCTAACTAAACCTAGATTTCGACACCAAACCTTTTACACACTGATATAAACTAATATTTTGGGATTTTTAAAGATTTTTAATAATTTTTGACCTGCTCATAACCTGCGGTTATGGCATCGGTTCAGTAAATACCGAACATACCCTTTTCGGCCATAACTTGAGTTCTACAAGGTCTTTTGACCCGATTCCAGTTGCTACTGATTTTAAATAATAAATAAAGTATTTTGGACTTTATAAACTGTTCGGGGAACTCAGATTTTCCTGTAGAACTCAGAAAGCTCTTTAAAAGTCTTTAAAATGACCGGAAAACCCCTACGGGGCGTAAAATGGATTTAAACTCGTTACGGGCATTACGGAAGGTATCCTACTGATACCACAACCTCTTTAAAGCATATTGACTTAGGAAACCTGTGTAGGACTCTTACGGTTACCCGTTACGCCATTTGCGCGCACGGTTCGGCTTATGTAACTAGTTTACATAAACTAGCCGAAATGGGTCAAACCTTACTGTTTTGACCCCAAAATCCAGAGTGTGGTCATTATACCCATATAAAACAAGTCTTCAAACTTGTTGGGCCCAAATCACATTCCATTCCCGGTTTTCGCCTTTCACGCGATTAAACCGTAACTATCCGTTGAAACTGACCGGTCTAAGCTACGGCTAAATTAAAGACCTGTTAGGATTCTAATAGGTTATTTTAAACCTCCGTTCCAGAATAGGAGACCAGTAAAAGCTATCTGCAATTTATTTCGATTAAGGAATTATACTTGCAAAGGTAAATACTTTTGACTTATTTTCCGTTATACGGGCTTGGGTTACGATATTTAGAATACCGCTTGGTCGGGCAATTGACCCCAACTCATTAGTAGTTGGGTATTATCAATGTGACCCGTTTAAAAATTTGTTTTGTTGGCTTTACGTCTTTGGGGGCTTAATGACCATGTCTCGGATATCCTTGGCAACATTTTACGAAATGGCCACGACCCTGACATCCGAGTGTAGGCGTACACTTGGCATTATGTCCATAAATTATAAAGGTATAGCCGTTGGTTTTCCCACCACGGTTTTATGCTATGTGGCGTGTCTATTAAACTTTAACCCGACACGACCCGGGCGACCGAACGCATAGCAAACATGTAATTCTTTACAAGATTTAATTATAAATTATCCCAAGTTATAAAGAGTTTGTGCCTTGTGCATTTAAACCAATTTTATTAAACATTTACAGAAGTGTCAGTTGAATGTATTTACCAGTGTAAACTGACGTATTTTCCCAAAAAGACTAATTGCAGGTACTATGCGTAATTGGCTGGGATTTCTCCTTAGCATCATTAGAAGTCTCGCAAGCTTAAGATGCCTGAAGTCTGTTGAACAATATTTTATTATTATTATTGATCCCCTATGGATTCTATTTCAGCAACGGTGATACTTTGATATTACAGTAAATGTTGAAATATATTTATCTTTATGCTTCCGCTGTGCATTCATATAATTATGTGGTTTGATTATATTGTTTCCAACTACGTCACGGTAATCCCCCACCGGGCCCACCGGTGAGACACGTGGAAATCGGGGTGTGACAAGCTTAAATTTAGGCAGTAACCCACCGCCTAGCGCCTAGGTGTCGATTAATCGGCCGCCTAGGCCGATTTCTGCAACATTGGGAACGATGATTAATGTATGTGGAAGATTAAAAAATAAAAAAATAAAAAATGGTGGGGTAAGATCATCTAGGACCATCCTCCCATACCCTCTAGTTTTGTGGGATGGACCACATCCTTGGGAGGACTATGATGTGGCGCCTACGTGGCGGATCATCCTCTAAGGGAGGATGGGCACCATACCCTCTAGCCTAATTACCCATATTTTATATATTACTGAATGTAAATTACATGTTTAAGGAAATTTAACTACTATAATAAAAGAAACTAACTTTTGGACACGTATCATTTATTGAAGGTATCCTCATATTTATATTTATCTAAATAAACAAATAATAAATTAATATTAAATCTTATTATACTTTAATAAAATATTATCCTCAAATCTAAATTGTTAATTTAATATATTTTTAAAACAAATACCTCTCTTATCTACTTATGTTATATTAAATATATAAATAATAAATAATACTAAATGTTATCCTAATTTTAAAAACATAACTTTTTATTATTTGGTATACAAAATTATGTTTATTCGACTCCAGTAAAACGCGAGGTTTTAAGGATATAATTTTTTTTATTATTTGGTAGATTTTTCAACCTAACTATACACGAGTGTTTTTAAAGATACGACGTTTTTAGTATTTAATATACAAAATTACATTTATTTAAGATATAATTTTTTTTTATTATTTGGTAGATTTTTCAACCTGACTATACACGAGTTTTTTAAAGATGCGACGTTTTTAATATTTAATATACGAAAAAACATTTATTTAATCTGTGTAATACACATGGTTTTAAAAGATATAACTCATTTTTATATCTATTCAACACGTGTAATATACGAGGTTTTTAAGGATGTAATTATTTGGTAGATTTATTCAACCCGATTATACATGGATTTTTTTTAAATATACGACGTTTTTAGTATTTAGTATACAAAATTACATTTATTTAATCTGTGTAATACACATGGTTTTTAAAGATATAACTTTTTTTATTATTTGATATATAAAATTACATTTATTTAACCCGTATAATATACAAGGTTTATAAAAATATAAGTTTTTATTATTTAATATATAAAATTACATTTATTCAACCCGTGTAATACACGGGTTTCTAACCTAGTGATTTAATATAAGAATTGTTTCTAGTTGTGGCAGCGAATATTTAAGTTCCACCTATGGTGGGTCAAGGTGAGTTTTCCCCTCTAGGTCTCAAGTTCGAGTCTGGGTGATAGGGGTTTCTCATTGAGTGATTTAAATTGGGGATCTATTGTGCGATGGGCTCTCTAGCACGGACCCGGTTAAGACAACGTATGATAGACCTCCCGACATTCACGAATAATTCACAACTTTAAAAAATATATATAAGAATTATGTTTCTATTTATTCTTATCTTAAAACTTACAAGTTTTAAAACAATTTATCAAGTTATAACATCCCATATTTCAAGTCGACATTTATCTTTATCTTTATTTATATATTTATATTTATTTATCTTCTAAATAAAGGTTTCAAATTAGTATCACGTGTTATTTTCTTCTTTAATTTATTATTAATATTATTAATTTAAATAATCAATACATTAGATTATGATATATTAGATTATATCCAATTAATATTATATATGATATATAATCTTTATCTTTATATTTATTGTCATGTTTATCTCTTATTTATTTAATAATTTTTAACTGTGTTTTTTTTAATTTTTTCCACTTATTATGAATAACTATTTACTATTTTATTGATCCAACTACATGTAACACAAACGTTTCTAGCCTTTTTAATAAATAAAAAAAACAGTGTACATTGTTATAACTTGTGTAATACACAAGTTTATAATCTAACTAGGTTATAACCCTGTGTATTACACGGGTTGAGTAAATAAATTTAGATACTAAATAAGAAAACATTATATCTTTAAAAACTTTCTTTATTGCAGGGGTTGAATAAATATAATTTTATATATTAAATAATAAAAAGTATGGGTTGATTTAATGTAATTTTATATACCAAATAAAAAAAATTATATCTTTAAAACCACATGTATTACACGGGTTGAATAAATATAATATTGTTTACCAAATAATAAAATAATACATCTTTAAAAAAACCTCATTTATTACACGAGTTAAATAAATGTAATTTTATACAACAAATAATAAAAAAGTTAGTAAATGTAATTTTGTATAGTGAAAATAAAAATATTTAATATATTAATGCAAAGTTTGGTTTTCGTGATAAATAATTTGTTTTATTTAAACTGTTTTATTCAAAGATGACACAATGTAATTTCGGGTATATCATTTTGTCAGCAGACAAAACCTATCTCATGGAGGAGTCATAATAAACTGATAATAACAACCTAAGTTATAACGACATAATATAGTCACTAAATGTTGTTGGAAATTTATCAGTGGACTCATAAGTTTATTAACTCCATATAATTAATGTTTTGAAGACTTAGTGTGATAAAGTCAGCTATCTTGACTTCTTGAACAGTAACAGTTCAAGAGGTGCTGCATTAAATTTCGATACGCAATTAATTATTCGTTTATGAACGAGTTGAGGAAACTAAGTTTTGTATCGAATACATTCATGATATGCTTAAGGATCCTATAACTGAAGGGCTATTACCCATAAGTCTTATTAAGAGAGTTCATAGACGGGTATTAATTAATGGCGGTGCGCAACTGCATATCGTACTATGAATGACTAACTATTAGTTTATTTTCCTCATCAGTTTGATTTTGTATGTCTATAAGAAAATGTCACGCCGCATAATGACATATAGACAAATAAAGTTACAAATCAAACAAAGGGCTTATGCATATTTTGATCATAACGATTAGGTTTAAAATTAAGGCTATAGTATGACTAATGGGGGTCTTGAGTCGCATAATGATTCAACGGCTGTATTTCTCTGCTATAGTTCTTGTTTAAGTCTAAAATGAGTGTTAACTCCTGATCAGGCTTATCTAATACTCATAGTAAATGATTACTCGGCTAAGTGGGAGAATGTAAGATTAAATATATATTTTATATTATATTTAATCTAGTAGCCATTATAATCATTTACATTATATAGATCAAAATATATAACAACCTATTAAATAATTAGTTGGTAATTGTTGATGGGCCTTATTACCATTATTAACTAATTAGGGTTTCCTCTTGGGTGCATATATAGGGAGACTTATGTAGAGGTTCTAGGGTTAGACACATAACCTAATTATTTTCATAACATCAATCGATCTCCTCTCCTCAACCGATTACCCTTTATCGGTTTTCATCATCACCATCATTAGATTGCACTCTAAGGAGGAACCAGATCAAGCTGACAATTATGTCAAACACTATTGCTGCGTCTCCATTTGGATTCTCTGCTGGCCTGTACTGCTGCAATCAGGTATGTTGTTCATGTTTTCTATTATGTCTAAAACAGAACTGATCAACAATCCCAACTCTTCCTAATAACAACTAACAACAGGCTAATCATCCTTTACCATCTAACCATACCAATAATCACAAAACCCAAGCCATAACACATCATGATTTTCACAAAAAAACGCAGCCAATGATCATTTATGCATACATACTATCGATTATACTTTAGGTGGTTAGTTTGATTTAATTGCTGGTTATAGTACAAAGGGATGATAGAAAAATACATTTTCTATGATAAAACTAAAACTCAAAACATTTGAAAGAGAAAAAAAGACATGTATTTGGGTACGGTCGCTAGACTAATTATAATAATTTGTGCGGGATCAGGTGCTTGTAGGTTACTAGGTGATAGGCGTTAGGTTATCCGAGGCTGATATCATACATGTTTACATGCTTTAGTTCGTTTTTGGGATGTATTTTAGACCGTGTTTCTATAACGTGGATAATTTGGACTACATGAATTTATAATTAGAGATTGTTTGTTACCCACGGGAAACAAACCAACCAACAAGTAATCTATAATTAGAGATTGTTTGAAATAGAATTTTGGTCAGAATTGTTGATTAATGTAACTAAACGGCTGTAACTAAATGAGATTTAATTTTATCACGCCACGTCAGATGCACGTCAGCCAGAGGGCTTTATCACGCCTTCTCTTAACTTGTAGGGTGTGTGATAAAGCCCCTTATTAAACAAAATTAAAAAAAAAAGATTTCATTGGATGAAAAGAGGTGGGCCCCACCTGCACCCCCCTTTTTTCTTCCTTTAACACAATGACGAGAGACCCATGGCGCCCCCTGTTCATTTGCTCGGTATGGGTGATGGCGCCCCGGGGGCGCTATAGATGGGTGAGGTGGCAGGGGTGGCGCCCTCCATACCCTCCGGCCTAATAGTGACAGTATAACAAAAACTTACTGAAAATGTAAAACTCTTTGAGACATTCAATGGAACATGTGGAGTGCAACACATATTTGGAACTTTAAAACTTTGCTGGTCACAAGAACCAAAATGCAAACAATTAATTCAACTAAATATTTTAATAGATTAAAATCATCCATAAAGGTAAAACTAGCAATAAGATACTGATTAATAGAAGCAGACACCTGTTCATCACAAAAAAAAACATGGTTAGATACACGTATGAATGTGTGTGCTTGAAATATGGAATTAATTGATAATCTACAATTCGATTAATGGAAAAAAAACGTCTTTAATTTTTGGAACCGGATGCATGTGGTTTTGGTCAGAATATACCGGTCAACTACTGATCAACCAGCTTAGTAATCGGTTATACCAATTTGGCCATTGGGTGCGCATGTGATTAACCGATTTGCTTGAGTTGTGTTTTCGAATATTAAATTGAAGCGCAGAAGTCAAGAACTGTTATTGAACTACTGATGATGGAATGACCAAAGACTTGAAGACTATAACAGATAGACAAACTACAGGCCAATGGGTGGAGCGGTCAGATGTGGTGACGGGCCAAGATGGGTTCGGGTGGGGTCGCTTAAAAAGGTTCAATTTGGATCAAGTAAGAACAGGGTCTGACCAAAATAGGTTCAGGTCATTCTAGAAAAAGGTATAATGATCAAACTTATCACAATATAATAGAAAAATTAAGATTTATTCAATTTGGATATTCATGAATCAGAGATGCACCATGTACACTTGTTCAATCATAATGAAAAAATTAAGATTTTTTCATTTAGTAGCCATTGAAACCTGAGTCACAAGAACCTATTTCCACTGAATTAACAGAGCGAAGTGTGCTCAATTTAATTATTCAAGCACACTCTTTGAACCACAAGATAAAGTGGAGGAAAAGCTACAAAATATTGATTCTCTTTCTTTTTTTTTTCCAGCCCATAAAAAGGTTGCTTGTTGACCAAACTAACCCAGTATATCATAACAAATGTCCATAAAGACCCAAAATTTGATACTTGGCTTTTGTTTTTTCCAGGTTTAACTTTAGCTATGTAACATATTGCATTAAGTTGAACACAAAATATTATAAATTTCTCAATAAAAAATATGGAATGCTTCACTGTTCAAACTAAACAAAATATAGATAATACCCAGCCATTACATCAAGTTATAAATCCGTAAATTGGGCTTAATGTACACGTTAATTCTTAATCTAATAACAAAAACCCAGTGAAAATGTGAACCAAGGTATGTTCACATATGAACACTCTAAGAGACATTTAATCGAACACGTGGAGTGCAATACATACTTGGAACTTTAAAACTTCATTGGTCATAGGAAACAACACAAACAATTAATTCAACATAATATTTTAATAGATTAAAAACTCAGAAAGGTAAAACGAACAATCAGATACCCATGAATGGAAACCAACCAATTTATAAAATCAAGATACCTAAAAATCATTAGAAATTTTCTGTTCGATTACATCTCTGATTGTTAAAACACTTCTTTAAATTTTTATTCCATCTTCATATGTGTGTTGACAACAAATTGTAAAAGATGGAAACCAAACTAGTCAAAAGAATTCAGGGGAATCACATAAAATGGTTACACCAACGAAGAAGCACATTTATAATGTAATGCAAACTCACACTCCATGCACTTGAAGATCATTTCATACTTCAATCTTCTAAGACAGTTACTGCAGTTGCCATCGCTCACAACGCCTTGAACAAAGCTCAAATGGTGTGGGTGATCTTTGATCTCAAGCGTTCCTCCAAATTTAACGTTGAGAAACTTATAGACGCCTCCATATCCATTTGTAGCTTGCTCACATTGAAGTATAAATGGCACACATCTAGTATGCATAGACTGGGCACATGTGGTGCAATGATAGAACCACCTCCAAGGGTCAAATTCATCCTCACATATTTCACAAAAGTACTCCTCAATATGGTTCTCTGCAGGTTCGTATCTTAGGCTCAAAGTATGTTTATCCAACTTGTGCTTAATCACTCTAGGCAATAACAAAGCACACTGCACATCGATATAGATATCACAAGAGGGACACCGAAATATCCAATTTTTATACACCCCTCTCCTACATGCGTTGCACCATTCCATACTTGACGATTTTACTCTCAATATGAGATGATCAGGATGAGAATCATGTGTGATTTCTTCCGGAATGAACGCACAATTGATATCAACATAATATCTGCATGTTGTGCATCCATACGCGAAACCATTTGAATCTAACTTGCAAACTTCACATTCGAACACACCAAAGAACTTACCAGGGATTTTTGTTAGGAGAACAAGAGGATGCTCAGGATGGCCAAAATAGTCTTGTATTTGGGAGGGTAGCTTGGCGCACCATTCATGAAGAACAAGACAACATTGTTCATCAACATAATGACAACACACGTAAAACGGTACTGTCATGATTGGTTTCACACATCCATCACATAATAGTTGAACTCTTTTCATGGGGTCGTGTAGAGAAACTGGTTTTTTACCAACTGATGTTTGCTTGTCGAAAAGGATGAGTGGGTGTTGATGACTAGAATGGTTAAAAATATCACCTTCATGTTGGTTAGACATATGATGCTTCAAAAGGTTGTCACCTTCATCCTGGAATGGACAGTTTAGCAGATTCCGATGTTCTTCTTCTTTATAATTTTTATAAGTTTTCCTCAGGCCTGGTAAATTAATGGTATATAAACTTGAAATTAGACTAAGATATATAATATTCACACCATAACTAAGAAAATAAAAAGAAGAAGAAATTGCTCACTTGCAGGTGTCTTTGAAGTTGCACAATCAACATGCACGTAATATAGACATTTACCGCATTTATAATTCCATAAATGAAAAAGGAACATGCCGTTACAAACTCTACATTTGGGACGGAACTTAGCATAATATTCAGATTCTGGAAAGTAATAGGCAAGGGTTAGTGGGTGTGAATGACTGAATGTGCCATTAGTACTAATTTGTATCAGTAACTTGGCAGGTAGCAAAGCGCAGTCCAGGTTAATCCGAAACACCAGACAGGTGGTACACTGAAAGAAGAACCCATCATGTTTATTACCACATGCTCCACAACGAGATACTATGCGCTCAAACATTCGCTCCAGCTGATGAGGGTGACTAGCGTGGTTTATCTTCTGCTCTAACGTGGTTGCACAAATAAAACACATCTTGTAATAACGGAAACCGCAATAATAAAAATATGCATCCTTCCACAAAAGATTACAGAAAAAACACTCAAATCTATATTTGTCAAGAGTACGTTCAAGATTGTGATAGGGATATAATGGGTTATTTTGTAGGGTCCTGGGTAATTCAGCACAAAATTTGTGCAATGAGTAGTCACAAGCCTTGCAATAATAGTAACATAGATGAAATGACCCGATTTGTTCCTTACACATGCCGCATTCGCGGCCATGACGAACTTCCTCCACAAAATCATCTTTCTCTTCACCTTCATCTTCATCATCAGCATTCTCATTTTTGTGAGTCGGCTGCAGATGCACAAGGCTGAGCGAATGATCGTGACTGAAGTGATGAAGCTGGTCCTTAGCAACTACAACGATGAAATATTTTATGGTAAAGTACTTTGTGGGTTAGTTTAATTTAATGGGTGGCTATAGTACAAAGGGATGAGAGAAAAATACATATATGACCATAAACTAAAACGAACATTTTGGAAGAGCAAAAGAGACATGTATGTGGGATGTATTTGAAATCGTGTTTTGATAAAGTTTCAACTACGTGAACTTATAAATAGATATTCCATATTGCCCATGGGGAAACAACAGAACAAGTAATATATAAGTAATTAGATACGCAACACAATGTACAAATATACATACGTATATAGACAAAAGATCAAATACAAATAACTTTAACGTATAAAACGTACGAACTGAAGGTTTTGCTGAAAAAACGCGGTCTCATTTTCGTAATTATTTACTTATAGAGTAAATATCAAAAGTACTCTACAAATGATCTTTTAGAGTAATTTTGTAAAATATTCTTGTAGCGTAACTTTGATCTTGCAGAGTAATTTTGTAGAGTATCATATTTATTCTACACTTGTATGTTAATTTTGATCTTGTAAGATAATTTTGTAGAATATCATAATTACTCTACAAATGATTTTGTACAGTAATTTTGAATTGTATGTTGTTTGATAAACTTGCAGAGTAATTTTGATACACTTGTAGAGTAATTTTAACATACTTTTAGAGTAATTTTGATAATTACCCTACCAGCAAATAATTACGAAATGCCATCGCGTTTTTTTGGTTTTTTCATGTCTTTCGTACGTTTTATACGATAGTCACTTTGTATGTGAACTTTACCCTATATATATATACACAATTTTGAGTACATGTAAAAATAATCTTGACTTACGAGAGATATATGCACATATATCATTACTTTTTTTTTTTGTTAAATACAACATGAATAAAGAATAATTTCTCTTAATATATATATATTTACTAATTTCTCAAATAAGCATAAAAAGCATATATAAAATGAAAGAACAGAGACATACCAATTGTGTTGTCCATCAAATTGCTTGGATTGTTAGATATCAATAAACAAGTTGAATACCAATGGACATACTAATGCACACCATTATAAAGGAACCAAAAGGAATATCTTTGGTTACAAGAAAGGAATTACCCATTCAATAATATATCTCAAACATTCCTTTCATACTTTTATACTCATAAATTGATTCCTTCCTTCACAACATTTATATATAGGCTTTTTACTACATGCAAACTAATAGATAAACAAACAAAAATGAAAATAAAGATAATTGTTTCCATATTTTTATAATAGTAATAAGATAATAATAATAATAATTTTAATAATAATAATAATAATGATATACTACTACTATATATCTTTGTGATTGATAGTATTGATATTATTTTAGTTAAGAATTCATTTTATTTTATAGTAGTAGTAGTATGATTATTATTGTTATTATTGAAATTCTAGAATCGATAACCATTATTAATGAGAGATTAAGTTCATAGATTGAAGGTTTGAGATAGATAAATAACTTTCTTGTATTGATTCGGACAACATAACGATACAAACAAACATAATAATAAGCAATCCTAACAATATCGAAAGACTATACGTCATGAAAATTTGGAGAGACCAATTGGTGGTCTCTCCCATAAATCTC
Organism: Helianthus annuus; assembly: GCF_002127325.2. Taxonomy (NCBI): domain Eukaryota; kingdom Viridiplantae; phylum Streptophyta; class Magnoliopsida; order Asterales; family Asteraceae; genus Helianthus; species Helianthus annuus. The sequence goes on along the minus strand of NC_035445.2, from coordinate 120,198,579 downwards.
AAAATCATTCTTTGCAAGTGACACCAAAACAAGCGCATATATAGGACTTGGAAATTCCAAACAACATCCCATGTCTTTTGGAAATTCAAAACAATATCTCCAATAGTTAGACAACAACCCCTTGTTGTTTAACCATACTTATCTCAATTACTAACATACAAAGTCAAAAGAAAAACCCTTTCTCGTTTAACCACTTCAAACGAATGGGACAAAACACATTTGTTTGACCATTACTAACTATTACATAATCAGCTTAATATGTAATCTAGCCTATTCGCACAGCAGCAGATACAAAAATGCACTAACAAATTCCCATTTTTCGTTGCTGTCGAAAGCTGAATATGCAACTGCAATCATGATCTTGGTTGTGTTAACAGATTCCCTCTTGACCGAAAATCCAGGTATGCAGAATCTTGACTTCAGTCTTCATAGTAAAACCATCCCCCTAATGCGTCTCATATCAGATTTCCCCCTCAAAGTACTTATATCCGTGTTGAGTGTTGTGCAATATCCTCACAAGGCATTATTGACTGGTCTTTCATTGATCTTCCAAAACTCTAATCGGCACTTGATAAAGGTTCCATCTTCAACAATCTGCATCAAGTCTAGGCTTTGTCACAAAAACTCTGTTCCATATCAAAGCATACTGAATTGGTAAAGTTTCCGGTGAAATATCTTTTGTAAACCATCTTTGTGGAGGTGACCAAGTAATGCACTTTGATCATCAACATCAATACTCAAGAAGTCAGCTAGACCAAGTATATCATTTGCATGCTCAACCAAAACGCTTAGCTGAACTACATCTAGATCTCATTGTCTTACCTTTGTGAAGTCAACCACGTAATGCAGTATGGATCTTCAACATCAGTACTCAGGATGTCAGCTTAACCAAGTACATCATTTGCAAATTCAACTAGTTGAATTACACCCACATCCCTATAAAATCCCAATAAAAACATCAAACCCAAAACTGAATACTGCAAATTCCCCTTCAACTATAACCGCATTTGCGTTAAGTTTCAACAATCTCCCTCATCAGGGTGGCGTTGCTTTGATCCTCCCGATCCAAAACCTAACTAGCATATGATAGAGTCGGAATCCACATTCGTCATCCTCAAACTATCAACTCTCATAAAGATTCCCCAGGTCTTCAGTGAACTATGTCCTACAGAATAACTGTTGACTTTAGATACCTGTATGTTTCGGTGCAAAACTATTCATGCTGGCTGGAGAATTAATTAAAATCCTCAAGTATATGTATGTGAAAAACATTCTATGGAGATCCTTAGGTATCACTAGAAAATCATGAACTTTATCACCCTCGATTGTGTTTAGGAATTTACAAAATAAATTCAAAAATATAAAAAAAAATATCCCCTTTCTTTGGTGAATTCTCAAAACCTCAACAATTTTCCCTGGCGTATTTCTCTATCAATCGATAGACAGGCATGAATAAGTAAGGGGCCATTTTTCTTAGCTTATAGAATCACTTGTTGTATGCCACATTCTCTCCGCTATCATGTTCCAAATCCCAAATTCATCCTCCAGTTTCTTAATTTCGTGTCAAGGACATAATTGTTCAGCCATCAACTCCTTCAACTGTTCCCATGTCAAGGCCACTGCATCTTCAGCACCGCGCATGTTCTTTTCAGCATTCCACCATGTGTGTGTATTTCCTAACAAGTTGCCCGTTGCATAGCGGGCCTTGTGATTGTCAGGGCATTCGCAATTGAGGGAAGTACTCTCCATCTCTTCAAACCAGCGTAGGGGAATGGTTGCACCAATGATGCCTTCGTATTATATAGTCACATGAATTTACTAAAATGTTTGTTTTAGCCACACAAATAAAGAAAAACGTGACGAAAAGGATTGTTCTAATCAAACATTGTGTACATTACGTGTGGCTAAAGAGGTAGCAAAAGCCATATATATTTATTGTAAGTGTGGCCATTTCTAATATATAGTTACATAAATTTATTTATGTGTGGCTAAAAACTTTTAGTGCACATACAAAAAACCCTTGCAATTTTAAGTGTGGCTAATGTCCAACCTTTAGTCATACATATTCATTATTCCTATGACAATTGCTATTATTCTGTCACACAAACAAAAAACAAAGTGACTATGGTGTGATTAATGTTATTTATAGCCACGCGAAATTTTCTAATTTTAAGTGTGGCTATTGTCTAATCTTTGGTGACACATAACTTTTTTCTCACCACGACGATTGCTATTATTTGGTCACACAAACAAAAAAACAAAGTGACAATTGTGTGGCTAATGGTTATCTATAGCTACATGAAATTTTGTAATTTTAAGAGAGACTATTGTCTAACCTTTTTGGTCATACATAATTGTTTTTCCTATGACGTTTGATATCATTGCGTCACACAAACAAAAAAAACTAAAATATTATGTTGTAGCTAATGTTGTCTATAGTCACATGAAGTTTTGTACTTTTACGTGTGACTGTTGTCTAACCTTTGGTCATACATAATTTTTTTTTCTTATGACGTTTGATATCAATGTGTCACACAAACAACAAACAAAATGATTATGGTGTGGCTAATGGTTATCAATAGCCACATGAATTTTTTTAATTTTAAGTGTGTCTATAGTCTAACCTTTGGGTCACATGACATTTGACATCATTACGTCACACAAACAAAATGATTATGGTGTGGCTAATGGTTAGCTATAACCACATGAAATTTTGTAATTTTAAGTGTAGCTATTGTTTAATCTTTGGTCACACGTATATATTTATTTTGAAAAGTTATTAAAAACAGCAAACATGCAAAAGAAAACTTAAAAACATATAATATTAACAATAATAAACCAAATTCCATATATAATTAATAAAGACATAAACTTTTAATAAAAAAAATTATCTACGAATGAAGCAGCAGCAACTGCAAGAGAACATTCATTACTCCTAGCAACGCTTGCAACAACACCAAACCCACCTGCTACATTGTGGATGCTTTCCAGGTCTGCGTCGTTAGCAACTTCTTCATCACATTCACTTAAAATTATACCAGCTCCATTCGCAACAGCCCATCTAGGAATACATGCCATTAATTATGGATGTTTTTCAGACTCACTAGAGCAAACAATCACTTAACATGAACATGATGTGTTATCCTTCTTTCAACAATAAAAGTTCAAAAATAATTAAAACATGATATTATATAAATAAATGCTAAAAGCATTCTTTCTAACGACATGATCAAACAAGCATTGAGATTTAAAAACTCTAATTATCTTCATCACATTAACATTTAACCCACATATACCCTGTTTAAGGAAGAACCACTATAAATCCAAGAGCTTGCATGTTAACCAAATAGAACCAGGAATTGAGTTAGGAGTGTTCAAAAAGCTCATGACTCGAGCCTTGCTCGAAAAAAAAAAAAACTCGAAGATGGCTCGTCGAAAAATACTTGTTTTGTTTTCGAGCCTAGCCAGATTGTTTTGTAATCGAGCCAAGCTCGAGCCAGGGTGCTGAGCACCCTGGCTCGGCTAGTGGCTCACTCTTTTGGCCTGTATGTATGTGTGTGTATATACAATAAGTTTATATTTTTTTATAGAAATGTGTGTTAGTTTTTTGTTTTTTATGTTATCAATATTTGTAAACAATTATTTTAAAAAAAAATTAACGAGCCGGCTTGAATGGGCTCGAGTTGGCTCAAAGTTTTTTTAGGAGCCGAGCTCGAGCTCGACTTTTTAGCTCGAAAAAATTATCGAGCCGAGACGAGCTGGCTCGTTTAAGTTTGAGCTCAAGCTCGAGCCTAGCCTGGCTTAGCTCGACGCGGCTCGATTACAACCATAATTGAGTTGGCTACTACAAATGTAGATACGAGATGTATTTCCCTAATAGTTATTTCAACTAATACTTAGATACTCATAGACAAAGCTGGTAATGGTAACTTTAGTTTTGTCTCAAACAGCTATAGCTAGATTGAAATTTGTAAGGGAGTGTGAGATCAAAGATTCAAACCATTACTGGGTTAAAAAATCGATGTTATGCATCAAGTTATAAAAAGCTTATGGACTAAAAAGTTTAAGCTATCAGACAATCGACATGAAGCCATAGCGCAATACCAACACTAACATACCAAAAGAACTCCTCCATTACAATAGCTTCAGAACCATGCGCCTTGCCAAAATTCCATTAATTCCAAAATTGATGATATGCTAGCTTCTGAACCTTCCATGTGATAACAATATTGAGTGTTATTTTCAAGTAAGATCTAATAACATTTTAACTACGAGTGCAAACGAGCCAAGCCTGAGCCCGAGCTCGGCTCGATTCAAGCTTTGTATCTATAGCATGAGCCCGGGCTTGTAGGTAGTTTTTGAATCTTGAGCTTGGCTCGGGCTCGACTCGTTTTTTATTTATTAATTAATTTTTATTAGTTAAAATCATTAGTTTATACAAGATTTAGTTATTTCATATAATATAATAAATAATAACTATTATTATTTAAATATATATGTAATAGTTTAAGGATCCTGTAAAAAGGACATTTTTCGTAACAAGTGTGAGAAGGCATAAGAATTGACATGTAGGCATCATGTTTTGGACTTGTGCATAATGTTTTCGATTGTTTTAACAAGAAAAACAACAAACATAACAATTTATAACACAATGCAATGAATTCTAGGCTTAAAACGTAAAACACCATGCCAAGAACATTAAGTAGTGTGTTTTAGTTGTGTTTTAAATTTCACGCCCATAATATCTTGCATTGTGTTTTAAACTGTTATGTTTGGTGTTTTTCTTACCAAAACAACTAAAACATCATGCCTAAGTCCAAAACATGATGCCTATATGTCGATTTCTATGCCTTCTCACACTTCTCACGAAAAATGTACTTTTTACAGGAACCTCACCCGTATTAAAGAAAAGTTAAATAAAGAATGGGCTTGTTTAGGTTCGCGAACCGGATCGAGCTCGATAAACGAAGCTTGGGCTTGGGCTCAAGCTCATTTAAAGCTCGGTCTTAGACTCGAGCGCGTTTAAGCTCGGGTCGTTTGCAGCACCAAATTTTAACATAAAAATGAATGCATATGGAGCATACTTGCGTCATGATGAAAGGCTGCAGAAACGCGACATATGGAATATATTGCATACGGAACTCTTGAACCATCTCTAACTGGAAATGTGGCCTTACCCAAATAGAGAACAATACAGAACTTTTCACAACAATGGAACACCATTTCAATATTTTACCTAGTAAGACTGTAGCTCTCATTGTTTAAATTTGACCAACCGGATATCTTACACCAAGTGAGTACAGTCAAGATGACATAACTTCCAATAATGAATGCATACATGTCTGCAAAAAATGGTAATTGCAGTTAGAGTATCGCAAAAGATTGACAAACAAGTCTTCCATTTAAACTTCTTACCATTGCATTTTATGCCATGTGTTATAAGAAGAAAAAAGCTGAGTTAAAAAGCACACGTCTAGGTATCACGAGCACCACAATAAATCTAAAAAATATAAAAAAAAATAAAAAATCCAAAAAATTCCAAAAAAAATTAAATAAATCTATAAATTCCAAAAAATTCTAAAAAATAAAAACATACTAAAAAATCAAAAAAAATTCTAACAAATCAAAAAAAATCTAACAAATCAAAAACTTTTAAAATCCAAAAAATTCTAAAAAATCAAAAAAAAATCAAAAAAATCCAAAAAATCCAAAAAATTCTAAAAAATCCAAAAAATTCTAAAAAAACAAAAAAATTCTAAAAAAATCAAAATAATTCTAAAAAAATAAAAAAAACTTCTAAAAAATCCAAAAATTTCTAAATATTCCAAATAATTCAAAAAAAATCCAAAAAATTCTAAAAATTCCAAAAAATTTAAAAATCAAAAAAATTCTAAAACACCAAAAAAATTCTAGAAAAATCAAAATAATTCAAAAAGTCAAAAAAATAAAATAAAAAACTAAAATATTCTAAAAAGTCAAAAAAGACTAAACATCCAAAAAAGTCTAAAAGTTTTGTTAGGAATTTTTAGATTTTTTTTTGTTTTTTAGACTTTTTTGATTATTTGGAGTTTTTTTGGATTTTTTAGAATTCTTATGATTTTTTTTATTTTTATTATTTTTTTGATTTTTTTTTTGGAATTTTTAGGATTTTTATGATTTTTTTTATTTTTTAGAATTTTTTTGATTCTTTTTAATTTCCTTTATTTTTTTTGAAATTTTTTTTTGAATTTTTAGATCTTTTTAGTTTTTTTTATTTTTTATAATTTTTTTGATTCTTTATAACTTTTTAAATTTTTTATAGCTTTTTTTATTTTTTAGAATTTTTTATTTTTCAGAATTTTTTTGATATTTCAGAATTTTTTTGATTTTTTATAAACTTTTTATTTTTATAAATTTTTTGTTTTTTAGGTTTTTTAGAAGTTTTTTTTATAATTTTTTTCGTTTTTCAAAATTTTTTTGATTTTTGAGCATTTTATAGATATTTTAGATTTTTTTTTATTTTTTAGAATTTTATGATTTTTTTACAATTTTTTATAATTTTTTAAGAGTTAAATGCCATTTTAGTATCTTTTGTTTGAGTCATTTTGCCAGTTTAGTAAAAAGGTTTTATTTTTTGCATGTGGGTCCAAAAAGGTTTCACCGTTGCTATTTTAGTCCACTTGGTTAATTTTATCCATTATTTCTGTTAACGAAAAGGGGAATTCGGTCATTTTATATGGCAAAATTACCATTCTATTTAACAAAATTACATATAAACTGACCGAATTGCCCTTCTCGTTAACAAAAAAATGAATGAAGTTAAGCTAGTGGACTAAAATGGCAACGATGAAACCTTTTTGGACCCACATGTGAATAATGAAAACTTTGGACTAAACTGTTAAAATAGCCCAAACCACAGGGTCTAAAATGGCATTTAACTCATTTTTTAAAAATACCCATCCTGACCTATACCCATCCTAACCCAAACTCATCTTGATCCATTACCCATCCAACCCCTTTTTTAAATACCCATCCTGACCTATACCCATTCTAACCCAAACCTATCTTGACCCATTACCCAAACCCCTCCAACTTGCCCACTTTGCCACCACTAGTAACACACATGTTTCTAGCCTTTTTAATAAATAAAAACACAATGTACATTGTTATAACTTATGTAATACACAAGTTTATAATCTAATAGTATTAACATAATTATAAGTTAGAAAAAACAAAGTAAAATGTTATAATATGTAAATAGTACATTGAAATTCATTTTTTCCATCTTGACGACCGGGTGTGTTTACTAATTACATTATATTTATTCAAGCCGTGTAATATATGTATTTATTCAACTCGTCCAAAATACTGGTTTTTAAAATATAACTTTTCTATACTTAGTATATATAAAAATATATTTAATCAACCCGTGTAATAAATGGGTTCTAACCTAGTTGTTTTTATATACAAAAATCAAACAAAGAAATCTAAATCAATTTTTATAAGGAAGTCATACGACTCACTTTATAGGTTGTAACCGTTTTTACTTAACTTATCTATCTTGATGGTTTCAAATAAAACAATTTATGTAGATTAAAATACTTAACTAATTCTCTCAATTAAGTTATAAAAACTATTATACTTAAACTGTAACAAATTTACAAAACTGATAATTAGAATTTCTATAGAACCTTATAATATTTTTACAAAGTTCCGTTTAGTTTTTCTTTTTAAATTATTATTACTAGGTTAGAACCCTGCGTATATACTTTTATATACTAAGTAATAAAAAAGTTACATCTTTAAAAACCCGTGTATTGCACGAGTTGAATAAACACATGTATTACCCGGCTTGAATAAATATAATGTAATTAGTTAACACACAGAGTCGTCAATATACATTTTTGAGAAACATGACCTTTGATGTACTATTTAAATAGAATACATTTTACTTTTTTTTTCATTTATTTATGAAAGGTCAGAAACGTGCATGTTATACGTGGTTGGATCAATAAAGTATTATTAATTATTATTAATAAGAGAAAAATAACAGAAATAGTTAAGAAAAAAATATTAAATATATAAGACATAAGAATAAGATAAAATAAAGATTATATATATATATATATATATTAAAAGATAAATATAAGTATACAAATATAGATATAGATATAGATATAGATAAATAATTTATGAATTTTTAGATTTAATAATTAAAAAATAATTATCTATAATAGATAGCTACGATGAATGATAGTGTCCTTCATTACTCATTTAACACACACTGGTCAAGATATGTTTTTTTGTGAAAATTGAACTTTGATAAAATATTTATATATAATAACATTTTACTTTATTATTTATTTATATATTAAAAGGTTAGAAACGTGTGTGTTACACGTGGCCGGATCAATAAAAGATTAAATAGTTTTGATTAATAAGCGAAAAATAAAAGATATAGTTAAGAAAAAAATATTAAATAAATAAGAGATAAGAATAAGCTAAAATAAAGATAAAGATTATATATATATTAGAAGATAAATACGAGTATATAGATATAGATGTAGATAAATGATTTATGAAGTATAAGATTTATTAATTAAAAAAATAATTATCTATATTAAATAGGATTGAAAGGCGGGAAAACTAAAAATTAGATGCGTCACGTGTCCCTCATTAGTTTACTTTATTATATAGTATAAATATAGAGAGCGGTTAACATACAATTACACTAACCGTACATTACGTACGCAACTGACCCAAGCCGTCAGATTAGTGCGTTATTAAAATTGATGCGACACGGTGGCAAGATCGTAATTATTATCTGCCAAATGTTAAAATCGTCCATTACAATCTCAAGTTCCCTGCTTCATTCTTCTTTCCAAAAAATCAAAAAACCCACAATTTATCCCAAAATCTCGCAGCAGTTTCATAGTCGACTCACCAAACGCAAATGACGATTACGGAATTTGGAGGTAATCAGTTCGTCGTTTTTTGACAGAGGAAAAATCCCACACTTCATCTTTGATTTTGAAAAATTTCATCAAAATGACGACAGACCATAGAACAAAGATGCATGAACATGATAGAGGATGCAGGAAGTAATCCCGCATGTTAAAGGAAAAATCCCGCATGTTTAAGAAAAATCCCGCATGTTAAGAAAATCCCGCATGTTAAAAATAATCCCGCATGTTAAAAAATAATCCCGCATGTTATAAAAAATTACGCATGTTAATGATAAATGTCTAATTTGCCCTTAATGAGAAAACTTAATCTGAGCCACACGTCTAAATCTCCTTGTCGCGTACGTCAAGTATGATTAGAGGTTTTGTACATTACACTTTCTCATAAATATAAATATAGATTAAATAAAAATCAGAGTAATTTTATTCATATATTTATCTTAACTATCCGTTTATTATCGATAACATATATTATATTATTATTAAATACAATGATTATTAAATTAATATAATTCAATTCAAAATTAATCAAACATGTTTGGTTTTCCCACGTATAAACACTAATCATATCATATATATGTCTTATAATTATTTAGACTTTAAATTATAGAAACTATTAAGACTTTAAATTATCGAAACTAATTATGAACTCTAATATTCCCAAACTAGAACAAGAAAACCTAATCTCTCATTCGATCTTGAAATTCAATAATTATTAAAATAGCATTATTTAAATATTTAGGGTTAATTGTTTGGAGTTTCCTTTCGACATCACGTGCTAATTAAGATGGGTACATAGTCCTTTTACCTTTATTTTTGAGATGATACATATGTTGCACTAAGATTTTTCCTAACCGTCTATACAATTCATTACTTTATAGCTTAGGTGATCACTACTTGTATTTGTATAAAACTTGTTGGTTTGCATAAATGTGTGCATTTATTAACTCTATACAAGCCGTTCGGTTGAATATTATAACGCTATAGGTGTGACGACCCATCTTCACTTCTATTTGGTATTACTCATTTGCAATTTTTGCTCAAACACATTTGCTCTTTGGAAAGTGGAGAATGATAGAATCCGTTAAACATGTCAACTCAGGTTTGAATGTGTCTTTTGTCTCATTATTCGTGTTTGATAATTTGATATTCATTCTAGTACTGTACTGAGTGTTTTGATTATTCTTGTTTTTTTTATTCTTTACTTGTTTGATAATTAGATATTCTTTCTTATACTTTTTTTTTCTTGCCTTTTTCTAATTGTTCTTTTTTTATTCTTTACTTCTTTGCCTAATTCTACTTTTCTTTTATTTACTTGGTTGATAACTTTATATTCTTCTAATACTAATTTTTGCTTTTTGTCAAATTATTCTCTTTTTTTTATTTACGTGTTTGCCTAATAAATATTCTTATTCTTTACTTGTTTGATAATTTGATATTTTTTCTAATCTTGATTTTCTTGCCTTGTGTCTAATTATTCTTTATTTTCTTTACTTATTTGTCTACTTATTCTTGCTTTTTCTTTACTTGTTAGATAATTTGAATGTTCTTTATAATCTTTCTATACTAATAAATAAAAATCTTTTTTTTAATACGTGTCAATATCTGATTGCTTCTTGTCTTATTTTTCAGTTTATTTTCCCTATTAAATAATACTTTAACTTAATATAATTTAGATAACTATAATAACTTCTTTTTATCAAATTTTGAATCAGTAATCTCATTATCTTATTTTTCAATTTCTTTTTTCTATTAAACATTTAGTTTAACTAATTATAATTTAGACAAAAATAAAAACTTTCTATCAAACTTTGAATTAATAATAATATATAATTTGTATTTTCTCCTTCTTCGTAAGAGATAGAAGAGGTTTTTTTTTTCCTTTTTAGAACCACATAAACATATAATTTTTTATTCTCAATTAAATTAGATTTAGTTGAATTCTATTTTTTAATACTATTATTATTTAATATATAATGGGATACAAAAATAAGAAAATTATATTAAATCACAAACTTTATAGAACTCTCTTATTTATTTATTATTTCTTTATTTTTTTGCTTATTAATAATCATCTAATATTTCATTGGTTCTACCACGTGTAATACATATGTTTCTAACCTAATATTAAATAAAAATAACAAATTAAAATTGTAATAAGTAAATAGTGCATCAAATTTATCATTTAAATACATGTCTTCACAATCGTATGCGTTAATCGATTATATTATATTTATTTAAATCGTGCAATATACGAGGTGTTTTAAAGAAATAATTGTATTGTTTATTATATAAAATTAAATTTATGCAACACGTGTAAAACACAGGGTTTTAAGCTAGTATTGATTTAAGAATGACTAATATGAAAACACATATAACTATATTTTGCAGCTATATCCAAGATTCACTATATCTTAATTATTATCAAAATAAGAAACGTATTTAATAAAGTTTGAACACGTGTGAAATAACAATCCATATGATATATAAGTAATACAAATCGTATTTTAGTGAATATCCCTTTTTTACATTTACCCAATTTTACACTATTAACAAAATATAGTTTTTGTATTTGAGACAAACAGGGATTTCTCACATATCATCCTTAACCACAGAGAGTGAGCGTAGGATTATGGTGTGGTGGTCTCTACATGTCGTGTACACCAGGCCGCCAACGGCGTGGGGTTGGAGCCAGGGTAATACCAGCGTGGTGGCAAGATTTAGAAAAAAATTAAAAAAATTGGCACTTATTTTATGAACTGAAGAAGAGGACGTCATATTGTGTGAATCTTGCGTTGAAGCGCTTACTCACTACACGCTTCTTAATCCCTCGGGTGCATTTTGAGGACTTATTTTCCAACAATTTTGTATTCATAGGGCGACACCACCCTAACCGGGGATGCACTTTCTTCGCGTTTAGGACTATTCGTTTGGATTGTCAAAAATTTGAGAGAGTGCATAATGTTGTGCAAAATGATGACGGAAGACGACATCATACAAGTCGCCCTCATCAACTACATGCACGTGTAATGTTTTTTTAGTTTATTTCGTGTGGTTTTTTTTTAACTTATGTAATATTTTTATTTTTATATTATGTAATTTTTTTATTAATGTAATTTCTTTAATCAGTATTTATGTTTTTGTTTAATTAAATTTAATAGATTTATATAATTTTTAGATATAAAATAATAATAAAAAGTGTGTGCTTCATGTCTAATAATGTCACTCATTCACGCCTCGTCCCACTCCTCCTTTTTTCGCAGCATGCCACTTTTCTGACGTGTGCTAACGTGGCTGGCACATGTCGCACAATACCCTTTTTCAAACCCTCCCACTCCTTATAGTCTTAGGTCAAGGTTAGTATATCAAGAGTTAACTCACATTTCCAAGTGAAACAAGTGCTATTAATTAATTCTTGAGTGTTTTCTGACGTGTGCTGACATGGCTGGCACATGTCGCACAACACCCCTTTTCATGCCCTCCCACTCTTTATAGTCTTAGGTCTTAGTATATCAAGAGTTTACGACTCAATAACTCAAATTTCCAAGTGAAACAAGTGCTATTAATTAATTCTTGAGTGAGTAAAGTGCAATTTGCCATCATGTGGTTTGGTGCACATTGCATAATGACAACTTACCTTCCACTTTTTGCTAATGACGTGGACATTTCATCACACTATGCACCTAAAACGTTAATTCCTAAACCCAGCAACATGATGGCAAAATGCACCTTTTATTTTTCTATTTAAATAACACTTAACTATTTTAAAAGTTTATAAAGTCTGACCCATTATCAATTAAACACAACTCAAATGTCTATAACATAAATCCAAAAATCATAACACCCAACAAAAATCAAAGAAACAAATTATACGGCACAAGTTCAAATTTTAGCTATGCCTAGCAAGATGGGCGGGTCGGATCAGGCAGCGGGCCAAAATGGGTTTAGGTCAGAACAAGTCCCTAAAAATGGGTCAATTTGGATCAGGTAGAAAAAGGGTCTGACCAAAATAGGCTCGGGTGATTCTCGAAAAAAAAGGGTATAAATAATCAAACTTATAACAATATAACCCAAACAGTCAGACTTATATTCTCAAGTTAGCACTAATGCAATTAGTATTTTAATTTAAACATTCAGAAAGTTTTCTCGGATGTAAAAAGCTGCGTCATCAGGAGTTGCTTGTTGATCACAACCCACTAAATAATGATTGTCCTTTTGTTTTTCAGAGCCAAAGTTTGATGCCTTAGTTCACTTTTCCAGGTGTAATTAACATATTCCATTAGACTAAATACAAAATACTATAAATTTTTAAATAAAAAATATGGAATTCTTAACTATTTAGATAATACAAACCCATTAAAGCAAGTTATAAATCCATAAGTCTTACTCCAATAACAAAAACCTACTGAAAATGTGAAGCAAGGTTTGTTCACATATATGTAGTGCAACACATACTTGGAACATTAGAGCTTGAATGGTCATAGGAAACAGACGAAAACAATTTATCCAACTGAATATTTTAAAAGATTAAAATCATCCAACTGAAGGTAAAACTACCCATGAATGGAAACTAACCAATTCAAACAATCAAGATCCCTCCAAACAGATAGATTTCTGTTGGATTACATTTTTGATCATTAAAACCCACTTTTTTTTCTTTTTTAAAACCAGAGATATTTGAGGTTGGACCCATTGTGGCACATAAAACTAAACATTTGGAAACACCTTTTATTGTTCTGTTTGTTAAATAACAAGATTTAGGATGTAAAAGACACGTATGCATGTTACTTGACTTTTGACCTGTTTGACCCGTGATCAGTTAAACACAAACCAAAAGTTATCAAACAAACAAATAATAAGCATCGACTACCAAACACATATCCAAACCATGAATTCATAATAAGCCTGGAAAATGGACGGGTCAGATCGGGCGGGGTGATGGGCCAGAACAAGTTGATTAGGAAAGGTTCAAACAGGATCCGGCTAAAATAGGTTTGAGTCATTCCGACCAAAGTTATCACAATATAATAACAAATCGTCACAAAATCATTCTAAAACTTGCTATCAAACCCAAACAGTCAAATTTGAAAATTGTTCCAACTTTAAAGCTGCATCAGGAGATGCATCATGCGCCCTGTGTGTTACATGGACCTCACCAATCCATCTTCCTTCTTCAGAAACGGTTTACATGGAAAACTGCTTGTTCAATCTATGTTAACAACAAGCAAATCAACTTTTGATCTACACAAATTCAAAATGTTAAAGGAGAGTAGCTTGGTGATTTGGTATCCGAGTGACAAGAACCCTTTTTGGCTGAATCACACCCCTAAAAGCAGATTAACATAGCACAGTGTGTTCAATTTATTCAAACATGATCAAAATTCCCACTAAATAATGATTCTCTTTTTTTTCTCAAGCCCATAAAGACCCAAAGTTTGATACCTGAGTTATTGCTGCAATTGTTTATCATACCTAGAATGAATGACATTTAATGCACTCGCCAACGCTCTCAAGTGACAAGTCCTTGAACAAAGCTCAATGTGAGGTACATGATCAGCACTACTTTGTTGGTAAATATATTTAACATTATACAATATTTTATATTTATTTTGTACACACAACCAGCTCATCAAATTTCATTTCAATATCCTCAAGTCAACATGTCTAATAACAGGTCAAAATGGATTGGCTGACCTGCAAAACCTTTTTATATCAATTCAGAAGGTTTTTTGCAGTAAATGGGTCAGTCTAACGGGAGCTGGTGTTGCAAAAAAAAAAAAAAAAAAAAAAAAAAAAAACCAAAGGTATCACGAGCTTTTTGTAGCATAAGTTTAGTATATTCCTACGATAAGCAGAAGTTTTCCCAGCCAACATGATCATAAAAGTTGTTATCAGAACCCAAATAACAAGACTTATACTATCAAAAAAGCATTCATAAACCTGATACATGCTTTTGAAAAAGGCGGTTGTTGCTTGTTGATCACAACAAATGTTGATAAAGACCCAAAGTTTGATACCTCAGTTTACATTTAGAGGTGTAATTTGAGCTATATAACGTATTCCATTAGACTGAATACAAAATAGTATAAAATTTCTCAATAAAAGATATGGAATTCTCAATAAAATATACAAATAGTACAAACTCATTAGCAAAAACCCAATGAAAATGTGAACCAATGTTTGTCCACATCTGAAACACTCTTTGAGACATTTAATCGAACACCAACACATATTTCGAATTGTAGATTTTCATTGGTCATAGCAAGCAAACGCAAACAATTGATCCAACTAATTTTTATTCCATCTTCATGTCTGTGGTTACTGATCCCCTACACCCCCACACCCCCGATTTTGATTCCATCTTTGATTACCCCATTTAGAGGGGTGATGGGGAAAAATTAAGGTTCTTTGTGGAAATGACGATGGTGTTTTTAAACAAATGGTTAAGTGGTTCACACCAATTTATTAATTATCGAAACAAAACTAGGAAAAAGAAATTTACTCGACACATAAACAGCAGGTTACAATAGTATACAAGCCAAATGACAAATGATGATCATTCGATACTGACAAATGAAGAAGCACACTTATAATGTAATGCAAATGTTATGAGCCCAACGGACCAGCCCAATAGTAACGCAGCCCATCTTATAGATCCAGGCCAATTAAGGAAGAGTGAAAGAGTTAGGACTCAACCCAAGAAGTTTCGAGATTACACCATGAGCGCCACATCAGCAGGAGTCTAACAGAATTCTGTTGTCTTTCTATTTAATGTAATTATTGTGTGATCATGAGGTAGGCAAGTTTGTTAGATCTCACTGATCTCATCTTTTTCTCCCATCCCATTCTGTACTCTGTTCTATTTCCCACCTCAATTTCTCTCAGAATTTCAATGAAATCCTAAGCCTTCTGCCCAGTTGTTGTTAATTACAATTTCCTTTAGTTTGGTCGTTACAAATTGGTGCTTTCATTGCACCTCTGCATAGATGGCGGAGGGAACTCGTTCTCGTGTAATGGAAGAGACTGTGAACAAGGTGCAGGCCGATCAAGAAGCCATGCGGCAGGAATTGGACACTGTGGTAAGCGCGATTGCTTCCTTACAACAATCTATTAACGAATTAATCAAACGATCCGATATAGGACTAAGTAATATGAAGAAACCAGTGGGTTTCAAGTCCGATGAGGGTCACAACGGTCCTGGTTCAAGTATACTTGGCCGTCACAAACCAGCTCCGGTGTATTTGGCCAGATTCAATGGTGAACACCCAGAACGGTGGTTGGCTCACGCTGCTCGTTATTTCGAGTTTTATGACATTCCGGAGCGGGATCGCTTAACTATTTCCTCGTTTTTATCTCGACGATTCTGCTGCTAATTGGTACGACTGGTTACATCGCCATCAACGAATCTGTGCATGGGAGGCGTTCACCGTCGCTCTCCTTAAACGCTTTCGTTCCACTGATTTTGAAGAACCAGAAGGTTTGCTCGCTAAACTGCAACAAACCTCATCTGTCGCTGATTATCGCTCCAGATTTGAAGCTATTTGGAATCGTACCATGCCCTTGCCGGTGGAATTTCTCGTCAGTTGTTGGATTTCGGGTCTCCGATCTGATATCAAGCAGTCCGTTATCTGTCATCAGCCCACTACACTCGAAGATGCAATGGACAAAGCCCAATTGCATGAACGTCGGATCCAATTTGAACGTGGATTGGGTCGGGTTTCCTTGGGCTCTTCTAAACCCTTATTACCCACTCCCAAAATAACACCTTCTGAATCGCCGACTAACCCGTCACTTCCCAGTAAACCCTCCACCTTCACTGCTTCTACAGCAAAGGTGGGATTCCGCCGCTTGACACCCACTGAAATCGCCCAGAAACGCTCCCAGGGGTTGTGTTACCGATGCGATGAAAAGTATACCTGGGACCATAAATGCAAAACAACGCCACAACTCCTTTTCTTCGATGGTGATTCCCCAGATCCGGGTGGTTCACCGGATTCTCCGTCTTCTGAAGGTACAGATTCTTTACTAGCTGAAAATCTCCAACTCGATGAAGTTAAAACACAATCAACTATTTCATATAATGCTTTATCGGGGGGTTGTTCTGCCACTACGTTGCGTTTTACGGGTTTGGTTCAGGGGAAGGAGGTTCAGGTCCTCTTAGACGGTGGAAGTACACACTGTTTTGTACAAACTCGGATTGCCGCATTCCTTAATTTCACCATCGAGGCCATCGAACCATTTTCGGTTTTGGTCGGTAGTGGCGAACGGCGTCCTTGTTCAGGGTTGGCGAAGGCAGTGGAATTGGTTATTCAGGGCCACCCGATTGTGGTGGATTTTTATGTCTTACCGTTACAGGGCTGCGATATGGTTCTTGGAGTCTTTTGGTTAGCCACACTTGGTCCGGTAATCACAGATTATTCAACTTCAGTTTTTGAATTTTCGCTAAATGGTAAACAAGTGAAATGGCAAGGGGACGTCACCATCGCTCAGGCAATCCAATTTCATGGGTTTCGGCACTTAATCCATTCGGATGGTATTGCTCAGTTATTTCACTTGACCCTATTACCACCAGAGTCAAAACCACCTGTTTATCCGCCAGACTTGCAAACTATTCTAACTAAGTTTGCTGTTGTTTTCACTGCTCCTATTGGGCTGCCACCCGCCCGTTCCCAAGACCATCATATTGAATTATTACCGGCTAGCAACCCTGTGTCCGTTCGACCGTATCGGTACCCTCATTTTCAAAAGCAAGAAATCGAACGGTTGGTCCAAGAGATGCTCACTCAAGGAATAATTCGTCCTAGCACTAGTGCCTTCTCGTCTCCGGTTTTATTGGTTCGCAAAAAAGATGGCACGTGGCAGTTTTGTGTGGACTACCGTGCCTTAAATTCTATCACGGTTCGGGATCGCTTTCCTATTCCGTCTATTGACGAACTATTTGATGAGCTCCATGATGCGCAATACTTTTCTAAGCTTGATTTATTGGCTGGGTATCATCAGATTCGCATTGCCCAAGGCGACTCTATGAAGACCGCGTTTCGCACCCATGACGGGCACTATGAATTTTTGGTGATGCCCTTCGGGCTTACAAACGCCCCGTCCACATTTCAACGGCTCATGAATGACGTTTTTCGACCGTTTTTACGCCGCTTTATACTGGTCTTCTTTGATGACATTTTAATATATAGTAAGACTTGGGCTGACCACTTGCATTATCTCACTCTTACACTACAGTTGCTTCTAGATAATCAGTTGGTGGCTAAAATTTCTAAGTGCATCTTTGGGCAAACTCAGGTGGCATATTTGGGTCACGTAATTTCCTCTCATGGGGTGGCTGTGGATCCAGACAAAATAAACACAATTCAACAATGGCCGGTTCCTAAGAATGTCAAGCAAGTTCGCAGTTTCTTGGGTCTTACCGGATACTACCGACGTTTCATTAAAAATTATGCTTCAATTGCCGGTCCGTTAACTGATCTTTTGCGCAAAGATGCCTTTATATGGACCGACACACAACTTCAAGCTTTCACAAAATTAAAGAATCTACTCAACTCTACACCAATTTTACGTCTTCCTGATTTTTCTAAATCATTTACCATTGAAACGGATGCGCCGGGTTCGGGTATCGGGGCTGTTTTGTCCCAAGACAAACATCCCTTGGCATTAGTAAGAAATTGTGTCCCCGCATGCAGCAAGCTTCCACTTATCACTGCGAGATGTATGCAATAACACAAGCAATCGCTAAATGGAGGCAGTATTTGCTTGGTCATCGCTTCACGATCATAACAGACCAGCAGTCATTAAAACGTCTCCAAGATCAGGTAATTCAGACACCCGAACAACAAAAATGGTTGGGTAAACTATTGGGATTCAACTTTGATATTGTCTATCGCCCGGGGACTCAAAATGGAGCTGCTGACGCTCTTTCATGCATTTCCGCTGGTCATTTGTTGGCTCTTTCAGCACTAGTTTCTACTCTCTTAGCAGAGCTACATGCTGCGGTGCAAACGGATCCCGGTTTAACAGCCCTTTTGACCCGTTACACTGCTGATCCCAATGCTCTTCTTGATTACTCGCTGAAAGACGGGTTCATGTTCTTTAAGGGGCGCTTAATGGTCCCTAATAACCAGGCCATGCGTCACCAATTATTGATCGAATTTCATGCTTCCGCCTTTGGGGGCCACTCGGGGGTAACACGTACTTATCAACGCCTTGCTGCCACTTTCTATTGGAAGCAAATGAAAGCTACTGTTAAGGATTTCGTCGCTCAATGTCAAATATTCCAGCAAACTAAACCATCCTTTTTGTCACCAGGGGGTTTACTACAACCTCTTCCTATTCCCTAGGCAGTGTTCGAAGATATTGCCTTAGACTTCATTACTTGTTTACCGAACTCCCACGGAAAGACGTCATTATGGTGGTGGTTGACCGATTATCCAAGTATGGGCACTTCATCGCCTTACCCTCCACCTTTAACAGTTTTACGGTGGCCACTGCATTTGTTACTGTAATCGTGCGACTACATGGTGTTCCTTTAACCATTGTCACAGATCGGGATGCACGTTTTATGACTGAATTTTGGAAAGAGATGCATCGGGCCAACGGTACCACTCTCAAATTTAGTACTGCGGACCACCCTCAATCGGATGGACAATCCAAAGCGCTTAACCGTTGTTTGGAAATGTATCTTCGCTGCTACGTGGCAGATCATCCCCAAAAGTGGCTGCAGTTTTTGCCTTGGGCTGAATTTTGGTATAATACTTCATACCAAACTTCATCCCAAATGACACCGTTTGAGATTCTCTATGGCCGTAAGCCCCCAACTCTCACTCGATATCTTCGCGGTTCCTCCACTAATGTTGCCTTGGAGGATCAGTTTTTGGAACGTGACAATGTTTTGGCTTTATTAAAAAAAAATCTTTCGAAAGCTCAATCCCGAATGAAGGCGGCTGCTGATAAACATCGTCGTGATGTGCAATTTTCGGTAGGAGATTGGGTGTTTGTTAAGTTGCAACCGTACCGCCAAGGGTCTGCCCGCTTACAACGCCATCACAAGCTTGGCCATCGATACTTTGGTCCTTATCGTGTCCTGGCCAGAATTGGAGCGGTCGCCTATAAACTGGACTTACCAGATACGGATAAGATACATTCCGTCTTTCACGTCTCTCTGCTTCATAAATGTGTTGGCAAGCCGGTTAACCAAATCACTCCTTTACACTTGGTAGACACCACTTCAACTATTATTCTTTGGCCCCAAACTGTCCTGCAATCTAGGACAATTTATAAAGGCACTCAGCTGGTCAAACAAAGCCTTATCCAATGGGAGAGTCTGTCTAAAGAGGAAGCCACCTGGGAGGATGATACTGAGCTGCAACAACAGTTTCCTAATTTTCCCCTTGAGGACAAGGTGGGTGCTAATGGGGGCGGTATTGTTATGAGCCCAACGGACCAGCCCAATAGTAACACAGCCCATCTTATAGATCCATGCCAATTAAGGATGAGTGAAAGAGTTAGGACTCAACCCAAGAAGTTTCGAGATTACACCATGAGCGCCACATCAGCAGGAGTCTAACAGAATTCTGTTGTCTTTCTATTTAATGTAATTATTGTGTGATCATGAGGTAGGCAAGTTTGTTAAATCTCAGTAATCTCATATTTTTCTCCCATCCCATTCTATACTCTGTTCTATTTCCCACCTCAATTTCTCTCAGAATTTCAATGAAATCCTAAGCCTTCTACCCAGTTGTTGTTAATTACAATTTCCTTTAGTTTGGTCATTACAGCAAACCCACACTCCATGCACCTGAAGATCATTTGATACTCCAATCCATTATAATACCGATGGCAGTTACTGCAATTGCCATCGCTCTCAACTCCTTGAACAAAGCTCAAACGGTGTGGGTGATGTTTGATCTCAAGCGTTCCTCCAAATTTAACGTTGAGAAACCTATAGACGCTTTCGACATTATATTTTTTCGTAGCTTGCTCATATTGAAGTATTAATGGCACACAAGTAGTATGCATGGACTGGGCACATGTGGTGCAATGATAGAACCACTGCCAAGGGTTAAATTCATCCTCACATATTTCACAAAAGTACTCTTCAATGTAGTTCTCCACCGGATCATATCTTAGGCTCAAAGAATGTTTGTCGCACTTGTGTTTAATCATTCTAGGCAACAACAAAGCACACTTCACATGAATGTAGAAATCACAAGAGGGGCATTGAAATCCCCACTTCATGTACATCAGATAATAATAATAATAATAATAATAATAATAATAATAATAATAATAATAATAATAATAATATGATTATTATTGTTATTATTGAAATTCTAGAACCGTTAACCGTTATTAGTGAGAGCTTAAGTTCATAGATGGAAGGTTAGAGATAGATAAATAACTTTCTTGTATTGATTCGGACAGAATAACGATACAAACAAACATAATAATAAGTCATCCTAACAATACCGAAAGAGTATACGCCACGAAAATCGGGAGAGACCAAGTGGTGGTCTTTCCCACAAATGTCAAAACCATTCTTTGCAAGTGACACCAAACAAGCATATATATATATATATATATATATATATATATATATATATATATATATATATATATATATATATATATATATAGGACTTGGAAATTCCAAACAACATCCCATGTCTTTTGGAAATTCCAAACAATATCTCCAATAGTTGTCTAACAACCCCTTGTTGTTTAACCATACTTGTCTCACTTGCTAACATACAAAGTCAAAAGAAAAACCCTTTCGTTTAACCACTTCAAACGAAAGGGACAAAACATATTCGTTTGACCATTACTAACGATTACATAGTCAACTTAAAATGTAATCTAGCCTATTCGCATAACAGCAGATATAAAAATGCACTAATAAATTCCCCCTTTTCCGTTCCTGTCGAAAGCTGAATACGCAACTGCAATCATGATCTTGGTTGTGTTAACAGATTCCCTCTTGACCGAAAATCCAGGTATGCAGAATCTTGACTTGAGTCTTCACAGCAAAACCATCCCCCTAATGCGTCTCATATCAGATTTCCCCCTCAAAGTACGTATATCCGTGTTGAGTGTTGTGCAATGTCCTCGCAAGGCATCATTGACCGATCTTGCATTGATCTTCCAAAGCTCTAATCGACACTTGATAAAGGTTCCATCTTCAACAATCTGCATCAAGTCTAGGCTTTGTCACAAAAACTCCGTTCCATATCAAAGCATACTGCAATGGTAAAGTTTCCGGTGAAATATCTTTTGTAAACCATCTTTGTGGAGGTGACCAAGTAATGCACTTTGATCATCAACATCAATACTCAGGAAGTCAGCTAGACCAAGTATATCATTTGCATGCTTAACCAAAATGCTTAGCTGAACTACATCTAGATCTCATTGTCTCACCTTTGTGAAGTCAGCCATGTAATGCACTACGGATCTTCAACATCAGTACTCAGGATGTCAGTTTAACCAAGTACATCATTTGCAAATTCAACTAGTTGAATTACACCCACATCCCTGTAAAATCCCAATGAAAACATCAAACCCAAAACTGAATACTGCAAACTCCCCTTCAACTTGAACCGCAACTGCGTTAAGTTTCAACAATATCCCTCATTAGGGTGACGTTGCTTTGATCCTCTCGATCCAAAACCTAACTAGCATATGATAGAGACGGAATCCACATTCTTCATCCTCGAACTATCAACTCTCATAAAGATTCCCCAGGTCTTCAGTGAATTGTGTCCTGCAGTAACTGTTGACTTTAGATACCTGTATGTATCGGTGCAAAACTCTTCACGCTGGTTGGAGAATTAATTAAAATCCTCAAGTATATGTATGTGAAAAACATTCTATGGAGATCTTTAGGTAACACTAGAAAATCATGAACTTTATCACCCTCGATTGCGTTTAGGAATTTATCGAAGAAATTCGAAAATATAAAAAAATTTATCCCCTTTCTTTGGTGAATTCTCTAAACCTCAACAATTTTCCCTGGCGTATTTCTCTATCAATCGATAGACATGCCTGAATAAGTAAGGGACCATTTTTCTTAGCTCATAGAATCACCTGTTGTATGCCACATTCTCTCCGCTATCATGTTCCAAATCCCAAATTCATCCTCCAGTTTCTTAATTTCGTGTCAAGGACATAATTGTTCAGTCATCAGCTCCTTCAATTGTTCCCATGTCAAGGCCACTACAGCTTCAGCAACGCACGTATTCTTTTCAGCATTCCACCATGTGTGTGCATTTCCTAACAAGCGCCCTGTTGCATAGCGGGCCTTGTGATTGTCAGGGCATTCGCAATTGAGGAAAGTAATCTTCATCTCTTCAAACCAGCATAGGGGAATGGTTGCACCAACGGTGCCTTTGCACGTAGGGGTCACATGATTTGAAGTGTTCATAGGAACACTTCGAAGTATTATCTTCACTGTGGTTCTCTTGGTTATGGAGGGCTTGTTGGACTTGCACGACGATGTTTGGAATAACAACGGCCATCTCTTCGACGATGTGCACGTTTCCCGATATGGTGATGTCTTGTCGACATTTACAAGATTAAACACAACAATTCGTGTGTTTGTGAGTAGACATTTAGTGACACAATGTATTGTATGACAAGTATGAAACTTGTGACTTGTGAAAATAATGAAAATTCGAAATGTGACGTCACATTAAACAAACATAACCAACCAAATCCGCTTAAAATCACATGAAACTCGAAGATAGAATAAACTTATGATAAGTTGATATTTCAAATGAAATATTGTAAATTATTAGGTTTGGTACATAATAGGATTTAGTATGTCTTCCATGCATCACGTTCGTAATTACATGGCCCCTGTAATTACCAAGCTTTTGCATGGTCTACATGTGTCCACTCATTGACATACACTTAACCCCAAGAGAAAGAAATCGTAAAAGTGACATATGAACCAAAGTTAGGGTGATTTGAAATGATGTTGGAGGGTATCCATGATTTAACACGAACACGTTGACTTATCAAAGTGTCGTTAGTTTAAGTGACATTTGGTGTGACATGCTTTGGCCTAATAGGTATTAGTACTCTCATCGTTAGTCCCCATGTAGGCAACTGGTGCTTATTGGATTTATATGATTGCCAGCCTAGACAGGACGTCCCGATTACCGGTCCTAACCTTTCTAATTACTACATGTCCCTCACAAAAAAATCACTTTGACAAGATAGCGAAATTCAAATGTATTATGAAATTTAATAATGAAATAAATGAAATCCAAGAATAATTGAAAATAAAATAAATTGAATTAAATCTTTAGATAAGTAGGTATAGGAATAAAATATTGAAGGATATAATACTTATATATTATGTGGTGTGTGTAATGTGGCAACCCGTATTTTTTATTAATAATCAAGAGCATAATAAACATTAATACAAATAATAATTGATGTTTCCGTCTCAATTTAACCTAATTAGACCTTTGAAAAGTTCAGGAATGTCTCTTCGAACTCACGTTACGCGATTGGTGATTTGCGAAAATTTTATCATACGTTGGAACTTTAACGAACTGACACTGGATAAAACATTGACCACACCAAAATAAAAGTTTTTACTTGTATATTAAATGTATAAGATATAATTTGCAAATATTCTTGCTTCCGAACGCAATTGTACGTAAACGCGGGGGAATACACGACAAAGAGAACACACAAACATCGAAACGGGAGCACCAGACTCGTTAATTTTATAGAACTTGATATTTGATGATATATTTAGCTTCCTAACTAATTTTAATACTTACGGTTCAATTTTAATCGCAAAACACAGAGGAAAAGACGAACAAAGCATGTTACGCGATTTAGACACTTAACGCGAGCACTCGCGACATTTTATTTCTATCTTGGCAAAACAATACTATTTCGGATATTAAAAAAAATATTTTTGTTTATAAAATAGTGGTATCAAAATCTACGCAAGAAAACAAGTTTACGGATGCGAAAACGAGCCTCGGAAATGCATTTAGGCCGAACAAAAGACTTGGCATGTGATTTTGGGCTTGTGGTCCACTCCACCAAAACCCTAACTATAAAAGAGCCCTAACACACACACACACACAGACACACACACTTTTACATACACCCCTCTCTCTACCTCACGCTCTCTCTCTCTCTCTCACTCACTTCCTCTCTCTAACAGTCGACCACCACACGGCGGCACAGCGGTATTGTGGCGAAGCCAGCGCCGCCCGTGGCAGTCTGATGACCGTTTTTCGACGTATGGTGGCATGTACCCCACTAAATCGAACCCCCTGATTAAGATCGCGATGTCCATTTTCCAAGTTTTGAAGTCGTTTGAGCAAAGGAGCAACTCCGGCGAAACTCCGGCCAAATTCCTGGTGAACCTATTTTGCGGTTTTCATTTCATGCATGTTATTATGAAAGCTTTTATACAAGTTATTATGATTTTTTATTTCATTTATCCTATCTACATAGGATAAATGGAAGCTCTTATACAAGTTATTATGATTTTTTATTTTCCAAAGATGCCATTCCACTCCGATAAGCGCACCTATCCTTGTCTCTCATTCAGAGCTGTTTAGATCTCCTTCATCTAAAGCTTCTCCATCATTTTCTTTGTTTGGGTGGCTAGTAGCTCCGGTGGGAAGATGGATCGATTATGGTGGTCGTCGAAGAGGGTGACGGCTGGCGGTGGCAATGCGGGGAGGTAGGGGGTGCGTCATAGTGGTGGCAGCGACTCCGCAGCCGGCGACTCTAGGCTGTCGGTGGCGGTAGTGGTGGTTGGTTTGTTGTTAGTTCAAGTCCGGTTTAGGCTGGGATTGGTTCGATTCGGGATAGTTTGTTGTTTCGGGTCTCTTTCTTGGTTAGGGTTAGGAGAATCGAGTTGTTTTGTATGGTTTTGGGTGCTTCGAATTTGAGTCAACGCAAGTCAAACTTGGTCAACTCGGGTCAACATGGTCAACAGGAAGATTCAGGTGACACGTGGATTGAGACAAGTCACAAGAGGCCTTGGTAACATTTTGACGAACGCGTTTTTATACACTAATATAGTTTTTACTAACATTGTTATTAACATGGACCCAAGCTCTAAACCGACGCGACTAGTGAAATCGTTAAATGATAATTATTATACACGCGGACTATTAGTTATTTTGGACTTGTTCAACTTGTATGTGAACATAGGTATAAAATTTTACACGTATATATTAAATAAATCTCGGACCGAAATATCGAGTTATACAATTGACAAATGTGATATCGGGAATTGATGTTTGATATATATATATATATGTATATATATATATATCGTTACATTTAAAAATTTGAGTTTTGGTAATTGTCAACAACTTGTGTTGTCTTTATATAGACGACTTCTTTTGACAAGTATATGTTACATAAGTCAAAGCATTATTGACACACACTCTGATATAATAAATCTCGTAGATATCTCTTACATGACAGATATCTTAACATACCGAGATAGACCCAATGGGACATTAGTTTCGTTTCATATGTTTAACCTTAAATGGGTCCTTACATATGTAACAAGCAATATCGCTCTCCGTTAGAGGATAATAGGATCAATGAGATTATTTCCTTATACTTCATTAATTGAGAAGTTTTATATAGGTTCAAGTCTACACTCGTTTAGACATTACTCACATTCAAACACACTAGATATGTCTGGATTAATGTGAAGCATCTAATAGAGTATTACAATATCTTTAAATGAAGCATCAACTAGATATATCGAGTTATACAATTGAAAAATGTGATATCGGGAATTGATGTTTGAATACATGAGAGAATATATATATATATATATATATATATATATATATATATATATCGTTTCATTTGAAAATTTGAGTTTTGGTAATTGTCAACAACTTGTGTTGTCTTTATACAGACGACTTCTTTTGACAAGTATATGTTACATAAGTCAAAGCATTATTGACACACACTCTGATATAATAAATCTCGTAGATATCTCTTACGTGATAGATATCTTAACCTACCGAGATAGACCCAATGGGACATTAGTTTCGTTTCATATGTTTAACCTTAAATGGGTCCTTACATATGTAACAAGCAATATCGCTCCCCGTTAGAGGATAATAGGATCAATGAGATTATTTCCTTATACTTCATTAATTAAGAAGTTTTATATAGGTTCAAGTCTATACTCGTTTAGACATTACTCACATTGAAACACCCTAGATATGTCTGGATTAATGTGAAGCATCTAATAGAGTATTACAATATCTTTAAAAGAAACCAGAGACTATAATTTAAAGAAGGAGTGAGAACTCAAACCGATTAATTACTCTAACTTTGTAATACTCAAAGACAACAAGTGTAATTTCAGGGTTTATCATTGTATTAGCAGACAAAACTTATTTCATGGAGGAGTCATAATCAACTGAACTGATAACAACAACCTAAGATATAATGACATAATATGTTGCTACACAAAGCAATAGTCACTAAATGTTGTTGAAAATTTATCAGTGGATTCATAAGTTTATTAACTCCATATAAATTATATATTGAAGAGTTCTTGTGATAAAGTTAGCTACCATGTTTCCTCGAACAGTAACAGTTTAAGAGGTGTTGCATTATATTTCGATACGAAATGATTGTTCACTTATGAACGAATTGAGGAAACCAAATATCTATATTGAATACATTCATGATATGCTTAAGGATCCTATAACTGAAGGTCTATTACCCATAAGTCTTATTAAGCATGTTTATAATAGAGACGAGTTTTAGCTAATGACCATGTACAACTGCATATCGTACTATGAGTGATTAATTATTAATTATTAATTATTAATTTTTCCTCATCAGTTTTGATTTTGTATGTCCCTAACATATTATGCCGATTTAATGTCGTATAGATAAATATAAATACAAATAAAACGATTAAAGGGCTTACTTGAATATTTTGGTCATACCTGTTAGGTTTTAAATTGAGGTTGTAGTATGATTAATGGGGGTCCTAAGTTGAATGATGACTCAACGACTGTATTTCTCTGCTACGGTTCTTGGTTTAAAGCTAAAATGAGTGTTAACAGCTCATCAAGATTATTTAATGCTCATGATAAATAATTATTCGGCTAAGTGGGAGAATCTAAGATTAAATATGTATTTATACGTATTTAATCTAGCAGTCATCATTATCATTTATATTATATAGATCAAAATATATTAAAACCTTATAATATATTAGTTCGTAATTGTTGATGGACTGATTTACCCTTATGAACTAATTAGGTTGCACCTTGGGTGTATTTAAGGAGCTTATTAGAGAGGGTTTAGGGTTAGACATTCATAACATTAACATCAAATTCATCCCCTCCTTTCTCTCCATTCACGAGTTCTTCAACCCTAAAGAACTTGGTACTACCATCAAGAACATACACTTTAAACGGAAACCTGATGACGCTGACTAGCATGTCGAACTCCATGGCTGCATCTGTATCTGGATTATCTATTGGTTTGTCTGCTATAACAGGTGATCGACAGGGTTCGATATCTAAATTTTCATTAAAATGGATATTATCATAAAAGTTGCAAACACTAAGAGGAGAAAATATGCTTGATTAGTAAGCTGAATAGTAGAAATTTGATATTTAATAGCATGAATCAATTAAGATTGGAGGGTATATAAAGTAGCCGAAATGATTGAGGGATATGTGGACTGCCAACTCTGAATTCACCTACGCTAATTTTATTTTAATTAAACAAATACAAACCGCAAGTCTTGAAATTTTTAGCGTCTGAAAAATATAAATAAAGGCAATCGCAAAAACAAACCGATGACCGGTTTGGGTTGTTTCAAAGTGAAATATGAACACCTCTAATCATATGCAAATAAAGGTACAACTTTCATACAGTTTTGAATTTTTGTAACAATCATCTTTATTCAATTTTTGTAAACACTTTGTGTCTATGTGTGTGTATGTATTTATAAATAAATAAAGAAATATTTATATATATATATATATATATGTAGAGAGAGAGAGAGATACACACATATCATAATATAACTATATAACTGTTGAATACATCATCATAAAAGAATATTCCCTAGTGATAGATCTATTTACTGATATCTCAAATGAGCAGCATATAGAATGAAAGAAACAGAGACGTACCATCATATTAATTTATTAATTTGGATTATGGACTGGTCAGCAAGTTGAATACCAAATGGGGTTTTCTAATGGCACACCCCTGTCTATCCGCTCACATTTTCAATTCAATACGCATCGTATAGGCCTATACGATGAGTATTGAAATAAAATAAATGTTGGTGCATATTTCGTACGTCTGCCACTGTGCGAATAGCTAGATAGAGTGTGTGTTGAATATTGTATAGAATAGGAGAAAGTTAGACAGGTTTTTTAAATGTCAAGGTCCATCCGGACGGATGGTAATCCGGACGGATGACCATCCGGTCGGATGGTAATCCTGACGGATGACCATCCGGTCGGATGGTAATCCGGACGGATGACCATCCGGTCGGATGGTAATCCGATCGGATGACCATCCGGTCGGATGGTAATCCGATCGGATGGCAACCCGGTCGGATGGTAATCCGATCGGATGGCAACCCGATCAGATAGACACATAGTAGGTGATGTCTATAAATAGGGGCTTGGGGTTCTCATTTGGACAAGCTTTTGGTTCCAGAGGGGACATGTTGTCCAACTGGTCTCGTGGTGCTGTAAACGTTGAAATAATCAATAGAGACCAGATTATTAGTGACTGATCGGTGTCGTGTCTATCTTCTACTCCTTTCTTAGTCGTAATAAATGCACCGAACACATCGTTTCGGGACCGAAGCTCTATCAAGCTCACTGGATCCTGGAGTCAGCAGTGGTATCAGAGCTACGGTACCGATTTAATCGATCTAACAGTCGGTTAAATCACCCAAAGCTTATCAATTTTGGGTTAAACGGGATTTCTGACGTTAAACATAGAAAAACATAAAAATAAACGTCAATTCACAGATGGATTTTGGAATTGAAGCCGTCAATCTGTTCGGAATTGTATTGCGCACAATCGTGTGAAGTTTCATCATGAAATTCACACAAATAAAGCTTCTGAATCGAAAAAACATGATTTGGAATGTTCTTGAGTTGTTAGAACATTTTTAATCATCACTATCTTGCTTGAAGGATTATTGGAGGATAACTGCTTTTCAATCGGATGGCAATCCGATTGGATGACCATCCGATCCATGTCACTATGGGGTGTTTAAAAGATCAGTTGGTTTTCAATCGAATGGCACTCTGATCGGATGGCAATCCGATTGGATGACCATCCGATCCACAAACACAAGTCTGTCCACTCTGTCCTTCGATCGGATGGCAATCCGATCGGATGACCATCCGACACTTGTGCCATCCGACACTTGTATCATCCGGCACTTGTGCTATCCAATACTTGACATTCGACAAGATGATCAAATGCCTAAAAAAAGGCACTTTTTTATCGCAACAACGAGGAGAGTCTCCAGAAAAAATTTGGTGATTGACAATTTTTTCGGGTTTTTAACGACCAAGCTGGGTTGTTCCGGGACACCGTCTGGGGCTTCAGTGAATAAATTTGATGATGTGATCACGGATTGTGAAAATTAGTGGGGTAGTCATGATACTGGTGCAGAAAGTTTATCTATCAGGGTATATCACTATTTATGGGCCAAATTGTAAAATTTGCAAAGACAAAAAACTCACAATTGTGGCGAATATTGTGATATTCTAGTTTGGTCAAGCTTTTCGGAAAAGTGAATTGAAAACTAAATTCAGTTTGAGGGGGAATTCAGTAATAGAGACGTCAGAATTTGCAAAAATGAGGGGGAATAAAAATTTCACTGTCGTATGTTGAAATTCCGACATTTTTGAAAATCGTGACACTGCAACAATATTCGGGTAGTTTTCGACTTCAGATTGTCTGGGGGAATGTGAATCTGATTGTGAGTGTAAGCTTTCAAGATCAAGAGGATCCGAGGTGTTGATATCTGATCGTGGACGAAAGCATCAGAGATCTGAGAGTGATCGTGGATGATAGCTTCTGAGATCTAGATTATCCGAGGAGATGAATCTGATTGTGGACGAATGCTTCAGAGATCGGATTACATTACCAGATGATTTGTTTTCCGATGAAGATTTGTTGATTGTGGAGAATACTGTCTACACGGATCTTTCATTCTTAGGGTGCATTAACGTGGATCATGGTAAACGGGATATCAGATCTTCAGGGGGAATCACGGATTTGAATTTAACCAGTTGGGTAATTGAAGTTTCTATCAATTGCTGGTTGAGTTTTTGTACATTCTTAGATCGAGCAGGCGGAATGCGGAGATCGTGGTGCTAACTTGTGATATCAAAAACTGAGCTCAGATGCACATAAAGTTGAAATAGAGGATGTTGCATTGATTAGTTTCAAGTTGGTGATTGTTCGTGAAGATTGCAGTTTAGCAAATCAGAGGAGAGTCGTAAACTATGCAAAAGACCTGAAGATTCATTCCAGGGGGAATTCACGCTTTACTTGGGCAAAAGAAAACCCGAATCATCAATCGAGGGGGAATTTGGATTGTCAGATTTTAAGATACCTGACTGAAGTTGCATAAAAGTTGAAGATTAGAGAATATTCAAACACGGCTAA
The DNA here is from genome assembly GCF_002127325.2 of Helianthus annuus. Lineage (NCBI taxonomy): Eukaryota > Viridiplantae > Streptophyta > Magnoliopsida > Asterales > Asteraceae > Helianthus > Helianthus annuus. Next base: position 120,166,948 of record NC_035445.2, on the reverse strand, counting down.
AGGTTCTTAAAGTTTTAAAGACGATTCGACAGTGACATCCGAGGGGGAAACTGTTGGTGCATATTTCGTACGTCTTCCACTGTGCGAATAGCTAGATAGAGCATGTGTTGAATATTTTATAGAATAGGAGAAAGTTGGACAGGTATTTGTAAATGTCAAGGTCCATCCGGACGGATGACCATCCAGTCGGATCGCAATCTGATCGGAAGGCAATCCGATCGGATGGACACATAGTAGGTGATTTCAATAAATAGGGACTTGGGGTTCCCATTTGGACAAGCTTTTGGTTCCAGAGGGGACATGCTGTCTAACTGGTCTCGTGGTGCTGTAAACGTTGAATAATCAATAGAGACCACATTACAAGTGACTTATCGGTGTCGTGTCTTTCTTCGACTCCTTTCTTAGTCGTAATAAATGCATCGAACACGTTGTTTCGGGACCGAAGCTCCGTCAAACTCACCGGATCCTGGAGTCAGCAGTGGTATCAGAGCTACGGTACCAATTTAATCGATCAACAGTCGGTTAAATCACCCAAAGCTCATCAATTTTTGGTTAAACGGGAGTTTTGACGTTAAACAGAGAAAATCATCAAAATAAAGGTCAATTCACGAATGGATTTTGGAATTGAAGGCGTCAATCTGTTCGGAATTGTATTGCGCATAATCGTGTGAAGTTTCATCATGAAATTCACACAAATAAAGCTTCTGGATCGAAAAAACGTGATTTGAAATGTTCTTGAGTTGTTAGAACATTTTTAATCGGATGGCAATCCGATCGGATGACCATCCGATCCACATCACTATCTTGCTTAAAGGATTATTGGAGGATAACTACTTTTCAATCGGATGGCAATCCAATCGGATGACCATCCGATCCATGTCACTATGGGGTGTTTAAAAGATCAGTTGGTTTTCAATCGGATGGCAGTCCAATCGGATGACCATCCGATCCATGTCACTCTGATCGGATGGCAATCAGATCAAATGACCCATCCGATCCACAAACACAAGTCTGCCCACTCTGTCCTTCGATCGGATGGCAATCCGATCGGATGACCATCCGACACTTATACCATCCGAAACTTGTGCTATCCGACACTTGACATTCGACCAGATGATCAAATGCCTAAAAAAGGCATTTTTTGATCGCAACGACGAGGAGCGTCTCTAGAAAAAAATTTGGTGATTGACAATTTTTTCGGGTTTTTAGCGACTAAGTTGGGTTATTCGGGGACACCGTCTGGGGCTTCAGTGAATAAATTTGATGATGCGATCACTTGGATTGTGAAAATTAGTGGGGTAGTCATGATACTGGTGCAGAAAGTTTATCTTTCAGGGTATATGAATATTTGTGGGCCAAATTGTAAGATCCGCAAAGACGAAAAACTCACAATTGTGGCGAATATTGTGAGATTCTAGTTTGGTTAAGTTTTTCGGAAAAGAGAATTGAAAACTGAATTCAGTTTGAGGGGGAATTCAGTAATAGAGACGTCAGAATTTGCAAAAATGAGGGGGAATAAAAATTTCACTGTCGTATGCTGAAATTCTGACATTTTTGAAATTCGTGACACTGCAACAGTATTCAGGTAGTTTTCGACTTCAGATTGTCAGGGGGAATGTGAATCTGATCGTGAGTGTAAGCTTCTGAGATCAAGAGGATCCGAGGTGTTGATATCTGATCGTGGACGAAAGCATCAGAGACCTGAGAGTGATCGTGGATGATAGCTTCTAGATCTAGATTATCAGAGGAGATGAATCTGATTGTGGACGAATGCTTTAGAGATCGGATTACATTCCCAGATGATTTGTTTTCCGATGAAGATTTGCTGATTGTGGAGAATACTGTTTACACGGATCTGTCATTCTTTGGGTGGGTTAACGTGGATCACGGTAAACGGGGTATCAGATCTTTAGGGGGAATCACGGATTTGAAGTTAACCAGTGGGCTATTTGAAGTTTCTATCAAATGCCGGTTGAGCTTTTGTACATTCTTAGATCGAGCAGGCGGAATGCGAAGATCGTGGTGCTAACTTGTGATATCAAAAACTGAGCTCGGATGCATATAAAATTGAAATAGAGGATGCTGCATGGATTAGTTTCAAGTTGGTGATTGTTCGTGAAGATTGCAGTTTAGCAAATCAGAGGAGAGTCGTAAACTGTGCAAAAGACCTGAAGATTCATTCCAGGGGGAATTCGTGCTTTACTTGGGCAAAAGCAAACCCAAATCATCAATCGAGGGGGAATTTGGATAGTCAGATTGTTGGTGCATACGTCTGTCGACTTCGTCTTGTATCGAGTCTTGTATTGTTCAGAGCACGTTGTTCAAGAATAGTGACAAATTAGGTAATTCCGCACGAAATTACCATCTAGTAATTCCGTACGGAATTAGCTAGTAATTCCGTTAGGATTGTTAATTCCGTTTGAAAGTCTAATTCCGCATGAAATGTAATTTCACATGAGTCTGTTTGGTGCGGAATTAGGAAGCCTATAAATAGGGCTCTGTAATTTCATTTGAGAGGAGTCTTTATGTGTGTTTTCGGAGCCGAAGTGCTGCCGAAGTGTCGTTTCGCTGTAAAACTTTGTCAAATTAATCAGAACGACGTTTAAAGGGAATATCTTGCTGAATCAAACTCAATATGTCTGTTTCCGCCTTTCATATTGAGTAGAACGCCTCTGAACAACTCGTTTCGGGTCTGTATACGTTCTTACAAGTGGTATCAGAGCTCAGGAGGAGGAGTTCTAGCAAATTCAGCTTGATTTCATCAGATTTTCTATCTTCTACACCTTCTTTTCTCAATTGAACAAGTTTTAACAGTTAAAATGGCTTGAATTTCACATATCATAAGCGAAATTGTGTTTTAACAAACCCTTGAGAAAATTGGACATAAAATCGAGCTAAATCCTGATCAATTTGACAAAAGTTTGACCGAAATGATGACATCAGCATAATTTCGCGTGGAATTACATTCTAATTCCACACGGAATTACAATTTGAGACTAATATCGTTTGAAATTGCAGCTAATTCCGCACGGAATTAGTATTTCGCTTGAAATATTTCAAACAAAATTATAATTTCGTTCCAAAATTGTGATTTCGTTTGAACTTGAGTTTAATTCGGTACGAAATTAAGTTTCGTTTGGCCGGATTCACACGAAATTACTAATTTCGCTTGAAACCTCTAATTTCGTTTGAAAGTTAGTTGCTGGTAATTTCGCTTGCGAAGGGTATTTTCACTTGGAGTGATTTCGTTTGAAGGACCTAATTTCGCTTGAAAGTGTCTAATTTGAAAAACTTGTTACCTAATCATGGAAGAAGAATTCTACAACGCATTTGCCACATCTCCAACTACTCCAGCTGCTATTGCTTAAAGCATGAACATGGAAAATGAAACCGGAACAATGCAAAAACCCCGAAGCTTATGGGCATTGAAGAGTACTATGGATGGAAAGATCGTTTTGAGAATTGGGTTCAAGGTAACCATTTGAGATCTTGGGAATGTATTGAGAAAAAGTATGTGCTACCACGTACAGATTTGGGAGTCGAGAAAAAAATTTCTGAATTTACAGATAAAGAACGTGACATGTATAAAGCAGAAAAGATGATGATTAGTTTACTTCAGCAAGCTATTAAAGAAGACATATTCATATTGCTTCAACATGATAAGACTTCACGTTCAATTTGGGAAGCTCTCCGAGTTAAGTTTGCAGGAAGTGAAAAAATGATCAAGAGTAAAATGGCATTGTTAAAGAAAGAATTTGACTTGTTTACAAGTTTACCGGGAAAAGATAGAAAGAAATTAATTGAAAGATACTGTCACTTAGTACGGTCAATGTCACTATTAGATATCAACAAAGAACGAGAGGAATGGGTAGACAAATTGGCTAATGCGTTACCTTAGAAAGAATGGGGTACATTTTTGATGATCTTAAAGAACACTAGAGAATATGATGGCTTAACAATTTCTCAGTTCATCGAAAAGATTGAAGGACAAGATCTCAAACAACAAAAGATTGTTAGAATGAGCAATCCAAGCGCTCAGCAAGATGTTAAGATGTACTTAAAAGGGGGTGTTCAAGATGTTGAATTAAGTCCAAAAATTCAAACTGCTTTTGATGCTGAAAACTCATCTGGAACAATTAATCAAAGTCCAAACAGCAGCAGTGGAGTTTTTCATATCCGAGTGTTAATCCGAAGAGTTCAACTTCAAGTTTTCAGTCTCAAAGTTAAAAAGTGGAAATGGTTGTGTGATACAATGCAACATTGCATTGAATCTTCCAAATGGTCAAAGTTTTTCTGAAGAAATTGCTAAAGATCACATGGCGTTACTTGCTACAGTATTGGAATCCTATGAGGGATTGGTTGCTGGAAGGATCGGAAATCCTATGCTGACGAAAGAGGATTACGATCAGATTGATGCAAAAGAAATGGAACTCATGGATATAAAATGGTGTTTGGCTAGTGTATTGAGAAGAGCATTAAAGTTTAAGATGATTACAGGAAGAAATGATTTCTTAGATGCAAATGTCTCTACTTTAGGTTTTGATAAGTCTAAAGTTACTTGTTTTCGATGCAGGGAGAAAGGACATGTTAAGAGAGAATGCAAAAATCAAGAAGCTAGTGGAGCAAAGAATCCGTTTGGAAAAGATGATTACTATTGGAAAGCCATTTATCAACATGTTGCTTATCAACCGCATCAACAAAAAGAACCACAAACTGCTCATGCCAAAATGATCGAAGATGCAAATAAGAAAGCTTATTTTGGAATAATTGATCAAGATGATGAGAAAGTGGCTACAGGTTTCAGCTGGGATAAATACATTCCACCAGATTCAAAAGTGGCTGCTCTCGTTGCACAAATAGTTCAAAGGCCTGATATGATGACGGAATGGATGAAAATATTTGCCAGTAATGAGTCGAGCCAGGAGGAAAAATCTGTTTCTTCTGATGACAGTTCAGAAAGAACAACAACTTTTGATCAATCGCCATCTGGTTCTGGTTCTTCAGATGATAGTTTAGAAAAGACAATAATTTTTGATCAATCTCCAACTGATGACAGTAGTGATGATGAGGAAGAAATGCATATTAATGTTGCAAAAACTCATCTATCTCGTGAAAGTTTTCAATTTTATTTTGCAGATCGCTTGGAGAAACTGAAGGAGAGACGAGCAGCAAAAGAGTTGAAAAAGATGAAAGTTGAAGATGTTGTAGAGACAAAGAAAAATGAACAGTGTAAGGAAGTTATTGAGGTTGAGAATATCATTGAAGTAGAAAAGATTGTGGAAGTCATCAAGCCTTGCTTAAAGTGCTTGGATTCTTGCAAACAATGTGCAGAGAAGGATGAGAAGTTGAGTGAACTAGATAAGATGAAAGAAAAGTTACTGTTTGATCTCAATTACATGAAAGAATCATACGATGTGTTAAACAGAACAGTAACTGGTCTACAAAAGACAAATTCTGAAAGAGAAGATGCACTGATAATGTTGAATGTTGTGATGATGTCGAAGCAGAAAGCCATTAATTTCTACATTGAAGAAAGTGCAAAGTGGAAGCAAGAGTTGGAGACAGAAAAGATAGAAAATGAGAGAATCAGACGATTATTATTGAGTTATTCTAGTTCTGATTATATCATTGACCGAATTTATCCAACTGTTGCAGGTTTTGAAGCATTTCAAGATGAAAAGCCAAAGAAGAAGGATACTAGTAAGAAAAAGTGTATCAGTTATAACAAGTGTCTGCCTCCGATCTGGGAAGGGTATTCTCCCAGAAAACTGAATGAGGAGCAAGTCAAAAAGGCTGTCAATATAAAGTTGAAATCCGAAACAACTGATGAGTTACCAGAAAACATTGACGTCACGTTCACATCTTCTGACACTGATCATGAGTCTGAGTTAATAAAAAAGGTGGTCGATCAGGTGTTGGAAATAGATGAAGAGTCGGAGTCAAAGTCTGAGGCGGAAAGTCCGGGATTATCATCAGTTGACAGTCCAAATTCGTCGGTTAAACGGGTCCACAATAAAGAATTCTTGTTTACAAAATCTAATTTGAATGACGAACCAATCAAAGTGGCATATACCTTGATTGATTCAGACAAATTATATTCTGATGAGGAATTTCCAATAGAGGTGTTAAAAGTGAAATGATTAAAAAGGTTTTCAAACTAACAGAAATTAATATTTCTGAAATAAAAGATGTAAATCTTTCTAAAAAACCAAGACCTTACACCTCAAGAGTTCAACAAAGATTAAACAAGAAAAAGGGTTACAATTCTGGTTCTGATTTTCAAAAGAAACCAAACCATAACGGTAATTTCAAAAAGAAGGGATTAGGTTTTATTCCACCTGAAAAGTATAAACATGAAAAAACTTTTAAAACAAATACAAAATTTGTTCCAGGGACAAGCTGTGAAGAGGAGTCAAAAAGCTCATTCTGGAAGCAATCAAACAGAGAATTCCTTGCCAAGAAGCAAGAGAAAGTGAAGAATGGAGCTTATGAAAGAAAGGAGACAAGAACCTGTTATAAATGCAATGAAGTTGGTCACATTGCATGGAACTGTTCTCAAGCAACAAAAACAAAACAGGAAATCTCTAAAAAAAACTCAAAGAAAAAGTTGTTGAGAAAAATGAACCACCAACTGAAAAATTTAAAATTTTTGAAAATTCAACATATGAAGTTGGTGAGTGTTCAAAGACAAGCTTTTATAAAAAGAGAGCTAAGCATGACAACCAAATGTGGGTGGTTGTTAAGAAGTTTGATGTAAAATCTGGCGATGAATCTGATTCCACAAAGTCAGAGGAGCCAGAAGTTGAGGTTAAAGAAGAAAACTCAGTGCCTCCAATGAATGATGTTAATTTTCCACCATTGAGGGCTGAAAATTTTAAATCAAAAGTTTGGAAGGTTGAGATCTCGAATCAATTCTATTCTGAAAAGAAAGAATTTAATGTCAAGAAAGCATTTAATGGAAACGTTAAAAATATTTTTGAAAAAATGGTCGAGGGTAAGGCCAAAGGGGTAAAGGACTTTTATGAAACAAAGAAGGCAACTTTTTACCCAAGTGAAGTTGAGGAGGAAACATCCAAGTTTGGTCAGGCTTGGATGACAGTTTTTCACAAGTAAAATCCTGACTTGCCGGAGCTCCCAAGTTGGTAATAGCGGAGCAGGAATCGACATCATTCTTGATAAAATTGATTTTGTGAATGAATCTTCAAATTGTTAAATTTTACAGGTTGTGGACTAGCCGGAACTCCCAGGTTGGTAAGTGTGGATTTTGGGGGGAGTAAGAAATTTCAGAAAATCCAAAAACATAGAAAATTTGAAAAATCCAAAAACATGATAAAATTAGAAAAAGCCAAAAACATTGGAGAATTCAAAAATGGGTTTTGTTGTATAAAAGAGGAAATCATGGTACATCAGTGGACTATCACAACACGCTAAAGATACAGAATGTTTAAAAGTGATAAACGATCTCACTGCGGATGTGTCAGTAGATTTTTACTCATTTAGTAGATTGTTTTCGAGATATAAACTTAAAAAAAAATACTTACTTATCTCGTGGGGAACATCTCTCGGATATATGGGTAACCCCCAAAATCTTGTTTGAAAGATTTTCTATTTCTGACATACTAGGTCTTTGTGCGTGGTGATATCTGGGGTATTATACCAGGACTTCTGATTTTGCGGAAGCAATAGCCTAGTCCTCGTATAATACTTTGCAAAAGCTTTAATCTTAAAGCCCGCCCTCTGCTAAAATATTGAGAAATATTGAAAGATACGTATCAATGGCAGTTGAAGAAAAGATCCCCAAACGGGACACACCTAAAGTTGAACCGTCATCTCTCTGATTTTGCGGAAGCAATAGCCTGAGCTCTCGCGGTTTCGCATTTACCCGTTTACAGATATCACTAGTGTACATTCACCTATAAGACTGAATATAGGAATCTGGATACGGGAGTATATTCTGAGGTGGGACACGCGAATAAGTTTAAGTGTTTAAAACATTAAATTCGTATCTCGAAACAGTTGAACTTTGTGCGAAAATTTAAGTGGACCAGTATACTAACAATCTACATGACTCGTTTAGAACTTAAAATGTCTAAAGCTTAATGGTGTTGGTGATTTGTCTCATAAACTGATATGATCCTCTTATACAAACTCACAAAAAAGATTGTCTGTATATATTTCTTTACTGCATTAATTTAAAATCAAAAATCCAAAAAGATTTTAGTGTGTTTTAGCATAAATTTTGAAAATACAAAAGGATTTTCGACAACTGATGTTGAAGAGCTGATTTTCAAAATTCCGAAGTGCTAAACATGATGATCATTTTGTGAGGGGGAGTCTGTGTTCTTAAACGATAATAATTTGAATGTTTGTTTTCATGTGGTTCATCAGAAATTTTCATTGTTAAAACATTCAGGATAATTTTGAGGAGGAGTTTGGATATATAAATTTGTCAAATTTTAAATTTGTGAAAAATATTGTGAGGTAGAGAATCTGCAGGATAGCAAGGATTCAGATCTTGATTCAGAATGATAGAGAGCCAGTTTCCGGTACTTGAGGACTTTGTGACTTAAGCAAGAGCCAAGTAACGATCCTGGAGCTAAAGTTCACGCAAGCTGATGATGCTGATGAACTTAAGGACTCAAGAGATCTGATCAAGAGAATTAGAAAGCTTGAGAGCCAGATTGCAATCATTTTTAGTTAAAGATCAACATCCGAGGGAAGTTTATTTGTTCAAGGGGAGTTTGTTGGTTCTGAAGAAAAGAGAAAAGATGGAAGTTTTACACTGTCAGATACTTCAAAGAGAGCAGTCTGTCGACTTCGTCTTGTATCGAGTCTTGTATTGTTCAGAGCACGTAGTTCAAGAATAGTGACAAATTAGGTAATTCTGCACGAAATTACCATCAGGTAATTCCGTACGGAATTAGCTAGTAATTCCATTTGGATTGTTAATTCCGCTTGAAAGTCTAATTCCGCATGAAATGTAATTTCGCATGAGTCTGTTTGGTGCGGAATTAGGCAGCCTATAAATAGGGCTCTGTAATTTCGTTTGAGAGGAGTCTTGTATATGTATTTCCGGAGCCGAAGTGCTGCCGAAGTGTCATTTCGTTGTAAAACTTTGTCAAATTAATCAGAACGACGTTTAAAGTGAATATCTTGCTGAATCAAACTCGATATGTCTGTTTCCGCCTTTCATATTGAGTAGAACGCCTCTGAACGACTCGTTTCAGGTCCGTATACGTTCCTACACAGATTTCAAGATACCTGATTGAAGTTGCAGAAAAGTTGAAGATTAGAGAATATTCAAACACGGCTCAAGGTCCTTAAAGTATTAAAGACGATCCGACAGTGACCTCCGAGGGGGAATCTGTTGGTGCATATTTCGTACGTCTGCCACTGTGCGAATAGCTAGATAGAGCGTGTGTTGAATATTGTATAGAATAGGAGAAAGTTGGACAGGTTTTTGTAAATGTCAAGGTCCATCCGGACGGATGACCATCCGGTCGGATGAAAACATAGTAGGTGATGTCTATAAATAGGGACTTGGGGTACCCATTTGGACAAGCTTTTGGTTCCAGAGGGGACATGTTGTCCAACTGGTCTCGTGGTGCTGTAAACGTTGAATAATCAACAGAGACCAGATTATAAGTGACTTATCGGTGTCGTGTCTATCTTCTACTCCTTTCTTAGTCGTAATAAACGCACCGAACACGTCATTTCGGGACCGAAGCTCCGTCAAACTCACCGGATCCTGGAGTCAGCAGGGGTATCAGAGCTTCGGTACCGATTTAATCGATCTAACAGTCGGTTAAATCACCCAAAGCTCATCAATTTTGGGTTAAACGGGAGTTTTGACGTTAAACAGAGAAAATCATCAAAATAAAGGTCAATTCACGGATGGATTTTGGAATTGAAGTCGTCAATCTGTTCGGAATCGTATTGCGCACAATCGTGTGAAGTTTCATCATGAAGGATTATTGGAGGCAATCCGATTGGATGACCATCCGATCCACATCACTATCTTGCTTGAAGGATTATTGGAGGATAACTGCTTTTCAATCGGATGGCAATCCAATCGGATAACCATCCGATCCATGTCACTATGGGTGTTTAGAAGATCAGTTGATTTTCAATCGAATGGCACTCTGATCGGATGTCAATCCTATCTGATGACCATCCGATTCACTAACACTAGTCTGCCCACTCTATCCATCGATCGGATGACCATCCGACACTTGTGCCATCCGACACTTGCGTCATCCGACACTTGTGCTATCCGACACTTGACACTCGACCAGATGATCAAATGCCTAAAAAGGCATTTTTTTGATCGCAACGACGAGGAGAGTCTCCTGAAAAAATTTGGTAATTGACAATTTTTTCGGGTTTTTAACGACCAAGATGGGTTGTTCGGGGACACCGTCTGGGGCTTCAGTGAATAAATTTGATGATGCGATCATGGATTGTGAAAATTAGTGGGGTAGTCATGATACTGTGGAGAAAGTTCATCTTTTAGGGTATATGACTATTTATGGGCCAAATTGTAAAATCTGCAAAGACGAAAAACTCACAATTATGGCGAATATTGTGATATTCTAGTTTGGTCAAGTTTTTCGGAAAAGGGAATTGAAAATTGAATTCAGTTTGAGGGGGAATTCAGTAATAGAGATGTCAGAATTTGCAAAAATGAGAGGGAATAAAAATTTCACTGTCGTATGTTGAAATTCCGGCATTTTTGAAATTCATGACACTGCAACAGTATTCGGGTAGTTTTCGACTTCAGATAGCCAGGGGGAATGTGAATCTGATCGTGAGTGTAAGCTTCCTAGATCAAGAGGATCCGAGGTGTTGATATCTGATCGTGGACGAAAGCATCAGAGATCTGAGAGTGATCGTGGATGATAGCTTCTGAGATCTAGATTACCCGAGGAGATGAATCTGATTGTGGACGAATGCTTCAGAGATCGGATTACAATACCAGAAGATTTGTTTTCCCATGAAGATTTGCTGATTATGGAGAATACTGTTTACACGGATCTTTTATTCTTAGGGCGCGTTAATGTGGATCAAGGTAAACGGGATATCAGATCATCAGTGGGAATCACGGATTTGAAGTTAACCAGTGGGGTATTTGAAGTTTCTATCAAATGCTGGTTGAGTTTTTGTATATTCTTCGATCGAGCAGGCGGAATGTGAAGATCGTGGTGCTAACTTGTGATATCAAAAACTGAGCTCGGATGCACATAAAGTTGAAATAGAGGATGCTGCATTAATTAGTTTCAAGTTGGTGATTGTTCGTGAAGATTGCAGTTTAGCAAATCAGAGGAGAGTCGTAAACTGTGTAAAAGACCTGAAGAATCATTCCAGGGGGAATTCGTGCATTACTTGGGCAAAAGCAAACCCGAATCATCAATCGAGGGGGAATTTGGATAGTCAAATTTCAAGATACCTGATTGAAGTTGCAGAAAGGTTGAAGATTAGAGAATATTCAAACATGCTCAAGGTTCTTAAAGTTTTAAAGACGATTTGACAGTGACATCCGAGGGGGAATCTGTTGGTGCATATTTCGTACGTCTGCCACTGTGCGAAAAGCTAGATAGAGCGTGTGTTAAATACTGTATAGAATAGGATAAAGTTGGACAGGTTTTTGTAAATGTCAAGGGCCATCCGGACGGATGACCATCCGGTCAGATGGCAATCCGATCGGATGGACACATAGTAGGTGATGTCCATAAATAAGGACTTGGGGTTCCCATTTGGACAAGCTTTAGGTTCCAGAGGGGACATGCTGTCCAACTGGTCTCGTGGTGCTGTAAACGTTGAATAATCAATAGAGACCAGATTATAAGTGACTGATAGGTGTCGTGTCCATCTTCTACTCCTTTCTTAGTCGTAATAAACGCACTGAACACGTCGTTTCAGGACCGAAGCTCCGTCAAACTCACCGGATCCTAGAGTCAGCAGTAAAAGACATGCCAGACTGACAGGTGCAGGTATGTCTGGCGGCGGGCTTGATACACATCGTATATGCCTATACGATGCGTATCAAGGAACTGATTTTTTGAAATTTATTTTTTTGTTGTGTTGTGTCGAATGCGAACATGAGAAACAAAAGGGATTTTGAGTAGTTGGTCGATGACATGATAGATAAAGATGTTGACACGATCATATCTATTTTCAAGTATTAGACTAGATAGTCCATGATGAAATATATTAATACCATTCAAACCCACCAGTCTACAATGTGTTATGGTGAGATTTTTCAAGTTTGCACAGTGGGAGAAAAGACTAGTACCCCTGTCAATATTGTCATAATGCAATTAGACATAACTGAGATTTAAGCGGTGTGTTAAAACGGAACATAATCCCAGATTGTCTAAAGAAGCGCTTTTATCATGTGTCATGTGGTAAACAACTACCAAGGGTATATTCATGTGTCATATTAGATGCGTATCAAGGCACTGATTTTTTGAAGTCTATTTTTTGTTGTGTTGTGTCGAATGCGAACCCGAGAAACGTATTCTCTGGATCACACGTGGGAGAAAATAGCTAGGGCTAGACCCCTGAATATGTCATTTTATACGGCACGCTTACCTTAATCACATCTTCCATGGAGTCACAGATCCGACAATAGGGCCCACGGAAGTTATGCCCACCTGAGACCGACCTCTGGATCATATGTGGGAGAAAAGACCAACACCCTTATCGTTCCATATTTTCTCCTTTTCTAATTCTCGAAGTATCTCGTAACATATTCTCTGTTTCTCTAAATCGTCTGTAAAAATTTTCTCTAATATGACACATGATAAAAGTGCTTCTCTATACAATCTAGGATATGGCACGCTTACCTTAATCACATCTTCTATGGAGTCACAGATCTGACAATAGGGCCCACTGATCTTATGCCCACCCGAGGCTGACCTCTGGATCACATGTGGGAGAAAAGACCAACACCCTTGTCGTTCCGTATTTTCTCCTTTAATTTTCGAAGAATCTCGTAACGCATTCTCTGTTTCTCTAAATCGTTTGTAAAATAATAAAAAAACTATGTGGGCTTTCCATCCATATATTCCGTCCAACATATGACACATGATAAAAGCGCTTCTCTAGACAATCTGGGATTATGTTCCGTTTTATTACAGTCGTGAGGTGGTCAAATCTTTCTAAAAGTAGAAAAAAAATAAACATAAAGAAGTAACAAATATTGAAGAACAAAAGAAAAAGTGTTCATTTTTTACCAAGCATGTCATCTGAAACAATTAATAGGACATTGTTGACATGGGAATTCTATTGGAACACCTGATCAAGAGAAACTTCTTCGAGCTAATTGCCGATATCTCATCCTTCTTATCTTGTTATTAAACGAGGTATAATAGCTAATAAAATATGTTTAACTTTTTAAGTCTGTATATTCTCTAACTTTTGAAGGTTCTTTATATGCTTCTTTCTTGATGCATGTCTTTGTCGAACGGTTTCTCCGTCGCTAATTTCTCCACCCACCGTGAAATCAAACAATTTCTTAATAGATTCCGTCTGGTTTCAAAGCCGGTTGAGGATTACAAGTGTTCTAGACTCGTTCAAGGCATGTTTGTTTGTGCGATTTACAGAAATAAGGATGCATTCCACGATAAACGATGCAACTGATGAAACCGAAGTTGTTATTTCGGTTGTTCAGTACTTCCGAGACAATTCAAGTGAGTCCTCTGAACCAACTGGGGTAGCCCAGTTGACCACCGACACCCACCTCTTCCCAGAGGTACCGGGTTCCAATCTTGGGAGCGGGATATGTCGCCAAGGGTAAGAACTCGGCATGGGAAATTCACCGCAGAGCTAGCTTGGTCGGGTAGCGGCTCCCGGAGTGGGATCACTCCGGCGGTTGGGAGGACCGTGCACTATCCCCCCCCTGAAGCAAGTATTTGTCTATTCAATTGAGAGGAATCATTGCATTACATCCCCATTGAAAACAAGTGGTTGTAATGATGGAACCCTTGCTTTGAAACACATTTTTGAGAAATTTATAGTTTAATATGCATCGTATAGGCCTATACGATGCGTATTAATCGATGAATCATCTGAAATAACCCTGTTTTTCTGATAAATTCAGGGGTAATTTTGAGAAAATTCAAAGTTTAATACCCATCGTATAGGCCTATACGATGCGTATTAATCCGATATACGATATGACATAGGCCTATACGATCGTATATGGCATTATTTCAAATTTAGTTTTTCGTGTTTCCCTCGGTTCGACGCGTATACGTGTTGTTTTTTGCCGAACTTTCGCATATTTTGTCGTTTTATGACATATACCTTCAGCATACGTCCTTTCGGTGCCGTTCGGTTGCGTGCGAATATCGTATTCTATGATTACGTACAATTTTGTTTGAAATCCACTTGTACTGCATAGTGCCGTGTTATATGTATACGTGTGTGGAAATATCATTAGTCGCGTATTTTGACGTATTTTTGCCTATTTTGACGTATTCTAACATATTGTTGCGTATTTTATAGTATTTTTGACGTATTTGAGCGCATTCTAACGTATTTTAGCTTATTTTAACCTATTTTAGGGTATTTTTACGTATTTCGGCGTATATTAACGTATTTTCATGTATTTTTTTTCGTAATATGGCGTATATTAACATATTGCAGCGTATTTTAGCATATTTTCATGTATTTTAGCGTATTTTATCATATTTTAGCGTATATTATTATATTAGAGCATATTTTAGCGTATTTTAGAGTTTTGTTTCGTATTTTAGAGTTTTTTCGTATTTTTTGCGTATGTTGAAGGATAACGCAAACAAGTTCTCCACAGTTTGTGATTCAAGGGTTTAGTTAGAAACATCTTTACACGATATAATTGCAAAACTGTTTGTCGGGCTCTCATTGCTCACACAGGATGGTAAACAACGCTGATATGAACACATACCAACTGATTCAAATTTAAACAATGCACGCCTCAATTCATCTTTTTTACTCTTTTCTTCGATTTCAACATATCTTTTCAATAATTAGTACGCAACAAATCTTTGTGTAGTTATTCGGAATGTTTCAGATCATCATATAAGACGAAACTTCAGCAACCATTTTCCTTTCCCTTCAATTTCGAGAACAATCTCCGTATCATGAAGACGTGTCGGGTTCTTCCGCTAGTGGTTTCTGTAACCAATTGGGAACCACATAATTGCTTCAAGATTTATGTATCTGAATCAGGTTCTCAAACAAACACTACTATAGATGAGTTGATATTGAACCAAGAATATGAAGATCCTGGTGCAAAGAGACCACCTTGTTAATTTTAATGAAGCAATGAAGATTGAATGTGCAAACCGCAACCGTTTTTTACTATGGAAACGGTGGCTATGGGAAATACAAACCGCAATCGTTTTTGACTATAGGAAACGCAAGTTTTCTTTTTGAGCTTGATGGATGTCCGTTATCTCAACGCTTCTCCTTACATTACTGATCTAGAATTAGAGAACTGTTGTGTATTTGCTTACTGATATGGAATTGGAGCACCGTTGTGTATCTGAATCAGGTTCTCAAACAAACACTACTAAAGATGAGTTGGTATTGAACCAAGAATACGAAGATCACGGTGCAGACACGTCGGAAGAAAGTCATTGGACTGCCGTAGATGAAGTCAAATGTGATCAAACTTGGACATCAGACGTAAATCTTGAAGCAAATATGTGGTTCCCAATTGCGGAACATAATCCCAGATTGTCTAGAGAAGCGCTTTTATCATGTGTCATATGGTAACAAGAGTATGCTGTTCCAAGATCAATTCCAATTGCAGTTTTTTCAACTCTCCTATTCCAAATGTAGCTGATGAAACCGGAGTTGTTATCTCTGTTGTTCAGTACTTTCGTGATAAATACAAAGTTCATCTTCATTATCCTTTGCTTTCTGCAATTCAAGGAGGCACGGATGTTAAACGTACTGGTATTACATCCGAGACGATTCAAGTGAGTCCTATGAAGCAAGTGTCTGTCTATTCAATTGAGAGGAATCATTGCATTACATCCCCGTTGAAAAACAGAAACGATAAATTTAGGAAAATGGGGTTGAAAGATGATAACCCAACAGTGAAGGATCTCATTCTACAGCTTCGATAAATTTAGGGGTATTTTCAAATAATGTTTCCTAGATGTTTGAAGACGACAAATGTCCAAAGTGCTTCTTCTTCGTTCTTGTGACGGAAAGCTACCGCGTGACAGGAAGCTACCTTGCAAAATTAAAAAAAAATTAAATCGAAACCTTCAATACGCATCGTATAGGCCTATACGATGCGTATTACTTTTTGGTAAGGGGACATTGTCAGCCTTTGACAGACATAGAAGTTTGAACTCACCTCAATATGCATCGTATAGACGATACGTATTGAGGGTGTTGATTTAATCCCCCAAGGTGTGCTAATAATACGACCCTACCAAATTAACACACTAATAGACCATTATAAAGGTACGAAAAAAGAATATGTATGAGTACACGAAAGGTATGGATCATTCAATAAAAAACCTTAAGATTCCTTTCAAACTCACTTTAATTCTTTCCTTGCACAACACTCATATATAAGCTTTTATATATGGAACACATAGATTAAATCAATGAATTTTAAGGAATTTAAAGTTGATTCTCACCTAAGTTTTATAAAAATATAATGTAAAATAATAATAAACAAGCATCTCGTAGAGCCGCATTATTAGGTTTGGTAAATCTGAATGGGATTTTGAAAATATGTTTGGTGTAAATTGAGGACATATTTAATCTTGTTTAGTTTTGGATTGATTTTCGGTTCTTTTGTATTCTAGTCCTAGGGTTCGCTTGGGTTTTAATTATGTAGGTTTTGAGTCACCCTGCCGTATTCAATCCACATTCGGGTGGGAATGATTTGGTTTGAATATTGACCCGGGGTAATCCCCAATTTCTTTTTCTTTTTATTTTGATTTTTTGGTTGCGACAATGGTATCCAGTATGCAACAATCCTCCCTCAATTCAAGAAAAAAATTGAGGAAACTCTAAAAATATGAAAAAAATACGTTATTGTTGGTATTAAAATTGCTATACATGCTCATTCTACACGATTTAACGATGAGGGCGTGATTTCATGTGCATTGGGTCGACGGGCGTACGTCATATCTATCGCCTAGTTTGCTATACATATCCCATTCTTTTTAGGCATTCCTGCACCCTACATACTATCACATGCACGATCTTGGGTCATCGCTTGGGTAAGTAGAAGGTCACTTCGACATTTTCATTATTTGTTGTGCCCGAGGGCTCAGGCAACTAATCCACTGGTCACATTGGGGTCATTCATATCTAGACTTGTTGCCGGGGTATTTACCCACCCCCCCCAAGTATTTGAGGAGGGGACCATGCGCTTCCCATTATGAGATCAGAGACATGAAACAAGTGTGGGTAGTTCCTTAAGGTACCTCACTCAGTCACTGATATTTGCTAATGTACGAGAGAGGCAAGTTGTAGAGGAGGATCCACCTCCTAAGGTTTTTTGATTGCACACAAAATGTGTCCCTTATTCAATGTAAAGCGTAAGCTAAAGACAGGTCAGTGTATGTTTGCACGTTCTAGGACACAACAATTCTTTATGTTGCGGAATAAAGTAGGCCTCACTTAGTCTGTTTTTGAAACAAAAAGAAAACATAGGAATCCAACGATTAAGGAACTAAATAAAAGATAAACTAAAATTAAGAAATTTAAATAAGGGATAGATTGGTTGGTTAGATTGGATCTTTACTCAAACCGGATCTTCTTCCTAGCAACGAGCAGACAGGTCCATATCCACACTTGGGTCTCTGGGTGGTTCTCCATGAAGTGTTAGACCCGTATCATCCCCCCCCCCCAAAAAAAAACGACTCGACACCGAGTCATCATCAAAATGGTTCCCATGAGTGTAGGGAGCGAGATTAGCCACGTTAAATGTTGCAGATACATTGTAGTGACCGGGTAAATCAATTTTGTACGCGTTGTGACTGATCTTTGTAAGAACACGAAATGGCCCATCGGCCCGGGGGTGGAGCTTACCATATCATCCTTGTGGAAAACGTTCTTTCCGTAAGTAAATCCATACGAGATCCCCCTTGTTTAAGACAACCTTTCGACCATGTTTAATAACCCGAGCTTGATATTGGAGATTATCTTTGGTGATTTTTTCCCAGACTTGTTCATTCAGCCTCTGTATTTGAGCAACCCTCTCGTCAGCCTCAATACTAAAGGTGAAAGGATCGGCCAAAGGAGCCAAGTTAAGTGGCGTGAAGGGGTTTCTTCCATAAACGACCAAGAACGGGATCCGTACCGTTGAGCTATAACTTGAACGATTATATGCGAACTCCGCCTGAGGTATGGAAAGATCTCATTGCTTAAAATGATCACCGACACGACACCAAAGGAGATTACCGAGGCTTAGGTTAGTAACTTCTCTCTGACTGTCGGTTTGTGGATGATGTGAGCTACTAAATTGTAACTTCACCCCTAACTTCTTCCACAACGTGCGCAAAAAGTGACTAACGAACTTAACATCTCGGTCGAATATGATAGTTTTGGGAACCCCATGTAAACGCACAATCTCAGTGAAGTATAACCGGGCAACTTGTGAAGTATCAACCGTCTTTGCACACGGTCCAAAATGGGCCATTTTGGAAAACAAACCACAACGACCATTATGGAATCTTTTTTTCATATTTGGTGGCATTCAAGGATAATGGCTTCTCGGAATGATGATAGAGGGACGTACAATCGTCGTTCTTTAAACAAAAGGTCATCTCGCCTAACAAAGTCCCAAGATGGGCTGCTTGCTGTCTTCGCCCATATATCACGGAAATCTGGGTTGTCCTTATGTAGTTGTGTGAAAGAATTAAACCCGGTGACATGAAATGTGGTGGAAGTGACGAGTGTGTGTGTCGGCGACTTAAAGCGTTTACCATGGAATTTGTCGAGCCGGATTTGTGGCAAATAACAAATGAGAAGTCTTGTAGCGTTTCGACCCACTTAGCATGGAGGTGGTTGAGCTTAGCATGGCCTTGGATGAACTTTAGAGCTTGATGATCAGAGTACAATATGAACTCGGCCGATAATAGATAATATCGCCAATATTTGATGCTCCGAACTATGGCATAAAATTCCTTGTCATAGGTGCTATAGCGTCAAAGAAAGAAATTGGCCGGTTTAATTGACTTACAACACCGCCGATCCCTAGACCTGATGCGTCGCATTCCACCTGGAAATAATGTTCGAAATTTGGTAGTGCTAGAACAGGTGCCTCGGTAACGGCTTTTTTTAGTCGTTCGAATGCTGATTGAGTGGCCTCGGACAACGGGAACTTACTACTCTTCAAGCACTCGGTAATAGGGCAACAATGGTGCTAAAATTTCAAATGAACTGACGGTAGAAAGAAGCGAGACTATGAAAGCTACGAACATCATGTAAAGACGTCGGTGTTGGCCATGTGGTAATTGTGGAGATTTTACTATTATCCATGTGAATCCCTCCTCAGAGATCAAGTATCCTAAGAAAATAACTTCATTCATCCTAAAGTGGCATTTTTTTCTTTAGCAAACAACTTTGGTCTCTTAACATCGTGAAGATCTCCCTTAAGTGCTTAAGGTGTTCTGCCTCATCATGGCTAAAAATCAAAATGTCATCAAAATAGATGACAAATAAACGAAGACACAGTTTCTAATAAATCATGGCTAAAAATCAAAATGTCATCAAAATAAATGACAAATAAACAACGACACAGTTTCTAATAAACGGCTTGAAACATGGTTCATAAGACGCATGAACGTGCTTGGAGCATTAGATAACTCGGATGGCATAACCATCCATTCGTAAAGACCATCACGTGATTTAATCGTCGTTTTCCATTCATCACCCGGGGCATTCAAATCTGGTGATATCCACTCTGTAAATCAATTTTTGAAAAAAACTCGTGCCCCATGTAAGTGGTCTAATAAATCGTCGAATCGAGGAATAGGAAAACAATACTTGATTTTTATTTTATTGACAGTGCGTCTATCAATACACATCTGAAAAGTACCATTCGACTTGGGCATGAGTAGAGCAGGAACTACACAAGGATTCATACTCTCCCGAATGAGGCCCTTTTCCAAAAGTTCGGTTACTTGGCGATGTAATTCAGCAAACTCTTTCAGATTCATTCGATAAGCAGGCTTGTTGGTAATACTTGCACTTGGAAAAAAAATCGATACAATGTTGTATTTCCCGTATGAGCGAAAGACCAGTAGGAATGTCAGTAGGAAAAATATCACGAAACTCGGTTAAGAGGGGTTGCACCTCCCATGGAACTTGCGGTACGGAGGGGTTTTCTTTGGTAATCAATATACCAGAAATAAGAAGTTCTTGATTATTCCTGGAGAGTGTTGTGAATTCTGATTTTGTTACCAACATCGACGTGGACTCCTCCTGCTTAGGGTAAAAGGGTGCCAATGTGATATTAAGACCATCCTTTTTGAAGGTGTAAGCATTATGGAAGCCGCCGTGTTTTACTCGACGGTCATAGAGCCACAGACGACCTAATAAAAGATGATATGCGTCCACGGGGATGACTTCACACCATAGTTCATCTGTATACTTATTACCAATGGAGAAAGGAACCAAACACCGATGAGTATCTTTAATAAGATTATCCTTTTTTAACCACGTAAGTTGGTACGGTTAGGGTGGTCATGTAGTGGTAATTTGAGGTTTTCCACCATGGTACTTGCTACCATATTTTCATAACTATCGTCGTCAATGATAACCGTACAAACCTTGCCGTTAGACGTAACTTTGTGCGGAAGATGTTGTTTCGAAGCCATTGTGCCTCATCGAATGTATCAGCTACGGGCATGTTTAGAATGCCTTGAATAACAAGTGTTTCACCCCGATCGAGGTAAAGAATTTTGGTTTCTCGTCATCATCCGCAATATCATATTTTAATGTAGGTTCCTCAACAAAAGAAAGGAACTGTTTATTGGGGCAATCCGGTTTAAAGTGACCAATGCCATGACATTTGCAACACCAATTGCGAAAAGTACCACTTGAGAAACCAGTTTTAGGCCCTGGCGCTGGGAGGGGGTCGGCTTTGATTGAGCCGCCTCATGGCTGTGAGGAGGACGCTGCCGGAAGCCGAGAAGTGGGTGGAGTGCGGGTGCTAGGTCGATGTTTAGCTAATAATTGTTTCTCCACCTAAAACCAATCTTGACCCAAACCCATCCTAACCCTTCTCTTAATAAAACCCATTCTAACTCATTACCCAAACCTGTCCAACACACTCAATTTGGCACCCTTAGTTACGAGTTACGGTTTTGTTTCACGAAGAGGTGATTGAGCCACAACCGGTCCGGCAGCGGTCGCACCACCGACGGCGAAAGTGGTGGCGAAGAGGTGTTGGTTTGCTCGGCGAGGCTTGATGCGGATGAGGGCGAAGTCAACAATGGTAGATTCGTCGAAGACGAGATGGATAGATTTGAAACTTCCTTTAGATTTGATACGAAACTTTATTTTGTTTTTAATTCCAAAACTAACCCGTGGTGCTTTTTACTAGTAACTAATATTAAGCACCTCGCGTTGCGACAAGTGCAAACAACAATGCCACACTACTGTGAGTGACCCACAACCGGTCCGGCAGCTGTCGCACCACCGGTGGCGGAAGTGGTGGCGAAGAGGTGTTGGTTTGCTCGGCGAGGCTTGATGCGGATGAGAGCGAAGTCAACAATTGTTGATTCGTCGGAGACGAGATGGATAGATTTGAAACTTCCTTTAGATTTGATACGAAACTTTATTTTGTTTTTAATTCCAAAACTAACCCGTCGTGCTTATTACTAGTAACTAATATTAAGCACCTCGCGTTGCGACAAGTGCGAACACCAATGCCACACTACTGTGACTGACCACCAGTACTGAAGTTGGAATGTGTTAATGCGAATAATGGAAACCTAAACGTAAAACATATAAAAGAATAACTAAAATGATCTAGGACCCGCACGTTACGATGAACCTGTCAAAAGAGAAAATAGACGCCGTAAAAACGTTTAACCACGCACGCACGTTGCGCGCCGTGTTAACTCACTAAATTTAGAACAGAACTTAAAGCAAAAATTTTGTGAAAAATGAAAAGTATAGAGAACCAAAGATGAAAGTAAAAAAGTTGTGATGTTAAATTGTAAAAGATGAAAAGTTTTGGGGTTAAAAGTAAAAAAAACAAATACTTTTGGCTTAAAAGTAAAGATGAAAAGTTTTGAGGTTAAAAGTAAAAAAAATCAAATAGTTATGGGTTAAAAGTAAAGAATCAACTAGTTTTGGGTTAAAAGTAAAAAAATCATTTTTTTTTTGAAAAATTCCCCGAAGTATAAATGACAATACCTTTTTGCCTAAACGTGTTAAAAATTATTGAGGTTTAAGATCTGATCTAAGCCGTTCATATATATATATATATATATATATATATATATATATATATATATATATATATATATATATATATATATATATATAGGGTTCAAGAGTGAACTATATTATTTTTGTGAACAAAATGAACAAATCTTGTCTATTGATTTAGGAGATCTTGAGATTTATAATAATGACAATTTTCTAATTATTTATGTGTAGAAAATAAATGAAAAGGGTATAAGGGTAAATTGTTAACTAGTTTTCTTTCCAATTAAATATTTAATTACATTCTCTCTCTTCATTTCTCTCACCAATTAACTAATTTATTAATTTAAAAATAACCATAATTACTATTCAGCCAACCTGTTTTATACATATACGTATATCTGTTTTATACACATGCGTACATATATGTACTTTGTGTATCCAATACAAGTACATATGTGTATAAACCGTTTATTAGTTCTGTTTGTGTATATTCTATACACAATTTCTATTCAGCCAAATTGTTTTATACACATATGTGTATCTTTTTTATACACATACGTACACATGTAAATTAAAAAGTACATATATGTATAACAACACTATGAATGGAATGTATTGAACAAAAGATGAAAAAAAAAATTAAGGAAAAGACACATTATTACATATAACCATCTTCATACTTGATGTCAAATTTCGAACTATTTACACAAAAAGAATTAAAAAGTGAGAATTAGTATTTATTGATGACAAACAAATTAAAAAAAAAAAACAATCTTATTAAAAAGAAACAAGTTTTAGTGTATTACCAGATGGTGCTTGTATACGGTATGACATTTATCTTTTTTATTAAAAAGAAACAGATGGCAAAATCTTTACAATCTTATTAGTAAACAGAAGTCAATTGAAAATCTTATTGATGAATTCTTCATTTTAATTAATTTAAATTTAAATTTATTCCCCTTGTATTATAAACTATGTAATAAAAAAATTACGGATGCTATTGATGCGAAATTTTTTTATATTTTTATTAGAAGAGAAGATCTGGTGTTAAAGATTATTTTACTTTACTTCCCATATTTACTTCAGAGGCCATTAGACAAAATAAAAAAGAAATCGTTGTTTTTTCCAAACTCCGCATGCACTACTAATTATTAATAACAGATCATCATCCAAGGAAGTTGGAAAATGAGAAAATGTAAATATGTCATGAGAAAATGTATAATCTATACAAATATAGGAAACACGTAACTGAAATCAAGAATTAGAAAAATGATTTAAATTTAATTTATGAAAATTAAAGGTAAAATTACAATCTTATCCTTTTAATAAAAAAACAAATAGATGGTTGAGATTAGTTCACTCTATTCACAAACAATGATGTTGTTCACTCATGAACCTAGCCATATATATATATATATATATATATATATATATATATATATATAGGGAGAGGATTATAAGAAAACTAAATCTAAATGAGAAAACTAGAAAACTAACTAAAAAAGCCTAAAAAAAAGCCCAAAAAGCATACCGATTTTTTTTTTTTTGCAAAATTTTTATAAAAAAATCGATACTTTTTATATATAAAAAAAATTTTCAAAAAAAATAAAATAAAATTTGTTGTACTGCACATGTGCACTATATGTGATTATATGTGTACTACACATGTGCACTATATCCGTAATAGTGCACATGTGTAATACAACAAAAAAAAAACAATTTTTTTTTTGAATTTTTTTTTCTATGTATAAAAACTAGCGATTTTTATAAAAAAATGTAAAAAAAAAATGGTATGTTTTTTAGGCTTTTTTATTAAGTTTTTTGGTTTTCTCATTATATATATATATATACATATATATACATATACATATATATACATAGGGAGATGATCATGAGAAAACTAGATATAAATGAGAAAACTAGAAAACTAACTAAAATCCACTAAAAGGGAGAGGGAGGGAGACTTTTAATGAAGGAGGGGGGACTTTTAATGAAGGAGGGGTAAAATTGGAACAAAAAATATATAAATTTTCAAACATTTCCCATTTCTCCATACGTTATCATTTTAAAACAAAAATGGCACCATAAGATCACAAATTTTCTTATCTTTCATTCAAGTATATTCGAGCATATTTTTTATGACATAAAAAAAGATTTATGGTGTCGTCTTGTTTTCTACACTATTATTATAGTAGTGCACATGTGCAATGTAACATGTACTACAATTGCATTACATGCTTAAAATTAGCTTTTTGAGTCTAGTTTAGCTTTTAGGGTTAGTTTTTTTGGAGGTTTAGGATTAGGATTAGGTTTTTGGGTGTGGGGGGAGGGGGGGTTTAGGTTTTTTTTGGGGGTGGGGGGGGGGTGGGGGGTTTAGGTTTTTTTTCGGGTTTATGTTTAGGGTTTAGTTTTAGGTTTTTGGGGGGTGGGGGTGGGGGGTTTAGGTTTTTGGGGGGTGGGGGTGGGGGGGTTTAGGTTTTTGGGGGGTGGGGGAGGGGGGTTTATGTTTTTTTTTGGGGGGGGGGGTGGGGGGTTTAGGTTTTTTTCGGGTTTATGCTTAGGGTTTAGTTTTAGGTTTTTGGGGGGTGGGGGGTGGGGGGGTTAGGTTTTTGGGGGGTGGGGGGTGGGGGGGGGGTTAGGCTTTTGGTGGGAGGGTGAATTTAGGTTTTGGGGGGTGGGGGTGGGGGGTTTAGGTTTTTGGGGGGTGTCGGTGGGTGGTGGGTTAAGTGGTTTAGGCTTTCCGTATTAGTGCACATGTGCAGTACAACAAAATTTTTTTTTTTTTTTTTTTTTGAAAATTTTTTTCCATACATATAAAGTAGCGATTTTTTATTAAAAAATTGTAAAAAAAAAAAAAAAATTTTGGTATTTTTTTTGTTTTTTTTTAGGTTTTTTTAGTTAGTTTTTTGGTTTTCTCATTTAAACTAGTTTTCTCATGATCCATCCCCTATATACATATACATACATATATGTATATATATATATACATACATATATGTATATATATGGGGGAAGGTTCATTGGGGAACACTAAAAAAGTGGGGAACAGCGGGGAACCGGCACAAACGAACTCCGATTGGACTCATTCCAGTGGCTTCGGAACCGTCTCGTCGAACCCTAACTAAGATCTCTTAACCTTAAAGCCTAAATCCTAACTCCTAAACTCTAAACCCTAAAGCTAAAAAATAAGGCTAAAAACTAAACTAAACCGTAAAATCTAAACTATAAACCCTAAAAGCTAAACCCTAAAGGCTAAACCTAAAGCTAAACCCTATAGCTAAACCCTAAAGCTAAACCCTAAACCCTAAAGCTAAACTCGAAACCCTAAAGCTAAACCCTAAAGCTAAACCCTAAGGCTAAACCCTAAAGCTAAACCCTAAAAGCCAAACCCTAATATATTTAGGGTTTAGGGGTTATGATTTAGGGTTTAGGGTTAAGAGATCCTAGTTAGGGTTCGACGAGACGGTTTCAACGCCGCTGGAATGAGTCCAATCGGAGTTCGTTTGAGTCGGTTCCCCACTGTTCCCTATTTTTTTAGTGTTCCCCAATGAACCTCACACTGTATATATATATATGTATATATATATGTATATATATATATGTATATGGATCTACAGAAAACTTATTTCTACTAAGAAAACCTAGGAAACCCAATCTAGACCATTGATCATGATCATCCAATGGCTCATAAAATTTGAAGCATTTTTGAATTAAATTAAATAGAGTGGTAAAGTCAAAAAGGTACTTCAAGGGCATATGGGTAAAATTACCTATGATATTATGACATTTTATATATTATATTCATATTGATTAGACATTCATGATATGAAAAGGAGAGAGAAGCACAATTACCTATAACCAAGATTCTCATTTCTCTCTTTCTCTCTCAGACCTTCATTCTCTCTCTTCTTTATTATTGTCACCATCACCATCATCATTGTTTCTCTTTCTTCTTTCTTCTTTTCTTTGAGAATTCAAAAAAACTTCTGTGCATTCACCATCATCATCATCCTTTCTCTCATCCTCTCTCTTTCTTCATGTTTCAATCACCAAGAAGACACACAAGTGTGAGTGAGAGAATCGTTATTGTTAAAACCCCTTCGTGTTCATGAAGAACACCAAGAACACACACACAAGTGTGTGAGAAAGAAGCAGGCCTGAATCATTCGGTTGCATGTGTTTCTAGAGAGAGAAAGTTATTAGAACACCAAGACCAAGAACACACACAAGTGTGTGAGAGAGAAGCAGGTCAGAAATCATTTGGTTCATGGGTTTTAGAGAGAGAAAGTTGTTAGAACGCCAAGAACACACACACACAAGTGTGTGTGAGAGAATCATTTTTGAAGATCTTCATCGTGTTCATCAGACGGGTCTAGATCCGGTTAGTGTTCTACTAATTGCAAGAACACACTTGATTTTTTTGTTAAAAAGGTTGTCAATAACTTTTTGTGTGCTCAAAGTGTTCTAGTAATGGGTTAATGTTCATGTATTTTGCAGGTTTTTGTTTTTATGTTAAAATGATTTTTAGTTTTTTGATATTTTCAGTTTGTTGACCAATAATTTATGGGTTGGGTTTGTGTTAGGTTTTATAAATTGGATTTGCTTTATTTTGTTTTCTGTTTTTTGTTTAAATTGGGCATCCCAATTATTGGTAGATAATTAGTTTGAAAATCCATAATTGTTACAGTAAAGGTTTCAAAATGTTGTTGGTTAAGTTGTTCTTTTTTTATAATTAGTGTTAAATGTTTCAAATTTTTGCAGGCATAACTAGTTACGTATGTTACATTTCTGCCAGCTAGATTCTAAACTGTTTGTCCTGTATGTTGTAACATATGTTACACTTTCGGACAATATATGGTGCATACATTGTGTTACACATTTTGTTTTGATATGAGTGGATATTGAAATGGTGGATGGTAATTGTTGTATCCTCATCTTAGCAAGTACTCTTTTGCTGACTACTAATATTTGTGTTTTTCATTTCTTGGGCAGGAGTGGGACTGGGAAGAAACCTAACAAAACATTATGTGTTTACAAATCTATATCTTTTTAAATGGGTTGAAATGTTATTTTAAATGGGTTGTTAGTTGAAATGTCTTGCTGGCATAATTAGCTACATATGTTGTAATAAGGTTACACGTGTTACTTATGTTAAAACCAGCCCTTTCTTGGACATAAAAAGGAGCTACACATATGTAACACATGTTTGTAACGTGTGTTACACTGGAGGGTACCTTTGATGTTGTACAGAAGTTACCCTCCAGTGTAACACATGTTACAAACATGTGTTACATATGTTCAACCTCTTTGTTACCAAAAATCGGGGCTGCACATATGTAACACGTGTTACAACAGGTTTTTACCTACTTGCACGTCTCTATTACAAATGGATGAAAAACAGTTTTTTTAAAACATCCACGGTGTAACACTTGTTTATTTGAAAGTTCTTAAAACAACCGTTGTAACACGTGTTATAATCCCATCTTCAATGTAAAGATACATCCAATGTAACACGTGTTACAAAAGGAAATTACCTACTTACACATCTCTATTACGTTGATTTAAACAGTTATTTAAAAACATCCACTTTGCAACACTTGTTTATTTGAAAGTTCTTAAAACAACCGTTGTAACACGTGTTACAACTTTTTTACTGTTGTGCATTTTCCTTTTTATTATCTCATCTTCAGCTTGAAGATACATCCAATGCAACACGTGTTAGGTTTGTTACGTGTTACAAAAGGTTTTTACTTAATGTAATAGTAAGTTTAAATGTTAAAATGTTTTTTTAAGATTGGCTGTTAAATGTTAAAATATATAAACTTCATAATTTATTCGGAATATCTCGTTTATTTTACAAATAACTCCGGAAATATTACTTGTGCTATTATGTATTTACTATGGCGGTTGTATTTGCAGGAGTGAGGAGAATGACCAGGTCCGTGACGGGTAGGCTGGCTAATAAGCGAAAGCAGAACGATAAAGAAACAGAACGATAACGAAAGAAGGTAGATGGAGAAACCGATGAAGAATGGGAACAAGAAGTCGATGAAGGGCAGGTGGTGGGTACCTTTGACGTTGTACAGAAGTTACCCTCCAGTGTAACACATGTTACAAACATGTGTTACATATGTTCAACCCCTTTGTTACCAAAAATCGGGGCTGCACATATGTAAGACATGTTTGTAACTTATGTTACACTAGAGGGTAACACATGTATGATCATTTTTGGATCATTTGTATATATTTAAGTCTGTATAAACCTACAACATTGATACCCCCAAAAAGGTTACACATGTTACGACAGAATGGGAAATGTGTAGCAACGTTCAATACTGTTGTTTCACTCTATAGTGTGTAACATGTGTGAAATGGCGTTTGTCAGTAAAACATATAACTTGTAAGGTGATACGACTGTATCTTTAAAACATGTTTACCTATAAGTACTTACATGTTACAGGTTGTATCTTTAAAACATGTTTAAACTGGAAACAGGAAACACTTGCAATGTATAAAGCAGAGTTACAGAAGATGTAACATGTGTAAAACTGGAAACACTTGTGTAACATTTTGGTGTAACACATTTTACAGGTTGTATCTTTAAAACATGTTTACCTATAAGTACTTACAAAATATAAAGCAGAGTAGGAACACAACTTTTAAGGATGTTACATACATTGTAGAGAAGATGTTACATGTGCACACACAATTAAGATGTGTAACATCACGACAAGTGTCATGTGTGATCTTTTTTTGTTACCCTAGGGTGCTAAACGTATTACAACGTTCATAACACACGTAAACTTATACTAACATCCGTCCCTATGTCCACAGATGATATAGAACATACTCCACGTTACCATATTTACTAGTATTCTAATGGCACTAAATTGTGGACACCGAATGTCAACGAGCAATATCATCCTATTATTGTTAAATCATACGTCACACTGGAAGAACTTCTTGCCATGTGTAAGGCTTATAACCAAGAAGTTGGGTTCAATGTAAAAAATATACGTTAATGCAGTTTTTTTATCTACTAATAACATTGTTAATAACAAGTCTAGGTACTTATGTAACATGAAGTGTATCGTTTGTCCCTTTAATTTGTTACACTAGTCTCATATACTTATAGTTACATATATTACTTGTTTGTTCATTGATATGACATTTTGGATGATGTAATGTTGTTACATATGTAATTTGCTAAGTTTAAATTGACACCAAAGGGGCTGACATATGTAACACATGTTTATAACATATGTTACAATATGGGTATATATGTAACACATGTATAGCAATCTTACACATATTACATATAGGTGTTACATGTGTTACAACGTCAAGGTTACACATGTTACATATAGTTGTTGCATCCAAAAAAAAATTGCCTTCACAACAACATCCGTATTCATCCAAATATTGGCATACTAACAATGAAAATAAAAATAAATTTTATATCAATAGTTGTAATGCTTCTAAAATGGTCTTCTAAAAATTGCCTTCACAACAACACCATCGTCACCACGAAAACCTGATGATGCGTTGTAATCCTTCCGCGGGTTTCGCTTCTTGATAACCATCTTCATCTTGAACACAAAACATCTTTCCACCTATGAACAAAACAAGTACATCAATATTAAATATTCTATAGTTTAAACTTATTAATCTTCTATGTAACATGTGTAACGTGGCTATACATGTGTTACCTCTCTAGTGTAACACATGTTACAAACATGTGTTACATATGTGCACCCCCCCTTTGTGTCCAAAAAAGGGTTGGGGTATCTATAAGTAACTTGCATAATGTTGTTACTACATATGTAGCTAATTATCCCACAAAAAAAACACGACTTTTTATTTGTAAAATAAACGAGATATTCCGAATAAATTATGAAGTTTGTACGTTTTAACATTTAACAGCCAATCTAAAAAAAACAATAAGCTGGTCTCATATACTGGGTGTAACACATGTAACACCCTGTATACAACATATGTTACCCGCAGTGTAACACGTGTTACAACATATATGACAAACAGTTTAGAAATTTTAGCATTAATCTTCGTAAAAATAACAATATACTCTGTACAAACAATTTAGAAAGTCAACATTAATCTTCGTAAAAAATATCAATATACTCTTCACATAAATGTAGCTGATAGAAATGTAACATATGTAACAAATTATGCCAGTAAAAAACACGAATTTCTATTTGTAAAACAAAACCGATATCCGATTAAATTATGAACTTTCTAAAGGTAATGAAAATGTAATATCGGAGTGAATTTATTCAAAAAAACAACTAAAAAACAAAGAAATTTGAAACATACATCGTAAAAATTATGGATTTTCAAACTAATTATCTACCATCAATGGTGATGCTGAATTTAAACAAAACTAGAACACAAATCAAACCAAATCCAATTCATAAACCCTAAAAAAACCCAGCTCACCCACATCCCCCCCCACACACACACACAAAAATCCAACTAAAAGCAATCATTAACTCAAAATCGCTGGACAAACAATTTAGAAATTTAACTTTAATCTTCATAAAAAAATCAATACACTTTGAAGAGAGAAATACAACATACAAAAATTTCTTATAGATCTTGATTTAAAAAATAAAATAAACAAACTAGCTCTGATTTTAAATCTACCAAACGTTATACAAAGTATAAATCTAAACAAATTACATAAATTAACAAAAGTAAGATCTTTAAACCTGTTTCTCTCTCACACACTTGTGCGTGTGTTCTTGGTGTCTAGGTGAACAACATGAAAATTGTTATCTCTCCTTCCAAAACATTAGCTTTCTCTCTCTAAAAAACAGAAACAAAGATGTGATTAAAATGACACCGAGCTTCCTTTTCTTTGAGAGCTTTGATGGTGGCTTCGATCTTCAATGGTGGCTTCGATCTTCAGATTTCAAGGTTGGAAGGGATGGTGGCTTTGATCTTCGATCTTTGAGAGCTTTGATGGTGGCAGAGCATTGATGGTGGCTTCGATCTTCATATTTCAAAGGTTGGAAGGAATGGGGTGAAAGCAATGGAGTTAGGGTTTTGAAGAGAAAGGAATGGGGTATGAAGAAGAAAGAAAGAGATGGATTCTGTATGTATTTTTTTGTTTAAAAAGGGAAGAAATGATGGGTAATAAATGAGTTGATGTGATGGTGAAGAGAGTGAAATGATATCTTGATCAAATGACCAATATGCCCTTTTAACATGTGTTTTAAAAAGATGATGTGGATCAATCTTGGCCACACAATTAAGGTTTGCCAAGTTTTCTTGATTAAATGGGTTTTTCATAGATACTTACACTATGTATATATATATATGTATATATATATATATACATATATATAGGGGAAGGATCCACTAAAAAGTGGATTTTGCCTAAGTAGCCTAAGAAAGATTGTGATAATGACATGTGGCACTTCTAATAAGTAGGAATGAAGGGCATTTCGGTCCTCATAAACAGGAGTGAAAATGTCATGTGGCACCCCTTTTGTTTTTTTTAAATACAGCAAAAAAAATTTAGTACAAAAAAATCTAGTACAAAATAATTTAGCACAAAAAATCTAGCACAAAATAATATAACACAAAAAAATGTAGTACAAAAAATATAGCACAAAAGAATCTAGTACAAAAAATATAGCACGACAAAATTCAGCAAAAAAAATGTAGTACAAAAAATCCAGCACAAAAAATTAAGAAAAAAAAATTAAAACAAAAAAATCCACAAAAAATTTAGCGCAAAAATATAATACAAAAATCCAGCACAAAAAAATGTTATACAACATAGAAATACAACACATTTTAGTGGGTTTTTTTAGTCTTCATATTTTATATAGCAATATGATACTGAAATTAAAGATAAAAAGAAGCTTGATTTTACTTTGAAATTTTTATAAAAAAATAATGTCGTATAAAAAAGTTATTAACGTTTAAAAAATGGGGGTGGAATATACATGTGTCTTGCATGTGGAGAGAAAAAGTCCATAAATAGGATTTTCCCAAGATACCCTTACACTCCTCCTTTCTTCTACACTTTCATCTTAACCATCGATTTGAAAAATGAATGGTTAAGATTTATTCTTATCCTACTTAGGCAAAAAAAGCTTTTTATTTGATCTTACCCCTATATATAGGGCACCGCTAAAATGAGAACCACCTCGAGTTGTAAAAACTGGTGAGAACTACACCGTGCGGGGCGAGGTGGACCACATTTTTTTTTTCATAAACGTAGTTGCGTGTATTATAAACACATTTCAAAAAAAAAAAAAAATCAAAAAAAATGTCTTGTGTGTAGTTTTGAGCACCACAAGTTTGTGTTTACGGGTACCGTAAATCTAACCGGAAAATTTACGGGTACCATAAACACAAACTTGTGGTGCTCAAAACTATACACACGACATTTTTTTTGAATTTATTTTACAAATGTGTTTATAATACACGCATCTACGTTTATGAAAAAAAATTTGGTCCACCTCGGCCCGGATCAAAAAGTTCTTACAGTTCTTACAACTCGAGGTGGTTCTTATTTTAGCGCAATTATATATATATATATATATATATATATATATATATATATATATATATATATATATATATATATATATAGTAAGTTTATTGTGCAAATGGCCTTGTGAAGTAGGGTTTTTTTTTAAAAAAAAAATCTATTTTTTAAGCATGTATTTTAGTTGCAGAATCTAAAAATACATCTTGTGTATTTACACTAGCAGAGACACGTTTTTTTTTTTTTTTTTTTTTTTTTTTTTTTTTTTTTTACATTTTGCAACAAAACATCATGTTTAAGTAGACGGAAAAAAATTTAAAAAAAAGAAAGAAACTTTCTTCGCTTCTCATATTAAGACTTATTTGTATGAGATCTTTACATTATATATTGGAAATTTTGAAAATTTAAGCGATACTAGAAAATTCAAGAAGACCATTTTAACAAGACCATTTTATTTTTATTTTTAGCTTTTCATTCTTTTTATATGTTACTAGTATTCCTGAAAACTAAAAGTAAAATAGAAAAATATATGTAGATTAATTAGCTATGTACGTGTAGCTCGTGATCTACATATTATTTTGGCTGAGGGTGTGGTATAAAGCCCCTAGGGGCTTTATCATGCCACCTCAGCGTCACCTCACTGCCACGTCACACAGGGGGTTTTAAAGCCTCTTTCTTTAACTTGCAGGGTGTGGTATAAAGCCCCCTCTAAACTATAGCGCCACTTCTTTTAAACCATTCTCACATCGATCAACTCCAAATGTGCTCGTTAACGTGCTGACGGAAGGACGATGGCGCCCCCCATTAACTCCGACGGTGTGGCCGATGGCTCCCCAGGAACGCTATAATGGCTGAGTTGGCGAGGTGACGTTAAGCCACACACCTTACTAATTTTCTAATAAGCACCAAAAAGCATATAAAAAATGAAAGAACTAAGGACTTGCCAATTATACTATCCATCGAATTATTTGATTTTCAGAGACACACTAATGCCGCAATATAAAGGGAATGGAGATGAATATGTTTGATTACAAGAAAGGGATTTACCCTTCCATAAGAAATCTCAACCCTTTGATTCCTTCCTTACACAATACTAATATATACGCCTTTATTAAAGTTAATAACTGCACAGATTTAGTTGAAAGGAAAATAGAGTTAATTCTAGCCTTTTTTTTTATAAATAATAATAATAATAATAATAATAATAATAATATAATAATAATAATAATAATAAAAATAATAATAATTTCTCTCTTTTATTATTATGATTGATGGGTATTGATATAAGTGTAACTAATATTTCATTTTATTTACCATTTATGATTCTTCATCATGAGTATATTGAGTTTATTTGTTAGTTTTATTTAGTGAAACTTCAATCAATATGTGACAACCGTTAAAATTCCAGGTATCCATACAATTATTAGACGATGATTAATGCTTAATGACTATGCTGATTTACAATTTATGACATGAATTGCTTTCTGATTATTGCTATCATACATACATGTGTATTATATATTGCAAATGACATATCATTAATGCATGAAAACTTTGTTGATTTAAATGATGCACGAAACAAAGATAGCACACTTATCAGACAAATCAGAAAAATGCTGACGGAGTTCAGTGCATAGACAGACATTGTATTGAGACGCATAATGAGCCAGAAACCAAGAGTTACACTACTATAGTGTGTAGGAAAGTATGGATCACAAAACTGCCTTCCTAGTGATAGTTTAAGTGCCGGAAAGTGCCTAAAACTCACACAAACTGTAGAATTCTGCAGTAATCAACAAAATTCAGCAATTAAACACTCTAATATCATGCAGAAATATGGTTAAATGGTCCTGAATGATTTCCTAAGTGTTGGGAATCAAAACTGTTACAAAAAGGGAACATAAAGCTCACTAAACGCATAGTTTAGCACCTTAACGAACCGGT
This sequence comes from Helianthus annuus, assembly GCF_002127325.2. Classification (NCBI taxonomy): domain Eukaryota; kingdom Viridiplantae; phylum Streptophyta; class Magnoliopsida; order Asterales; family Asteraceae; genus Helianthus; species Helianthus annuus. The sequence goes on along the minus strand of NC_035445.2, from coordinate 120,132,084 downwards.
AACCAATCGAACAACTGGACACTACCCGAAACACCAAATTTTCACTAGAAGCATTATTTTAACATTACCAAGCTAGTTATGGTCCTCGAACATCATAACACATTATATAACAACTAGTAAATAACTAACCTAACTAATACTTGAATTTTAACCATATAACCTAACTAATGGTTACTACCTAGCCTAAGACCCCCCCCCCCACCTACAATCGGCCAACAAGGGCCCCACATGTGGATTTTATTTGCTGAATTTAATAGATCATGTTTCTCTTTATAAAACACAAGAACCATTGGAAAAATATGTGTTGATGATTATAAGTATTAACTCCAAGACCATAACCACATATTTCTCATTCATCACAAACACTTCACACTTTCTCTTCCCCTTCCCCTTGGTTTCGGCCGAACACACACCACCGCACACCCATCATCATCTTTCATTTTCCATCAAATCCATACATATACAAAGGTGCTAGGAGGTGTACAAGGAAGCTTGGAGTTCTTGGAAGTTGAAGGACCTTTCTCTTGTGCTTTTATCCACTCCATTTCATCTAGTGATCATCCCTAGCCTTGAGCTAGTAGTAAGAACACTCTACACTTCATTTTACATCTTATTTTGTTGGTTAAAAGAAGATACAAGTTGTTAATCACGAAGAACACTAAGAATCTTGAACTTGAAACTTGAACATAAGAATAAATACATAAGAAATCATGATGTTTATGTGTTGTTATGCTTGTCGATTATTGTTTACTCATGATATTGATGTTGATCATCATGTGATCTTGCTAAATAGTGATTAAAGACATAATCTAGCAAGATGAGGGGATGATTATATTAAGATCAAAGTGATCATCCTCATGTAAATCATGAACTTGAAAGTATAAGTTGTTTTTCTTGTAAAGTGATGAACAAAGTGTGTGTAAAGTCTTGTAAATCTATTATTTCAAGAATGATTTTTCAAGAAATCAAGTTAAAAATACAAAGTTTACTTAATCTTGGTTCTTAGATAAATTAACCACATTTTTAGTGGTTAATCAAGTGTAGGATCGTGTATTTAACTAGATCCAAGAAGAAATATTTTTAGAAAAATGATTTACAAGTTGTGAAGATCTAATTTCTTCAAAAATGAAGTTTTTAAACAAAAAACCACACTTTAAAGGATAACTAGGCTTACTAAATACACTAGTAAGTTACTACACATTTTTGTAAATTTTCAAGTTCATGAGGTAGTAGTTTATGCTTGACTTTGGCAAATTGGTAAGTGTAGATTGATTTGTTGATGATTGTGTTGATTTATAAAAAAAATGATATGCCTTGAAGGCATGGAAACCTCCATTTTTAGGGGAAACTATGGCAAAATATTTCTAAAAATTAAACACTTAGAAAAATATTTTTAAACAAATATTTACAAGCATCTTTTAAACCATGAATTTTCATATAAAGATTGCCATGTCACACCCCGATTTCCACGTGTCTCACCGGTGGGCCCGGTGGGGGATTACCGTGACGATGTTGGCAACAATATAGTCAAACCACACAATTATATAATGCACAGCGGAAGCATAAGATAAATATATAAATTTCAACCTCTGATCATAATATCAATGTATTACAGAGTTGAATATCCACAGTGGATCGAAAATAAAGATAAAGTATTGTTCCATTAGATACTGCAATCAAGCTTGCGAGGCTTATCCCGACGCTAGGGAGCTAATACCAGCCAATTACGTTTAGGTACCTGCACTTAATCTTTTTGGGGAAAATACGTCAGTTTACACTGGTAAATACATTCAACTGACACATTTGAAAATGTTTATTAAAATTGATTTGAATGCACAAGGCACAAACTCTTTTATAACTTGGGAAAATTCATAATGATCTTGTGAACGTTTTACATGTTCTTTTATGCGTTCAGTAGCCCGGGTCGTGCCGGGTTAAAGATTTATAGACACACCACGTTTGCGTAAAACCGTAGTACAGAAACCAACGGCTACGTCTTTTAGTTTTAATGTCGACACTTTATACCGGGTGTACGCCTACACCGGGATGTCGATGGTCGTGGCCATTTCGTAAAATGATGCCAAGGATATCCGGGACAACGGTCATTAAACCCCCCAAAGGCTTATAAGCAACAAAACTGTTTAAATGAGCCAATCATATTTAATCAATTAACCACCTAAGCGATGGAAGTATATAATGCTCAATCAAGCGGTATTAATATACCGTAACCCAAGCCCATATAGGGGAAATAAGTCAAAAGTATTTACCTTTGCAAGTATTAATCCTTAATTTAGATCAAGTCACCGATAGCTTTTACTGGGGCTCCTAATCTGGAACGAAGGTTTTAATTAACCTCTTAGAATCCTAACGGTCCTTGTATTAGCCGTAGCTTAAACCGGTTGATTCCGATATATAGATATGGTTAATTCGCACGAAAAGGCGAAAACCGAGAATGGAGTATGATTTGGCCCCAACAAGTTCAGCGACTCGTTTTATATGGGTTTATAGTTCATACTCTGGATTTTGGGGTTCAAATAATATAATTTGACCCATATCGGCTATTGCACGAAAACTAGTTCCATGAGCCGCACCGTGTGCGCAAATAGGCGAAACGGTTAACTATGAGAGTCGTACGCTTATTTCCTAAGTCAATATGCCTTAAAAGTATTTTGGTATCAGTAGGATACCTTTCGTAATGCCCGTAACGAGTTTGAGTTAATATTATGCCCCGTAGGGGCGTTTCGGTCATTTTAAAGACTTTAAAAGGGATTTTCGAGTTCTACAGGAAATCTGAGTTTCCCGAACAGCTTATAAAGCTCAAAATACTTTATTTATTATTTAAAACCAGTGGCAACTGGAATCGGGTCAAAAGACCTTGTAGAACTCCCGTTTTGGCCAAAAAGGGCATATTCGGTATTTACCGAACCGTAGCCATAACCGCAGGTTATGAGCAAGGTAAAAATTATTAAAAATCTTTAAAATTCCCAAACTATTATTTTACCACAGTGGGTAAAAGTTTTGGTGACGAAACTTGGGTTAGATGGGCGTTATGCTAATTGCGCCGTTAATTACAAAACTTTCTTAAAAGTGCGCTTTTTAGCATAACTCTCATTCTAGACCTCGGATTGTCGTGAAACTTTAAGGACATGCTTATAATTTAACAAGCAAGGTTTTGGTCCGTTCACGTGTCCGAAATACTCGTTTTAATTTTAAAAGGCCGTTACGGTCAACTTTTAGGCGAATGACGGAAATACGTAAAAGACTTGGATAACTCATGAACCGACCACAGAGGCTTATACCAATATGTGACCTGGTCCTAAGAGAGTCCTAAGGTATATTTATACCTCACTAAAACGGGTCAGAACTGAAGTCAAAGCAAAAGTCAAACTTTTGTGACATTCGGCTCCGAACCGGTTCTATATAGTAAATGATCGATTCAAACGAGCGCAAACATGCTTATATACTTATTATCATGTTTTATGATTATCAAAACAGGTTCCATAACATATATATTACAGATTATGCATAAATCGCCAAAATAGCTTTCTGTTGACTTTTTAACCGCGCGTTTGACTCGATATTTGACATAGTTAGAGTGGTGATCAGGGGGAACCCTTTTAGAGGTTTATTACCCACATAAATACCAACTCATAACCATTTTTGATTCGTCATAAGACTGAACCATTTGCAAGATATTGCAATGACAACCGTTAGTTACGACGGTTGCGTTTATGAGCTATAACTATGGAAATGTGAAACCAAAATGGTTATGAACGACTTACAGAAGTTGCTTCTTGATTATAGAACAGAAGAGAAGGCTTGGGAGCACTTAGAATGATCAGTAGTTGTGTGTTTTGATTGTGTGAATGGTTATGAACTAAGGTGTGCTATTTATAGCAAATGTCAAGCATGTATGATCATTACAACACCTACAACAGGTCAGGGGTGATGGGTAGATGTCCCCTAAGTGTTATGGGTCGAGCATAGGGTGCCCATGCCCATTTGTTGGTTGTTTGGTCATTCAAAAGCTCCAAAAGCCAAGTAGTTACTATAATTCTGCATCTGGGCGTCGTACGCGACCCGCATGGACATTCCACGCAACATTTACGCGGGTCGCCTGGGATCAGAAGATCAGACGCGTAGTTGAGGAGGCTCGCGGCCCGCCTCAACTTATGTTTAAACCTTACGCGGGTCGCGTGAGGTTATATTTTCTGAATTTTTCAAATCTTTTATAATGATTACAGAATCGGGCCATTAATAACGAAATCTTTCGTAATGATTCGCCTGACCTTTCGGATTTGAAGGGGTAACTTTGCGGTTTGGCCCTCGGTTATTTACCGATAGGGGCCTCGTGTTAATTACCCGCATTATTAAGTCCCCGGTTTATTTATTAATTATATTGGAAAGCCTTAACTTTCACTGTTGACGCTTTTAACCCTTCTTCTACGAATTCGATCGTAACTTTCTCGTTTCATATCGAAACTTCGCGAAATTCATATATATATTATTTTAGTGAGGGTATAATACCGTTACAAAGTCTTGGGAACGTTAAAGGGTCACTCAGAGGTATTATTAAACATGTTGACACAGTTAACCCCTGTAGTTTGTAATCTCTCACTTTCTTCCGCGTTTTGTTTTTGTACGATCTATAATTTATTCGTTTGAAGGTTTAAGCATTATTTAGGGATACTATACAGTATATTTACCCTTGCTGACATTTATAACCCTCGAATTTATATACTTTCAAGGTTAGTCAAAATTAGTCCTTTACTCATTATAGATGCCATGTGTAAGCAAATGACACGTGTTAACACATCATTGGACACAAAAATTCGAGGTGTTACATCCTCACCCCCTTAAAATAAATCTCGACCCGAGATTTACTCAAATAAATAGGGGTATTTTTCTTTCATTGTAGCTTCGACTTCCCACGTATATTCAGGACCTCTACGAGCATCCCATTTGACTTTTACAATTGGTACGTGCTTTCTGCGAAGCTTCTTCACCTGTCGATCTTCAATCGACAAGGGTTTTTCTATGAACTTTAAGCTCTCATCTATATGCACATCTGTGTGTGGGATCACCAACGACTCGTCGGCGAAGCACTTTTTGAGATTGCAGATGTGGAACACATTGTGAATTCCATTGAGCTCTTCAGGCAAGTTCAGTTTATAGGCAACTGATCCGACTCGTTCAATGACCTCAAAAGGCCCTATGTATCTCGGACTCAGCTTGCCCTTCTTGCCGAAACGCATCACCCCTTTCCAGGGTGACACCTTAAGTAATACTTTTTCACCCACTTCGAAGTGAAAATCCTTACGCTTTGGATCAGCGTAGCTTTTCTGCCTATCGCGGGCAGCCTTGAGACGTTCCCGGATCTGGACAATCTTGTCCGTCGTCTGGAAAACAATCTCTGGTTCCGATAGTTGGACCTCTCCTACTTCCGCCCAACAAACAGGCGATCTGCATTTCCTACCATATAATGCCTCAAAAGGCGCAGCCTTTATGCTGGTGTGGTAGCTATTATTGTAGGAGAATTCGATCAGGGGTAGGTTTTTATCCCAGTTACCGCCTAAATCGATCGCACATGCACGAAGCATGTCTTCTAGCGTTTGGATAGTACGCTCACTTTGACCGTCCGTCTGTGGATGGTAAGCCGTACTAAAATTTAAACGCGTGCCCAAAGATTGCTGGAAACTTTTCCAGAAGTGAGATGTGTATCTAGTATCCCTGTCGGAGATAATAGACACAGGTATGCCGTGTAAGGCTACAATCTTATCAACATAAAGTTGGGCTAACATATCGGAGCTATACGTCTCCTTGATGGGTAGAAAGTGAGCTGATTTAGTCAGCCTATCGACTATGACCCATATTGTATCGTTTCCTTTCCTGGTCTTGGGTAACTTGGTTATGAAGTCCATAGTTACGCATTCCCACTTCCACTCGGGAAGTTCAGGCTGTTGTAGCAAGCCAGACGGCTTTTGGTGCTCGGCTTTGACTTGAGCACAAGTCAAGCACTTTGCTACATGGGCGGCTACAGACTTTTTCAAGCCTATCCACCAATAATTTGCCTTTAAGTCTTGGTACATCTTATCAGCACCAGGATGGACTGAGTACTTGGAACTATAGGCTTCCTGGAGAACAACATCTCGTAGTCCCCCATAAATCGGAACCCATATACGTCCATTCAGCCTAAGAATTCCATCCTTGCTAAGAGTCAACTGCTCCTCAGTTACTCCCAGCTTTTCATTAGGATAATTAGCTTCCAACACAGCCTCTCGCTGTGCAGCCAAAATCCTTTCAATCAAATTATTTTTAACTTCAATGCTCTTGGCATTGATTCGAATGGGTTTTACCCTTTCTTTCCTGCTCAATGCATCGGCGACCACATTCGCCTTGCCGGGATGGTACCTGATTTCGCAGTCATAATCATTCAGGGTTTCCATCCAACGGCGCTGTCTCATGTTCAACTCCTTCTGGTTGAACAGGTGCTGGAGGCTTTTGTGATCAGAATAAATCACAAATTTAATACCATAAAGGTAGTGCCTCCACAACTTCAGTGCAAATACAACGGCACCCAACTCCAAATCATGGGTGGTGTAATTCTTTTCATGCACCTTTAATTGCCTTGAAGCATAGGCAATCACCTTGCCCTTCTGCATAAGCACACACCCCATGCCTGTGTGTGATGCATCGCAGTAAACTACGAATTCGTCTGTACCCTCAGGTAAGGTCAACACAGGTGCGTTGCTTAGCTTTTGCTTCAGTATTTCGAAGGACTCTTGCTGCTTTGGGCCCCAAATGTACTTTTCTTTCTTCTTGGTCAAGGAAGTCAAGGGCGCAGCAATCCTTGAAAATTTTTCAATAAATCTCCGGTAGTATCCTGCTAACCCCAGGAAACTACGAATCTCGGTAGGCGTCTTTGGCTCTTGCCAGTTCATGACTGCCTCTACCTTAGCGGGATCCACTTGGATACCACGCTCACTCACAACGTGTCCTAAAAATTGAACTTCTCGTAGCCAAAATTCACATTTCGAGAACTTGGCGTAGAGTTTCTCACGTTGTAGTAATCCGAGAATGCAACGGAGGTGCTTCTCGTGGTCAGCTTGATTCTTGGAATAGATAAGGATATCGTCGATGAAGACTATGACGAATTTGTCCAAGTATGGCTTGCAAACGCGATTCATGAGATCCATGAACACAGCCGGTGCATTTGTGAGCCCAAAAGGCATCACAAGGAACTCGTAATGACCATAGCGAGTCCTAAATGCAGTCTTGTGTACATCTTCATCTCTGACCCTTAGTTGATGATAACCCGACCTTAAGTCGATCTTGGAGAAGTAACTTGCTCCTTGCAGCTGATCGAATAGATCATCGATCCTTGGTAAAGGATATCTATTCTTTATGGTAACTTTATTCAGCTCTCTATAGTCGATGCACAACCGCATCGATCCGTCCTTCTTCTTTACAAACAGGACAGGTGCCCCCCAGGGAGATGAACTAGGTCTGATAAAACCTTTCGCCAGCAGTTCATCCAACTGGGTCCTTAGTTCTTTCATTTCTGTTGGCGCTAATCTGTAAGGTGCTCTTGCTATCGGAGCTGCTCCAGGAATGATGTCAATTCTGAACTCCACTTGTCTATCTGGTGGCAAACCAGGTAGTTCTTCAGGAAAAACCTCGGGGTATTCAGAAATGACTGGAAGATCCTCGATCTTTGTCTTTGGTTCTTCAATTATCACCTGAGCCATGTAAATTACACAGCCTCTGTTCAAACACCTTGAAGCTTTCAGCATAGATACGTCTTCGGGCAATCCGTAATGCGTATCCCCTCGAATGGTAAGAGATTCACCACTTGGAGTCTTTAAAACTATTTGCCTCTTGCCGCAAATGATTTGGGCCTGGTTATGGGATAACCAGTCCATGCCTAGCACGATGTCAAAACCCGCTAATTTGAAAGGAAGTAGAGATAAAGGAAAAGAATGGTTCCTAATGGACATTTCACATCCTTCTAGAACGGTAGAGACGGTTTCTATCGTGCCATCTGCTAATTCTACTTCGTATTTCACGTCAAGGGTTTTGATTGGCATATTTAGTAGTTGGCAAAATTTCTGGTCTACAAAGGACTTGTCAGCGCCAGAATCGAACAGTACTCTTGCAAATATATTATTTACGAGAAAAGTACCTGTAAGCACATTGTCGTCCTTGACCGCTTCCTTTGCATCCAAGCGAAAGACCCTCGCATTTGTCTTCTTAGTCTCTTCTGCCTTCTTGGCATACTTCGGGCAATTACTCTTTATGTGCCCCTTTTCATTACAGTTAAAGCAGGTTGCGTCCTTTATCTTTTTGCACTCCACTGTCTTATGATCCTTGGACTTGCATAGCCCACAGGGTGGAGTCCTTTGTTGCGACTGTGAACCAGACGCAAACCTACACTTCCCGGAGTGAGGTTTCTTGCAGACCTTTGCAGTGAGGTCTTCCATCAGCTTGCCCCTCCTTCTTTGCTTCCGACCCTCTCTTTCCTTCACCGTTTCCACGGTGCTTTTTCCCAGACTTTCGTGAGGTATCATCCTCACGCTTTCGCTTTTCAGCCTCCTTGCTCCTTTGTGTCCTCAGACGGACAGCATCAAGGGTAAGAGACAGGGAGAGGTCAGTAACTGACCTGAAGGTCGTCGGCCTAGAGGCCTTCACACTGGCCTTGATTGCCGGTTCTAAGCCCCCAATGAAACGGGCAATCCTTCTAGGTTCTGGTGTCACAAGATATGGCACCAGGCGTGACATAGTGTTAAAACTTGTCAGATATGCTTGACAATCCAGGTTTGTCATCACCAGTGAGACAAAATCAGCCTCAATCTTCTCAACCTCGTGCTGAGGGCAGTAGTTTTCTTTTATGAGGGTAATAAACTCCCCCCATGACATTTTGTACAAGGCAGACTTACCTGAAGCCTGCACCAGAGCTCTCCACCACGCCAGGGCCTCGCCCTTGAATGACTGGGACACAAACTTAACCACGTCCCTCTCAGCGCACCCGCTGATGTCCACAATCGTGTCCATCTCGTCCAGCCAGGTGATACAATCAACCGCACCTTTTTCCCCTGTAAATTCACGGGGCTTGCATGATACAAAGTATTTGTAGGTGCAACCCTTAGCACTGGACGCATCAGTATATTCTCTATCGCGGTGAACGCTGTGCTCAGTAGACGAATGCTTGTCGTCATCTTTCTTGGGTTCAGAGGGTGGTTTGGAGTGTGTCTTTGGTTTAGAGGGTGGTTTTGACACAGTTCTGCCTTGAGACTCAGTATTTTGACGATCAATCGCTGCCTGGACAGCATTGTTGATCAGAGCCTTCAGTTGTGCGCCTGTCAAATGTACTGACGCATTGTCATAGTCATCTTCATTCGTGTGGCTGTTCTCTCCATTGGGATCCGCCATTGTAACTTGAATCTGTTACAGAAGATAACAAAATTTTAATTTAGGAGATTATTATATGATTGTCTTTTATGACAATTTGTCAACCATGGTACAGAGACCATATTTGGTTAACTTTTTATTTCATTAAATATTAGGATTTGAATATATCCTATTTTAACTATATAAATAGTATGGGCGGCATAAAGCCTAATCACGATGATGTTTTATAATATTAGCCGAGATTCCAGAGAATCAAAGGCATAGAGAGTTGAACCGTAGTTCTTTTATCTCTTTCTGACAGAGAGTCATAGACTACTACTGCCTTTTGTCTTATAAGACAATTATTATGGCCCATAGGCACTACACCTCTAATGGATGTCTTAATATGGTTGGCCCGTAGGCACTACATCACTAATGGATGTTTTGATAATATTGGCCCGTAGGCACTACATCACTAATGGATGTTTTAATAATTCTGGCCCGTAGGCACTGCATCACTAATGGATGTTTTAATAATACTGGCCCGTAGGCACTGCATCACTAATGGATGTTTTTATAATATTGGCCCGTAGGCACTGCATCACTAATGGATGTCTTTATAATACTGGCCCGTAGGCATTGCATCACTAAATGGATGTCTTTATAATATTGATCACCTTCATTGGTGATTTAACCCACGATCTATATATCATTTAGTTGGGTTTTGAAATCCTCAAAGGATTATTGTATAAGAATGACGTGCGCGATTATAACGAATCACATCTGCCATGAATGTTAACATGCGTACAGAGGTTAACAGGGAATCAGAATCTTTTCAGCTGTGTCGTACCATCTTGACTGATCTTAAAAGACCCCAAGCTAGGTTTCACCCCCTTAAGATTCTTTATTAGGCAGATCAATATAAAAGGAATGGTTTTGATTTATTTATATATATATTAAAACAAAACTCATAACATACATTCCGAAATTTCAAATACAATTACATATTGCCCTAAACGGGTCTTTCAAATAATACATACCTCCAGAGAGGTTTTAAAATAAGTGACAAGTCCACGCAGGGACTAATATAAGATAGGTGTCCATGCAAGGACTAAAGATAAGTCCACGTAGGGACTGAAATACGATAAGTTGTCCACGCAGGGACTTATTTTAAAGTAGAAATTACATTCATACTACTATTAAGGGCTAGTGGTCACGTTTCTTCTTCTTGCCCTTTAGTAGATTCGCCAAGCCCTTGAGAAATCCTCGGTGGCTTTTCTTTTCTTCCTCGAACTCTCTCTCCACACGATCTAGTCGATGGAGTATTTCTTCCTGTTCAGGAGGAGAAAAACGTGGTTGTTGCGCTTGATGCGGAACGGGAGGTCTGGGAGGTATTGGATACCCATGAGCTGAGTAGTCCGGTGGTCCCATGTTTCCATGTGCTCCGTCAGGGTAGCGCGCATTATATCTAGCCGACACCACATATGGGTCGCGCTCATAGCCATAGTTGTATTGTGCTTGTGATGGTTCAAACGGGTTGTAAGCCGTTGGACCTGTGTAAGCTGGTATGGGTTGGTCATACCCAAATGGTGGCGAATTTCGTGCAGTAGGTGCGGAGTTCGCTTCTTGTATAGGACTTGAAGGTCCTTCTTCATGTAGTGGCGGATAGTGGCTACTACTAGAATGTCGAGGAGTGCTGAAGTGGTTACCCCCTCCTCCTCGTGTAGACATACGAGCATTGGTCCTCCTACGCCTCGGCGGATCAGGTATTACTGGTTGTGCCGGTGGCGGAGGTGGTGGCGTAACTGCCTCAAAGCGTGAATCCTCAAAGGGATCCTGTGGATGTCTCGGTTGCGATGTCTGATGAGATGGTGTGTTGTACCACTCATGTCGGTCAAACAAGGCCATAAAGCTGTCTGGGCCTTGATACTGCGGACCATGATATGAAGATCCATCAGATACTTCTATCGGATGCGTGGGCGTACCACGAGCTGGTTCAGTTGGATCCTCATCTTCCTCCATGGGATCTTCAGAAAAATGGTCTTGTGGCCCTAGTGGAACAAAACCTGAAGGTTCCTGTATGTAGTCAGCCGGATTAAACTGAGCTACGTAGTATGGACTAGGGTCGTCGTAGTTCCGGTGCGAAACCGAACGTTGTAGAGGTATGAAGGAAGGTTGTGGGTTGTTGGGATTATTTTCTGAGTCTGGCCCAAAGGAGTGCCGGTAGGATGGCGTCGAGCTGTGCGAAGTGGAATGCCTCGCTGGTTCGTAAAGATCTCTTCGTCGTTGTGGCTCTTCGCTTCGTGTCATCGAAGGATGTCTTGTACCAGATGGTCCAGCTTCTTGATCGTGATGTGTCACGATTTCTCCTCGGCCTCTACGTCCCCTTCCTCTTCCTCGGAATATAACAGGTGGCATTTTCCTGCTCCAAAACTTATAAAAAATCAAATCGAAAATGAAGACAAAAAGGAGTAATAATCCGAATTTGTCCTAAGTTCTTGTCTAGACTCAAGTATGTGCAATTGTGTTATTGAGATTAAACACAATAGGATAGTGTTTAATTCACTCAATGTTGGCTCTGATACCAACCTGTCACACCCCGATTTCCACGTGTCTCACCGGTGGGCCCGGTGGGGGATTACCGTGACGATGTTGGCAACAATATAGTCAAACCACACAATTATATAATGCACAGCGGAAGCATAAGATAAATATATAAATTTCAACCTCTGATCATAATATCAATGTATTACAGAGTTGAATATCCACAGTGGATCGAAAATAAAGATAAAGTATTGTTCCATTAGATACTGCAATCAAGCTTGCGAGGCTTATCCCGACGCTAGGGAGCTAATACCAGCCAATTACGTTTAGGTACCTGCACTTAATCTTTTTGGGGAAAATACGTCAGTTTACACTGGTAAATACATTCAACTGACACATTTGAAAATGTTTATTAAAATTGATTTGAATGCACAAGGCACAAACTCTTTTATAACTTGGGAAAATTCATAATGATCTTGTGAACGTTTTACATGTTCTTTTATGCGTTCAGTAGCCCGGGTCGTGCCGGGTTAAAGATTTATAGACACACCACGTTTGCGTAAAACCGTAGTACAGAAACCAACGGCTACGTCTTTTAGTTTTAATGTCGACACTTTATACCGGGTGTACGCCTACACCGGGATGTCGATGGTCGTGGCCATTTCGTAAAATGATGCCAAGGATATCCGGGACAACGGTCATTAAACCCCCCAAAGGCTTATAAGCAACAAAACTGTTTAAATGAGCCAATCATATTTAATCAATTAACCACCTAAGCGATGGAAGTATATAATGCTCAATCAAGCGGTATTAATATACCGTAACCCAAGCCCATATAGGGGAAATAAGTCAAAAGTATTTACCTTTGCAAGTATTAATCCTTAATTTAGATCAAGTCACCGATAGCTTTTACTGGGGCTCCTAATCTGGAACGAAGGTTTTAATTAACCTCTTAGAATCCTAACGGTCCTTGTATTAGCCGTAGCTTAAACCGGTTGATTCCGATATATAGATATGGTTAATTCGCACGAAAAGGCGAAAACCGAGAATGGAGTATGATTTGGCCCCAACAAGTTCAGCGACTCGTTTTATATGGGTTTATAGTTCATACTCTGGATTTTGGGGTTCAAATAATATAATTTGACCCATATCGGCTATTGCACGAAAACTAGTTCCATGAGCCGCACCGTGTGCGCAAATAGGCGAAACGGTTAACTATGAGATTCGTACGCTTATTTCCTAAGTCAATATGCCTTAAAAGTATTTTGGTATCAGTAGGATACCTTCCGTAATGCCCGTAACGAGTTTGAGTTAATATTATGCCCCGTAGGGGCGTTTCGGTCATTTTAAAGACTTTAAAAGGGATTTTCGAGTTCTACAGGAAATCTGAGTTTCCCGAACAGCTTATAAAGCTCAAAATACTTTATTTATTATTTAAAACCAGTGGCAACTGGAATCGGGTCAAAAGACCTTGTAGAACTCCCGTTTTGGCCAAAAAGGGCATATTCGGTATTTACCGAACCGTAGCCATAACCGCAGGTTATGAGCAAGGTAAAAATTATTAAAAATCTTTAAAATTCCCAAACTATTATTTTACCACAGTGGGTAAAAGTTTTGGTGACGAAACTTGGGTTAGATGGGCGTTATGCTAATTGCGCCGTTAATTACAAAACTTTCTTAAAAGTGCGCTTTTTAGCATAACTCTCATTCTAGACCTCGGATTGTTGTGAAACTTTAAGGACATGCTTATAATTTAACAAGCAAGGTTTTGGTCCGTTCACGTGTCCGAAATACTCGTTTTAATTTTAAAAGGCCGTTACGGTCAACTTTTAGGCGAATGACGGAAATACGTAAAAGACTTGGATAACTCATGAACCGACCACAGAGGCTTATACCAATATGTGACCTGGTCCTAAGAGAGTCCTAAGGTATATTTATACCTCACTAAAACGGGTCAGAACTGAAGTCAAAGCAAAAGTCAAACTTTTGCGACATTCGGCTCCGAACCGGTTCTATATAGTAAATGATCGATTCAAACGAGCGCAAACATGCTTATATACTTATTATCATGTTTTATGATTATCAAAACAGGTTCCATAACATATATATTACAGATTATGCATAAATCGCCAAAATAGCTTTCTGTTGACTTTTTAACCGCGCGTTTGACTCGATATTTGACATAGTTAGAGTGGTGATCAGGGGGAACCCTTTTAGAGGTTTATTACCCACATAAATACCAACTCATAACCATTTTTGATTCGTCATAAGACTGAACCATTTGCAAGATATTGCAATGACAACCGTTAGTTACGACGGTTGCGTTTATGAGCTATAACTATGGAAATGTGAAACCAAAATGGTTATGAACGACTTACAGAAGTTGCTTCTTGATTATAGAACAGAAGAGAAGGCTTGGGAGCACTTAGAATGATCAGTAGTTGTGTGTTTTGATTGTGTGAATGGTTATGAACTAAGGTGTGCTATTTATAGCAAATGTCAAGCATGTATGATCATTACAACACCTACAACAGGTCAGGGGTGATGGGTAGATGTCCCCTAAGTGTTATGGGTCGAGCATAGGGTGCCCATGCCCATTTGTTGGTTGTTTGATCATTCAAAAGCTCCAAAAGCCAAGTAGTTACTATAATTCTGCATCTGGGCGTCGTACGCGACCCGCATGGACATTCCACGCAACATTTACGCGGGTCGCCTGGGATCAGAAGATCAGACGCGTAGTTGAGGAGGCTCGCGGCCCGCCTCAACTTATGTTTAAACCTTACGCGGGTCGCGTGAGGTTACATTTTCTGAATTTTTCAAATCTTTTATAATGATTACAGAATCGGGCCATTAATAACGAAATCTTTCGTAATGATTCGCCTGACCTTTCGGATTTGAAGGGGTAACTTTGCGGTTTGGCCCTCGGTTATTTACCGATAGGGGCCTCGTGTTAATTACCCGCATTATTAAGTCCCCGGTTTATTTATTAATTATATTGGAAAGCCTTAACTTTCACTGTTGACGCTTTTAACCCTTCTTCTACGAATTCGATCGTAACTTTCTCGTTTCATATCGAAACTTCGCGAAATTCATATATATATTATTTTAGTGAGGGTATAATACCGTTACAAAGTCTTGGGAACGTTAAAGGGTCACTCAGAGGTATTATTAAACATGTTGACACAGTTAACCCCTGTAGTTTGTAATCTCTCACTTTCTTCCGCGTTTTGTTTTTGTACGATCTATAATTTATTCGTTTGAAGGTTTAAGCATTATTTAGGGATACTATACAGTATATTTACCCTTGCTGACATTTATAACCCTCGAATTTATATACTTTCAAGGTTAGTCAAAATTAGTCCTTTACTCATTATAGATGCCATGTGTAAGCAAATGACACGTGTTAACACATCATTGGACACAAAAATTCGAGGTGTTACATGCCATAATTTTTGTTACAGAAATTACAAATATTGGAGGATGGTTTTTGTAAATAAAAGTGACTAAATATGTATTTAGGAAAACATATATTTAGATGTCACCATGTGTGTGATTATTTGTATATTATGTGTATTAGTTATATTATCTTAGGACTTGAAATAATATAACACATCAAATACCAAGAAATTACAATCCAAAATATTACCAAAATTCCAAGAATTAAATTAACAAATTATACCCAAAACGGTTTGGGTTTGTTGTCATACTTGGCGTTACCTACGCCGATCTTGAAGGCCCTTGTATGAGCACCACTTCCATCGTCGTTGTCATTGTTATGGGGATTCCCAATACTGTTGTGGTTCTCGTGGTTGTTAATGTTGTGTCTTAGCAGTGGCCAGTCCTTATCGAAGTCACCTTCATTTCCATACTGTAGGCTAGGATTACGAGTACCTTGATGTCGCCGTGACTTTTGCCTCTAATGTCGTTGCTTGTAACAGAGCCCTACGATCTTTCACCAAAAGGGTCCATCTTTTCACATTCCGCGTCACATCCTAAGGCACTGCCCATTGTGCTAGTAGTTACTCATTCCACACTCTAGTCAATTGTCATCGTTTATTCCCCGATTGATTCGTAAGAGTTGGCTCCTAGAAGTCGCTGACTGTAGGACCGGTTTCGACCTGAATGAGTCGTTCGGAAGAGCTCTTGTACGTTTCAGAGGCGGAAACTAAGAAACGAACTTGAAAACAGCTAGAAAATCACTTTAATCCTCTTTTACATTCAATTGACAATGTTTACAGTGAGAGGAAATACCGGCAGCACTTCGGTATCAACTGACCCTTTCGTTACAAATGTTGACAGTTTGAGACCTATATATAGTACACGACCCTACCGTTTGAAACCCTTCAAACGGAACCTTATCTCAAACGACCACTATTCAAACGGACATGCTTTTCAAACGGAGACCTATTTCAAACGATGACTACCACTCAAACGGTCACCTCACACATAAAATACATTCAAACGGTCACACCTAATTCTAATTGGACCAAACTAATTTTTGTCTTATATGTAATGATGCAGTGATGATGTCACAATAGTGATGTCATCATCAAGATGATGACATAATCTTTGTTCCAAACCGCAACGAACCCGAGACTCGATATTAAGACGAAGACGACAGATGACTGCACCAACAGACTCCCCCTCAGATGTTGACGAGTCTTAAGTGTCGAGCCTTCACAATCTTCAGACTTGATCTGTCTCTGGGCTTCACTCTCAGTCTATTCTTGCAGGTCTTCAGACTCCCCCTTGCGATATGCTGGCATTTCTTCAGATCATCAGCATCATCAGCATTAGGATCGTTGTCTGGCTTTCCGTCTCACAGCTTTTCATCTTATCCTGCAAAAACTCTACCCCAAAGTAAATTTCTCTCACATATATATCTCAAACATAAACACATGCACTAACTCAGACTCTCCTTCAAAACAAACACCGATTTTCCAATCTGATGAACCACTTTAAGGTTAGATTATGAAAACATTTAATTCCAAACATACACTCCCCCTCAAATATTACTCATCATGTTTAGCACTCGGAATTTTGAAAATTAGCTCTTCAATACCAGTTGTCGAAAATCTTTTTGAGTTTTTCAAAAGTTTATGCTAAAACACACACAAAATCTTTTTGGATTTTTTTTTACATAAGAGAAATAAAATGCAGTAAAGAAATATTTACAAACAATATTTTTGTGAGTTCGTGTAAGAGGATCATATCAGTTTATGAGACATGTCACCAACACCGTTAAGCTTCATTTCATTTTAAGTTTTAAACAATTCACCTAGATTGTCAGTATATTTGTCCATTTAAATTTTCACACAAAGTTCAATTGATCCGAGATACGATATTAATGTTTTAGATACTAACTTATCCGTGTGTCCCACTACTTGAATATACTCCCGTATCCAGATCCCAATATTCAGTCTTACAGGTGAGTATACCACAGATGATATCTGTAAGGGGTTAGGTGCGAAACCGTGAGAGCTCAGGTCAGAACTTCCGTTCAGCAGAGAGATGACGGCTCGACTTTTGGTGGGTCCCCTTTAGAGGATCTTTTTTTTACAACAACAATGACTATCAATTTTATTGTTTCATCAATTTGCTGAGGGCGGCGCTTTTTCAAGCATTTGCAGAAAGTATTATCCGGGGACTAGGTCAGTACTTCCATACAGCAGAAGTCCCGGGATAATACCCCAGATATTACTGAGCATAAAGACCTAGTATCTCAGAATAAGGGACCTTTCAAACAAGATTTCAGGGGTTACCTATATATCCATGCAGTTTTGTTAACCCACAGAATAAGCAAGTTTAAATTTAGGTTTATATCTCGTCACAATCTACTAAATGTGTAAAAATCTACTGACACATCCGCAGTAAGATTGTTTATCACTTTTAAACTTTCCAATTCTTTAGCATGTTGTGATAGTCCACTGATGTACTATCATTTCCTCTTTTATACAATAAAACTCATTTTTGATTTTATCATGTTTTTGGCTTTTTCAAATTTTCTAATGTTTTTGGATTTTCTGAAATTTCTACACCCCCTAAAATGCAAACACATTAAAGAAAATTGAAAACAAACTGTACAGAAATATGACAAACTTGACAACTGATATCAAATCGCATCAATTCGCCATTCTCTAGGCATAAACAATCTGAACTCCCCCTTTCACAAACCATTTTCTCATTTAGATTTCAAAACACTTAAGTTTGTTTTAATCAAAATGATTTTTCCGGAAAATGAGTTTGTTTTACCACTTGTTTAAGTACGGGGATATGGTTCATCATCTTGTCAGTTTTATCAAATATAGTAAATCAAGTACAACTTAATGTCCTTGATTCACTGTTTGCAATCAAGTAGCCTGTACCACTTGTAAAAATAACCAAACAATACCACTTGTAGGTATGTCACCTCTACACAAACCATTTTACCAATCAGAATGCCGATTCCTGCTTCGCACTTACCAACCTGGAAGCTCCGGCGTAGTCCTTTAACCTGTAAATTTTTAACAATTATAAGAATTTTTCATACAAACTCATAATACATGAATGATGCCGATTCCTGATCCATGATTACAAACTTGGGATCTCCGGCAAGTCAGGTTTTTCAATCGAAGAAAATGTCCACCCAAGCCTGACCAGCCTTGGGTGATTTCAATTCGGATTTAGTTGGGGTGTAAGTTGCTTTCTTTGTAGCGTAGAAGTCTTTTACCCCTTTCACCTTCCCATCGACCATCTTTCCGAAAATCTTCTTTACTTTCCCATTAAATGCTTTCTCAACATCAAAATTATCCTTTTCAGAATAATCCTGATTTGAGATTTCAGACTTTCCAGCTTTCCTTTTAAAATTCTCAATCTTCAATGGTGGAAAGTTGTCATCATCCATTGAAGGAACCGAGTTTTCATCACTCTCATCAAACTGTGGCTCCTCTGATTTTGTGGAATCAGATTCATCGCCAGATTTTACCTCGGATTTCTTAACAACCCATTTTTGGTTGTCAAGTTTCACACTACGCCTGTAAAATCTCTTCGAACACTCACCAACTTCAAATGTTGAATTTTTGAAAACTTTAAATTGTTCAGTTGGTGGTTCGGTTTTATCAACAATAACTTCTTTCAGTTTTCCAGAAACTCCCTGTTTTGTGTTTGTCGCTTTCGGACAGTTCCATGCAATGTGACCAGCTTCATTGCATCGGAAACAGGTTCTGGTTTTTTTCTTCACATAAGCTCCATTCTTTTTCTTCTCGGCTAGAAATTCTTGGTTAGATTGTTTCCAGAATGGGCTTTTTGCTTCCTCATCCGAGCTTGTACCTGAAACAAATTTTGTATTTGTTTTAGAAAATTTTTCATTTTTATAGTTTTCTGGTGGAGTAAAACCAAGTCCTTTTTTTGTAGCTACGATTTTGGTTTGGTTTCGTTTGAAAACCAGAACCAGAATTGTAACCTTTTTTCTTGTTTAAACGTTGTTGTACTCTTGAGGTGTAAAATTTAGGTTTACCATTAAGATTTAAATCTTTTATTTCAGAAATATTAATTTCTGTTAGTTTGAAAACCTTTTTTATCAATTCATTTTTGACACCTCTTATTGGAAACTTTTTATCAAAATATAATTTGTCAGAATCATTCAAAGTATATGCAACTTCAAAAGTTTCGTCATTCAAATTAGATTTTGACAATAAAAACTCTTTACTGTAAACCCGTTTTTCCGATGATTTTGAACTCTTTTCGGACGAACTCGAACTCCCGACTGACTGACACGAACTTTCGGACTCGTACTTTGACTCTGACTCCTCATCCTTATCTAACACCTGATCGACCACTCGTTTTATCAGTTCAGACTCATGATCTGTATCGGACGCTGTGAACGTGACGTCAATATTGTCCGGTAAAACATCGGTTATCTCGGACTCTAGCTTAATATTGACCGCCTGTTTTAGTTCTTCCTCATTATGTTTTCTAGGTGAATACCCTTCCCAAATCGGAGGCGGACACTTATTATAACAGATACCCTGTTTCTTACCAGTATCCTTCTTCTTCTTTGGCTGTTCATCTTTAAATGCCTCAAAACCTTCAACTGTTGGATAAATTCTGTCAATTATGTAGTCACAACCTTTGTAACTTTGCAGCAATCTTCTGATTCTTTCATTTTCAGCTGCTTCATTCTCCAACTCTTTCTTCAACTTTGCACATTCTTCTATGTACATGTTGATCTCTTTTTGCTTTGTCATCATGGTAGCATTCAACATCTTCAAAGCTTTTTCTCTTTCTGAGTTAGTCTTCTCTAGACCATTCACATGCCTATTCAATACATCATACGACTTTTTCAAGTTCTTTACATCAAACAACAATTGTTCTTTCAACTTTTCTAACTCACTAAACCTCTCATCTTTTTCTGTACATTGTTTACAAGACTCTAAACATGTAAGACAGGGTTTTGTGACTTCAACGATCTTCTCGACTTCAACTCTTTTTTCAACTTCCACAATCTTCTCAATCACTTTGACTTCTTTCATTTCCTTTGCAGCTTTCCTCTCTTTCAGTTTCTTCAGTTTTTCTGCAAAATAAAATTCAAAACTATCAGAAGATAAGTGAGATTTTCCAATATTAATCTGTTCAATTTCTTCATCACTATCACTTGTTTCTGATGAACTGTTTTCAGAAGAAACAGATCCTTCATCTTCACTCTTCTCTTCATCAGATAACACTTCCATCCATTCCTTCAGCATTTCTGGCTTTCGAATAATATGTGCAATGAACGCTTTAACATTTGAATCAGCTGGAATAAACTTGTCCCAGCTAAAACCTTCAGCCATTTTCTCATCATCTTGATCAATGATGCCATAATAAGCTTTCCTGTTTGCATCCTCGATCATTCTTCCATGTGCCGTCTGAGGTTCCTTTTATTGATGCGGTTGATGAGTGATTTGCTGATAAATGGTTTTCCTGTAATAATCATCTTTCCCAGGCGATTCCTTTTCTCCTCTTGGATGCTGATTCTTGCATTCTCTTTTAAAGTGACCTTTCTCCCTGCAACGAAAACAAACAACTTTAGATTTATCAAATCCTAAGTTAGAAAGGTTTGCATCCAAGAAATCAGTTCTCCCTGTAACCAATCTAAACTTTTCAGCTCTCCTTAAAACACTCGCCAATGCCCACTTGATGTCCATCAATTCTAGCTCATCTGCATCAATCTGGTCATAATCTTCTTTTGTCAACATTGGATTGCCAATTCTTCCTGCAATCAACCCTTCATAAGATTCCAATGCAGTGACCAATAATCCCATATGATGCTTTACAATTTCTTCAGAATAATTTTGACTATTTTGAAGATGTAGAGCTACATTGCACTGAATCGAATGTCCATTTCCAGCAGATGCACTTTGAACACTTGGAGGATTCACTGTTGAGAACCCACTAGTGTTGACAGATCCTTGACTGCTTGGTTCAGATTGATTTCCAGCACTAAATGCAGTTTGTATCTTTGGACTGGCTTCAGCAGTTTGAACATTTCCTTTATAGTACAGTTTGATATCTTGCTGATGAGTAGAACTGTTCATTCTGGCAATTTTCTGCTGTTCCAGATCTTGTGCCTCCAGTTTCTCGATAAACTGTGCAATAGATAACTTTTTAAACTGTCCAGAATTTTTCAATATCATCAGATATGTACCCCATTCCTGTTGTGGTAGCGCATCAGCAAGCTTTTCAACCCATTCTGCTGCATTTTTTGTAATCTTTAACTGTGACATGGTGCGAACCAGATGACAGTATCTTTCAATAAGAGTTTTCGTTGTTTCACCAGGCATGCACGTAAACAGCTCAAATTCCTTCTTTAGTAAAGATGCTTTACTTTGTAGCATTTCCGTACTTCCCTCAAACTTCTTCTTAAGAGCTTCCCAGATAGAATAAGCATTTTCATCGTGTTGAAGCAACACAAATATATCTTCTTTAACAGCTTGTTGTAACAGATTGATCATCATCTTTTCTCCTTTGTAACTCTCTCTTTCTTGCTTCGTGAATTCTGAAATAATTTTATCGACACCCGCTGAATTTTTTGGTCTTTCATATTCAGTTTCGATGCTTTCCCAAGCTTTTAGATGATTTGCCTGCACCCAATTCTCGAAACGTTTCTTCCATCCGTGATAATCTTCAATTCCCATCAGTTTCGGAGGTTTTTGCATCGTTCCGGTTTCATTCTCCATTGTCATGGTCTTTGTAATGTCGGTCGGACTAGCAGGAGTTGTAGCAAACGCGTTGTAAAAATCAATATCCATGATTCACACTTGTATCACCTGACGATCTCGAATTACCTCACGATCTTGAATTACCTGACGTAACACAAACAAACAAAACACGATCAGTTTAAAACTTATCAATTAACAGAAACGAAACTGATACTCGAACCGGTGAATATTCTGTGTGGACCGAATGTTGACAAACTGTACAGACTAAAATTGATGCGAACTGAGATTTAACTTGTCAAAACACGCGAACTACTGTGACCCGGATTAAAACCAAACGACTAGATTCACTACGAACGAACTGATGGACTTTCAAACGACCTTGCCCGACTTCCAACTGATCACAACACAAACTGACTTTTCTTCAAACTGTTTTAAACAAATTTGATGCGACGAGATGGGCCGAGAACTTGCTTCACATGCAACTAAATATCAATGAGGATATTTGACCCCAACAGTGTAACCAATTGATTTTTTTTTAACACTTGATGATGATTGAGCCAACTATATTGAGAAGACAAAAACTCACATGCACAACTTTAATCCCAACAACTTATAAAACGACAAGTCTTTATAACCTTTTACTTTGATTAGATCATTTAAAACAACTAATCACATGGACCACCAAAATGATACCACTAACAGCCGACAACATGACCCAATACCACAACTTTTCACAACATTCAAAGGATTAGGCCAAGATAATGGATCTGACACTCTCAACCATGCATTGGGCCGCACAATGATTCACTTATCCAAACAAGTGATTGTATCGCATATAAAGTCAACTGATTTGACCGAGAATTTTGGTTGTTCTAAAATAATAGGGCCGTACACTTTGAACATTTAATTAGATCACATGGGCCGGTGCTGAATGATCTATGCTTCTCATTGATTGGACCAACGTTTTTCAATATTCAGTTTATTTGACCTTCAAAATAGAATGGACTGACAAAACTTTACTATAATGACCTATGTCATAAAGTGGGCGGCTAATCACAACTATGATTGGTCCGATTAAACAAATGAAGTCACGTGATGGTCTTTAAAACTTGTATCAAAAAGTTGACAATATATAATCAGTTCACATGCAAACTGACACACAACTAGATGAGTTCACATGATGATGCTTGACCGACAACTTTAATAATCACGTTCAATTCTTTAACAAAAGCAACTGATACACTTCTATTAAAGTATCACACAATTCGATGTAATTTTCAAGCGGTGAGTTGATTCAAACGATGGGTTATTTCAAATGATGTGTCAGTTCAAACGATGTGTTATTTCAAACGGACAACCATGTAATTTTCAAACGATAGTGATTCTTTCAAACGATCAGGAGCTATTTTCAAACGATTGGAAGCCAATTTCAAATGATAGGCAGCAGTTTTCAAATGGAAAGCTATGCTTCGTTCAAACGGAAGCCAGATTTCAAGTCATTTTTGCCACTTTTAATTCGAATTTTGAGCTGATATTTTCAAGGGTTTGACAAAACACCATTACACGCACATTGTGAAAATTATAGCCGATTTTAACCGTGAAAAATATCAATTTTATGAAAGAAGGTGTAGAAAATCAGAATTTCAAGCTGAATATGGCAAGAACTCTTCGTCCTGAGCTCTGATACCACTTGTAGGACCGGTTTCGACCTGAATGAGTCGTTCGGAAGAGCTCTCGTACGTTTCAGAGGCGGAAACTAAGAAACGAACTTGAAAACAGCTAGAAAATCACTTTAATCCTCTTTTACATTCAATTGACAATGTTTACAGTGAGAGGAAATACCGGCAGCACTTCGGTATCAACTGACCCTTTCGTTACAAATGTTGACAGTTTGAGACCTATATATAGTACACGACCCTACCGTTTGAAACCCTTCAAACGGAACCTTATCTCAAACGACCACTATTCAAACGGACATGCTTTTCAAACGGAGACCTATTTCAAACGATGACTACCACTCAAACGGTTACCTCACACATAAAATACATTCAAACGGTCACACCTAATTCTAATTGGACCAAACTAATTTTTGTCTTATATGTAATGATGCAGTGATGATGTCACAATAGTGATGTCATCATCAAGATGATGACATAATCTTTGTTCCAAACTGCAACGAACCCGAGACTCGATATTAAGACGAAGACGACAGATGACTGCACCAACACTGACTAGGGCTAAGGACTCAATTGAAGTCAATTTGCTGGTGTTCGTTGTCGGTAATCAGGTTCGTCCTAATACTGAGGTCGGTAAGGGACTACGCTCATCCTCTTATCCATCGATCTTGCAAGTTGATTGAGTAATACACGGTATGTTGCTAGAGAGTTGTAGGGGTGACCATACTTCGGGAACTGAGGCGTCAATCCGTTGGGTTCAAGTAAACGAAGAAAGTGAGGAAGACACAGACCAAGCATTCAATGGTTTGATAACTAAGTCAAGACGTTCATATTAACACCTAACATTCTTATACGGTTCGCTAGATGTTCAGATACATGTTCAGGCAATACTCAATATCATTGAGATTCGTAAGGATTTAGAGGGAAGTGAAAAGATCACGCTCGAGTAGGAGGCAATTATCGCTATGACTCCTATAGATTTGTTGTATTTCTTATTAGATCAATAACATAATAGAACCCCTTTTACACTGGTTAAGCCTCACTGGGACTCACATGCACCCAACATTATTATTATGTGTGCACCCACAATAATATTGTGATTTGCATGCTCATCTTAGTTCCTCCTAACTCATGTCAAATGGTTCCTCAAACTCAAATGTCAAACGGAGGTTGTCAAAACGACAAGATCACAAAAATCTAAGGACTACGACATATTGACAACGCATCATAATGTAAATAAGCAATTCATGTAATTATGCTATAGTGACGAGTGTGTGTTCGTAGGCTACATCATAAGCAAGTGTGTGCTAGTCACGTAATGTATGCAGCAGGTGAAAAGACGAACCTTGCAATTTGGAGCTGAGTGTCATGGTCGTATTCTTGTATTCAGAACTGTTCAGTTATAGTCTAGTTTTATAAAAACATTTTTAAAACCAAGTTCACTATAACCAGTGGCTCTGATACCAATCTGTCACACCCCCAAAATACCACATGCGGGAACCCCCGCGAGGCATGTGACGTACCAAGATCTAGCCACCAATCACATTGAACTCACAACAATATTTCAAATAAAACTCTCATTTATTAAAATAAGCGTTACAAAACATTATTTATTATTCAGCGGAAGCATAATACAATAGTTAAGAATTTCGTAACCCAAGTGTATAAAAAAACCATTAGACTTGTCTCGTGATTCCATGTAACTCGACCCATGACCACTCCAGCATCCCAGACAGCAAGTTCCAATTAAATGTACCTAAGGACCTGCAAGCATGCATAAAAGTGTATCAGCATAACGCTGGCGAGTTCACTGAATTGTTAACCGATTGTTACCAAGTATTGATTCATGTTATGTTGATAATAACTCGATATCGCAGACGGCTCCTTTTTGCCCTTCTCCAATGCTCTATCAAACATTGGTCATGATTTTAAAGTTATTACTTCATGCCCGTCCTATCCAGGTACGTCGTGAGGGTGCCAAACCTAATAACGCTATCAACTAATAACCCTGTTTCCCTACAAGCAACTAGTTCGGTAGTATGATGGGACTTAAGTGACAGAAAGTGAGTGTATTATCCAACATCAACATTTACTGAAAACCGCCTCATACCCCCTACAAGGATATGGGTTTGTGAAAGTCTGTTTGTTACTGAAAACTGCCTCATATCCCCTACAAGGATATGGGTTTATGAAAATATGTTTGTTTGTTTGCCAGATTGATTGTCCCCACCGGACCCATGCTTGTAAAAAGAGTATTGAACTCACCTTTGATTACTCGGTTAGACTTTTAAAGCGATTAGGAGTTGAGGTAGGTTAATCACGTCCTGACACGATTACCATTTAGGTTATTAGTAGTTTCATGTAAGGTACGAAACTCATACACGTATCTACCACGTATCATGAAATCACGTTGGCAACTTACATACTTATACATATTCCACATACAATCACTTGTGATCATAGCACACAACAACTCACATAACATTTTCGTTGACATAAAACAGATTTAATCATTCTCAGATAGCACAAACAACCATTTAGATACACACATAACCACTTATTACGTTTCAGCTTTGATGTTCAGAACTGGGCTGTCTTCAGGTATTTTTATAAAATAGTTGCCCAATTCCAAAAATTCCAAATAATTTACAGGACGTTCTAAATGGCCGTTTCACTTTGTGTAAAAATCTCAAGACCCAAATCATTACCAATTATTTAATAAAAATCATCTACTAGGCTGCAGTCAGATTCGTCACGATCTGACTGCAGTCTGTGGAAAAATTTATTTAAAAATCATCGTCTGTCCGATTTGCGAAATTCCAGTGGGAGATTTTCGGTAACATCCGTGTCCAGCTACAGTACGAAATTCACGACCTAACTCTATCCAGTTTACAGGATATAACGAAAAACATAACATGTAATTTCTGTAGAAAAATCGCAGCTTTAGCTGCTGTACAGAACAGCCCTTTAAAAATAGTAAACGACCTCAGAAAAATGCGATTCCAGCGCCATTTGAAGTGTTTTTCAAATACGTACGTTTTAGACTTTAGAAAATCAGTTTTTCGATAGGTAAAGACCCGTCTACGGCCAACTGAAGTTGGCTGTTTATGCTAATCAGCATTCAGTTTTCATGTTTCTGATATTAAAACGAGTTTAAACGATCATGCAATCCTAGTACCAACGACTAATAGCAAATTAACTCATCAATTATCATCTAGCATATTAAAATCACAACAAACCCTAGGTATAAAACATCATGATCACCGCAAAACGCACCTTTATCACATAATAATCATAACTAACCTTGAGTAGAGATTACATCAACAAGAGGAAGGACTAGAAGATAATCAATGAGGGGGGGGGGGTTGCTCCTGCTGGTGTCGCAAGTAAGAGGAAGGAGTAGGGTTTTTTTTATCTCTATACCACCTGCGTACATACGTACATAATGTAAGACCCTTGCTATTATTTAACAGTTTCCGTATGGTTTACGAAAATAAATATGTAATTATGGATACACATATATTGAAAAATACGGGTTTATTAAAACTTTTACAATTAAAGAACAATACAACGTAATTAATTGAGTTCGTCGTTTAAAAATAATGACGAAACTATGTGCGGAAGCTTGTAACTGCATAGTGTTCGGTTCACTTCATTGCTTGATCGACACCCGGATGGTAGCTACATTCACCTAACATCAAAAACCAACTTAATGGTTAGTTTTGATAACTTAAAAACAAGTATAAACAAGTTCCATACTTTTTATCTACAAGTCCGTTTCGCGTAATTCTTTTTTTTACATGC
Source organism: Helianthus annuus (assembly GCF_002127325.2). NCBI lineage: Eukaryota > Viridiplantae > Streptophyta > Magnoliopsida > Asterales > Asteraceae > Helianthus > Helianthus annuus. The sequence continues at coordinate 120,104,495 of NC_035445.2, read as the reverse complement.
TTCCGTAATTAAATTACGAATCCGTTTATCACCTCGGTTTCATAAAAATCTGATTTATAAGCAAACGACTTAAAAATCCTTTGTGTGATTATTTGACCCGTTACTTTTAACATCATACTACAAGTTTATTAACAATATTCATTGCTGATCGTTTTTACCCATTCCGTGCTTGCCAAAAATTAGCATTTTCGCTTCCATTACAAGGTTTGTATTCGTGTTTACATTCACCGGTTTATTTTGAAATTTTCCAACACTTAGCCAATCTTAATCACTTGCTTTATTTTGACCCGTTTAACGGTTTTTATGCATTTAAGCATCAATTTCACTCATCTCTTTTCGTACTTCACATTTTTACATTTAAGATGTCTACTTATGTTTCACCACAGCTATTTTTGTGGTGAATTAATACAATAAACCGATTATCCCGAGTATTATTTTTCGGTTAGTCATTTTACTAAAAAGACCCATTCTTAGGCATTTGACCCACGAAAGTTTATGCCTATATTCTTATACGTATCAAAAGGGTTACATAATCATAATACAAGTTCCTAAACAATCTCTAGGGTTCGTTTGCCCGCTTTACCCAATGAGGGCTTTTTGGTCAATTTTAATCCTTCATTTTACAATGAAGGACTTTCGCTAATTAATTGACCAAGAATCGTACGTTTAACTAAAAGCTTGTTTATGCGTACCTGGCTCGGGTCAATATATAAACTCGTTTTATACCTTGCTTTTATTAGCCGTTACTTTATAGCGACGCAATTATCCATTTCCGGTTCACTCCTGTGAACATACAACTTAACAACCAACGTTAGTCAATATTGTCAAATGGTGTTATCACCACCATTTGACCCATTTGGCCTATATGACCAAACATTCGCATTTGTTTCAAAGCACGGTTTTTAACTACCCATTCCGGATTTTACCACAAAATTTCCTTTTTCTTACATATTTAACCCATTTCGGCTTACGCCGTGGGTATCCATTTAATCTCAACTTATATTTAGTCATCACGTGACTAAATTACCCTTTTTACCCCTTTTTCCCATTTCTAGTTACGCTATTAGGTAACTTTAAGAAAACTTATAAATTCTTAGTCAATTCATGACTAAATTACCATTTTGCCTCTTTTTACCATTAACTATGGTTTTGATAGTTTTTATTTATTCCGACTCATTTCGGTTCATGTCGGAACCCATTTTTTTTAAACATAATCCATTGTCATATTTATCACTGATAAAATAAACACGTACACTTAAATTGGGTGTAAGCTTTACTTACCTTGCATCCTTGCGAGCTTCATACTTGAACTTGTATCCATTTGACCCATTCATTTCCAAGCTCCTACCAAGCTTGTCAGAGTCAAACTACCATATCATATCCACAAGACGATTAGATTAGTCAACCATTAACATGACCATCACACCTTATGGATTCACACACTTATTCATCAAAGTATGTTATTTATTCAACAACTATTTTTTTTTCATAATTCTTTCCATTCACTAACCGTTTGACCCATTAGTCAAGTTACTTATACAAACTAGTTAGTAAGTGATTTTGAACACTTTAAGCATGTCATATAAAGTGTTATTTGTTCCTAACAATAAATACTTAATGACTAAACAAGTATACGCAATGATATGTCTTTTTCTGGATTAATAATAACATTATTAATGTGCAGCGATTTTCTATTCAGCTGCTGTAATCGACCATTATGACCCATTTAAAGTCCGAACTAGATTAACATGTTCAAAAATGGATCGTAGAAAACTTCAATACCTTCGCAAGCATATAAGGTACACCTTCTAACGAATTTTCTATGATTTTATATGATTTTTATAAAATCAGCACAGCAACTATATTTTCATTTTTCAATCAGCTTTTAAGTTTTCTGAACAGCTGTTTTAATTCACATTTTTTACCTATTTAACAACCACATTTGTTTCTTATGATTGAAAACAGTAAAAATTTACTTCGTAAGCTTTCCGAAAAGGTATAGAACACCCAAATCGGATAAACTGTTGATTTTATATGATTTTTTTAAGATTAGTCAAAATCCATATAAAAAGCTACGGAAATCATGTTTAGGGTCCTTTCAAATTCGACCCAAACCATCAAATGCAACCCATTTCCATGGCTATAACCCTTATTAAACTCTTGGTAATGGTTAGAAACCTATAACACAGTGATTGTAGACTAAGAGATGTCAAAAACATCATCTATTTCAAGAAGTCATCATATGAATCCTAATTTTACCATCTTCTTAACTTCATCTTTGTCAAATTAAGAACTAGAACTAAAATTAACATATATGCAAGTTCTATTTGGTGATTCTCATACACCATCATATTTAAAACCCGTAATATTCCATATCACACGAAATTAGTCAAATTAGCCAATTACGTGTTTCTTTCAAAATTTCAACATATAAACATTCGTTTAGGCATTTTAACAAGCACCTAGCGGGCACGATTTCTATACCTCTTATTTAGTTCATGGCTAATCTTTTTAACCAAGTTTCAATCATTAAATCAAACCCTTATTTCTAGCATTCATAATCAATACCAAGACTTGTATCATAACATCAATTCTACACTATTTCAACATTGAAATTCAGTGTTCATCACATAATTACAACACCCACTTAACGCATGTATGGGTAATTATCAATTTCATAATTTTCATCACTAATTCAACAAGTTATTGACTAGGGTTTACTCCTAGACATGTTTTCATTACTAATTTCATCTAAATATCAATCAATCAAGTTCAGATTTTGATTTCTCATGTTCATCAAAATTCTAAGATGTAACCAAAAGATGAAATTTAGCATACCTTGTGATCCCTTCGCTTAGGTGATCACTAAAATAAGCTTGGATTTCGATTTGGGACTGATTTGGCCTTCCAATTGCTTGATTTTTAGCTAGTTAGGGTTTGGTTGAAGAAACCTTGTTCGCCCCCTGTGTAATCTACGACCAGAACACACACCAAGTGTGTGTTTTGGGTTTTTAATTTTTGTTTTAATAATAATTATTTTCTCACTTAACCCTTTTAGTCCCTCTAGTTTCTAAAAGTTATAAAAAGGTTACTATATCAAGTTCCTTCATTATTTTAAAACACTTAACTAACTAGGTTGATATTCCTAGTTACTTAGTGGGTCCCGAGAGTTATAACCCGTTTTATTTTAACTTCCGTTAACTCGGGCTTCTTATAAACTTATTTTTTTAAAGCATTTATTCTCCTTTTAATTAATATTAGGATTATTTGTTTAAATCCTAATATTCACCTGGTTAATTTTACCACTAACGGTATTTTACCCGTTCATTAATATTAACGTGGTTTGACTATCAAATTTGTTTTCGGGGTGTTACACATAATAATAGCATGAGGGGGTGGGCCGATGTACATGTTGGGCTGGGACTTTGGGTTACGACAAGGTGGAGGTGGGTTAAGTTAGAGAGTGGGCTGTTGGAGTTGGGGGATTTGGATGTGGCTGCGAAAAACGTTGGGGGTGTGGTAGCAAAATTGAAGTTTGTTAATAATAATAATAATAATAATAATAATAATAATAATAATATTATTATTATTATTATTATTATTATTAAATTTAAACAACTAACAACATTAATAATATAGCTAAACAACTCAATTAATTTATATATGTTAATCAAATTACGGTTCGGGTCTCATAAGTATCAGGTTACGCGAGTTGTGCCTTGGTTCAAACGGTTTGGGTTGGTTAAATCAAATAAACTAAGTTATAACATAACATAAACACATAACGATAATTGACTCAGGAAAGATACCTGATTTTCCGAGATGTCACATTATCCCCAAGTTGAAAGAATTTTCGTCCCGAAAATTGAATAAGCAGTCTCATAGGAGTGGGGTGATAGATCAAGATGATTGTGGATTTTGTGAGGGTGCCACAGTTTATCTATTGACTTGCTCTAAATCCGCTCTTATTAATCATGTTAAAGCAGTCTTAACACAATCGTGTTTTAAGACAATGGTACAAAAATTCATTTTATATTCCAGTGTACCTCCTAACGGTTTTTTCATTATCGATCGAATGCCTTGCAGTGTTTATTGCTTTTTCATCTTCGATCGAAAACAGTAGTTCTTTGATGTTCCATGTTCAATTGGAAACCCTATGACGTTGTTTAAATCAAATCTTCAGATTTGCTTCAGTGCGCTTTCATTTGATTTTCAAACACAGTTAACTTGTTCGGTCACCGCTATTATTGAATTATGTCATTCACTACGACACCTTGTGGCGTCGATGTAAACTTGTAGCTTGTGCTAATCATGGTCAACCATTTCATACGAAACTACGTATATTTTACTTTTGACTCATCATTTAAACACTCTTAATGCAACCATGTATTAAGACAATGATACACCAGATTCGGTTGTTTTTCATTCCGGTGTATTCTCACAATTCAATAATGTCAACACACTAATTTTATCCATTTATGTGTTCGAAAGGTAACGGATCATTTTCACGTCACTCTTACATTTGAGCTTGCTGGTTCTAAGTTCATCTAGCGGAATGTTATTGTTTCTAGAACTCATTTGCATATTGTGAACGATTGTTTGGAATTCTACCGGTCAAAACTCCTCTTTTATTGAACCCCTATTAACTAGGTCACACCAGATTATACATCTATACGTCTCGTATCTTTTGACATCAAATTCTAAAACACATACCTTTTAACCGATGGGTTCCTATTTTTGTAATATGTCCTTGGATTCACCTGATTTGAATAAATCTTGTTTCGGTTTCGTGGTTAACCACTTTGGTATTATTCATATCTATACACGCATAACGTAACCCTAAGGAGTTAATGTAGTTTAAAATTTCAAGGATGAAATTTTCTTAACAGGGGAAGAATGTGACAACTGTCAAAATTCCAGGTATCCGTACAATTATTAGACGATGATTAATGCTTCATGATTGTGCTGATTTACAATTTATGACATGAATTGCTTTCTGATTATTACTATCATACATACATGTGCATCATTTATTGCAAATGACATATCATTAATGCATGAAAACTTTGTTGATTCAAATGATGCACGAAACAAAGATAGCACAGTTATCAGACAAATCAGAAAAATGTTGACGGAGTTCAATGCATAGACAGACATTGTATTGAGACGCAGAATGAGTCAAAAACCAAGAGTTACACTAGTATAGTGTGTAGGAAAGTAAGGATCACAAAACTGCCTACCTAGTGATAGTTTAAATGCAGGAAAGTGCCTAAAACTCACACCAACTGCAGAATTCTGCAGTAATCAGCAAAATTCAGCAATTAAACACTCTAATATCATGCAGAAATATGGTTAAATGGTCCTAAATGCTTTCCTAAGTGTCGGGAATCAAAACTGTCACAAAAAGGGAACATAAAGCTCACTAAGCTGCAAAGTTTAGCACCTTAACGAACCGGTAACCAACCGAACAACCGGACACTACCCGAAACACCAAATTTTCACTAGAAGCATTGTTTTAGCATTACCAAGCTAGTTATGGTCCCCGAACATCATAACACATTATATAACAACTAGTAACTAACTAACCTAACTAATACTTGAATTTTAACCATATAACCTAACTATTGGTTACTACCTAGCCTAAGACCCCCCCCCCACCTACAATTGGCCAACAAGGGCCCTTCATGTGGATTTTATTTGCTTAATTTAATAGATCATGTTTCTCTTTATAAAACACAAGAACCATTGGAAAAATATGTGTTGATGATTATAAGTATTAACTCCACAACCATAACCACATCTTTCTTATTCATCACAAACACTTCACGCTTTCTCTTCTCCTTCCCATTGGTTTGGCCGAACACACACCACCACACACCCATCATTATCTTTCATTTTCCATCCAATCCATACATATACAAAGGTGCTAGGAGGTGTACAAGGAAGCTTGGAGTTCTTGGAAGTTGAAGGACCTTTCTCTTGTGCTTTTATCCACTCCATTTCATCTAGTGATCATCCCTAGCCTTGAGCTAGTAGTAAGAACACTCTACACTTCATTTTACATCTTATTTTGTTGGTTAAAAGAAGATACAAGTTGTTAATCATGAAGAATACTAAGAATCTTGAACTTGAAACTTGAACATAAGACAAAATACATAAGAAATCATGATGTTTATGTGTTGTTATGCTTGTTGATTGTTGTTTACTCATGATATTGATGTTGATCATCATGTGATCTTGCTAAATAGTGATTAAAGACATAATCTAGCAAGATGAGAGGATGGTTATGTTAAGATCAAAGTGATCATCCTCATGTAAATCATGAACTTGAAAGTATAAGTTGTTTTTCTTGTAAAGTGATGAACAAAGTGTGTGTAAAGTCTTGTAAATCTATGATTTCAAGAATGATTTTTCAAGAAATCAAGTTAAAAATACAAAGTTTACTTAATCTTGGTTCTTAGAGAAATTAACCACATTTTTAGTGGTTAATCAAGTGTAGGATCGTGTATTTACCAAGAAGAATCCAAGAGAAATATTTTTAGAAAAATGATTTACAAGTTGTGAAAATCTAATTTCATCAAAAATAAAGTTTTTAAACAAACAACCACACTTTAAAGGATAACTAGGCTTACTAAATACACTAGTAAGTTACTACACATTTTTGTAAATTTTCAAGTTCATGAGGTAGTAGTTTATGCTTGACTTTGGCAAATTGGTAAGTGTAGATTGATTTGTTGTTGATTGTATTGATTTATAAAAAAAAATGATATGCCTTGAAGGCATGGAAATAGGGGAAACTATGGCAAAAATTTTCTAAAAATTAAACACTTAGAAAAATATTTTTGAACAAATATTCACAAGCATCTTTTAAACCATGAATTTTCATATAAAGATTGCCATAATTTTTGTTACAAAAATTACACATATTAGAGGATGGTTTTTGTAAATAAAAGTGACTAAATATGTATTTAGGAAAACATATATTTAAATGTCACCATGTGTGTGATTATTTGTATATTATGTGTATTAGTTATATTATCTTAGGACTTGAAATAATATAACACATCAAATACCAAGAAATTACAATCCAAAATATTACCAAAATTCCAAGAATTAAATACACAAATTATACCCAAAATATTGGAGAAACCGAACAAGGAATATAACTTACAAAAATATTCCGGAATTTAATTCATAGGTATATTTTGGTAAATAATATTTTGGACACAAGAAGAACAAAAATATGATTTTTACAATTATTACAAAGATATATCATATTTTTGACAAGGAGAAAATATATTATTTTTGGTAAGTAAAAATATATATTTACTTGGAATTAATGGAAGATACATTATTTTTAGGAGAAAATATATATTTTCTTGAATAGACATGAAATACATTATTTTTGGGTGAAAAATAAGTTCATTTTAAGTTAAACTTGAAAATATATATATTATTTATGTGACTTATATGTAAGTATAAATGTTTTGCCAAGGGAAAAGTTATAAATAATTTTTCTATGTAATATTTCTTAAAATATATATTTTGGGAATATATATTGATGTATTTTTATTAGAATATTATTCCAGAAAAGTTAATACAAAAATTAAGTATGAGATACTTAATAAACACAATAGAAATACGTATTTTCGTACGTATAAGTGAACACCGGAATACGTCACCGATACTGGGCAGAAATATACCAGGATAAGAATACGAATACTGAAACACCCATCCTTGGGGAAATATTCATGTACAAATACATAGGTATGACAAGTTAAAATATATTATTTTAACTAATATTCCAAAATAAAGTAAATATAATTTAAGTTAAAATATTTATTATTTTAACAAATAATTATATAACTTCGAATAATATTAAAGACATAAAGGAATGTAACTCAAAGAAACTAATTAATACTAAGTCAAGGCACGACCCGCTCGTCTAATAGACCGTAGTACGTTGTAGGTAGTCGGGTACACTAGTAGCAGCTTGAGCTATGTCAGATTGAAGAACGCAAAACTGTGAGTTCATGTCCCCCTTTTCTTTTAACTGTTTTCGGTTTTATAACTTCGGGGGTGAAGTACATGTTACAAACTGTTTACAAACGTTTATATGTGGTATGGTTAGCTAAGAAAAGGTACTGCTAAATCATGTGAGTGGTGGGTACAATGCTTAAGACCATTAATTCTCGTAGTAGGACCGAGGGATATGAGTGATAGATCTATTTGGGTGTAGCGAGCCCACACCCATGTGGACCGGGGTTTGGCCCATGAGGTGACTATGTCTTCAAACTGAAGCCCGGTGCAAAATCTGCTAGGTTTGAGCCTTCCTGCATCACGTCACACATATTAATGGCCTTGCAAACTATTAATGATCTATTTTCCTTGTTTGCTTTCATACCAGGGTTCACAAATACATTCTTACTTATAATGATTACAAAGTTTACTCGAGCTCCACACTAAACACATGAACTCGCTCAACTTTTGTTGATGTTTTCAAACTACATGTATTTCAGGAAACTAAGTATGGATCTGGCGGGCGTGGAAGTTTTCAAGTGTTGATTTGGAATAAAAGATGTCATCCGGTGTCGAATGGTTTGGAGTGTGTATCCTATCCTAGGTAGGATACATATTCCAAAGCCTAGTTTTCATTAGTGCCTTTTGTGAAGTCCTTACGGAACTTAAAAGTTGTTGGTGTTGTAATCTGAATGCGAAGTCTGTGTTTTGGGATTTAAAACAATGTTGCATGTAATGTTTATAAAACTCTTTATGGATGGACATCTTGGTTTTATCATATAGTTGTTTGTTATGGTTGAATGCAATGATATTAAGCAAGTCACACATAATCACGCTTCCGCAAAAGTCAGGGTGTGACACAATATATTTAAAAAAATTAAGTTGAGAATCCATTGAAAATATGAACCAATGTTTGCCCATATCTGAAACACTCTTTGAGACATTTAGGGTGTGTTTGTTTTTTCAGAAAAACCTTTTCTGACATCTTATGTCTGCACCGCGCAGACCACGCGCAGACGTTTGGCTCTGCAAACCGTTTATTTAGAAGACATCTCAAACTTCTGCACGTCCTCTTCCATGCCGACATGGTCCAATGTTTTCCCACCTCTTCCAACCCTCTCTCCACCCCTCTCCTCCTCCACAGATTCTCATCCATCTCTACATTCACCACAAACTCGATGCAAACTAGAATCAGATTCTCATCCATGTCTACATTCACCACAAACTTGATCACCACTCCACTTTCTGTAGCAACAATAGTGAAAACCATATCTTACATCACCGGATCCGAACTTCTCTCCCTCAAAGAACGCGCCAGCGTAGCCATTCTTGACGTCAGGTTACCCCTTCAATCTGTCTTAACACTTCAATCCGATTGATTATTAACATATGTTAGTTAATTGCAGGGACGATTAGAGGAGTTACGCCGGTCATATTGCCGGTTCACTTCACTTTGCTAGTGATTCGTTTCAGGATAGGATGTCGAATCTTGTTCAAACTGTTAACGATAAAGGGAAAGATACCTTGGTGTTTCATTGTGTCAGGTGTGTGTTGTTGATGATTGCTGGATTTGTGTTTTATCAAATTGGCTTGCTCCGATTCCTGAAAATCTATGAAGCTGGTGTTAATGGTGGTTTTGAGTGGGTGGTTTGTAGATCTGAAATGTTCAAGAGAAAGGGGTTTGGGAGAAGAGAAAGGGAAAAAAGTTTGCAGATTTGGGGTAAAGATGTGAGATAATCAAACACTCTTTTAATATTGATTATAAATAAGACTCAATTAAGCGCATGGTTCACATTAGCATGAGCTCACTATTCATCTGTATATTGATTTTTTAATCTTTTTTTAAAGTAGTTTTGATTGGTCGAGAGAGAAAAGGCAATAATAAATGTATAAAAATATTACTTAACTGAAAATAAGAGAGAAAAATAATAATTTTTAAGGTAATTATAGAAACGGAGAAAAGAGAATGACTATGAATGCTCTAAATAGTGAACTTAGGGGTTCTTTTGAAATTTATATGGAAATTAACATGTGACATCTTCAAGGTCAAGAATACCTTAGGGTGGAGGGAGTGGTTGCGGGGACTTGATCGGGAAGTGAGGTTTACCGCGCGGCAAGGGGATGCCACCCCTTCGGTGACCCATCTTCGGTGAATGGTGAGGGACAAAAACGGTGAGTATTCACCGATTGGGGAAGAGGAGAGAGGTGGGAGAGAGAGGAAGTTAATGGTGGGTCCTAATCCCTTCCAACCAATCACAAATTTATCTTTAAAAAAAAATTGTTTACAACTCTTCATGTGTTTGACCATTGCTAGTGATCAGATGCAAAATAGGGAGTGAAGTAGGAATTTAACATGACATGACATTATTGGTTAAAAAATAAGTTTACCACTCTCCAAAATAGTGACGACTCGGAAACAAAAGAAAATGATTACTCAAATATTGCCATTACATTAGTGACACAATAATTTGCTACAATGACATCATGTGCTTTTGCACAAATTGTCACATCTTGATAGCCAAAAAAATGCATAAAAATGGCCACAAACTCCAAAACGTTTGTAGTATGAACAAGGCAACAAAACAAAGAATGGTCTTTCCAAAAGAACTAATAAACCATCTCTTTTGGCTTCCCATCCCAATTATCTATCTTAAATGACGAAGTCTCTAACATTTTAAGCTCTATTTTTGCATTTTTCACGCTCTTATCCATAACAAATTCTGCATTTTTCATACTCCAAGCTCTCATTTGTGAAATGTTGACGCTTTGAGTCCCATTGTTGAATGCAAAGAGATGAGCATCTTCATAGTTAACAAACTTCGGGTAAATCCGACTTGTGATACATGCCTTGCCCTCTGCTCCAAAACTCTCGATAATCGAATGGTCAATCTGTAAATATTCAATAAACAAGGGGTTCAAATTATAAAATGACAATGTACTATGTATTTAGGTAGTTACGACATAAGCTAAACTTTGGATAGCATTTACGTACCAAGTTTCTGAGTGAGATCTCACTGTATCGAGGATCTATGTCAACAAATGTACCAAAACTTGTTGTGTCAATGCTATTTCTAACAGTAGACCTTTTAAGGAAAAAAAAAAATATGAGTTTAATTCTTAAAACTTATTAAGTGTAGGTTTAATTAGAGATGCACAAAAAACATGGTTCCAGACCCGACTCGGAACCGGTTCTTACCCTACCCGACCCGCAGGTACATACCGATTCCAGACTCGGGTGTAACAAAAGGAACCGAATTGGACCCGAATCGGAACCACTAGACCCGGTTCCAGCTCTACCCGATCAAAACCTGGAACCGAACCAGCCAAAAATCAAAAAATACCCGCTCAAAAACCCGAACGTACCTGGAACCGGTTCCTACCCTACCCGGTTCTTAACTTTGTTGACCAAACCCGGACCCAGGTCCTATCCGGTTTTATGTTCTAAAAAAAACCTGATTTGTGCATCTCTATGTTTAATTGTTAATAGTTTATCAACATATGAAAAACTCTAACAAACCTGCTAAGATCGCTACACATGAGCACCGAGTATTTTCCATTTTGGTTTTGGAAAACCCTAAAGAAGATCGCGGTTTGCTCATTCAAATCGTTAGATGCCATAGCCAACAAGCCAAAAGGCCCTAACGCGCCCACACTAGACGCATCCCTTTCGGTACAAAGTGTTTGTGGATTAACCGAACTCGTATCCACCACCTCAGCTTCTTTCAAATTTTCCAATTTGAATGAGATTATAACATCCGCCTAACAATTAAATATATATAAAAAATGGTCAAGAGATATACGACTAGAGGTGGGCAAAAAACCCGCTTTTCTTACTGAGTAGAAACCGAAAATCAAACTAGTTTGGAACCGATTAAACCTGTAGGTTTAAGACCAACCGGACCCGCAAAACCTCAATCATTTTTCACTTGGGGAACCGGTAATAAACCGGAACTAGTTTGGAACCAAACCGATCATTTTCACATGAAAACCGGCTTGGGCAAAAACCGATTTTGAGTTTTGTTGACCCTAACCGAGACCGGATTAGAAAAAACCGGTTTGTGCGCCTCTATTAATTTAACTAGTGATGCATAACATACAACTCCAAATGCACAATGTACAAACCTGAGCAGCAGTAACGCCTTCAATTTCAAAAACAGAATGAGATGCAAGCTTCTTGTTTTCAAGCCTCACTTCATTTTCACGAAGTGATTCAATCTCCTCCACAGGCCATTGGATCAGCTGCCTCCCACTTCCGTCCAACCAGACGGCCCTCGGAAACGACTGCAAAACAAACATATCATACATAAACGACATCACTTTTAGTTCCGATGATCGCCCGATCAATACATATTAGTAAAAAGTGCGGTAGACGTGCTACCATTCATTTGACTTTTCTCTAATAACTTTGGTTTATAACTTTAAAAAAAATTGAATAAACACCGTGTTAAAATTTCTTTTAGACATCCCGGTATGATTTTAGTTGAAAACCAAGTTTTATTTAAAATAATGTGTTTTTATAGCAGGCTATAGGCTATACGAGAGTTTAGTTAAAAACGGAGTTATACTTAAAATAATGTGTTTCTATAGTAGGCTATACGAGTGCTGGTGCAATACCTATACTGTGACGGTCCGAACCGATACCAACATCAGTATTGTCGGAACCAGTACCGGTATTCATTTTGTCGGGATTTCGATATTGAAACGAATGTACTTATATTGTAACGAACCGAATCGATACTGAACGAATTATTGCCATGTCGGACGAATACATTAGTTTATTTATTATATTTATAACAAATTAATAACGTACCTGAAGGCCAGCCCATCCCTTTTCAATATCATCTTGTTGAGAATCATATTCAGGAACCCATGCCCACAAAACCCTTCTGTTCTTCACATCATCAAAGAACGATTTAGAAGCATAAAACCGTCCATAATCATACCTCAAATCCATTATGCTTCCGGTTAAACTCAACCCATTTTGCGGCAAAAAGTTCTTAAAATCAGGAGTATAAGTCCCTATTGAATACCAATCAATCCCTTCAAATCCTGTTTTCATTACATGTTTCACATTACCATTATACACGGACGTATCAACTCCGTTGGTACCGTTCATCGCCACCGGAAAAAAGTCGGGGCATTCCCACGTTCCGGTGGCGTCCGCTTCAGCAAGCGGGTATTCGTAACGTGTCCAGTTTATGAAATCGGTACTGGAGTACATAAACGCCATACCGTTGTTGTCGCGGTCACCGCCGACAACCATGCGCCACACGCCGTCGTGGCCGCGCCACGCGGTGCTGGGGTCGCGGAAACAGTCGTCTTTGACACCTTCGGGTGCGGTTAAGATTGGGTTTCCGGTGTATTTGACCCATTCGCGGAGGAATGGGTCGGAGAGGTTTTTCGGCCACGCCAGGTCTTGCACCTGGCGGGACTGGGAATCGCTTCCGGTGTATAGCATCACCGGAACGTTTCCCGGAAGGATTGTGGCGGATCCTGACCAACAACTGTTTATGTCAGCTTCGTGGCTCGGGTAAATCGCCGGGTCCAGATGGATCCAGTTGACCAGGTCGTATGACACGGCATGACCCCACACGATCGTGCCAAAAGTGGCCGCGTAGGGATTGTATTGGTAGAAGATATGATATACTCCTTTGTATAACAACGGTCCTGCAAATATAAAATTACCATTTTACCCTTTGTCGCGGTTATGCATCGCATAGATGAAAAATACATTTTACTAATTTATTACTATGAATTATTTATTTATATTTTTATACAACAATCTTGGTGTCAACATTGTCTTTTTTCCTATTTTAGTAAGTTTTTGGTTCCAAGAAAGTGACATTGTCAAATGCTTTAAAACAATGCAACCGAATCTAACACTAAAAAGAATACATACAACATAAAACAAAAAAAAAAATAAAATAAAAACTCACCATTGGGATCTATGAATATCAAACCAAACGACCAGGATCATCCGTATCGGTATATGAAACGAAAAACAGAAAAAATCAGTTACTGTAAATATATATATAAAAATGGGAAATCCCCCACCCCCAACACACACACCCAACCACATACCATTCATCCAGTTGCTTGGTGGTTGAAAATGGTACCCGGTTCGATACGGTTGTTCATATTTATGGGCCGGGATGGATACCCTAGATATTATGTCTTTAAGATTCCGACCGTTGACTTCACCGGCTATGGTGTCATGGACAAAAACAACAAAACATACAGCAAGAAACGAGAATACTAACTTGTTCATGCTGTATGTTTGAAGTTAAGGTTGTCTGAGAATAAGGATGTTGTCGAATGATTTTGGGTGTGGTCCATTTTGTTGCTTTTATAGACCCAGTTGATTGTTAATAAATGACTAGAGCATCCTTCAAATATGAATTTATATTTTATTGGCTTATGGAGCCACTTGAATATAACTTGGAAATACCAAACCGCCATAAAAAAGGTTTAACAATTTACAAATGTTGCTTGCTTTACAATTAAAATATATAACTTATATTTAAATAAGTATATAAATTACTGAAATAGGGGGTAAAAGGTAAATTATAAGAACATGTTTTCCCACAGGGCAAAATAATTATAAATGATAGGATAAGGTATTTATTTATTTTTTGCATGAATGAGATAAGGGTTTTTTTTTTCCATTGTACAATTGAGATAAGGTATTGGGAATCCCTAATTAATGACACAATTGGTATGGGCATGAAGCAAAAGGCAGATCATGTAATATTTTATTGGGTAGCAAATCCAAACACATGAGGGTGGATCCATCTTACAAGTAGAGGAAAAAACACCCCTCTCAACTTGTCCAACAATATTTTTTTCCTATGTTAGTATCAGAATTAAGTTATATTTATTTTCTACATAACTGATATATGCAGACACACTCAATTAGTAGAAGTTATAAACGAGTTAGGACACGTTCAATACACGGTATAAACGAGTTGAGTTGTTCGTGAATTATCATAGACTCGCAAAACTAATATTCAGTAATTAAACAAATTTGAGCTCGAGTTTCATATACCAAGTTTGAGTAGGCTTGCAAATCTTGAAGACGTGTTTATATAATTATAATAAATTGTCTTTTATAAATAAATATTTAATTAAATAATAAGTATCATTATATATAAGGTTTTGATTAAAGTAATTAAACATTAAACATTACTAGTAGAAAACCCGTGCGTTGCCGCGGAGTCGATAATATGGGACGTGAACATACCACTAACTTTCCATCAACACTTACCATCTACAATACCCTGGTTTGAAGGGTGAAAACCACTTACGGTAGACACAGACTGCGAGCCACTCGTTTACTATTCTAACCCAAGTACTGGTCCAACCAACATCAATTGTCCACCTGAGCATGGCATTTAAGTAAATTAACGTTCGGATTGGGTTGTGTTTATCAAAGATATTGGATTGATATAAATATATAATTACTTACTTTTTCATGGTGTGATAAGAACTCCAACCAATTAATAGCATTGCAAAGTACATAGCTCGAGTGGCAAAAACAAAATGGAAGAATCCGAAACCATAAGGAACATCATCTTCTTCATGTTTTTCATCCTTTCGAAACTACAAATACACGCATTTTCATTAGAAAAATGTCTATTAAAATCTTGAGCAAAGTAGTTTATCAAAATTTTGGATTTGTTCCCTAGCTTTCCAAAAGTACACAGATTATCCTTGTGGTTTGCACTTTGTAACGCATTTAATCCCTAACTGAGCATGCTAAAACCTTTAGATTTGTTGGCTAGGGACTAAATGCGTTACAAAATGCAAACCATAGGGACCATTCGTGTACTTTTGAAAAGCTATGGAACAAATCCAAAATCATGGTAAACCACAGGGGGACCATCCGTTTACTTCACTCTAAAATCTTGTTAAATTGAAGTTGGTTTTATTTTTACCTGAAAGCGTTTGGAATCGATTCCTGTTGAGAACGTAGCGATCACCGTTGCAAGTAGTGCAACAACAAAGCTCTGTAACAATAAGCGGTGCCATTTAAATATTTAATACATTGGAACACTTTATTAATTTAGCGAAACGCATTTTGGATGCTTACGATGATGGTTAGCCAGTCTCTTGAAGCTTCAGAATTCCTTAAACATTTGTCGTCTGCTGGTTCACTGTAAGCACGCCCGCATATGGTTAAGTTTGAATCATAAGCACGTGTTGCAAAACAAGATTCAATAGTAAATGTGGTAAAATGGGCAGGTTTGGTAATGGGTCAAAAGGTTTTTAATACGTGTTCAAATGGGTCGTGTTGACCGTTGACCCTTACACATTCCCATAAACGATTAGTGTGTCATCATATATGAATAAAGAAGTTATTATATTTATTATTAAACTAATGGACTGTAATAGTTATCAGCTCAGTTCAACGTCAACATTACAACTAGAAATCCCAACACGAAGAATGGAATCTCCTACGAAGGTGGATCAAAACAGACCATGATCTACATGGGTACGGTCCTTTGAGAAGGAGCATGGCCCAAATTCTATCAGGGTCATAGAAACACCACCGTATTAAACGTCCCTTTTACGGGTCAAACTCGAGTTGCTACCGGGCTATTAACCTCGCTAAATGCCCAGCAACAGACCGGAACAGTTCCTTTAGTGCTTAGAGCTAAAGTTTCGGCGAGAATTAAGCTTGGTAAGTTAAAATTACCGAAGTTTAAGCCGTTGGTGAGGTGCTGGGTGAACATGAATACGTTATCTACTGATAATGTTATCAGAATCAGCGATAGCAGTTGCAGTTTCAAATTTAGGTTATAGATTTATAATTCTTTCGATTTATTTCCCGTTGTTTTTCGGGATGGTTATCTTATTATTATGTTGTTATATTTGTTTGTTTATTTCTTGATTTGATATTGAAGAGAAAGAGGAGGATCATAGATCGGTTTTTCCTCCCTTCTCTATGTTGGAATTCATATGTATCTTAGCAGGTGTTTATGATGTACGTTTTGATATCAATCATATAATAAAGATTCTTATTTGTTTAAGGCTTTAAGCAATCTCATTTGACCCGTTAGAAAGAAACAACAGATCCAATTTAGTCAATCAAGCCCGACCCGTTTAAAAGCTTACTGTTGTAACCCGAACCTATTACTAAACCCTCATTTTTTGCTAGGTACATAGCACGGTGGATCAAAATAAGGTTTAGATTATGTATTATATCAAGGCCCTCATATAATCCGAAAAGAGGTCAATTCATGCTTTCATAACTTTAAACTTTAAACCACTCCTATATATACCAAAGTAATTAACAGTATCTATTACTTACAGCAATAGCACTTTCAATGTATCAAATATGTAAAAGGGTTTGGTATCTATAATTAACAGGATTAGTTCAATAACTACACACGCACATAGAATATAAGCAAAAGTTATGTAACAAAATCAAATAGACTTCTAAAAGGGCACCTTGTCAAAATCCCAGATGAAGCTTAAAGCATCAATTATTCGATTAGTTCGAACTAAAATTCAGCATGCAATTGAATGTTGTCAATCAGAATCCTAGATGATGACGATCAGAACTCAAGACGACAAACACGCTCAATTAGTAGAAGTTATAAACGAGTTAGGACACGTTCAATACATAGACGGTATAAACGAGTTGAGTTGTTTGTGAATTATGATAGACTCGCAAAACTAATGTTCAGTAATTAAACGAATTTGAGCTCGAATTTCATATACCAAGTTTGAGTAGGCTCGCAAATCTTGACGACGTGTTTATATAATTATAATAAATTGTCTTTTATAAAATAAATATTTAATTAAATAATAAGTATCATTATATTCAAGGTTTTGATTAAAGTAATTAAACATTAAACATTATATATGTTGTTATATGAATGAAACTATAATTAAAAAAATAATATAAATAAAATAATTATATATTAAAAAATAGACGAGTTAAGCTCGAGTTTAGACGGACTTTGTTTTACTTTATTACACCCATATACATAGCTATTCTAAGTAATGAACTATTGAACTGTGATCACCGTATAAGGCATTTCCATATAGATACGGTTGGTCCAACCATTTTAGAGGCCTAGAGCAAAGAAAATATTAGAGCCCTAGAAACAAAAATAAACTACTCAAAACGGGTCCAATATGTCATGAGTAAGCTGGTCAAAATGTGTCTAATATGTTACAAATAAATGGGTCAAATAATGATAATTCTACAATACAAAAGGAACGTTTTAGTGACAACTAAAATTAAACAAATGATACATTAGACTACCCGTAGTGGGTTTTTTTTGGCGTTTTTCCCACATAAAAAAAAGTCCCATAATGCCCCTCTACCGCCCCCAAGGGCGTTTTTCTTCAAAGTTTTGCTTGGGGCATTCCAAATGAAATCAAACACCTGATGAGATTCTTTTGGCCAATCTTATCACTACACTCATTTTAAACATTAGTTTTAGTTAAAAAAAAAAATAATGGGTAATAATTGCAGGGGCATTATATCACTATACCCGTTATAAGACAATGCTTCATAATACCCAAAAGCTTATTGGACCGCCACATGGCGGATAATGCCCAAGGGTGGGGTGTTATCTTCCCCTTCCCACTACATATGATCTTAAAAGATAATAATGATGTTCTAATTTTACCATGTAACTCAAGAGACCTAGCCCAACTATTGTTGACTTTATTGACTGCCATGTGTATAGGATTAGTTAGTTTGTTAATCAATTAGTTAGTTAGTTTATGATTGGTTCAACTTTGTATATATATACTGGTAGCTTGTTAATCAAGAGTAAACTGTAATGAAATCTTGTTAATTCATTTCTCATTTCAATTTGATCTTCATACACAAACATGGTATAGGAGCGTAAAGCTCCATCTGATCCGCATTTCACTTCAAGAAGCGTAAAGCTCCATCTGATCCGCATTTCACTTCAATCTTCTTCTTCTTTTGATTAAATCATCTCATTCGTTTTTGTTCAGATCTTCAAATTGATTTCATTTGATTGATTTTATTTCGTTTTGTTCAAATCTTCAATCGACTTCATTCGATTTTGTTCTTCTTTTATATCATTTTGCCCTAATTCATCCTATTTTTACCTAAAATCATGTCCGATTCAATGAGTTCTGCAAGAACAGTTAACAATCAAATTGATACTTCGAATCCACTGTATTTACATCCGTTTGATCATCCTGGCATGATATTGATCTCTAAGTCATTCGATGGATCTGGTTTTGCTGCTTGGAAGCGAGCAATGACGATTGCACTTTCAGGAAAGAACAAATTAAGCTTCATTAATGGAAGAACTGTTGAACCTAACAACAATTCTAGCGATTTTGATATCTGTCAATGTTGTAATGATATGGTGATTTGCTAGATACCGAATACATTGCCTCGAGAAATTAGTGAAAGTGTTCTGTACACGAACACTTCATCTCAACTTTGGAAAGAACTTAATGATCGCTATGGTCAAGCAAAATGGAGCCAAATTTTATCAACATCAAAAATCTTTGTGTGAAATCTCTCAAGGTAACAATGATATTTCTACATATTTTACAAAGATCAAAAGTATTTGGGATGAGCTGAATTCTTTGAATCTGATTCCTTCTTGTGCTTGTAGTTTTGCTAATCTTTTGGCAAAAAGAGAAGAATATCAACGATTGGTACAATTTTTTAATAGGACTAAATTCTTGTTATGATTCAGTTAGAGGCAATATTCTTATGATGCAGCCTATGCCATCTATAAGTCAAGCTTATGCTCTTTTGATCCAAGATGAAAAACAAAGAGAAATTCATTCTCCTAATCAATTCTTGGCTGAATCAGCATCAATGTACTCAGTTTCAAACATCAGAACAAAATAAACATGAAAACAAGAAGAGTTTGGTTTGTTCTCATTGTAAGAAACCAGGCCATACAATAGCTAAGTGCTATAGGCTTCATGGTTTTCCAAAGGACTTTAAGTTTACTAAGCCAAGAAAGTATGCTGCAAATGTGTCAATGGAAGAACAAGAGTTATTTGAAGAATCTGCTCCTAAGACAGTTAACTCCAACAATTGTTTTTCTGTAGAGCAATACAAAGAGCTTATTTAATTGTTGCAGAAAACACAATTAGCCTCTACATCATCAGAAAACCATCCTGCTTTTACCACCAAGTCTGTCAACTATGCCAACTTTGCAGGTACTTTAGCTTGTCATGTTTGTCAAATATTTTTCATCATGGATATTAGACACGGGCGCTAATGATCACATGTGTTGTGATGACAATTTTTTTTTTCAAACGTTCAGTTGCTTCCTGAACCAATTCTTATCACTCTTCCTAATGGTCATCACATTACAGTAACAAAATTTGGTACCATCCATTTGAATCCTGATCTTTCTTTGTTGAATATTCTTTATGTGCCACAATTCAAACACAATTTGCTTTCTATTTCTCGTTTATGCAATGATACAAATGGATTGTTATTCTTTTCTAACAAACATTGTATATTGCAGGCCCCTTCAATGAAGAGGCCACTGGTCCTCGGTGAAATAGTTCAAGGTCTGTATGTTCACCATTCTAATAAGACAACTTCATTTCAAAATTTTGTTTCTGTTCCTTATCAATCTTCTTGTAATTCTGCTGTTAACAGTCAAGTTTGGCATTGTAGACTTGGGCATTTGCCATTTTATAAACTCAAACAATTACAATTGTTTTCTGACATTCATGTTGATCATCTTGACAGGTGTAATGTTTGTCCCAAGGAAAGACAACATTGTCTTTCTTTTTCACAAAGTCATACATCTAGTAGTAAGATTTTTGATCTCATTCATGTTGATACTTGGGGACCATACCGTACTGCTACTTATAATGGGTACAAATATTTTCTTATTATAGTAGATGACTTTAGTAGGACAACATGGACTCATCTTTTGTCTCATAAAAGTAATGCTTTCAATATTCTTCAAGGTTTTTTAACAATGGTTGAAACTCAGTTTGGAACTAAATGGGTACAAATATTTTCTTACTATAGTAGATGACTTTAGTAGGACAACATGGACTCATCTTTTGTCTCATAAAAGTAATGCTTTCAATATTTTTCAAGGTTTTTTAACAATGGTTAAAACTCAATTTGGAACTAAAGTTAAAAGCGTTAGATCTGATAATGCATTTGAGTTGGGTTCTGGATTTGCACAAGAAGAATTTTTTAAGTCCAAAGGCATTTTACACCAAACCACATGCGTTGGTGTTCCACAGCAAAATGGAGTAGTAGAAGAAAACATAAGCATCTTTTGGAAACAGCTCGAGCTTTATTCTTTCAATCAAATTTACTATTTAAATTCTGGGGTAACTGTATTCTTACAGCCACTCATCTTATCAATCTTTTTTTCCCACTCCCATTCTTAATAATAAATCTCCATATGAAGTTCTTTTCAACAAACCTGTAGGATCGTTGTTCGACCTTAACGAGTCGTTCAGAAGAGATCTCGTCCAATACAAAAGGCGTAAACAGACGTATCGGAGTTGAAACAACTTGATATACACATTAACTGTCTGGTTTATTTATCTGAAAGCTTTTTACAGGCTAGAGACACTTCGACAGCACTTCGGTGTCAGAATCAGGAAAGATACAAATGAAAGATCAAGCACACATATATATAGGCAATCCATTTCGTGCGAAATGGATATCTGCCCATTTCGTATGAAATGGACATCTCCATTTCGTGCGAAATGGACTTTCCATTTCGTGCGAAATGGCTGCATCTCATATGTTTCTAGTTTTTCGTGCCCTGATCAATCTAAACTAATACAAGACTCGATACAAGACGAAGTCGACAGACATATGCACCAACAGACTCCCCCTTGGATGTTGACGAAGTCTTCAGTGTCGAGTCTTGAGTTTGTCAACCCTTCAGTCTTTATCAGTCTTCATGCTCTCTCTAAAATATTCTCCATTGTAAGTATCATCAATCTTCTCTCTTCACTTCAAGAATCTATACTTTCCCTTGAATGTTGATTTCATAAATTATTCAGCATTAACAACTTCTGTCTTGAGTATTGTTCCAGGATCTGAATCTAGCTCTAACACCATCAGACTCCCCCTTTCGATAAGCTGGGATCGCAGTCTGGAATATGCTATTTCCTTAAGATCGTATCCTGGCTCAAACTCTGTTTAGACTTTCACAGAATCTGAAACATCTCCTGGCTCTCTGTAGCAACAGGATCAGAAACCTGGCTTTAACCTGCAGAATCCTCAACCATTTGTAAAATAAACAATTTTGACATTTATAAGCTTCTTGAATTTGTAACTTTCAAAATTTTGATTCAAATTAATTAACCATTTAATCATTTTAGATTATTTCTCATCTCAAACAAACTCTTCCAACCCTGTTGTCCAACATATTTAGCACTTGGAATTTTGAAAACCAGCTTTCCAACAACAGTTGTCGAAAAGCTTTTTGTATTTTCAAAATTTCATGCTAAAACACACTTAAAATCTTTTTAGGATTTTATATTAAAAGAAAAATAATAAGAAATATTTACATACAATATTTTTGTGAGTTTGTGTAAGAGGATCATATCAGTTTATTAAGACATATCACCAACACCGTTGATCTTTATTACTCATTAAATCTTAAACAAATTCACTTCTGATTGTCAGTATTGTTGTCCACTTAAACTTCTACACAAATTTCAATTGATTCGAGATACGAATTAGTGTTTTAAAGACTAAATTACTCATGTGTTCCACCTCAGAATATACTCCTGTATCAAAATTCCCTAGATTCAGTCTTACAGGTGAGTATACCAATCTGATATCTGTATTCGGGTTAGTGCGAGACCTTGAGAGCTCAGGTATGAACTTCCGTTCAGTCAAAGAGATGAAGGCTCGACTTTAGGTGTGTTCCCTTCAGGGAATCTTTTCTTCAACTGCTATTGATTCATATCTTTTGATATTTTTCAATTTTTTAGCAGAGGGAGAGCTTTAAAAGCGCGTAAAGTATTATACGAGGTCTACGCCATTGCTTCCGCAATATCAGAAGACCGGGTATAATACCCCAGATATCAAATAGCATAAAGACCTAGTATCTCAGAATCAGACAATTTCTCAAACAAGATTTCAGGGGTTACCCATATATCCGAGAGATGTTCCTCACGAGATAAGTAAGTTTTGATTTTTATGTTTATATCTTGAAAACAATTTACTAACTGTGTGAAGCCTACTGGCACATCATTAGAGAGACTTGTTTAAAATCATTTTTACTTTTCATTTCTTTAGCATGTTGTGATAGTCCACTGATGTACTATCATTTCCTCTTTTTCACAACAAAAACTCGTTTTGAATTTTACAGTGTTTTTGAATTTTTCAAATTTTCAAATTTTTTCTAAAAATTTTACTCCCCCTAAAATCAAAAATATGTTTCAATTTTTGATTTTTCAAGGAAAATTTGAAAAATAAACTGTACAAATAAAGTGACAACTGTTGTGAATTGCTTCAAATCTCCATCCACTTAGCATAAACAATCAGAACTCCCCCTGACAACAAATTATTTTCCCATTATGATTTCAAAACACTTAAGTTTGTTTTAATCAAAATGGTTTTTCCGGAAAATTAGTTTTGTTTGTCATTTCACAAACATGGGGTTTATTTCATCACATTGTTTTCTCATTTACTTGTGAAAATTACCATTTTGACCTTTTTCAAGAATTATCCTACTTTGTAAGAAAGTTAAAACAATAACAACTTAATGTCCTTGATTAACCACTTGTAAGTCGAAATATCACAGTTACCATCCTGTGAATTTTTCAAGAAAGATGCCGATTCCTACTCCCCAATTACCAACCTGGGAGTTCCGACAACTCAGGTTTTTTATTTAAATAGATCCACCCAAGTCTGACGGACCTTGGGTTTGCCAATTTTTTGTTTCAAATTTCCGTTTGACAATGATGGAAAGTTTGCATCATCGATTGTCGACACGGAATCATCACTTTTTACCTCAATTTGTGGCTCCTCTGACTTTGACAAATCAGATTCATTGCCCGAACGTGGCTCCTTTGACTTTGATGAGTCAAATTCATCGCCAAAACGTGGCTCTTTTGCTTCCGAAGAAACAAATTCATCGCCAGAAGATGGCTCTTTTGTTTTCAAGAAAACAAATTCATCGCCATTCTTTATTGGAAACCAATCCTTACAAGGTTTAGGTTTTCCAAATTTGTCAACCTGTGACATGAATGATCTTTCACAGTTTCATTTGTACTCAAAAACTTTGATAAAGATTTTGTCCGAAAAATTAACTTTCTTTGATTTTTTACCAGTTTGATTAGTTAACTTTTCTTTCTTTATCATCTCTTTTGTCCTCAGATTTGTATCTGATGAATTCATTTTGCTTGACTGACCATCTTTTGTTGAGCAAATCGATTCATCAGAACTTTTATCTGAATCACCAGTTGTACCCGAGGACAAAATCTTTTCAAGATACTCCCTCGCTTTCTTTCTTTTCTTTCTCACTCTATCTTTCTGCCCTTGTGAAAGTTTTACTTTCTGTTCTTTCTCTTTCTGTTCTTTGGGCTTTTCTTCAATTTTGACTGATTTCTTCATCTTTCCATGAGATTCAGCCCTCGATCTTCCCTTTGATCTCATTGGGCAATCTCTGGCAATATGACCTCTGATTTGACAGTCATAGCATCTTCTTGTTTCAAAACTCTTATTCTGGCAGTTAACAGCAATGTGTCCTTGAAAACCACATTTGTAGCACACCCAGTTATCGTACCATTCACCACTTTCAAACCAAACACTTAGATCGTGACATTGTTTGGCCTTGTGGTAATCCTGACTTCTCCTGTAAGCTTGATCTGACTTTTGAGCACTGTGGTCAAACCTGCACCACTCATTACCAACTTTTTGTGAGTTTTTATTTTCAACTTTTTGTGGTTTGTTATAATGATTGGATGATTGAACTGATGATCCTTTATTGTTGTTTTGAAAATATTTCGAAATTTTAACATTTTGTTTTTGTTCTACATTCTTCTTAAAAGGTTTTTGCTTTGAGCATTCACCCTTTTCAGTAGACTGTAAAACAGTTTCTTGAAATTTTTCTTTTAATTTCAAAAATATTTTCTTTTTCTCATTTTCATCATCAGATTTATCATCACAATCTTTAACTATGACTTTGTCATAATTTGTGACATTGTCACTTATTGGAATTTCATTGATCGGTTTTGGACATAAATGATTTAGAAACAATGACGAGGTCACAAAACCTTTCAATTTCTTTTCTAACTCATCAATTTTATTTCTAGCACACTCAACTTCATTTTCAAGTTGAGTGATTTTCTCAAGATGAGAATTTATTGCCTTTTCATTTTCAATTTTATTTTTATCTAAAACAGATTTTTTATTTTCTAAAACTTTTATTTGACTTTGAAATTCTGTTTCTTTTTCTTTTAAAACTTTGTTTTCTAATTTTATCCAAAAAACATCTTCTTTTTCTAGAATTTTTATTTTATTTTGAAGTTATTTTTCATTTTCTTTTAAATTTTTATTTTCCAATGTCAAACTCTCCACATCTTTCAAGAGTTTGACATTGTTTGCTCTAGATTGATCACATTTTGAGCATTTCTCAGGCATCTTTTCAACATCAGCTTCCTTCTTAATCTTGAAAGCTGGATTTTCTTTAACCTGTACCTCTACCACTGGAACTTTTTCTTCAGGTTTGACTTCACCGTTCTGTGACAACTCAGTTATTTCTTCTTGTTTAGATTTTTCTTGATGAGCACTGTCAACCTGTTTCGTCTCGGATTTGACAATTTCTTCAACATTTGCTGCCTTAAGATTCTTCTTTTTCGCAACTTGTTTATTTTTGAGCTTTTTCCAATTTAGCTGCAAAAAACATATTATACAAATCAGGTGAAAATAATCCTTTATAAAATTCAAGTTGTTTAATTTCTTCACTTGCATCATCACTCTCTTCATCTGATGAGAGATCAAACACTGGTGCTCTTTCTGAAACAACTTCTGAAGCCTTTTCAACTTTTTCTGAACCAACTTCTGAAATCTTTTCAGCTTTCTCTGAACCAACTACTGTAATTTTTTCATCTTTTTCTGATACAACTTCTGAAGCTTTTTCTATTGAAGCTGGTTCTATAGGACTGTATTGCTCAGATTCGTAGTAAAAATATGCCAATTCTTCTTCAGACTCCATGTTTATGAATTTGAACTTTCTCACAAACCAACTTTCAAACACATTAGATCCTTATACAATCACAAACAGACTAGAAATCCAAATCCAAGCAAAATGATGTAAATTTTGTCCAATTCATGTGAAATGAAACAGCTTGGGGTCAATTCGTGCGAAATGAAGTCAATACTGTCCTTTTCGTGCGAAATGAAATCTTCTTTCCAACAAAATGAGTCACTTTCAAGCGAAATGGGTCCAATGTGTCCTTTTCGTGCGGAATGGAATTCTGATTCACACGAAATGGCCTATTTCGTACAAAATGATGTCTCTTTCAAGCGGAATGGCAAATTCAAACGAAATGGAAGTTCATTTCATGCGAAATCATGCTGATATCATCCAATCGGCCGGTTTTTGACAGAATTGATCAAGATTTAGGTCGATTTTAGGTCTGATTCTTTCAAGGCTTTGTTAAGACAGTATTTCGCACGTAATATGTGAAAATCAAGACATTTTGACCGTGAAATCTTGTTTAATTTTGAAAAATCTTGTAAAAGAAGGTGTAGAAATCAGAATTTTCAGTGTAATCGAGCTAAATCAGTAAAAACTCTTCCTCCTGAGCTCTGATACCACATGTAGGATCGTTGTTCGACCTTAACGAGTCATTCAGAAGAGATCTCGTCCAATAAGAAAGGCGGAAACAGACCTATCAGAGTTGAAACAGCTTGATACGCACATTAACTGTCTAGTTTATTGATCTGAAAGCTTTTTTACAGGCTAGAGACACTTCGACAGCACTTCGGCGTCGAAATCAGTAAAGATACAAATGAAAGATCAAGCACACATATATCTGCCCATTTCGTACGAAATGGACATCTTCGTTTCGTGCGAAATGGCTGCATCTGTCACACCCCCAAAATACCACATGTAGAAATACCGCGGGGCGTGTGACGTACCAGGATCTAGCCACCAATCATATTGAACTCATAGGTATATTTAAAAAAACTTTCATTTGTTAACATGAAGTGTTACAATATTACAAATAAGTTACAGTGTACAGCGGAAGCAAAAATTCATTTGTTAAGTATTTATAAACCACATGTAAAAGCCATTTGTCTTGTGTTGTGTTTCCATGTATCTCGTCCCTTGACCACTCCAGCTTCCCAGTCAGCAAGTTCCAGTCAATATGCACCTAAAAGCCTGCAAGGCATGTAACAACGAGTCAACAACAAAGTTGAGCGAGTTCACAGTTGGGTGTTCGTTTTAAGTTGTTTCCGAAAACATTGTTTGTCTTTAGCTGGCTTACTTGCCGTGGGGGTTACCCCATAGTTGAAAATATGATTAACCGGTTTACCCTGTTTCCCAAACATATCCATAGTTGGTGGGGGCTTCCCCATGTTAACCACTAGACCTGTTTACCATATCGACTACTGACTGAAATAAGTTGGTGCCCTAGTCAATGTCTATCATCATTGACGTGCCATAGTCCATTAGTCCACGCCCGTCCTCTGCGGCACGGTGTGACGCTTGTCAAACCTAATAGCGCTATTTAACTAATGACCCGCTCGCCATTGGCCTCGGCGAGTAAGTCGATACAAAATGAGGGACTTAATGATAAAGTTTTTGGTCTAGTATACGTGTTATCACCCTTCAATAAAGAGGGTGTGTACGTAATCCTCAAACCAGGAGATTACGCAGGTTTCGATTAAGTTCTTAGTACGTGTTGTCACCCTTCAATAAAGAGGGTGTGTACGTGTTCCAAACCAGGAGATCACGCAGTTTCAGATTAAATCCTTTACCCATTCCCAATCCTTAGGGAATCCCATGCCTTGTAGAAAGTGTGAACTCACCTCGGTTTGCTCGGTATGCTTAATTACTTGTGCACAACAATTTAATCAAAGCCTATAGTATGCACGTATACAAAATCAGTTTATGTTTGTAACGACTCAAATGAAATCCAACATCACAAGGTGTGCTTGGGCAACTATTATCGAGTAACACACAAACAGTTCATCAATCCACACAAGATTCCAAGTTGTTGATGCATTTATTGTCTATCGCCTTCGTCAATCCGAGTCGTAGTGAAAAGCCGGAAGGAATCAAGCGCATAATGTCATATTTAGTTAGAAATGGCAAGGTGGCAAACTTGTAATTAATGTGAACTTTCATTAAATAGCCTTGACCATATAAATAGGGGATTATGTCACTAGTTTAGTTAGTTCTTGAAAGAGTTTAGGAGAAGACTTTCTAGAGAGAGAAAGTTGTATATTTGTGATTCTTGTACCGTACACGTCAAATTTAGCAATGGAATCACATTAGTAGTACGTTATCGTGTGTTCGGTCACGTTCGTTCACGGATTCCGCACGTGAAACGTTCGTTACGCAATCGAACGGTCTCAAAAACGGTCCTACAATTGGTATCAGAGCTAGGAGCTCGATTGCTTGATCAAACACATCGTTCTCGTACAGATTTCAGCGATTTCAGAGGCGATTCAGATCCGATTTCACCTATTTCTTCATCTTCTACCTACTTTTCACGTTTTTCATCATTTTTCATCAAATTGAACAGGTTTTCACGGTCCGTTTCGTCTGATTTTTGGATATGTTGTGCGTATAGACCCGATCTACAACCTACCAAGTTTCAGATCGAAATTCCAAGTAGTTTTGGAGAAATCGCAGTTTTTCGGGTCCGATTCGCGTCAAACAGGTAGGACCGCTCGTAATGCAATGTTTTGGTTCGCTCATTGATCACTGTTGTGGTCCGCTTATTCAAACAGTTGTGGTCCGCTCCAAAGGTTTCAATTGTGGTTCGCTTTTTAGTCAAATATAACAGGCTCGCTGATATGTCACATGTTGGTCCGCTCTTTTGTCATCTTCTTCACGTAATTGTCTGATCATTACAGACTGTCGGCGGCAGGTTGTTGAAATTGTTAGCAGATTAATTGCAGGGCCATGTGCACAATTGTTGACTAGTTGTTGTTTTTAATTGCACCGCCCAATCACTTTTAAGTCACCGGCCCATTACATGGTTGAGGCCCTATAATTGTCGGATGGTTGTTATTGTTGTTAATCGGTAAGTGGTTGTTGGAAGTTATCATAAAAAACGGTCCAATTACTGAAGCTCTAAAGCACTTCCATTTAAATTGTTGTTGTGCAATTGTGAAGCCCAAAGTCACCGACCCACTTGTTCACAGATCCTGTTTGGCCCAATCCCAGCCCAACATCACTGCCCATCACCGCCCAAGTGTAAAGTATTGGTTACTTGTTTGACACCGCCCATTTGTTAGTTGATTGTTTTGTTGTTATTAATGTGCCGCCCATCAAAGTTTGACCCAATAACATAATAGTGATCACTCAATATTACTGACCCATTGTCGGCTGTTTGTGTAATCACTGCAGGTTGTTGTCTGCCACAATAGTAGTTAAGCGGCCCAATAAAAGCAGGAAATTCAAGGTGTTTGTCAAGAATAGGATCCTCGCCCGAGAGAATCCTCACTCGATTTGTTGTTGCCTAATCTTTGTTATTCGATCGAATAGTCGTCTGTTTGTTCGAATTTCATTATTGATTGAGAATTCATCATTGTGAATCTTTTGATACCGAAAATGGATTCTGAAATTTATACTACACTGAACAAGTTCAATAATTTTTCAGGTATCGATGGAGAATCGATTGAAGAATTGATCAAAAGATATATCGAGTTGTATTGGGAGATGGTGAGATTGAAGATAACCAAGACTAATGAAGAATGGGTTGATAAGTTGGGAAATGCTTTACCGGGTGATAGTTGGAGAACGTTTTTGTCAGATTTGAGGAAGATATACTTAGAATTGAATTTGAGCGTGTTCATCGAGGAGATTAAAGAGCGAGAACATGAACTTCAAAAGAATAGTAATGTAGAAATTGATGAAGCAAAAGTCAAATCTAAGGAAATTGTTCAGGAAGAAGAGCAGGTTAAAGAAATTTCAGCTATCAAGGTGGAGAAGAAAGCTGAAACTGTAAAAATGACCGAGAAGTGCTTAGACTGTGAAAATCTGAAATCCGAAAATGCCAAACTCTTGAGGGATTTAGAGAGTTTGACATTAGAAAATGAAAATCTTAAAAAATCAGAAAATGTTTTGAAAAATCAAATACAAAATTCAGAAAATGAAAAAATAAAAATTGAAAAAGATTTTCAAAGTCAAATAAAGATTTTAGAAGATGAGAGAGATATCTTTGGTAAAAATAATCTTGAGAAACAGATTGAAATAAATTCTCATCTTGCTAAAATCATTCAGCTTGAAAAAGAAGCTGAAAGTTATCGGCATAAAATTGCTGAGCTTGAAAATAAATTGAAAGGTTTTGTGATTTCTTCAGCGTATGTGAATATTTCGTGTCCAAAACCGATCAATTCTGTTCCAATAAGTGACAATGTCACAAACTTTGACAAAGTCAAAGTTAAAGATTGTGGTGAAAAATCTGATGATAAAAAGGAAAAGTTTCAGAAAACTGTTCTGCAATCAACTGAAAAGGGTGAATGCTCGAAGCAAAAACCTTTGAAGAAGAAAGCGGAACAGAAACAAAAAATTAAAAATGAGAAAATTGTTCAAAAAGATAATAAAAGCTCATCAGATCAATCATCCAATCAAAATGAAAAATTACAAAAAGTAAAAAATGAAAATTCAAAAAATGTTGGTAATAAGTGGTGCAGGTCGAACCACAGTGCTCAAAAGCCAAATCCAGCAAACTTGAGGAAGAAATATCACCAAGCCAGACAATGCTATGATCTGAGCGTTTGGTGTGAAGGTGGTATACGGTACGATAACAGAGTGTGTTACAGCTGCGGATATCACGGACACATTGCTGTTAACTGCCAATACTGGAGTTATGAGACCAGGAGGTGCTTTAACTGCAACATCAAAGGTCACATTGCCCGAGATTGCCCAAGGAAATCAAGTGAAAGATTGAGGGTTAATTCTCAGAAGTTGGCAAAGAAACCAGTCACTGTCAAGCCCAAGGAACTAAAAGTTTCAGAACAGAATGTCAAAGAACAGAAGGTCCAAGAACCTAAAGTTCTAGAAAAGAAAGTGAAACTTTCTCAAGGGCAGAAAGACAAACTGCGAAAGAAGAGGAAGAAGGCCAGAGAATATCTGGAGAAGATTTTGTCCTCGGGTTCGCCCGACAGATCGAATAAAAGTTCTGATGAATCTACTCCCTCAGCTGTAAAGACAAGCAAAAAGAATTCATCAGATACAAATCTGGGGACAAAAGAGGAGAAGAAGAAGGAAAAGGTCGGCGATGAATCTGACGTGCCGAAGTCAGACAAGCCACCTTCAGGCGATGAATCTGGATCATCAAAGTCAGACAAGCCACAGTCAGGCAATGATTCTGGTATGGTAAAACCAGAAGAGCCATGTGTTGAGGTAAAAGTTGAGAATTCTAATTTAACAATGGATGAGAAAAATTTTCCACCATTGTTGAACAAGAATTCAAAATCACCCAAGGCTGGTCAGGCTTGGGTAGGTCTTTTTAAATGAAAAACCTGACTTGCCGGAGCTCCCGGGTTGGTAAGCGTGGAGCATGAATCGGCATCCTTCTAAATTAGTGTTTGAGATTTTGCAGGAATTGTCGGAGATCCCAAGATGGTATCGTGGATCATGAATCGGCATCTGTCTAAAATTCTAATCGGTAACGTCAATCAAACAAACGGTAAAAAGGTTTGTTTGTGTTTTTCTTACAAGAGGTATTAGACAAGTTTATGTTTTGCAAGTGGTACAGAGGATTCTGAACTGCAAATGGTAAATCAAGGACATTAACTTGTACTTGGATTTTCCTACTTTTGTGTAGAAAACAAGGTGATGAAACCCCGAGTTTATGAATGTCACACAAAACTAATTTTTCCGGAAAACCATTTTGATTAAAACAAACTTAAGTGTTTTGAAATCATAATGGGAAAATAGTTTGTTGTGAGGGGGAGTTCTGATTGTTTATGCCAAGTGGATGGAGAATTGAAGTGATTCTCATCAAGTTGTCAAGTTTGTACAGTTTGTTTTCAAATTTTCCTAGAAAATCAAAATTGAAACATATTTTGATTTTAGGGGGAAAAAAATTTTTAAAAAAATTAGAAAATTTGAAAATGTCAAAAACATTAAAAATTTAAAAATGAGTTTTGTTGTGAAAAAGAGGAAATGATAGTAAATCAGTGGACTATCACAGCATGCTAAAGAAATGTAATGTAAAATGTGATAAACGGTCTCACTGATGATGTGACGATTGGTTTTTGTACATTTAGTAGATTTATTCGGGATATAAACCTAAAATTTCAAACTTGTGAAATTCGTGGGGAACACTACATGGATATATAGGTAACCCCTGAAATCTCGTTTGAAAGGTCTCGTATTCTGATATACTAGGTGTTTATACTCTATGATGTCTGGAGTATTATTCCGGGACTTCTGCTGAACGGTAGTTCTGACCTAGTCATTGGCTAATACTTTCCGCAAAATGCTTTAAACATAGCATAAAGCCCTCAGCTGATTAGACAATAAAATTGATAATCATCTGTTGTAGCTGAAAAGATCCTCTAAAGGGGACACACTGCTAAGTCGAAGCTGATATCTCTCTGCTGAACGGAAGTTCTGACCTGAGATCCCTCAGTTCTCGCATTTAACCCCTAATTTATGTACAGATATCATTGTAGTATTCTTGCCTGTAAGACTGAATATTGAGATTCTGGATACGGGAGTATATTCAAGAGGTGGGACACATGAATCGAACTAAGTTCATAAAACACTTAAATAGTATCCTGAATAGATTGAAAATTGTATGAAAACTTAAGTGGACAACAATATCGTCAATCAACGTGAATCGTTTAGAACTTAAAATGTCTAAAAGCTTAACGGTGCGTGTGATGTGTCTAAAAAACTGATATGATCCTCTTACACAAACTCACAAAAATATGTTTGTACATATTTCATTTCTGCATTTAATTTCTGTCTTTGCATTTATGTTTCTTACTTTGAAAAATCCAAAAAGATTTTCGACAACTGATGTTGGAGAGCTGACATTCAAAATCTCAAAGGCTAAAGATGATGAACAGACGGTTTGGTTAATTGGTTTGAAATGTTTAAGATGATTCATTAATTTGAATCAGATTTTGGAATGTTTCAAATTTTTGATCATTTTTAAATGAAAATAATTCTCAAATGTTTAGTTGATTCATTAAGTTGAATCACAACTTTATTTGTTTGTAGTAGAGAGGTTGAGATGTGCAGGTTTCAGAAATTGTGGATACGGAAAGCCAGGCGTCGATCCCAAAAGCACGGAAGCTTGACGAAAGGGGGAGCCTGAAGAATCTGAAGAAAGAGCGCAACGGAAGCTGAAGACAGATCCACCGGGATTCTGTTCAAGCAAGAAGAAGATTCAAGAGAGAGAGAAAGACAAGTTGCTACGAGTTTCACTACGAGATTGACTACGGCAATATCCAAGGGGGAGATTGTTGATGCATTTATTGTCTATCGCCTTCGTCAATCCGAGTCGTAGTGAAAAGCCGGAAGGAATCAAGCGCATAATGTCATATTTAGTTAGAAATGGCAAGGTGGCAAACTTGTAATTAATGTGAACTTTCATTAAATAGCCTTGACCATATAAATAGGGGATTATGTCACTAGTTTAGTTAGTTCTTGAAAGAGTTTAGGAGAAGACTTGGAGAGAAGACTTTCTAGAGAGAGAAAGTAGAGAGAGAAAGTTGTATATTTGTGATTCTTGTACCGTACATGTCAAATTTAGCAATGAAATCACATTAGTAGTACGTTATCGTGTGTTCGGTCACGTTCGTTCACGGATTCCGCATGTGAAACGTTCGTCACGCAATCGAACGGTCTCAAAACCGGTCCTACACAAGTTTACATGTATACTCCATAACCATGTTTACCAGTTAAGTGTACTGAGTGTAAAAGCTAAATCATGCTATGCGACCAAATGTAACCATCATTAATAGTGAATAACGAAACTCTGTTTCTAATATAATTCACAATCATAGAATGCACGCACAATAATGAGCACTGATTAACATATAACAGTTATATTACTTCCTCACATTCTCAGTTATTCTAACAAATTTATTCATTAACAATATAACCGAGTTAACAGGCTTAACAGAGTTAATATACTTAACAAAGTTAACAAACTTAACCGAATTAACATACTTAACAGAATCAATAAATCTAACAGAGTTAATAGACTAACAGAGTTAACAAACTAACAAAGTTAATAAAGTTAACAGAGGTAATAACTTAACAGGAGTTAATAAACATGACGGAGTTAACATGCTTAACAGAGTTAATAAACTAATAGAGTTAACAAACTAATAGATTTAGCAAACTAACAGAGTTAACAAAGTAACAGATCATTAGACAAAAACCCTTTCTGGCGAAATCCCTCTTGTGGCGAAATCCCTTTTTGTGTTTTCGTCGTGATGGTGTTTTCGTCTCGGTAGTGTTTTCGTCGGTTACATCATCATCATCATCATCAACATCAGTTACGTATTACAGCAATCCCTAATCATCACTAACAATCTCGACGACTTCAGTAAACTATCGTTCAACCAGAACAATTAACACAATCACACAAATTACTAAATCATTGTGCAATCAAGACCATCATTCAACCATCAGATCATTCATGGAAAGGCACAACACAATCAATCGTAACATCAGATTATAAGTATCCTTATCATACAAATCAATTCAAATCATATGCTCACAATCATTACACACTAACAGTTAATTCATGATGTCAACAAATAATCAATTGATTTCAATCAAATAATCATAAATGGTCGATCACTAACCTACAGAAAAGACAGTACTTCGATCGATGTATGGGGCTCGAGTGCTCAAAACTGCCGTCGGGTTTCAAAGGAGAGTGAGAGAGAGAAGGAGAGGTGATTAGGGTTTTTGTCAGTTACCGATTTCGTGCACAGGTTATAACAAAATCCTATGTCCGATCGCTACTGGACCGAAGCCCATGTGTTGTTTTCGCCGGCCACCTTCTTGACGAAAACACTTAGTGTTTTCGCCAAGAGGTGATTTGGCAGGAGGGGTGTTTTCGGGTGGGTGATTTCATGGTGGGGGGGGGAGTAGGGGTGTTTGACAAGGTTCCATTTGTTGTATTAATTATACAACTCATATTATCAATACAAAATATATTTTTAACATACACAAATATAATGCACATCAAATATTCTTATAAGAACCACACTTTGCGAACAAGTATAAAATCGAGTAGAGACCTTGAAAACTATGGTTGTCACATTATCCCCAACTTGAAAGAAATTTCGTCCCGAAATTTAGTACGTGGTTACTGAGGAAGCTAGTTGTGTTGTTGTGTTGTTTCCTGGTTTTCCTGGGGTGTCACATTATCCCCCTGTTGGTTTGGAATTTCGTCCCGAAATTCCGCAGTAGCTTCAGCCTCAGTAGTGGTTGCACTGTTCTTGAACAACTGGGGATACTTGAGTTTCATTTGGTATTCTCGTTCCCAGGTAAACTCTGGGCCATGACGGGAGTTCCAACGAACTCGAACAAGAGGTATTCTGGTGTGCTTGAGAACCTTAACGTCTCGGTCTGTGATTTCAACTGGTTCCTCAACGAATCGCAACTGATCGTCGATAGTGAGCTCCTTCAAAGGAACTATGAGGGTCTCATCTGATAGACACTTCTTCAGATTTGACATGTGAAATACGTTGTGAACTCCACTGAGTTCTGCGGGTAGGTTTAGTTTGTAGGCCACTTTGCCTATTTTCTCTATGATTTCGAAAGGTCCAACGTATCGCGGGTTAAGTTTGCCTCATTTGCCAAAACGAATTACACCTTTCCAAGGTGAGACTTTGATTAGCACTCGATCCCCAACCTGGAACTCGAGTGGTTTCCGGCGCTTATCAGCATAGCTTTTCTGACGATCACGAGCTGTCGCCATTCGTTGTCGTATCTGTGCAATCCTTTCTGTTGTGTCTACTACAAGTTCTGGACCCGCGATTTGGCCGTCACCAACTTCTGCCCAGCAAATATGTGATCGGCATTTACGTCCGTACAATGCCTCAAACGGAGCGGGTTGAGTGCTGGTGTGGTAACTGTTATTATACGAAAACTCCACCAACGGGAGATGTTTTTCCCAGCCGTTTCCAAAATCAATCACACATGCCCTAAGCATGTCTTCAAGGGTTTGGATGGTGCGCTCAGACTGCCCATCTGTTTGAGGGTGATAAGCGGTGCTCATGTCTAAACGTGAGCCAAAGGATTTGTGCACCGCTTGCCACAAATGAGATGCAAATCGTGGGTTGCGATTAGAGGTAATGAAGGTTGGCACCCCGTGCCTAGCAACCGCTTCCTTTAGATAGATGACTGCAAGTGCAGAAAACTTATCCATTTCTTTGATGGCTAGAGAGTGTGCTGGTTGCGTAAGACAATTAATGAGTATCCAGGTGATGTTGTTTCCGTTTCGAGTTGTAAGTAGACTATCGACCAAATCCATGGCAGTCTATTTTTATTTCCATGTGAGTGTTGCTGGTTGCTGATGCCACCCCTTGACTATGCACAAGTCGATCCATCATTCACAAACTTAACTAAATGGGCCTCCATGTCTGATTACTAGTACAAGGTTTGTAAATCCTAATGCCTCTCATCAAAAACCCAGGCGGCTAGAATGTCAAAGCTGGTGTGCTCGCTCAACGCGAGTTTCCTACAGTTGCCGTGTAAGGAGACCCACATTCGTTTCATGAAGTAGCGAGTATCGTCCGACTGGTCAAAGGTTGCTTCTCCATGCCCCGCATGGGTTCAACTTGAGGATTCCTCTTCCTTCAGTTCTCCAGTTTGAACAGAGCGAGTCTGATACTGGTAAGTTAGAGTCGATAGCGAGCTGCAGAGCTCGTGTACTTTTAGGTTTCACAGTCGTATTCATCCAGAAGTTCCATCCGGCGATGTCATCGTATGCTTTAGTTCTTTCGAACATCGGTACATGGGAGGCCCTTGTGATCGGTCTAAATAACGCATCTGGTACCGTCCAAGTGATACCTCCATCCAAAATCCCAAAGCCAGGGTTTTCACCGTCAGTCGAGTGTGTCGCGCAGTTCCTCTTGTGACTCTTTCACGTATGTCATCACTCTCTCGTGTTGCGTCGTTATGCAGCTGGGATGCTGATTCGGCCCATAAGGATATACCACTGAATCACCCGCATCCTCGGGTAAAACAATGCTCAGTGCATTGCAGAGTCGGAATTTGAAAGCGGAAGGGATGTCCTTCTATTTTGTCTTCCACGAGCACAGCACCCTGCTGTGCTAAAGAGATTAAAGCTGCACGATCTGTGAAAATCCTTTGTTGAATCTACAACACCATCCACCGAAACCAAGAAATTTCTGTACCCCCAAAGGAATCTTTGGTGTCAATTAGTTTCTAACAAAATGGATCCTAGCACGATCCACGCGTATTCCCACGTCATTGATTACATGATCAAAAATGCTTTTCTCGTATCTAAGTGTTACATTTAACAAGACTTCTCACGTAATGACTCCTCCCCCAGGAGTTCTAAGATATGATATAGGCGTCGTCCATGTTGTCCCTTCCTCCAGGAAATGACCCAAAATGTCATCAATAAATATGGTCGATTCATGTGATCCCTGAAGCTGCTAGTGTGTTGATCCACTCAATGATCATGATGTACAAAGTTGAAGTGGCTGCATTGCGTTCGACATGCTGTTCTAAGAGCATTCTCCTTTTGGACTTCCTTCTAACAATAGTTCGTTTGCTAGCAAATCTTCGAATGGAAGTTTGTTCCTCGCAACTGGTCGACGGGTTGTCAATAGGTGGTCGAGGTAAACGGTTCTTGACTGTCACCTTGTTGAGTTCTCGATAATCAGTACGTATACGAAAAGGCTTATCTTTTCGGGTATAACTGAGGCTCCCCAAAGCAAAAAAACTAGATCCGATGAAACTCAAGTCCAATAATTCCTGAAGTTGATTAGGCAGTTCCTGCAACCTTCCTGGTGTAAGATAATAAGATATACTAGTAACAAGGGCTACTTCTGACATGATACGGATCTGATATTCCACCTAACGATGCGAAGGTAAACCTGACAGTTCTTCTGGTAACACCTAGGGAGAAATCACGAATAATTGGTGGATCCTCGATCCTCCTTTCCTTAGCCTTGACATCAGTATCAAGTGTTAACATTGCGGGGTAATCCTTCCGTAGACACCCCTGGCTTTTCTTGCTGAAATGACGCTAACCGTTGTGCCACTCTGGCGCGTTAGAATGGATAACAATCCTCCACGAAGGAGAGGGTTACGTAGAATTGTCTCCTCACGGGGTACATCTATCAAGAATATTAGAAGAAAGGTCGATGTCAAACACTTGTCCCACAAGGTCGTGCTTGCATCCCAATGATCATATGAGGTTTCCAATGTCTTGCCATCAGCCAGTTCCATAACAGTTTCGAATTTTTGGGAGCATCGGGGTCAAACGGAATGGAGAGAAACGGATTGCTATTCATACTGGCTACCATGTCGTTAAGTCCTGACGTCGCCCACGCCAATTCTAAATGCCTTTCCAAGAGCACCACTTCTGGTGTTGCTGTTTTCATTACTAGGTTTGCAAGTACTGGTGTTGTTCCTTTGATCGTTGACCTCTTAACTTCTACGGCCAATCCATGTTGTAGGCACCTTTATTTCTTTACTGATAGCTAGGGTTACGAGCACCTTGTTGTCGTTGTGACTGCTACCCCCAATGTCGTTGCTCGAAACGAAGCCCTACGATTCTTCACCATCATAGTTCATCTTTTCACATCCTGAGCCACGTCCTAAAGCGCTACTCACTGTGCTGGCAGTTACGCATACCACACTAAGGTCGATTATCATCACTTATGCCTCAATTGATTCATAAGAGTTGACTCCCATGGGTTGCTGACAAGGGTTAAGGATTCAATTGAAGCCAATTCGCTGGTTCTCATTGGCGGTAATCAGGGTCGTCAAAGTACTGAGGTCGGTAAAGTGCTACGCTCATCCTCATGTCCATCGATGTTGCAAGTGGTTCGAGTAATACACAGTCTGTTATGAGAGTATTGTAGATGTGATTCGCACTTCAGAATCTGAGGCGTCAATACGTTAAGTTCCAGCAAGCGATGAAAGGTGAAAAAAAGTATCGATCAATCATTCGACGTTGCGACATCCAACACATGGACGTCCGTATAAGCTACTAACATTCTGCACGGTTCGCTGAGTTCAGATGGGTATTCAGGTAACACTCGATAGCATCGAGATTCGAAGGGATCCAAAGATGAATGAAAAGTTCACGTTCGAGTAGGGGACAATTACTGCAATGACCCCTATAGGTTTGTTATGTTTCTCATCGATCAAATGACAGAACGGAACCCCTTTTCCACTTGTTAAGCCTCACTGGGACTCACATGCACCCCACAGTATTATTATGTGTGCACCCACAATAATATTGTGATTTGCATGCTCATCTCAGCTCCTCTTAACTCATGTCAAATGGTTCCTCAAACTCGAGTAGCAAACAAAGAATATCACAAAGCGTAAGTCATGAAGATTTAAGGAAATACCACCCTATCAGTCACATAACACGTGCAAGTGTACATGAATTCATACTGTTGTGCTAAACATGCAATCAGATGCAATATCGTATGTAGGGGTTCACTAGTTATGTAGTACAATGAGTATATGAGAGACGAACCTTGCAATCTGGAGCTTGTCATGGTCGTATTCACGTCTTCAGAACTGTCCGGTTATAGTCTGGTTTTACAAAAACGTTTTTCCCTTTTTAAATAAAACCAAGTTCACTATAACCAATGGCTCTGATACCAATCTGTCACACCCCCAAAATACCACATGTAGAAATACCGCGGGGCGTGTGACGTACCAGGATCTAGCAACCAATCATATTGAACTCATAGGTATATTTAAATAAAACTTTCATTTATTAACATGAAGTGTTACAATATTACAAATAAGTTACAGTGTACATCGGAAGCAAAAATTCATTTGTTAAGTATTTATAAACCACATGTAAAAGCCATTTGTCTTGTGTTGTGTTTCCATGTATCTCGTCCCATGACCACTCCAGCTTCGCAGACAGCAAGTTCCAGTCAATATGCACCTAAAAGCCTGCAAGGCATGTAACAACGAGTCAACAACAAAGTTGAGCGAGTTCATAGTTGGGTGTTCGTTTTAAGTTGTTTCCGAAAACATAGTTTGTCTTTAGCTGGCTTACTTGCCGTGGGGGTTACCCCATAGTTGAAAATATGATTAACCAGTTTACCCTGTTTCCCAAACATATCCATAGTTGGTGGGGGCTTCCCCATGTTAACCACTAGACCTATTTACCATATCGACTACTAACTGAAATAAGTTGGTGCCCTAGTCAATGTCTATCATCATTGACGTGCCATAGTCCATTAGTCCACGCCCGTCCTCTGCGGCACGGTGTGAGGCTTGTCAAACCTAAATAGCGCTATTTAACTAATGACCCGCTCGCCATTAGCCTCGGCGATTAAGTCGATACAAAATGAAGGACTTAATGATAGAGTTTTTGGTCTAGTATACGTGTTATCACCCTTCAATAAAGAGGGTGTGTACGTAATCCTCAAACCAGGAGATTACGCGGGTTTCGATTAAGTTCTTAGTACGTGTTGTCACCCTTCAATAAAGAGGGTGTGTACGTGTCCCAAACCAGGAGATCATGCAGTTTCAGTTTAAATCCTTTACCCATTCCCAAGGGAATCCCATGCCTTGTAGAAAGTGTGAACTCACCTCGGTTTGCTCGGTATGCTTAATTACTTGTGCACAACAATTTAATCAAAGCCTATAGTATGCACGTATACAAAATCAGTTTATGTTTGTAATGACTCACATGAAATCCAACATCACAAGGTGTGCTTGGGCAACTATTATCGAGTAACACACAAACAGTTCATCAATCCACACAAGATTCTAAGTTTACATGTATATTCCATAACCATGTTTACCAGTTAAGTGTACTGAGTGTAAAAGCTAAATCATGCTATGCGACCAAATGTAACCATCATTAACAGTGAATAATGAAACTCCGTTTCTAATATAATTCACAATCATAGAATGCACGCACAATAATGAGCACTGATTAACATATAGCAGTTATATTACTTCCTCACATTCTCAGTTATTCTAACTTAACAGGAGTTAATAAACTTGACGGAGTTAATAAAGTTAACAGAGTTAATAATCTAACAGAGTTAATAGACTAACAGAGTTAATGAACTAACAGAGTTAATAAAGTTAACAGAGTTAATAACTTAACATGAGTTAATAAACTTGACGGAGTTAACATGCTTAACAGAGTTAATAAACTAACAGAGTTAACAAACTAACAGATTTAGCAAACTAACAGAGTTAACAAAGTAACAGATCATTAGACGAAAACCCTTTCTGGCGAAATCCCTTTTGTGGCGAAAACACTTGTGGCGAAAACCCTTCAGGCGAAATCCCTCCTGTGGCGAAATCCCTTTTTGTATTTTCGTTGTGATGGTGTTTTCGTCTGGGTAGTGTTTTCGTCGGTTACATCATCATCATCATCATCAACATCAGTTACGTATTACAGCAATCCCTAATCATCACTAACAATCTCGACGACTTCAGTAAACTATCGTTCAACCAGAACAATTAACACAATCCCACAAATGACTAAATCATCGTGCAATCAAGACCATCATTCAACCATCAGATCATTCATGGACAGGCACAACACAATCGATCATAACATCAGATTATAAGTATCCTTATGATACAAATCAATTCAAATCATATGCTCACAATCATTACACACTAACAGTTAATTCATGACGTCAACAAATAATCAAGTGATTTCAATCAAATAATCATAAATGGTCGATCACTAACCTACAGAAAAGACAGTACTTCGATCGATGTATGGGGCTCGAGTGCTCGAAACTGCCGTCGGGTTTCAAAGGAGAGCGAGAGAGAGAAGGAGAGGTGATTAGGGTTTTTGTTAGTTACCGATTTCGTGCACAGGTTATAACAAAATCCTATATCCGATCGCTACTGGACCAAAGCCCATGTGTTGTTTTCGCCGGCCACCCTCTTGACGAAAACACTTAGTGTTTTCGCCAAGAGGTGATTTCGCAGGAGGGGTGCTTTCGGGTGGGTGATTTCATGGGGGGGGGGGGAGTAGGGGTGTTTGACAAGGTTCCATTTTTTTTATTAATTATACAACTCATATTATCAATACAAAATATATTTTTAACATACACAAATATAATGCACATCAAATATTCTTATAAGAACCACACTTTGCGAACAAGTATAGAATCGAGTAGAGACCTTAAAAACTCTGGTTGTCACAGCATCTCATACGTTTCTAGTTTTTCGTGCCCTGGTCAATCTAAACTAATACAAGACTCGATACAAGACAAAGTCGACAGACATATGCTCCAACAAAACCTCCTTAATATAAGTATTTAAGAAGCTTTGGATGCTTGTGTTATGCATCTACTTTGAAATCTGGATGTGACAAATTTCAACCAAGAGCTACTCCTTGTATTTTCATCGGTTATCCTATGGGGAAGAAAGGTTACAAAATGTACGATTTGCATTCTCATTCTGTCTTTTGCTCCAGAGATGTTGTGTTCTTGGAGCACATTTTTCCTTTCATTAACAATGCACACACTTCTCATATATTCACTGAGTCTGATTCTTTTTCTCAACTTTTTCAAGATTTTGACTTCATTCCATCCACCTCTTCATCTGATTCTCCATCTTCTTCCGATTCTAATCCACCTTCAACTTCACTTCCTTCTGTTTCTCTTGAAAATCATGTTCTACTACTTCATCTCATGTTCCTGCTGTTCCCTCTGATATTCCTGTCTGAAAATCTTCCAGAACTGTTCATCCACCATCATATTTGCAGGATTATGTGTGTCATCATGTCTCTTCAAACCTCAATAATGGTGTTCTTCATTTTTTTTCATACTCTTACTAATAATTGTTCAGCTAATGCTCATACTCATCAATTATCCTCACAAAATCAGCAACTGTTGACTTATCTTGATTCAGTTTCTGAGCCTTTGTCCTATAAGGAAGCTGCTCAATATCCTGAATGGATAGCCGCTATGTAGAAGGAGTTTGATGCTCTTGCTGCAAATAAAACATGACAATTGTACCCCTGCCACATGATAAAAAGCCCATCAAGTCTAAATGGGTTTATAAAATCAAGTACAAAGCTAATGGCATAATGAGACCTTCTCACCTATTGTAAAAATGACTACTATTCGAAGCCTAGTTGCAGCTGAAACTAAATTTGCTTGGACTTTATATTAACTGGATGTTGAAAATTCTTTTTTGCATGGTGATTTGGATGAGGACATTTACATGTCACCACCACAAGGAATGGATTTACCTTCAAATCATGTTTTGAAGTTACAAAAATCTCTATATGGCTTGAAACAAGCTTCACGACAGTGGTATGGCAAGTTTTCTCAAGCTCCCAAGTCAAAGGGATATGTGAGATCTCCAAATGATTACTCATTTGTAACACCCCGAAAACGGGTTTGGTAATCAAACCACGTTAGTACTAAAGGACGGGTAAAGTACCGTTAGTGGTAAAAAATAACCCGATGAATATTTGGATTTAAATAAATAAATATAATATTAAATAAAAAAAGAAAAGAGTAAACGAATGCTTTTGAGGAAATAAAGTTTATAAGAAGCCCGAGTCAACGGGACTAAAAATAAAACGGGTTATGACTTTCCTGAACCCACTAAGTTAGGTAGGAACATTTAAACCTAGTTATGAGAATTGGTTAATTTCTAGTAAGTATTATGAGGGGGTTTAAACAAAAGCTAAACCTGAGGGATCAAAGTTGGATAATTTGAAAATGGTATTATAAAAAAAATAACACAACACACACATAAGGGTGTGTGTGCATGCGTGGAGATGGCCAGGAGAAGCTCTCATGGAGCTCAAACCCTAGCTTGCATAATATCATCACATTGAAGCTCAATTCAAGCCCTAAATCAATGCATGAACAAATAAAAACGATCACCTAGTCATGGGGATTATAAGGTATGTCATAAAACCTAGATTGGTTAAAGTTGAAAATTGAGACAAGTAGGTTACTTTCAAATAGATTGTTGGATTATGATCCAATGTTGAAATTGAATTTTTATGTATGTTTAATTTCGTTAGTTATGATGAAATTATGAAGAACTTGATGTAAAGTTACTTGTAAGAGATTAACAAGTAATCTAGAAAGTGGGTTTTTGACTAAATAGTGAAGATGATGATACACTTGTGCTTGAAACCATCATACTTGATAGTTGAAGGGAGATACTTAAGCAATTTACAGGTTTGAGTACTTGATCATACATGATTCGAATGGGTTTTGAATGTTGTAATGAAATTGGTGATTTAATTCATGAATGTGATGTTTGAAATCATGATATCTATTAGTTTGAATGTAGAACTTGAT
Organism: Helianthus annuus; assembly: GCF_002127325.2. Classification (NCBI taxonomy): domain Eukaryota; kingdom Viridiplantae; phylum Streptophyta; class Magnoliopsida; order Asterales; family Asteraceae; genus Helianthus; species Helianthus annuus. Next base: position 120,059,815 of record NC_035445.2, on the reverse strand, counting down.
TTGATTAGGTAACCCGATGAATGCCTAACAACAGATGAAATGAGTTTCACTCATAAATGGAACCCGTAGATTTCGCGTAATGAAAGTATAAGTTTTATGTAATTAGAAGATTATATGATGTATGTAGACTATGTTGATGAATGTGGTTAAATAGTGGCCTAAAAATATCTCCTATCGAATAGTCGAAGAAATGCCTAAATGAGTTCGTTGAACTCAATTGTGCATTTCATACATTAAAAAGGGATGGTTGACCTTTGAAAGTCAAACTGACCATTGATAAGATTAAATGATAATTTCTATATGAAATACGTAAGGTGGAATAGTCATAATTGATAATGACTAATCTAACCGTCTCTCGAATTATAATGATAGTTTGACGCTTAACAAGCTAGATGGAAGCTTGGGAAGGAAGCGAGTCAAACAGATTGAGCACGTGGAAAAGAATAACCGGATGCAAGGTAAGTAAAGCTTACTCCTTCTAGAATAGAATACTTACATGTATAATGGATAGCATTGTGAATAATAAAATGGACATGGTTTTCGCAGACATTTTGTCAATAAAATAGTTGTTGATAGCAAACAGGTCCGTTATTTGCAAAACTATTTCGGGGTCTTAAAAACTTAGTTTTGACTCCATATGTAGTCAGAGGTTGTATAACAACAAAAATGATGATTGGTAACTTTTATAAATCTTTCAGAAGTTTTTTAACGTAGTTTTCGCGGACGTTTTGTCAACAAAATAGTTGTTGACATCAAGTAGGTCCGTATTTTCAGAAATTGTTTCGAAGATTTAAACACTTAGTTTTGACTCAATATTTGGTCACAAGTGGTATAACAATATGATGATTGGTAATTTTTATAAATTTTTCGGAAGTTGTTTAACGTGGTTTTCACGGACGTTTTGTCAACAAAATAGTTGTTGACAGCTAGCAGGTCTGTATTTGCAAAAAATGTTTCGAGTCTTAAACACTTAGTTTTGACTCAATATTTGGTCAGAAGTGGTATTACAATACAAATGATGATTGATAATTTTTATAAATTTTTCAAAAGTTGTTTAACGTGGTTTTCGTGGACGTTTTTTCAACAAAATAGTTGTTGACAGCAAGTAGGTCCGTATTTACAGAAATTGTTTCGAAGCCTTAAACACTTAGTTTTGACTCAATATTTGATCAGAAGTGGTATAACAATATAAATGATGATTGGTAATTTTTATAAATTTTTTGGAAGTTGTTTAACGTGGTTTTCGCAGACGCTTTGTCAACAAAATAGTTGTTGACAGCAAGCAGGTCTGTATTTGCCGAAATTGTTTCGAAGCCTTAAACACTTAGTTTTGACTCAATATTTGTCAGAAGTGGTATAACAATATAAATGATGATTGGTAATTTTTATAAATTTTTCGGAAGTTGTTTAACGTGGTTTTCATGGACGTTTTGTCAACAAAATAGTTGTTGACTGCAAGCAGGTCTATACTTGCAGAAATTGTTTCGGGGTCTTAAACACTTAGTTTTGACTCAATACTTGGTCACTAGTTGTATGATAATATAAATTATGATTAGTAATATTATGTATTATTAAGTGTTAGAAATACAGGCAAGCGGAAAAGTATAAGTATGTTTTGCCAAGGTTGGCGAAAGGTAATGCAATGTATTAAAAACGAGTAAATGTTGACCCGTACCAGGTACGCACAAGGAATGATACTCTCTTGAAGGGTACATGTACCAACCATAATATAGATTATGATTGGAGGAAATAAGAGTTTTTTTTATAAGAGTTGATAAGATTATAGTTTCGACATAAATACCCATAACGGGTCAAATAATTCGGTTTAAGAACCGGAAAATTGAATTCGAAGGAAACAAGAATTTTGAATAATGGATGAATGAATTGGATAGTAATATGTTTATAACTTGTTGTGAAACTGTCAAAACTAACTTTTATGTTGGTTTGATTTTAGGAATGTCTTATGGAACTCCGGATGAGGATCTAGCAAGAAAGGAGAACCGAACACATGTCTCGAAGCTTCCGCAATGATCTTATTTTGTTCTAGTTTAAAAAGTGGATATTGTAAACACTTGAAATTATATTTTGGAATGTTTTAAATTATGTAAGAAGTTTAACTTGGAAAAGTTTTTGTAAGCTTGCATTTTCGTATAAAATGCCTGTTTAATATTATAATATTGATTAATACAGACGAGTCTTACAAGTTGGTAATCAGAGCTCATGGTTCAGGAGTAAAGTGTGTTCGGTTCAAGACTTGATTGCAAATCTGGTAAGTATATTCATATTAATGGTTTAGTATGATTAAAGTGTTGTAAACAAAACATATGGTTATCGTGTAATACATGTTACACCAATCAAAATCGATAAAGGATATATATAGTCAACGAAATTACGCGTGTTGACAGGTATAGTGGAAAAGCCTTGTATTATAATACGGGCGTTCATTAATGTAGAAATTACTAACTTTTATAAATGATGTAGTTGAAGGACACTCGCATCTGAAGATAGCGGGAGTTTAACAAATGGCGGATCTGATGAAGCAACGGTCTAAAGTATGACAAGCAGAGCATGCTCAACAAGGACCTAAACCGCATAACGATCGTTAACAAGATTAATGGCATGGAAAGCCCGTTAGGGCAAGCATTACCAGGTGCACGTTTTAAATTAATCGCACAAATAGTAATATGGAACAAACACGTAGATAATGACAGTTGCATATATAGGATAAAACTTGGAAAACCTGAATAGGATATCTATTAAGGATGAAGTTTCCAAGAACAATTAAGTAGAAATAAGTGTTATTCACGATGATGAAAAACAAAGCAATAATAGGATTAGTTCATATGGAAACTTGGACGGGAGTAACTATCTAAGTGAATAATTCTCAATATAATACTATTGAGAAAAGCAGCGATTACATTAACGAATGTGATTACATAATAGTTTGATAAAAAGAAAAACTTTTTATACGTTCAAATGCAAAACGAGTAAAACTAATAATTGTTGTTTAGCACTTACATAAAGTTTTACTGAATGGAATCAAAGATATAGAAAGAATAGAGGCGTTACTTACATAGGGCGTGATGTGAAAATTATGAAAAGGTCATGTGTGTCATGTGTTGATCCCTTACTGTGGCAAAGTAAGTAGTGAACACATGATACCATGAACTTCTTATGATGGACACATTTACGTCCGATGTAGTAAGGACGGGGTGAATGGGACAAATAAAAAAAAGGTACCCAAAACAGATCAAACAAGTAAGATATTTGATAATAAATGTAAACGCAAGCCGGGTAACGGAAGCATATTACGTCAGAATAACGAGCCTAAGAAAAGGGACAAGAATCAAAGTAAATGAAAATACAAACCGACTAATAAGAATGCTAAGGTGTAGGGATAAAGTTTGACTGTCATAAGTGATGAAATTTCACACGAATAAGTCAAATGAGTTAAATAAAGAATAATGCTTGCTAATGTAAGTAAGCACGAACCGAATAAATAAAAGAGCGTAATATTAATAAACCTATGTAAAGGGTAAACACATTAAGATAAAAGTACCCGGGTAATGGGTTGTAAAGAAGTATAAGTATGTACCGAGAAACGGTAAGTGTAGAACAAACCGACGTGTAAATGATGTAAGGAGTCATAAAGTCGGAAGATTAGTCCGAAAGTAAACGAATGAAGCCTTAGACTACGGACAAAGTCAACTGAATTTCAAAAGCAAAAATAAATGCTTCCAAACATAACAAGGGGTGCCTTGATGCTATATATATACACATTCTTAATAATCACATGAGTAAAAGATGAATCTACGGGATCATCAAAACCTTCAAGATTACAAGTAGTGTTAAGGTCTACGGGACCAAAAAGACCCCTGGGTCACAGATAGAAAGAAACAAACTGTTGGGGTCTCACCTTAATAAGGTAAAAAGGTGAAAATTCTAAGGAAATAGCCTACGAGGCTAAGTGAAAGAACCTACGGGTCAATAGTGTAAAGCGAGGGAACTGGTTATTATTCCCCGTGTAAAACGAGAACGGAAAAGAATAAATTATAACTGGATGTCAATTTCCTTGGTATGAGTTTAAGATAAAACGTTAAACTAAAGTTCAGTTTTAGTAAGAAACGACGTTTTAACAGATATGAATATTAGGAGACGAATTTGGGAATGATTAATATTAAAGGATATAAGTCTTAACACCGATAGGTGCAAGACGATACATTCAAAAAAAAAGAAGTATGATAAAGGAAAGTCGACATAAACTTAAACGTGACGCGTTCATGGTCAAGAAAAGTAATATAGGATACGATCACGTTGTAACGTGAATTACGGGAATAGGAGATCATAAACTCATATAAGCCTTGGAAAGGCAAAGTGAATATACCCGAGCGATGGGGTATAAGGTAATCGGTGACTAACAAGTCTAACCGCCAAAATAAATAATTAATAAAAATATGAAATACAAGATGAAAGTTACGGCCCACGAGGCCTTACACGTGAAAGGAGCATACGTTTGGAAGCCAAAAGGGACATTACCATACTATCCTGGTAAGATTATTAAATGCGAGCAATGCTCAAGTAATTACTGAAACTAAGTCCAAGGAGTTAAACCTGAGGAACCACGTAAGAAAGGTTTCGAAGACGAAACCTCTTTAACGGGGGTAGACTTGTAACACCCCGAAAATGGGTTCGATAATCAAACCATGTTAGTACTAAAGGACGGGTAAAGTACCGTTAGTGGTAAAAATTAACCAGGTGAATATTACGATTTAAATAAATAAACATAATATTAAATAAAAATAAATAAAAGAGTAAATGAATGCTTTTGAGGAAATAAAGTTTATAAGAAGCCCGAGTCAACGGGACTAAAAATAAAACGGGTTATGACTTTCCTGAACCCACTAAGTTAGCTAGGAACATTTAAACCTAGTTATGAGAATTGGTTAATTTCTAGTAAGTATTATTGTCACACCCCCAAAATACTACATGAGGAATCCCCCGCGAGGCGTGTGACGTACCAGGATCTAGCCACCAATCACATTGAACTCATACATGATTTAAATAAAAACTTTCATTTATTAAGGTTAAGTATTACATTACATAAAGTATAACTCATTGTATTCAGCGGAAGCATAAACCATTTGTTATGTGTTACATAAACCGTATGTACGAAAACCATTAGACTTATCTCGCGAACCCATGCATTACGACCCATGACCACTCCAGCATCCCAGACAGCAAGTTCCACGATCCTCATAATCTATAACCTGCGAGCATGCACACAAGTGTATCAGACAACGCTGGTGAGTTCATAGTTTTACGAAAACGTTTGGTTACCAAGTGTTTAATCCAGTTAATAACAATTCCGAAAGTAATGTTGATAATAACTCGAGTACCGTACAAGATGGCTTCCAGTTTGTTTTGCTCTTCCCCAATGCCCCCTATCTAAGCATTGGTCATGATTTAAGGTCATTAGTTCACGCCCGTCCTCTCAGGTACAGTGTGAGGGTGCCAAACCTAATAGCGCTATCAACTAATACCCCGTTACCTCTCAGGAAACTAATTCGGAATAAGATGGGACTTAAAGTGATAGGAAAAGAGTGTATTATCAAACGTCCCAGTTTTACCCACAAGACGTATTCCTCTCAGGAATACCCATTTGGTTTACCCAAAAACCTATCCCTCTTAGGGATACCCAATGACTGTCCCAATCACCGGGACGCACGCTCAAGAGGAATGAACTCACCTTTGTTTGATCGGTATGATAATGTGCTTCTAACATTAATTAATGGTTAGGCTCGTTACACGCGACCTAAAATATAATGTCATGTAAATGAGTTTACGAGTAGGGTTTTGCAATACCCTAGTGTCCAAACAATAGGTGTTCATTATTTACAAGTTACCAAGTTAACATATAGCATCACATAGCCGATTGCTAGCACGAATACATTTACGTAATAACAATTTAAAGCAAAATATAGCAGTCACACATTCCGACAAAGAGGCCCTCTAACAGCATTCATATATGTAGACGATTGTTTTTTATGATTATTTGAAATCTCTAAAATCATATCTCACCATTAAGGTTACATTATTAGTATTGGATCGGCCCACTAAGAAGCTTTGGCCTTTATGTCACATATTCTAACAATAATAAACAAGCATATTAGGACCTTTATCATCTACCAACTCCATATCTATATTTAATTTAGTATGCACAGTAATCGGATCAATATTTGCACACCATATAAACATAATAATAATTTGATGATAGTATAACCACTAGATATAATTCCTTTCAAATTTCCATGCATACCAAATAAACTTCAGTTCATATCGGCCCACATGACTCAACTTGCAGCCCACTACCAGTTCATATGACAAGCATATCCTAATGCGTATGTGAGTGTGCTATCAGTTCAAATGCATGAATGAAAGTGGGGCCAAGAGAATTAGTGTGCGACCATGATAACAAATCATCATATTACCATCAAAATCCATCTGAATAAGACAAATCCCTTTAATACACAGATTCAAAACATGCATCTTTACTTGTGGTGTACCTTATGCATATAGGGTTGTACCACCATCAAAACCCAGCTTCTATATTCAAGCTATTTGTATGATAAATACACACAATCTAGTTCATACATTTTGTCATTGAAATCACCTAATAACTTCATCATTTAATCCTACAAGTTTCGAATGTTGGAATTGATTCATCCATCGTCACTTATTATCATTCAACATGCACCATCTTTATCAAATAACAAACATCATCGATGGAAACTAATACGACAGACAGCAGGTTCGAGCATGATCATCGACGTTACTTAAATAAATAGTGAGTTTAAACATTGTATATGTGCATGACCATGTTGTACCCTATGCTTAATCGGTTGCACGTTTTCATGAAAAACCCAACACTTGCCAATATCATTCTAAACATCAATCGGTTTATCCTAACACATAACCTATATCCAGAAATCTTGCAACAATTACTATTTCTTGATTACCAGTCGTTGTTTAATCACATGTAGTCAAAGAATATCATGAAAACCATTTATTCTATAATCACATAACCCTTTCCGTGTACGAACATAATATGCTAACATCATGGATCATTAGTTCATGTAAAATCCTAACTCGTATGCAAGTTCGTGCTAGAATCACAGTGATTATCATGATATTAATCATATAACATATATTTAGCATTTAATATCAAACAATCAAACACACCAAAACTAGAAGGGAACTAACCGGATCGAGCTATACTCCAAGGGTTATGTGCAATGCAAGACTTCATGGGAGGAGAAGGAGATGATCACCGTTCCCTTCGAAGGAAGCGAGAATGAGGGCTGTCGTAGGTTTAAGTGTGGGAGAGGAGAGGATTTGGGTTTGATGGTATATCGTGTTTTAGAATAATGATGATTACACAACAACTCTTAATGTTATGCGAAAGTCATAAGGGTCGGGCCCAATTCTGCTTCGTTTGGGTCGTGGTGATTATTTGGGCCAAGCACAAGAGTGTGCGGCTAGGGAGCAATGTGCGACACAGGCCCTTTGTACAACTAGGTTTTTTTTATATAGTTTGCAACCATACATACAATTATCACACTATTCACATATATTCGACACCAATAATTCATTTCATGAGAGGTACACATAGTTTAAAATACCGAACCAATAGTGAAAGGAATTAATCGCATAGAAAAGACCCTGAGAATACGAGTTGTCACATCATCCCCAACTTGAAAGAAATTTCATGCTGAAATTTAATATGCAGTTCCATAAAAGTGAAGTGACGGATCAGGATGACTGTCGGTTTTTCCCTGGGTGCCACATCATCCCCAACTTCAAAAGGGAATTTCGTCTCGAAATTCACCAGTGGTATCAGGATTAAATTGGTTAGTTGGGAAATGTCGAGGGTACCTGAGCTTCATCTGATCTTCGCGTCCCCACGTGAACTCCGGTCCACATCTTGAGTTCCAACGAGTTCTCGCGATTGAAATTCGACGAACTTTGACTTCCTTATCCATGTTTTCGATTGATTTCCCGATAACTGCAATTTGTTTAGTAGAGGTATCGCAAGTGTTTCATCAGACAAACACTGCCCTAGTTTCGAGACATGAATAACATTGTGTACGTTACCCCAATTCGTCGGGTAGCTCGAGTTTGTAGGCCATGCCGTCAATTCTTTCTAGGATTTTGTATGGTCCAACGTAACGTAGATTAAGCTTGCCACGCTTCTCAAGCACACCGCACCCTCCCAGGGTGAGATTTTCAACATGACACGTTCGCCTGCAGCGAACTCCCCGTGGTTCCTAAGTTTGCTAGGTTTTCTGGTGATCATGCGTTGTTGCCACACGATTTCCGTTCTAAATAATCTTCCCAAGAGTTTTGAGTACAAGTCCTAGACCTGTGATCAGGTTGTTACCCACCTTAATCCAACAAGGAGATTAGCGTTACTGTCCATGTAATGCCTCATACAGACCTGTCTGAATACTAGGATGGTAACTGCTACAGTAGAACTCAACCAAAGATAAGTGTCCTCCCAATTCTCACTAAAGCTAGTCACACTCATGCTCGCAGCATGTCTTCGAGTGTCAGGATGGTTCGTTTACTTTGACCGTTTGTCCAATGCTCATGTCTAGACGTGAGCCAAGGGTGTTGTATGCTGCCTGTCATAAATCAAGCATAGATCAAAATCAGGGGTAACAGGAGTTGGCACCTTGTACCTAAAAGCCGCCTCTCTTAGAGGAACATTCACAACTGTGAAGACTCGTCAATTTCCTCGATTGTAAGAAAGTGTGCTGGTAACGTGAGACAATTAACGATCACCCAGGTGATATTGTTTTCGTTTCGAGTTGTAAGTAGACTAGTGATAGAATCCATGGCAGTCTTTTCTCATTTCCATATGGGTGTTTCTGGTTTCTGATACTCCACCTTGACTTTCCCATAAGTTAAACTTCATTCATATACATAGCTAGGTGGTCCTTCATGCCCAATCACCAGTACAAGGTTTATAGATCCTAATATCTCTCATCAAAACCCAGACTACTAGAATATCGAGGCCGGTGTGCTTTGCTCAATCACAAGTTCCCTGCGGTTGCCGTATAGTGAGGCCCACATTCGTTCCATAAAATAGCGAATATCGTCCGACCTGCCAACGGTTGCTTCCCCATGCCCTGTATGGGTTAATCTTGAGAAATCTATTCCTTCAGTTCTTCAGTTTGAACAGAGCGAGTCTGATCAGGTATGTTAGAGTCGATAGTAAGCTGCAAAGCTCATGCACGTTCAGGTTTCACAGTCGAAATTATTCAAAAGTTCCATCCAGCAATGCCATCACATGTTTAGCTCTCTCGAAAAAAGGGTACACGGGAGGCCCTTGTGATCGGTCTAAGTGGTGCATTCGGTACCGTCCAAGTAATGCCTCCAACTCGAACCCAAATTCCATGGTTTCCACCGCAGGTTGTGACTCGTGTAATTCCCCTTCGTATATCCACTACGTAAGTCATCGCCTTCTCGTGTTCCATCAGCGTGTAACTGGGACTCTGATTCTGACCATCATGGTATACCACCAGATCACCAGTACCCTCGGGTAAAGACAATACTCAGTGCGTTGTAGAGTTAAGTTTCAAAGGGTGAAAAGACGTTCTCCTATTTTGTCTTCCACGAGTACACAACACCCTGCTGTGATAAAGAGATTTAAGCTGCGCGATCTTCGAAAATTCCTTGATAAGTCTACGATAGTATCTAGTGTGACTAAGAAATTGCTGTATCCCCGAAGGACCCTTCGGTGCCGATAAAGTTCTAATAAAATGGATCTTAGTGAGATCCATGTGTGTTCCCAATTCGTTGACTATGTGACCAAGAAAGTGTACTCCTCAGATCCTAAAGTCACACTTTGGTAGGCTTCGCATGGAGTTGCTCCTCCCCTAGGAGCTCTAAGATAAGATACAAGTGTCGTTCATGGTGTTCCTTTCTCCTGGAAGTGATTTCAAGTGTCATCAATAAACACGGTTGACAGTTTGATGAGATGAGGTTTACGCTTATGATTCATGTGGTCCACAAAACTGCTGGTGAGTGGAATAACTCGAATGACATACTCAGAAAGTCGTAGTAGCCGTACTGCGTCTGAAATGTCGTCTTAGGAACATCCTCCTCCTGGACTTCCATCTGATGATTGCCCGATCTCAAGTCGGTTTCTGAGTAGATGATTGACCCTTGCAGCTGGCCAAGCAGGTCGTCAATGTGAGGTAATGGGTGATGGTTTCCGACTGGCACCCTGCTGAGTTTACGGTAGCCGATTCACGAATGAAATGATGCTAACCTTCACACCACTCTGACACTTTAGGTCAGACGACGATTCTCCACTAGGGAGAGAGATATGCAAAATTTTCTCCTCATCGGGTGTATCTGCGCGATATCTGGATAACGAATCCACACTAACTACTACATCGAAACCATCAGGGATAGTAGAAGGAAGGTCGAGGTCGAACACTTGTCCCACAATGTCGAGTTTGCGTCCCAACGAACATATGGGCCTTCAATTGACGTGCCATCAGCCGATTCCACAACAGGTTCGGTTTTAAGAAGCATTAGGGTTAAATAGAATAGAGATGAAGCAACTAGCTACCCATACGGGTTACCATGTTGCTATTATGCCTGGCGTCGCCTACGCCAATCCTAAATGCCCGACCACGAGTACCACTACCAGTGTTGTTGTTACAGTCATGCGGATTCCCAATACTGTCATTGTTCCCTTGGTTGTTGACATTTTGACTTCACAGCAGTCAATCCTTGTCAATGTCACCTTCGTTTCCACACTGTAGACTGTGATTACGAGTACCTTGATGTCGCCGTGACTGTTGCCCATAATGTCGTTGCTTGTAACGGAGTCCGGCGACCTTTCACCAACTGGGTCCATCATTTCACACTCTGAGTCACGTCCTGAGGCACTACTCATTGTGCTGGCAGTTATACACTATACCACGCTATAGTCAATTGTCACCGTTTATGTCCTGACTGTTTCGTAAGAGTCGACTCCCATAGGTCGCTGACTAGAGTTAGGGTTCGATTGAAGTCCATTTGTTGGTGTTCGTTGCTGGTAATCAGGGTCGTTTTAATACTGAGGTCGGTGAGATACTACGCTCATCCTCTTGCCCCTCGATCCTGCAAGTTGGTCGAGTAATACGCAGTATGTTGCTAGGGTGTTGCAGAAGTGATCACACTTACAAAATCTAAGGCGTCAATACACAGAGTTCCAACTAATGAAGAGGAGTGGGGAAAGGTATCGATCAATCATTTGACACTGCGACATCCAACTCAGGGACGTTCGTACAAGCACCTAACATCCTACACAGTTCGCTAGATGGTCAGATGAGTGTTCAGGTAATACTCGATAGCATCGAGATTCGTAAGGATTCAGAGAGGCGTGAAAAGATCACGTTCAAGTAGGAGACAATCACTGCTATGACCCCTATAGATTCGTTATGTCTCTCATTGTTCAAATAACGGAACAGAACCCCTTTTTCACTTGTTAAGCCTCACTGGGACTCACATGCACCGCACATTATTATTATGTGTGCACCCACAATAATATTGTGATTTTCATGCTTATCTCGGTTCCTCCTAACTCATGTCAGGTGGTTCTTCAAACTCAGATGTCAAACGGAGGTTATCAAAGTGATAAAACCACAGGAATCCAAGAACTGTGACATACCGTCAACGCATCATAATGTGAACAACAATTCATGTAATCATGCTATAGTGACAAGTGTGTGTACGTACGCTACACCATAAACAAATGTGTACAAGTTATGTAATGTATGTAGCAGGTGAAAAAGACGAACCTTACAATCTGGAGCTGAGTGTCATGGTCGTATTCACGTATTCAGAACTGTTCGGTTATAGTCTGGTTTTATAAAAACAATTTTAAAACCAAGTTCACTATAACCTGGCTCTGATACCAAACTGTCACAGCCCCAAAATACCACATGCGGAATCCCCCAAAAGGCGTGTGACGTACCAGGATCTAGCTAACAATCACATTGAATTCATACATGATTTAAATAAAAACTTTCATTTATTAAGGTAAAGTATTACATTACATAAAGTATAACTCATTGTATTCAGCGGAAGCATAAACCATTTGTTATGTGTTACATAAACCGTATGTACGAAAACCATTAGACTTGTCTCGCGAACCCATGCATTACGACCCATGACCACTCCAGGATCCCAGACAGCAAGTTCCACGATCCCCATAATCTATAACCTGCGAGCATGCACACAAGTGTATCAGACAATGCTGGTGAGTTCATAGTTTTACGAAAACGTTTGATTACCAAGTGTTTAATCCAGTTAATAACAATTCCGAAAGTAATGTTAATAATAACTCGAGTACCGTACAAGTTGGCTTCCAGATTATTTCGCCCGTCCCCAATGCCCCCTATCTAAGCATTGGTCATGATTTAAGGTCATTAGTTCACGCCCGTCCTCTCAGGTACAGTGTGAGGGTGCCAAATATAATAGCGCTGTCAACTAATACCCCGTTACCTCTCAGGTAACTAATTCGGTATAAGATGGGACTTAAAGTGATAGGAAAAGAGTGTATTATCGAACATCCCAGTTTTACCCACAAGACGTATTCCTCTCAGGAATACCCATTTGATTTACCCACAAACCTATCCCTCTCAAGGATACCCAATGACTGTCCCAACCATCGGGACGCATGCTCAAGAGGAATGAACTCACCTTTGTTTGCTCGGTATGATAATGTGCTTCTAACGTTAATTAATGGTTAGGCCCGTTACACGCGACCTAAAATATAATGTCATGTAAATGAGTTTACGAGTAGGGTTTTGCAATACCCTAGTGTCCAAATAATAGGTGTTCATTATTTACAAGTTACCAAGTTAACATATAACATCACATAGCTGATTGCTAGCACGAATACATTTACGTAATAACAATTTAAAGCAAAATATGGCAGTCACACATTCCGACAAAGAGGCCCTCTAACAACATTAATATATGTAGACGATTGTTGTTTATGATTATTTGAAATCTCTAAAATCATATCTCACCATTAATGTTACACTATTAGTATTGGATCGGCCCACTAAGAAGCTTTGGCCTATATGTCACATATTCTAACAATAATAAACAAGCATATTAGGACCTTTATCATCTACCAACTCCATATCTATATTTAATTTAGTATGTACAGTAATCTGATCAATATTTTGACACCATATACACATAATCATAATTTGATGATAGTATAACCACTAGATATAATTCCTTTCAAATTTCTATGCATACCAAATAAACTTCAGTTCATATCGGCCCACATGACTCAACTTTCGGCCCACTATCAGTTCATATGACAAGCATATGTAACACCCCTAAAAATATTAAATTATATATGTATAGATACATGTATAATTATCATTATCAAAAATAAAATAGTTAAATTTAAACTAGTTATGACTAACCTAGTTAAAGTTTCATTACAAAAGTGTAGGATCGTTTGCTGGCCCAAACGAGTCGTTCAGAAGAGTATTTACTCGATACGAAAGGCGAAAACAGACGTATCAAGTCAATTCAGCTAGAATATCACTTTAAACTGTCTTTTGATTGATTTGACAATGTTTTACAGCGAGTTGACACTTCGGCAGCAGTTCGGTACTCAAGCTGGAAAGTTAAAAATGACAAGGCATCACACATATATATAGGGCAAGTGATTTCGTACGAAATCATCTCATGCGAAATCAGATTTCACACGAAACCAGATTTCGTGCAAAATACCATTTGATTTTGTACGAAATAGCATATTGCTATTTCGTGCGAAATACCATCATACCCACATTTCTCGTTTTGCGTGCCCTGATCTATCTAGTATAATACAAGACTCGATACAAGACGAAGTCGACAGACGTATCCACGAACAGACTCCCCCTCGGATGTTGACGAAGTCTTCAGTGTGTCAAGTAAAGCATCCTCAATCTCTAACTTTTCTTTTCATCTCAAGAAACTCGATCTGGTTCTTCCTACACTCTAATTCTCTTTACAACAGCACCAACAGTTAACCTTCTCCTTAGATGTTGATCTTCAAAGATTCAGAATCGCAACCAGGTTCTCGAGCTTCCTAAATCTCTTGATCAGATCTCTTGATTCCTTAAGTTCATCAGCATTAGCAGCTTGCATGAACAAATCTCCCAGGGTCAGAATCTGACTCTATTCATCTACAGACTCCCCCTATCAGTAAACTGGAATCAAAATGAAGACCCGGCACACATTCTTCTCAGATTCGAAACATGGCTTCCTCTAATCATAGAATCTTCAGGAATCGGAACCTGGCTCTTCTCAAATTTCATACTTGCACATTCTCTACCTTACAATAAATTTCACGAATTTATAATTTGACAAATTTATGTACTCTGCTTACCACTTGTAGATATCAAATTCAAAGAATGAATTAAAATCACTTGCAGGTAGATATCTCTGATGAACCACTTATTAAACAAATCCAAAATATGATTTGACATTTAAAAGCTTCTGATGACCATGATAAGTGGTAAAATACATATGTTTGTCCCGTGTAAAGTGTATAATTTTTGTATAAGTTTTATTTGTTTTTATTTAGTTTTAGTATTATATTATATTATTTTGTGTTTGGCTAGGTCCTGGTAATGGAGCAAAAACGAGCAATATGGAAATAACCAGCCAGTTGGGCAGAATGGGATGTCAATGACCGAATTAAAATTGCCACTATTTTCTTGAGTGAGCCGAGCCTCCTATCTCTATGTCATCCATTAAGTGTTGCCATATATAAAAGAATTAGTAAATATGCTTTTGGTGGACAAGCCCTAAAAGAATTATTATTATTGGAGGAATTAATAAGCATCGATGGATGAGGGGAATCATATATTAAATAAACTTGATAAGACTTTGATGGATATATCTCATATATAATACACAGAGGAGATCAAAAACAGATACATACATCGCAACTTGGGCTGTTTTGAGCGAATCTATATTAGCAACAGAACAAAAAAGGTTGGCCCACTTGATGGATCTGGTATCACTAGATCAGGCCCATGTCGTGAAGAACTAAATTGGAGTCCAAATATAATATAAGAGGGGAGCCGGCTGCACATGAGGGGGAGGACATCAGACGCGTGGAGGAGACGCACGAAGTCAGCAGATCATCTACGAATTTTGGAGTTGGAAGGCACCATTGAAGAGGCTGTTTTTGAAGGTTCGGAAGTGCTCGGAAGCCACGGAATCATCGTTGAAGTTCAAGAGCACTCGTGATCAAAGAATTCGGGTTCTATACCTTCGTAATCTTTCGTTTTTGTTTGTTTCTTGTTATTTGATGATGAATTCTGATTTGTTTATGATTGTGATGCTATTTGATAACATGATTATTGGCTAGAACTTTTAACTACCTAGGCATGACAATAGTATAACAAAGTTCGGATTTTTATTTGATTTTTGGCGTGGTTGTGGATTTTTCTTGCATTGTAAAAGCTATGGGAATTTAACTTGGTGCGTATGTGTGCTTGTGATTATCTTATTATTGATATTTGTTTCATATAATTCTTGGTGACGGTCTTTATCACGCAATAGGGTTATATTAGGGTTCTTGATTTAGGTGAGTGTCTATATCACGTAATAGGTCATTAATCCTTTAGGGTGAAAACGCGTAAGTAACCTTAGAAACAATATTCGGTAATTTAATAAAATCAAGTGTGCTGCTAAACTTGTCGCTGAGAGGCTCGAGGTTATTAATAGGTCTCGGTTTGGTTATAAGTCCTTAACATTCCATAGTCTATTAAACCAAGATTAAAACCCGTAGTTGCTTTAGACGTTCGCGCGGCAAGGTAGAGCGTCTTACATAGGCACTTTCAAGAAACTAGAGGACTGAAAGGAAAATCTAGAAAGCCGGTGAGCGTAACATCCTAGGTAGTGCCACAAGAATCGCCTTGAGAGTGTTTGAGGGGCTTAGTGGTGTCTTAATAGGTTTAGCATTTAAAGATCCCGGTTCCGCACCACAAAATCATCTAATAGAAATCCATTCTGAGTTTAGCTTGCGTCTAGCCTAGGTAGTTCCCTCATCATTCTTGAGTTCAATCGTCGTTCGAGTTCGTGTTTAGTTCGTCTAGTTATTTAATATTATTTTAATATTTTATTTAGGACTTTTAGAAACCCCCCATCCAAATAAACAATTAGTTAAGTCGTGTCAGTCTAAGTCTAGATAGAGTCATTAGCGTAATCAATAGAGTCTCTTGGGTTCGATACTCGGACTTCCTTAGGCTATACTACACCGATCGGTACACTTGCCGGTTGTGTGGTTTAGGGTTTAGAGAGTCTTAGTTTTATAAATTTAAAACTTAGAGAGTCTAGAATTAGGGTAAATTTAGTTGTTTTTAATTAACCCACATTTAACACATCAAGTTTTTGGCGCCGTTGCCGGGGACTCTTTGGCGATTGCGTTAATTACTTTGTTTGGACTTACTTGACATCATACGTGCTAGTTGTTTTCTTTTGTTTGAGTCGTAGGAGTCTAAGTATTTTAGTGTCTTTATTATTTTGTTGAGTCAGTTACTAAAACCACCACCCTCCCGTCTTGCTAGCCCACACCCCGTTGTCCATATGGCAGGTCGTCAAACGGTTCATCAGGAATCCACCGCTGGTTTCACCGGTGCGAACTCACCCATTACCCTTCCCGCCATCAATAATGACAAGTCTTGGAAATCCCGTCCTATATCTTTGCCGTTATCACCAACTCGTGCCAATTTCACGGTCGTGATGACGAGGATGCCCCGGCTCACATCAACCGCCTCACCCGCCTCTGCACCACCTTTTCCATTGAAGGTGCCAACCTTGACGCTCGTTTCCTCCAGGTCTTCCCATTCTCACTCGCAGGCCGCGCAGCCACCTGGCTTGATTCACAACCCGCGGGTGCGTTTACCACATCGGCCACCCTTCGAGATGCCTTCCTTGCCAAATACTTCCCACCCACCAAAGCATCTCGTCTTCGTGATCAGATCCATTCATTCCGGATGGAGCCTGACGAGCCCTACCACTTAGCCTGGGAAAGATTCCAAACCCTACTCTCTCGTTGCACTCAACATGGGTTATTTGATTGGGCACTTGTAGAGAAATTCTACAACGGTCTCACTCCAGAGATTCGAGCCCGTTTTAACACTTCAGCAGGAGGCCACCTCCTATGTAAGAAAACAGTGGCCGAATGCAATGACCTTTTTGAGAGTTTCGCCAATTCCGACATCGATCATTGCGCCATCGGCAGGACTTCCATTCATGTGACTAGTACTCCCTCGGCCGGTCGAGGAGTACACCAAGTTAGCTTGGATACATCGATGGTCGCGGCAATCGAAAACCTTGAGAGAAAGCTTACTAGTAGGATGAACGATTTAGAGAGGAGGTTCGATAGGTGCGAGGTGTGTAGAGGGGGTCACGATACTATAGATTGTCCCAAACTCACTGTTGAGCAGGTAGAGTTCATAACCAATAGAGGTCCAACGGGTCCAATTGGAGTAGTAACATTAACACCTTCTGCTCTTCCGGTAATCCCCCCGGTTTCCAATCATGTTCGAATCAAAACAGGGGACAGGATTATTATTCTAGTGGGGGTTCGAATCAGCAGGGTCAGTTTGGTAGTTCAGGTTTAGTAGGTCAGTTAAATAGTGGGGGTTCAAACAGTCAAGGTTCAAACAACCAAGATTTGGGTAGTGGTCTAGATGAGATTAAAGCTATGTTATCCCAAATACTAGTTAAGAATCAAGCGACCGAAAGGACCTTAGAAGCAACCCAAAAGGCCTTAGAGGCCACTCAAAGAACCTTAGAGGATCATTCCATATTTTTAAAGAACAATCACTCCAACTTTTTGGACCTTCAAAGGCAAGTTAGTGACATAAATAGTCAATTGCAAGAAAGGTCTTCCGGTCAGTTCTCGGGTAACACCCAACCTAACACAACCAATCATCACGTTAAAGCTATATCTACTAGGTCGGGTCTAAAGTTAAGAGAGGTTGGTTCACCACCGGTTCGAATAGAGGCAGTGGCATCGGTGGGGGAGAGTAAAGGATGTGAGAGAATAAAGACAGAGGGGGTGAGCGATCCTAGGTTAGAGCCAATGTTAGAACCTAAGTATGGGGATCCACCCGATGGGAGAGTAGAGGATCTTGAAAAAATAGTACAGTGTTTAGAATCGAAGCTAGAAGCACTGAGTGAAGCTCAGTGTGGGGATAGATTTAGGTTTGAAACGTATAAGTTCGAACCGCCCGATGATGAGTTGAGAGGTTGTGAGAGGTATGAGGAGGTTTGGAGAGATTCGGGTAATCATAGGTATGATGGTGCTACAGCCCGTGAGATTTGGTACACAGGTGAGCCGCGTTTACATGATCCTCCATGAGTGTTAAAAAAGTTGATAGCCCACTTGTAGAGTTTGTAGATTTTGAGTCTTTATCGTAGTTTTAGGTATTTTCATGTTTTCATTTTTACTTGTATTTTGAGTCATTCTTTTGTTTAGAGTCGGTACTGCTTTGGTGTTTGCTTGTTTTTGTTTATGCAGGTTTGAATATGTACCGCCCGTACTCAATCTCCATTCGGGTGATTTTGGAGCTGCTTATCAGATTTCAGACATTTATCAAGCATGTCAGTCAGTGTCAAAGCCGATCGCGAACGAAATGCTATACGATCGAGCTGGATTGAACGAGAGTTTTGGAGCATACGCGAGAATTTAACCAGCTAAGTCCTTTCCATTTATGCCCTTGTGTCTTTTATTTCTTATTTATTTTTAGTTTTTTGAGTCGGTTTCAATCTTACATTGAGGGCAATGTAAAGTTTAAGTGTGGGGATGGGAACTATTGTGTAGTGTCTAGTTAGTAGAGTCTTGAGTCATAAAAAAAAAGCTAAAACTTCAAAAAAAAAAATTAGAAAATGTCTTTTGAAATAAGAAGTTTGCAACTTAAAAACGGAAAATGATAGAAAAGTCGAGGTTTTTGTTCGGGTGCAAATAATAATAATATGAGATTAAAAAATTGAGCTTGTGTCTAGTTTGGGATATGCGGGTAGGCCTGAGTCGGTTCTAGGTTCCTTTGATCCTAATTATACCTAAATTTCGGTCTACTAGTGGGTTCTCATCTAGGGAAAGTGGGGAAATTGAGACCGCCAAAAATAACATAAGGGGCACCGTTATAAGTTAAAACCGTTAGAGTTTGTGATAAAAAAAAAATAGAATAAAAAGTGAGCTAGAAACTAAATGAAAGTAATGCATTCCTATGTAGTCTGGGTTGGGGATAACGACTCTACAGCCGGATTACCGCTAGGGTGTGTGAAATCGACCGTGCAAAGCAAAGAAAGAAAAAATAATAAAAAGTACCGAAACTAAGTAGTCTGGGTTGGGGATAGCGACTCTACAGCCGGATTGCCTCTTGGTTTGGGAAAGCACCGTCTAGACTCACGGAAAAAAAAATGAAAAAAATGAAAAAAAAAAGAAAAAAAATCTGATTGTAAACTCTCCTGGTTTTGATATAAGACGGTTGGGAATTGGTCCAGTGATCGTTCCTTTTGTCCTATAAGTTTGAGATGAGAGTAGATGGACCTGCGATTTTTAGTGTGAGACCCTAGGTGGATTGACCCGTATTTGAACCTAAATTGCATGATAAGGGCTTGGAACCGGGTTTGGGTTTAAGAGGATCGAATACTTGCAATCGCAGCTAACACATGTCTCGGTTTTAAATAAATTAATATAAGCTTTTGGCCCGAATGATTATCTTGACTATGATTTCGTTTGCATAATTCTTTTTCGGGGATGAAAAAATGTTAAGTGTGGGGATATTTGATAAGTGGTAAAATACATATGTTTGTCCCGTGTAAAGTGTATAATTTTTGTATAAGTTTTATTTGTTTTTATTTAGTTTTAGTATTATATTATATTATTTTGTGTTTGGCTAGGTCCTGATGCAAATGGAGCAAAAACGAGTAATATGGAAATAACCAACCAGTTGGGCAGAATGGGATGTCAATGACCGAATTAAAATTGCCACTATTTTCTTGAGTGAGCCGAGCCTCCTATCTCTATGTCATCCACTAAGTGTTGCCATATATAAAAGAATTAGTAAATATGCTTTTGGTGGACAAGCCATAAAAGAATTATTATTATTGGAGGAATTAATAAGCATCGATGGATGAGGGGAATCATACATTAATTAAACTTGATAAGACTTTGATGGATGTATCACATATATAATACACAGAGGAGATCAAAAACAGATACATACATCGCAACTTGGGCTGTTTTGAGCGAATCTATATTAGCAACAGAACAAAAAAGGTTGGCCCACTTGATGGATCTGGTATCACTAGATCAGGCCCATGTCGTGAAGAACTAAATTGGAGTCCAAATATAATATAAGAAGGGAGCCGGCTGCACATGAGGGGGAGGACATCAGACGCGTGGAGGAGACGCACGAAGTCAGCAGATCATCTACGAATTTTGGAGTTGGAAGGCACCATTGAAGAGGCTGTTTTTGAAGGTTCGGAAGTGCTCGGAATCCACGGAATCATCGTTGAAGTTCAAGAGCACTCGTGATCAAAGAATTCGGGTTCTATACCTTCGTAATCTTTCGTTTTCGTTTGTTTCTTGTTATTTGATGATGAATTCTGATTTGTTTATGATTGTGATGCTATTTGATAACATGATTATTGGCTAGAACTTTTAACTACCTAGGCATGACAATAGTATAACAAAGTTCGGATTTTTATTTGATTTTTGGCGTGGTTGTGGATTTTTCTTGCATTGTAAAAGCTATGGGAATTTAACTTGGTGCGTATGTGTGCTTGTGACTATCTTATTATTGATATTTGTTTCATATAATTCTTGGTGACGGTCTTTATCACGCAATAGGGTTATATTAAAGTTCTTGATTTAGGTGAGTGTCTATATCACGTAATAGGTCATTAATCCTTTAGGGTGAAAACGCGTAAGTAACCTTAGAAACAATATTCGGTAATTTAATAAAATCAAGTGTGCTGCTAAACTTGTCGCTGAGAGGCTCAAGGTTATTAATAGGTCTCGGTTTGGTTATAAGTCCTTAACATTCCATAGTCTATTAAACCAAGATTAAAACCCGTAGTTGCTTTAGACGTTCGCGCGGCAAGGTAGAGCGTCTTACATAGGCACTTTCAAGAAACTAGAGGACTGAAAGGAAAATCTAGAAAGCCGGTGAGCGTAACATCCTAGGTAGTGCCACAAGAATCGCCTTGAGAGTGTTTGAGGGGCTTAGTGGTGTCTTAATAGGTTTAGCTTTTAAAGATCCCGGTTCCGCACCACAAAATCATCGAATAGAAATCCATTCTGAGTTTAGCTTGCGTCTAGCCTAGGTAGTTCCTTCATCATTCTTGAGTTCAATCGCCGTTCGAGTTCGTGTTTAGTTCGTCTAGTTATTTAATATTATTTTAATATTTTATTTAGGACTTTTAGAAACCCCCCATCCAAATAAACAATTAGTTAAGTCGTGTCAGTCTAAGTCTAGATAGAGTCATTAGCGTAATCAATAGAGTCTCTTGGGTTCGATACTCGGACTTCCTTAGGCTATACTACACCGATCGGTACACTTGCCGGTTGTGTGGTTTAGGGTTTAGAGAGTCTTAATTTTATAAATTTAAAACTTAGAGAGTCTAGAATTAGGGTAAATTTAGTTGTTTTTAATTAACCCACATTTAGCACATCAGACCACTTGTAGGCAACACATTCAAATTTGTTTCTCATTTTAAACAGACTCTCTTTCACAGTTTGATCATCATGTTTAGCACTTGGAATTTTGAAAATCAGCTTTTCAACATCAGTTGTCGAAAATAAGATGAAATAAAATCTTTTTGAATTATCAAAATTTTATGCTAAAACACACTCAAATCTTTTTGGAGTTTTGATTTAAGAGAAATACAATAAAGAAATATGTACATACAATCTTTTTGTGAGCTTGTGTAAGAGGATCATATCAGTTTATCAGACAAATCACTAACACCGTTAAGCTTTAAACATTTTAAGTTCTAAACAATTCACTTAGATTTTCAGTATACTGATCCACTTAAATTTTCACACAAAGTTCAATTTCTTCGAGATACGAGATTAGTGTTTTAAGCACTTAAACTTATTCATGTGTCCCACCTCAGAATATACTCCCATATTCAGACTTCTATATTCAGTCTTACAGGTGAGTGTACACTAATGATATCTGTAAACGGGTAAATGCGAAGCCATGAGAGCTCAAGTCAGAACTTCCGTTCGTGCAGAGAGATGATGGCTCGACTTTAGGTGTGTCCCGTTTGGGGATCTTTTCTTCAACAGCACATGATTAGCATTTTTGAATGTTTCATCATTTTTTGTACTGAGGGCTGGCTTTAAGAATAAAGCTTATGCAAAGTATTATACAAGAACTAGGCTATTGCTTTCGTAAAATCAGAAGTTCAAATATAATACCCCAGATATCACCACGCACAAAGACCTAGTATGTCAGAAATAGAAAGCCCTTCAAACAAGATTTCGGGGGTTACCCATATATCCAAGAGATATTCCCCATGAGATAAGTAAGTATTAAGTATTGATATGTATGTTTATATCTCGAAAACAATCTACTAAATGTATTAAAACCTACTGGCATATCCTCAGTGAGATTGTTTATCACATTTTGACTTTCCAATTCTTTAGCGTGCTGTGATAGTCCACTGATGTACTATCATTTCCTCTTTTTACAACAAAATTCGATTTGAATTTTATCATGTTTTTGGCTTTTTCAAATTTTCTAATGTTTTTGGATTTTCAGAAATTTTTACTCCCCCTAAAATTCAAACACATTTAAAGAAATTTGAAAACAAACTGTACAAATAAAATGACAACTTGATGAGAATTGCTTCAATTCGCCATCCATTTGGCATAAACAATCAGAATTCCCCCTTACAACAAACTATTTTCCCATTATGATTTCAAAACACTTAAGTTTGTTTTAATCAAAATGGTTTTTTCCGGAAAATAAGTTTCATTGATTTTATTACTTGTAAGTTAGGGGTTCATCACATTGTTCTATCAACCACTTGTATGATAGTTAAAGCAAGTTCAACTTAATGACCTTGACTAACCTCATGTAAAAACAAACCTCTGTACCACTTGTAGGTTTGCTAACCTCTATACCACTAGAACAAATATGACAATGTTACAAAAATATCACTTATAGAAAATCAAGTACAACTAAGTGTCCCTGATTTACCACTTGAAGATCGAATATCACAGTTACCAACCTGTGAATTTCTCAAGAAAGATGCCGATTCCTACTCCACACTTACCAACCTGGGAGTTCCGACAAGTCAGGTTTTTCAGTTAAGAATGTTCTCCCAAGCCTGACAGTCCTTGGGAGATTCCGAGTGATCAACACTCGGTTTCTTACCTTTCCTCTTCTTCTCATAGAATTCCTTTACCCCTTTGACCTTCCCGTCAACCATTTTTCCAAAAATATGTTTCACTTTGGGGTTAAAAGATTTTTCAACATCAAATTTTTCTTTTTTAGAAAAGAATTGATTTGAAATCTCTAGTTTTCCAATTTTTTGTTTAAAATTTTCAGCCCTCAATGGTGGAAAATTTGCATCATCCATTGGAGGTACTGACTTTTCACATTTTGATTCAACTTGTGGCTCCTCTGAATTTATGGAATAAGATTCATCGCCTGAAGATAGCTCCTCTGATTTTGATGAATCAGAATCATTTCTAGAACTATCATCAGATCTCTTAACAACCCACTTTTGGTTGTCCAAATTTGCTTTTCTCTTGTAAAACCGTTTTGAACATTCACCAACCTCAAATTTTGAATCTTTGAAACCTATAAAAGGTTTGTTTGGTGGTTCACTTTCAACCATCTTTTCTTTTATTTTGAGAGACACTCCCTGTTTGGATTGTATTGCCTTGGGACAATTCTTGGCAATATGACCAACTGTTTTGCACTGAAAACAGGTTCTTGTCTCTTTCATCTGAGCAGCTTCATTCTTCATTTCATCTTGCTTCTTTGCAAGGAATTCTCTGTTTGATTGCTTCCAGAATGAGCTTTTCTCCTCTTCTTCTGAGCTTGCTCCTGAAACAAAAATACAGTTTTTGGTTTATAAGTTTTATCATTTTTATAGTTTTCTGGTGGAATAAATCCAAGACCTTTCTTTTTGAAATTACCGTTATGGTTTGGCTTCTTTCGATAACCAGAACCAGAACTGTAACCCTTTTTCTTGTTTTCTCTTTGTTGAACTCTTGAGGTGTATTTTTTAGGGTTTTCAGAAAGATTTACATCTTTTATTTCAGAAATATTGATTTCTGTTAATTTGAAAACCTTTTTAATCATCTCAGTTTTGACACCTCTTATTGGAAATTCCTGATCAAAATATAATTTGTCTGAATCGTTCAAAGTATATGCCACTTTGAATGTTTCATCATTCAAATTAGATTTTGATAACATGAATTCTTTATTATAAACCCGTTTGTCCTTTTTGAAAGTTTGACTTGGAGTTTCGGACTCAGAATTTGACTCTGACTAGTACTCCTCCATATCATATTTTTCTAACACATGATCCACCACTTTCTTCATTAATTGATATTGTTGATCAGTGTCAGACGACGTAAAAGTAACATCAATGTTTTCTGGCAAATTGACTGATGGTTCAGACTCCCACACTAAGTTGGTTGCCTTTTTGACTCTTTCAGAATTTGGATTTCTTGGCAAATATCCATTTTCCAATGGGGGTGGACACTTGTTGTAACTGAAACCTTGTTTCTTACCAGAATCTTTCACTTCAGTTTCTTGTTTTGTTTCAGAATTCTTTTCTTCAGATGTCACTTCTTCAAACGCCTTCATGCCTTCCACTGTTGGATAAATCCTAT
This sequence comes from Helianthus annuus, assembly GCF_002127325.2. Lineage (NCBI taxonomy): Eukaryota > Viridiplantae > Streptophyta > Magnoliopsida > Asterales > Asteraceae > Helianthus > Helianthus annuus. Next base: position 120,034,863 of record NC_035445.2, on the reverse strand, counting down.
CAACAACATAAGAAGTACATGAGTAACTCTTTAATAACCTATTAACTCTTTCTGTTTCAATTCTTTGTGTTTCCAGATTCTATTCAAGAACAGCACACTTCTCAATGTAACTGTTGACACTTTTCTGCTTTGTCATGAAAGCTCCATGAAGTGTTTTCATTGCTGTTGCTTGTTCACTGCTACTTTCGTTGTACTGATTCATTGCTTTTTTCAGAACATCATATGATTCTTTTAATCTGTTTATGTTGTGAATCAAAGTACTGTTTTGCTTCTTCACAGCTTCACAGTTTTCACATTTCACAGAAATCTTTTGTGCATCAACTTCTGCATCAACTGTGAAAGCTGGAATTCCTTTTGGCTTTTTCCTTATCACCGGAACTTCTTCATCATCACTGTTTATTGGTGTTTTGGTTTTTTCTTTTTCTTTTTAGCTTTTTCATCATCACTGTCACTCTCTTCCAACATTCTCAAGTGCTCTTCCATTCTTCTTGCGTAGTAATCATCATTATTATCACTATCTTCAGCAACTCGAGCAACAAAAGCTTTGGCTTTTAAAATCTTTTTATATGGACAATAAGTATCCCAACTAAAATTATCCCAGCTAAAGCCTTCTGGTAATCTTTCATCATCTTGTTCTATCAGACATGCTTTGCTATCAGCTGAAATATATTTATCCCAAATTGATTCTTTTGTTGACTTTTTACCATCTTGATTCACCATACAAGCTCTCTTTGACGATTCTTCGATTGCCTTCTTAGCATGAGCAGTTTGTGGTTCTTGTTGTTGATGAGCAACTTGATGATAAATGGCTTTTCGATAGTAGTCATTGTTGTTGAATGGGTTTTGAGCTCCACTTGCTTCGCGGTTCGTGCACTCTCTTTTGAAGTGTCCTTTTTCCCTGCAACGAAAACAAGTAACTTTAGATTTGTCAAACCCTAAAGTAGAAACATTAGCATCACGGAAGTCATCTCTTCCTGTGATTTGTTTGAATTTCTCAGCTCTTCTCAACACACTCGCTAAACACCATTTTATATCCATCAACTCCATCTCCTCAGCATCTATCTGATCGTAATCCTCTTTTGTCAGCATTGGATTCCCGATCCTCCATGCAACTAAGCTACCATATGATTCTAACACAGTCCCCAACAAAGACATGTGACTTTTTGCAACTTCTTCTGAGTAATCTTGATCATTCTCAAGATTCAATACAATGTTGCATTGTAACTTCTTGCCATTCTTGGTTGCTGATAAGTTCGGATCAAATGATGGATATGATGAAAAACTTGTTTTGCTGTTTGATCCTTTAGATGAACCTCCTAAAGAACTCTTTGCATTGAATGGAGTTTCAACCTTTGGTGACATGTTGGTCTTTTCATTTAACCCTGCTTTGTAATAAAGCCCGATATCTTGTTCTCCATCAAAATCTTTCATTCTTGAGATCTTTCTTTGTTCCATTTTCTGAGCTTCAATTTTTTCGATGAATTTAATCAATGTCAGATTGCTAAAATCCTTTTTGTTTCTCAACATCATGAGGTATGTGCCCCAAGTTTCATGTGGCAATGCATCTGCTAACTTCTCAATTAGCTCTTCATTATCCTTTGTGATGCTCACCCTTTTTCATGTTGACTAACAAATTGCAGTATCTTTCAACGATCTGCTTGGTGCTCTCAGTTCTCAAACCACGAAATAGATCAAATTCCTTTTTCAAAAGCGATTTCTTGTTCTTGATCATTTCCTTTGTCACACCCCCAAAATACCACTTGCGGAAACACCACGGGGCATGTGACGTATCAGGATCTAGACACCAATCACATTGAACTCATAGACATATTACACTTGTAGTGTGCGCAGTTTACACATATCGTTATACAAGTCACAACAGTAAGTCATGCGACATACCAGTTCATTATCATCATATATTCACATATCATATATTCACATATCATGTATTCGCGTATCATATATCCGGGTCACATACTAAGTCACATTATTAGTTCATGTTCAATAAACACCCAATAGCCCATTAACCCTCATCATAAAATTATGCGGCCCATTAATCCTAGTTCAGCCCAATGTAGTGTGCGGTTCGTTGATCACCCGGCCCACTCAGGTTCGAAGAAAATGTGCCGCCCATCACGAGCCCATTCGAAGAGTACGGCCCACACTCATGTGTGCGGCCCCATCCAAAGCTATGTATAATTTGTTCACTAATGTTGTCCAAATGATTAACATGTAAAGCCCATTTAGCATGGAAAACCCAAATGATTAATGTGATAGATCTGAATGTTCATAAAATCACTCCTTCAATTACTACCAACCGAACCATTACTTATTATAATACCATCATTGAAGTCATGATCATGACTCATTAAGTTGTCATAATCACCATTTATGAGAACATGAAAATTACCAATCCTATATCCTACGTACACATATTCCAACTTCAACAAAACAAAACATCATCTCAACATTTAATTCACCTATTAATACTCTTGACTATTCTGACAATATTATTAACACATGGTTTGATTAAATCAAGACCACAAACACACATTCAAATCAAATAGGTCATCATCATATCATTTAGTACACATCATATTCTTACTTATTAATAATATATATATATTGTTTGATTAAATCAACACATGGCCGCCACTATTTTTACTTAAGATCATCAGCTTTATTAGGCAATATGCCTTCCATTTTATTGGACCACTAAAGCTACTGTTATATCAACATTAATTATGAATCATATATTGATTTCATGCACACATATCGGTATCAAGCACACATATATCCTTAACTTTATTGTGATATCACAATCAATCACCTAAAACACTTATTAACTATTCAAGTCAAAACAGCCGATTTTTACCGATTTCATATGATCATAGTATCTTTGTTTTAACGCATCCAAGCATACCGGCTATCGAGTTTTATATTAACGAAGACTACTGTACATATAACACATTAACCTATCATAAACACAATCACACGTATATGTTTCCATGCTACAACAACTAACCTGGAGATGTGCAGAAAATACTTGGGCTCCATAAGAAGAGAAGGCTTCGAAGGGTTTCGAAAAGATTGTCGTCGCCCAGTGTGTGCTTGGAAGGAGTTCTAGGGTTTTTCCAATGTTGTTGCAAAAGGAATCATATGAAGACATAACTACTCATGCACTTACAAAGGGAGTGGGTTGGGCTCAGTTTGAGTTCGAGAGAGGAATTGGGCTTAAAGAGCCCACGCAACAAGGGAGGGGCGCAACCGGTATGAGGATGTGCGACCCAACGTAGTGTGTCGTTTAATAACATGCAAAATAATCCATTCCATCAAACACTCTCATTAAATTTTAACAAGAAAACTTAATCACGACGTTTACCGGATTACAAGTAGAAACAATACCCGTAAAAGAGTCTTGGAAATCCGAGTTGTCACATCATCCCCAACTTGAAAGAAATTTCGTCCCGAAATTTGACAAGCAATCCCAAAACAACAAGGTGTTAGATCAGGATGACTGTGGATTTTCTGCAGGTGCCACATCATCCCTAACTTGAAAGGGAATTTCGTCCCGAAATTCCTCAATGATATCAGAAGTTGATGCAACCGTTTGAACAACTGAGGAGGCTAGAGCTTACTCCGACCATTGTGTTCCTATGTGAACTCCGGTCTACGTCTTGAGTTCCTACGAACTCTCACGATAGAAATTCGACTGTGTTAACAATGGGTTCCTCAACAAGAGTATCATAAGTGTTTCATCGAACAAATGCTTCTTTAGGTTCGTGACAGGAATGACATCGTGAACATTACCTAGTTCGTCAGGTAACTCGAGTTCGTGAGTCATATCATCAATCCGTTCCAAAAATCTAAATATCCCAGTGTACCGCAAACTGAGCTGGCCACGTTTCCCATAGCGTACCGCACCCTCCCATGGTGAGACTTTTGATTATGCTACGTTCGCCCACAGCGAACTCCAAGTGGTTCCTAAGCTTAACAGCTTTCCTGGCAGTCACGTGTTGCTGTCAAACAATTTCCAATCTAAGCAATCCTAAAGAGTTTCGAGCACAAGTCCTGGACCTATGATTAGGTAGCCATCCATCTCAATCCAACAAGGAGGTTAGCGTTACTGTCCATGCAATGTCTCAAACAGAGCTGTCTGAATACTAGAATGGTGACTGCTACAGAACACAACCAAAGATACGTGTCCTTCCAATTTTCACTAAATACATCCACACACATGCTCGCAGCATGTCTTCGAGTGTCGGGATGGTTCGCTTACTCTGTCCGGTTGTCCTACGGTGATAAGCAATGCCCATGTCTAGACGTGAGCCCAGGGTATCGTGTATTGCCTGTCATAAATCAGGTATACCTCAAAATCAGAAGTAACGGGAGTTGGCACCTCGTGCCTAGAAGCCGCCTCTCTCAGAGGAACGTTCACAGCTGTGAAGACTTGTCAGTTTCCTTGGTTGCAAGAAGGCGTGTTGGTAGCGTGAGACAATCAACGCTCACCCAAGTGTTATTGTTTCTGTTTCGATGCTCCTGGTTGCTGATACTCCACCTTTACTTTCCCACAAGCCAAACATTAATCATATACCTTACCAAGTAGGCCTTCATGCCCGATCACCAGCACAAGATTCTTAGACCCTAATATCTCTCATCAAAACTCAGACGACTGGAATATCGAGGCCGGTGTGCTTTGCTCAACACAGTTTCCCTAAAGTTGTCGTATAATAAGTTCCACATTCGTTCCATGAGGTACCGAGTATCGTCTGTCCTGCCAAGGTTGCTTCTCCATGCCCCGCATGGGTTCAACTGGAAAATCCTCTTCCTCCAGTTCTCCAGTTTGAACAGGGCGAGTCGGATCAGGTAAGTTAGACTCGATAGTGAGCTGCAAAGCTCATGGACGTTCAAGTTTCATAGTTGTAATCATCAAAAAGTTCCCTCCAGCGATGCCATTAACTGATTTAGCTATGTCGAAGCCAAGGTACACGGGAGGCCTTGTGATCGGTCTAAATAACGCACCTGGTACCATCAAGTAATGCCTCCATCTAAAATCCCAAGACCACGGTTTTCACCGCCAGTTGTGTGTCGTGCGGTTCCTCTTGGTAACTCCATCACATAAGTCATCACCCTCTCGTGTTGCGTCGGTGTGTAACTGGGACCCTGATTCGGACCATCATGGCATACCACTAAATCACCCGCACCCTCGGGTAAAGACGATGCTCAGCGCATTGCAAAGTTGGAATTCGAAAACTGAAATGACGTCCTCCCGTTTCGTCTTTCACGAACACAGCACCCTGCTGTGCTACAGAGATTTAAGTTGTGCGACCTTCGAAAATCCTGTGAATAAGTTGCGATAGTATCTAGCGAAACCAAGGAATTGCTGCATCCACGAAGGAATCTTTGGTGTCGATCAATTTCTAACAAAATGGATCTTTAGCAAGATCCACGTGTGTTCCCACTTCGTTGGTTACATGCCCAAAATGTATCTCTCGAATCCAGATGTTGCATTTTACAAGACTTCACACGGAATGGCTCCTCCCTCAGGAGCTCTAAATTAAGATACAGATGCCGTCCAACACGTCGTCATTAAGCATAGCCATTTCATGTGATCCATACAACTGCTGTTGTGATGATTAGCCAAAAAAGTCATGGAATACAAAGTCGCCGTAGCCGTACTGCGTTCAATATGCTGTTGTAGGAATTATTTTTCTCTTGGACTTCCATTTGCCGATTCCATAGCAGGTTCGGTTTCAAGAAGCATCATGGTTGAGCAAAACAGTGACGAAGCGATTAGTTACTAAGAACGTGTAGACCACCATGTTGTTATAATCCTGGCATCGCCCACGCCAATCCTAAAAGCACTTCACGAGTACCACATCCAGTGTTGTTGCTACTGCTACTAGAACTCCCAAAACTGTCATTGTTCCCTGGGTTATTAACGTCTTGACTTAACAGCAGTCATTCCTTGCCAATGTCACCTTCGTTTCCATGCTACGATTACGAGTACCTTGATGTTGATTGCTGCCTCTAATGTCGTTGCTTGAAACGGAGCCCTGCGACCTTCCACCAACAAGGTCCATCCTGTCACATTTCCGTGCCACGTCCTAAAGCATTACTCATTGTGCTGACAATCACACATTCCATACTACAGTCGATTGTCATCGCCGATGTCCTGATTGATTCGTAAGAGTTGACTCTTATAAGTCGCTTAGAATTCAATTGAAGTCAACTTGCTGATGTTCGCTGCCAGTAATCAGGGTCGTTCTAATACTGAGGTTGGTGAGGCTCTACGCTCATCCTCTTGTCCATCGTTCTTGCAAGTTAACTGGGTAAAGCACGGTATGTTTCCAGAGTGTTGCAGATGTGATCGCACTTCAGGGTCTAAGACGTCAGTACATTGAGTTCCAACAACAAAGAGGAGTGGGGGGCTATAGACCAATCATTGACACTGCAACATCCACTCAGGGATGTTCGTACAAGCACCTAGCATTCTACACAGTTTGCTAGGAATTCAGATGGGTTTTCAGGTAATATTCGATAGCATCGAGATTCAAAAGGGTTCAGAGGGAAGTGAAAAGATCACATTCAAGTAGAAGACAATCACTTCTATGACTCCTATACACTGTTGTGTTTCACATCAACCAAATAACGGAACGGAACCCCTTTTTCACTTGTTAAGCCTCACTGGGACTCACATGCACCCCACATTATTATTATGTGTGCACCCACAATAATATTGTGATTTGCATGCTCATCTCAGCTCCTCCTAACTCATGTCAAATGGTTCCCCAAACTCGAGTAGCAAACAAAGAGCGTCACGAAACGTAAGTCATGAATGTTTAGGGAAATACCACCCTATTAGTCACATAACACATGCAAGTAATACATGAATTCATATTGTTGTGCTAAACGTGCAATCACATGCAGTATCATATATAAGTGTTCACTGGTTAAGCAATACAATGAGTATACGAGAGACGAACCTTGCAATCTGGAGCGGAGTGTCATGGTCGTATTCAGAACTTGTTCGGTTATAGTCTGGTTTTATAAAAAAAACGTTTTAAAACCAAGTTCACTATAACCAGTGGCTCTGATACCAAACTGTCACACCCCCAAAATACCACTTGCGGAAACACCACGGGGCATGTGACGTATCAGGATCTAGACACCAATCACATTGAACTCATAGACATATTACACTTGTAGTGTGCGCAGTTTACACATATCGTTATACAAGTCACAACAGTAAGTCATGCGACATACCAGTTCATTATCATCATATATTCACATATCATATATTCACATATCATGTATTCGCGTATCATATATCCGGGTCACATACTAAGTCACATTATTAGTTCATGTTCAATAAACACCCAATAGCCCATTAACCCTCATCATAAAATTATGCGGCCCATTAATCCTAGTTCAGCCCAATGTAGTGTGCGGTTCGTTGATCACCCGGCCCACTCAGGTTCGAAGAAAATGTGCCGCCCATCACGAGCCCATTCGAAGAGTACGGCCCACACTCATGTGTGCGGCCCCATCCAAAGCTATGTATAATTTGTTCACTAATGTTGTCCAAATGATTAACATGTAAAGCCCATTTAGCATGGAAAACCCAAATGATTAATGTGATAGATCTGAATGTTCATAAAATCACTCCTTCAATTACTACCAACCGAACCATTACTTATTATAATACCATCATTGAAGTCATGATCATGACTCATTAAGTTGTCATAATCACCATTTATGAGAACATGAAAATTACCAATCCTATATCCTACGTACACATATTCCAACTTCAACAAAACAAAACATCATCTCAACATTTAATTCACCTATTAATACTCTTGACTATTCTGACAATATTATTAACACATGGTTTGATTAAATCAAGACCACAAACACACATTCAAATCAAATAGGTCATCATCATATCATTTAGTACACATCATATTCTTACTTATTAATAATATATATATATTGTTTGATTAAATCAACACATGGCCGCCACTATTTTTACTTAAGATCATCAGCTTTATTAGGCAATATGCCTTCCATTTTATTGGACCACTAAAGCTACTGTTATATCAACATTAATTATGAATCATATATTGATTTCATGCACACATATCGGTATCAAGCACACATATATCCTTAACTTTATTGTGATATCACAATCAATCACCTAAAACACTTATTAACTATTCAAGTCAAAACAGCCGATTTTTACCGATTTCATATGATCATAGTATCTTTGTTTTAACGCATCCAAGCATACCGGCTATCGAGTTTTATATTAACGAAGACTACTGTACATATAACACATTAACCTATCATAAACACAATCACACGTATATGTTTCCATGCTACAACAACTAACCTGGAGATGTGCAGAAAATACTTGGGCTCCATAAGAAGAGAAGGCTTCGAAGGGTTTCGAAAAGATTGTCGTCGCCCAGTGTGTGCTTGGAAGGAGTTCTAGGGTTTTTCCAATGTTGTTGCAAAAGGAATCATATGAAGACATAACTACTCATGCACTTACAAAGGGAGTGGGTTGGGCTCAGTTTGAGTTCGAGAGAGGAATTGGGCTTAAAGAGCCCACGCAACAAGGGAGGGGCGCAACCGGTATGAGGATGTGCGACCCAACGTAGTGTGTCGTTTAATAACATGCAAAATAATCCATTCCATCAAACACTCTCATTAAATTTTAACAAGAAAACTTAATCACGACGTTTACCGGATTACAAGTAGAAACAATACCCGTAAAAGAGTCTTGGAAATCCGAGTTGTCACATCCTTACTACCAATAAACTTCGATCTTAAAGCTTTCCAGATCGAATAAGCCGTTCCATTATGTTGCAATAAAACCAAGATATCTTCTTTCACAGCTTGCTACAACAAACTCGTCATCATCTTTTCATTTTTGTATTCTTTTTATCTTCTCCACTAAGATCTTTAATTGGGATGACCTCTTCCTCATCATTCATTGGTCTAACATACTTCGTTTCAACACATTCCCAAGCATCTAAATAATTTGCTTGTACCCAGTTCTCAAATCGTTCTCCCTATCCTTTATACTCCTCAATGTTCATGAGCTTTGGGGTTTTTTGCATGGTGCCCGTTTCATTTTCTAACATTGTTTGTTGTGTAATGGTGATTGGAGTAGCAAAGGCGTTGTAAAATTCCTCTTCCATGATTCGGTTTTCAAAGTTTCACAAAATCAGAATGTTCAAACGAAATCAATTTTCACACGGAATAGACTTTGGTGCGAAATTACCCTGTTCAAACGAAAACAACCTAAAGGACAACTTCAAACGAAATTAGCTCACACGAAATAACTCCTTTCACACGAAATAACTGATTTCGTACGAAATCCTCACACGAAATACTGATTTCATGCGAAATCAACCAACTTTTCATACGAAATACTAATTTCGTGCGAAATAAACCTCACTTTCAAGCGAAATCAATCACAAAATGTTACTTCGTGCGAAATCAAAGCTCTATTTCATACGAAATACTGCTGATGTCATCATCTCGAGCTGTTTTTGTTAAAATTGATTAGGTTTTAGGTTGATTTTAGATCTGAAACTCTCTAGGATTTGTTAAAACACTATTGCGCGTATAATGTGTGAAATTCAAGTCATTTTGACCGTGAAAACTTGTTAATTTTGAAAAAGAAGGTGTAGAAATCAGAATTTGCAGCTGAATTCGTAAGAACTCTTCCTCCTGAGCTCTGATACCACTTGTAGGATCGTTTGCTGACCCGAACGAGTCGTTCAGAAGAGTCTTTGCTCGATACGAAAGGCGGAAACAGACGTATCAAGTCAATTCAGCTAGAATATCACTTTAAACTGTCTTTTAATTGATTTGACAATGTTTTACCGCGAGTTGACACTTCGGCAGCAGTTCGGTACTCAAGCCGGAAAGTTACAAATGACAAGGCATCACACATATATATTGGGCAGGTGATTTCGTACGAAATCATCTCATGCGAAATCAGATTTCACACGAAACCAGATTTCGTGCGAAATACCATTTGATTTCGTACGAAATAGCATATTGCTATTTCGTGTGAAATACCATCATACCCACATTTCTCGTTTTGCGTGCCCTGATCTATCTAATATAATACAAGACTCGATACAAGACGAAGTCGACAGATGTATGAAGTAACAAAAAGAAGGGAATTTAGGAAATTTAACTAGATTCATCTACTTTAAAACTATAGAGGCTAAATATGGACATAATTGAAAGTGGTTTTCTTAAAACACTGGATAAGTTCAAAAACACACATATGTGTGTGTGTTGTAATTCGACCAAGACCCCAGGGAACCCAGTTCTTCTTCTCCAAAACCCTAAACACCACAAATCAGCTTAAAATCAAAGGAGGAATTCGATTTGGAATCAATTCTAAGCTAAAATTGTGATCACCAAGCTTAAAGAGATCACAAGGTATGCTCAATTTTAAGTTTTGGTGAAGCTTTGATTCTTATGAAATTTTCATAACTGCAATTATTGAAGAATTAATTGATGTTATGGCTAAACTATGATAAGTACAAGTCTAGGAACAAACCCTAGATGAAAAAATAGCGATTTCATGTTATGAACTAGTGATATGAAGATTTATCATATGTGGGTTATATGGGCTTTGTGATAATGCTTGAATCATTGTGAAATTACCTATGCTTTAAGAAGTGGAAATAGGTAATACTAAAAAGTTTGGTTGGTTATGATATGTGTTGAAACGGCAAATTGAGTATTAACGATGAAGATTACTTCGTCGATCTAATTTCCATGTTAATGGAAGAAATCCAAGAGGTAATCAGGATATATAGGCTGACTCGATATCATGCAAAATTAATATGCAATCATAAGGAGATATAATTAGTGTCTTCGAGCGGAAACATGTTATTATTTATGCGGAGAAAAGTTGTAGTCTCCTAATCTGTTCGTTTATCGAAGCTTGTAAGCTTGTTTAACACAGATGTAAGGCGTATATGGCTTACATACATGATTCAACCAAAGAATCTCTAAAAAATTAAAACATACCAATTGTACGGGAGTTTGAAGATGTTTTTTTTTTCTGGAAAATCTACCAAGGATACCACCTGTACGCGAGGTGGAATCTGACATCAAATAAGTTCTGGGCGCGAAACCGGTAGCTAAAGCTCGGTAAAATTAGCATCATTGGAACTATAAGAATTGTTATCTAAATTGCAAAACCTTTTCAACAAGGAATTTATATGGCCAAGCGTTTCTCTGTGGGAAGCATTGGTATTATTCATAAAGGAGAAGACATACCGAAAATGGCGTTTAAACCACGTTATGGACATTATAAATTCTTAGTAATGTCTTTCGGAATAACAAATGCACCTGCGGCTTTCATGGTCCTCATGAACCGCGTTTGCAAACGGATGCTAGATAAGTGTGCGACCATGATAACAAATCATCATATTACCATCAAAATCCATCTGAATAAGACAAATCCCTTTAATACACAGATTCAAAACATGCATCTTTACTTGTGGTGTACCTTATGCATATAGGGTTGTACCACCATTAAAACCCAGCTTCTATATTCAAGCTATTTGTATGATAAATACACACAATCTAGTTCATACTTTTTGTCACTGAAATCAACTAATAACTTCATCATTTAATCCTACAAGTTTCGAATGTTGGAATTGATTCATTTGTCATCACGTATTATCATTCAACATGCACCATCTTTATCAAATAACAAAGATCATCGATGGAAACTAATACGACAGATAGCAAGTTCGAGCATGATCATCGACGGCACTTAAACAAATAGTGAGTTTAAACATTGTATATGCGCATTTCCATGTTGTACCCTATGCTTAATCGGTTGCACGTTTTCATGAAAAACCCATCACTTGCCAATATCATTCTAAACATCAATCGGTTTATCCTAACACATAAACCATATCCAGAAATCTTGCAACAATAACTATTTCTTGTTACCAGTCGTTGTTTAATCACATGCAGTCAAAGAATATCATGAAAACCATTTATTCTATAATCACATAACCCTTTCCGTGTACGAACATAATATGCTAACATCATAGATCATTAGTTCATGCAAAATCCTAACTCGTATGCAAGTCTGTGCTAGAATCACAGTGATTATCATGATATTAATCATATAGCATATATTTAGCATTTAATATCAAACGATCAAACACACCAAAACTAGAAGGGAACTAACAGGATCAAGCTATACTCCAAGGGTTATGTGCAATGCAAGACTTTGAGGGAGGAGAAGGAGATGATCACCGTTCCCTTCGAAGGAAGAGAGAAGGAGGGCTGCCGTAGGTTTAAGTGTGGGAGAGGAGAGGATTAGGGTTTCATGGTATATCGTGTTTTAGAATAATGATGATTACACAACAACTCTTAATGTTATGAGAAAGTCATAAGGGTCAGGCACAATTCTGCTTCGTTTGGGTCGTGGTGATTATTTGGGCCAAGCAGAAGAGTGTGCGGCTAGGGAGCAATGTGCGACACGGGCCCTTTGTACAACTAGGTTTTTTTTATAGTTTGCAACTATACATACAATTATCACACTATTCACATATATTCGACACCAATAATTCATTTCTTGAGACGTATACATAGTTTAAAATACCGAACCAATACTGAAAGGAATTAATCACATTGAAAAGACCCTGAGAATACGAGTTGTCACAATTATGAGGGGGTTTAAACAAAAGCTAAACTTGAGGGACCAAAGTTGGATAATTTGAAAATGGTATTATAAAAATAACACATCACACACATAAGGGTGTGTGTGCATACGTGGAGATGGCCAGGAGAAGCTATCATGGAGCTCAAACCCTAGCATGCACAAAATCATCAAATTAAAGCTCGATTCAAGCCCTAAATCAATGCATGAAAACATAAAATCGATCACCTAGTCATGGGGATTATAAAGTATGTCATAAAACCTAGATTGGTTAAAGTTGAAAATTGAGACAAGTAGGTTACTTGCAAATAGATTGTTGGATTATGATCCAAAGTTGAAATTGAATGTTTATGTATGTTTAATTTCGTTAGTTATGATGAAATTATGAAGAACTTGATGTAAAGTTACTTGTAAGAGATTAACAAGTAAACTAGGAAGTGGGTTTTTGACTAAATAGTGAAGATGATGATATACTTGTGCTTGAAACCATCATAATTGATAGTCGAAGCGAGATACTTAAGCAATTTACAAGTTTGAGTACTTGATCATACATGATTCGAAATGGGTTTTGAATGTTGTAATGAAATTGGTGATCTAATTCATGAATGTGATGTTTGAAAGCATGATATCTACTAGTTTGAATGTAGAACTTGATTTGATTAGGTAACCGGATGAATGCCTAATAACATGATGAAACAAGTTTCACTCATAAATGGAACCCGTAGATTTCGCGTAATGAAAGTATAAGTTTTATTTAATTAGATGATTATATGATGTATGTAGACTATGTTGATGAATGTGGTTAAATTAGTGGCCTAAAAATATCGCCTATCGAATAGTCGAAGAAATGCCTAAGTGAGTTCGTTGAACTCAATTGTGCATTTCATACATTAAAAAGGGATAGTTGACCTTTGAAAGTCAAACTGACCATTTATATGATTGAATGATAATTTTTATATGAAATACGTATGGTAGAATAGACATAATTGATAATGAATAATCTAACCGTCTTACAAATTATAATGATAGTTTGACGCTTGACAAGCTAGATGGAAGCTTGGGAAGGAAGCGAGTCACAAACGGATTGAGCACGCGGAAAAGAATAATCGGATGCAAGGTAAGTAAAGCTTACTCCTTCTAGAATATAATAATTACTTGTATAATGGATAGCATTGTGAATAATAAAATGGACATGGTTTCGCGGGCATTTTGTCAATAAAATAGTTATTGATAGCAAATAGGTCCGTTATTTGCAAAACTTTTTCGGGGTCTTAAACACTTAGTTTTGACTCCATATGTGGTCAGAAGTTGTATAACGACAAAAATGATGATTGGAAAAGTTTATAAATTTTTTGGAAGTTTTTTAATGTGGTTTTCGCGGACGTTTTGTCAACAAAATAGTTGTTGACAACAAGCAGGTCCGTATTTGCAGAAATTGTTTCGAAACCTTAAACACTTAGTTTTGACTCAATATTTGGTCAAAAGTGGTACAACAATATAAATGATGATTGGTAATTTTTATTAATTTTTCGGAAGTTGTTAAAGTGGTTTTCGCGGACGTTTTGTCAACAAAATAGTTGTTGACAGAAAGCAGGCCCGTACTTGCAAAAATTGTTTCGAAGCCTTAAACACTTAGTTTTGACTCAATATTTGGTCAGAAGTGGTATAACAATATAAGTGATGATTGGTAATTTTTATAAATTTTTAGGAAGTTGTTTGATGTGGTTTTCGCGGACGTTTTGTCAACAAAATAGTTGTTGACAATAAGCAGGTCCGTATTTGCATAAATTGTTTCGAAACCTTAAACACTTAGTTTTGACTCAATATTTGGTCAGAAGTGGTGTAACAATATAAATGATGATTGGTAATTTTTATAAATTTTTTGGAAGTTTTTTAATGTGGTTTTCGCGGACATTTTGTCAACAAAATAGTTGTAGACAGCAAGCAGGTCCGTACTTGCAGAAATTGTTTCGGGGTCTTAAAGACTTAGTTTTGACTCAATACTTGGTCAAAAGTTGTATAACAATATAAAGGATGATTAGTAATATTATGTATTGTTAAGTGTTAAAAATACAGGCAAGCGGAAAGTATGAGCATGTTTTGCCATGGTTGGCGAAAGGTAATGCAATGTATTAAAAACAAGTCAATGTTGACCCATGCCAGGTACGCACAAGGAATGATACTCTCGTGAAGGGTACATGTACCAACCATAATATGGATTATGGTTGGAGGAAATAAGAGTTTTTTTTTATAAGAGTTGATAAAATTATAGTTTCGACATAAATACCCATAACGGGTCAAATAATTCAGTTTAAGAACCGGAAATTTGAATTCAAAGGAAACAAGAATTTTGAATAATGGATGAATGAAATGGATGGAAATATGTTTATAACTTGTTGTGAAACTGTCAAAACTAACTTTTATTTTGGTTTTGATTTTAGGAATGTCTTATGGAACTCCGAATGAGGATCAAGCAAGAAAGGAGAACTGAACACATGTCTTGAAGCTTCCGCAATGATCTTATTTTGTTCTAGTTTAAAAATTGGATATTGTAAACACTTGAAATTATATTTTGGAATGTTTTAAATTATGTAAGAAATTTAACTTGGAAAAGTTTTTGTAAGCTTGCATTTTCGTATAAAATGCGTGTTTAATATTATAATACTGATTAATAGAGACGGGTCTTACATCATTATTCTCCAAAGAGATGGGTTCTTCAGTTGTGTATGCAGCTGTGTACGTTGATGAAATTCTTGCTTTAAAAGCTTTCTTACATTCTACCTTTCGAATGAAATATCTTGGTTTTTTGAATTATTTTTTGGTGATTGAGGTACTACAAGAAACTGATGGTGTCATTATGTCCCAAAGAAAATATACCAATGATCTGATAAAAGAGTTTAGTGTTTTTGAACTACAACCCAACACTTGCCCTTTACCTCCAAATTGTCAACTCAAAACTGATGAAGGATCCCCTTTGCCTGATCCAATGCAGTATAGACGTTTAGTAGGAAAACTAAACTATCTTACTTGTACTAGGCCGGACTTAGCATTTGCTGTTCAGTTTCTTAGCCAATTTATGCAAGATCCGTGTCTTCCTCATTGGGATGCAGCCTTATACACTCTTGGTTATGTTAAGCAAACAGTTTCTCAAGGTCTGATTTTAACAAGAATCCGAGTCTTGATTTAAGAGCTTATTGTGATTCTGATTGGGCAGCTTGTCCTAACACTCGACGTTCTGTTAGTGGGTATTATGTCACTTTGGGTGGTAGTCCTATTTCATGGAAATCTAAAACGCAACCTATTGTTTCTCTTAGCTCTGTTGAAGTAGAATATTGTTCTCTTCGAAGGGTAACAACTGAACTTGCTTGGTTGACAAGATTGTTGTCCGAATTTCATGTTTCCAACATCACTCCTATACCTCTTAAATGTGATAGTCAAGCAGCAATTTATATTGCTAAAAATCCTGTTTTCCATGAACGTACCAAGCATATCGAGCTAGATTGTCATTTTGTAAGAGAAAAATTACAAGAAGGATTGATCAACTTGTTACACACCTGCACTGCTGATCAACTTGCATATTTATTTACAAAGAGTTTACCAATGCAGCAACACTGGGATTTACTGTCCAAATTGGGGATTTCCCAATCTCCAACTTGAGGAGGGTGTTGACCTTATTGACTGCCATGTGTACAGCATTAGTTAGTTTGCTAATTAATTAGTTAGTTAGTTTCTGATTGGTTACAACTTTGTATATATACACTGGTAGCTTGTTAATCAAGAGTAAGCTGTAATGAAATCTTGTTAATTCATTCTCTCATTTCAATTTAATCTTCATACACAAACAACTATAGAGAGCTAAAACTAAATGATATTACATCCATGCTTCATGATGTATGTAAAATGCAACACATAAATTACATCAAATGAGGCATAAAACTAACCCTTTTTTAGTACTAATGTTGAAAAAAGTGTGGTTTTGTCTTCCATTTGTATTTTCAGGACCAAATGAGCTTAAATGAACAAAAGGAACAAATATGCAGCAAAAACTAACATAAATACAGAGAAAAGGAATAAACGTGGCATGCCCGACCCCTCGGCAACATCTCCACAAGCAAAAACAAGAAACAGAGGGCTGACCACGGCCCATGCCCACTGGACACGGGGGCGTGGTCAGGTGTCTGCAGATATGGACAAAGTTGTGGAAGCTTCTATGCCCACCATGGGGGTGTGCCCAGCTCAGCACGGGGCGTGGTCAACGCTAAGATTTGTAGAATTTTGCAAATCTTGATAGTACAAATACGCTTCGGCACACGGGGTCGTGCCCAGCGAACACGGGGTCGTGTGGAGCCTAATGCAGACAATTGCAATTAATAAAGGAAGAGAAAGGAGATGGCCACGGGGGCGTGCCCAGCGGACATGGAGCCATGGCCGGGCTTCTATTCAGGAATTAAATAGGGGTGCTTGGTTCTCTTCAAAGGCATCCCTTGGCAAACCACCTCTCTCCCACTTTGCCACCACTCCACCACCAGTACAACACCCACATCCACCACCATCATCCATCATCCACCTTAGAGTGTGTGTAGTAGTCTCGGGATCCAAGATTGATAGTAAGAGTTCTTGTCAATCAAAGGTCATGTTTGACTAAGTCTCTTACATCACTTGGTGAATACAAGCATTTTATGTATTACTTTTGATTTTTAATCTTTTCGCACTTTTTATTTGGCTTTGTATTAATGACTTTAATAACTAGTTTCTTATGTTGAAGGTGAAACTTCCTTATCATTTATCCGTGGTGTCTTGGCATTACTTTACTGTCTATATAAAGTAAAAGATTTTCACCATTCATATCTCTACGGTCTATATAGAGATATGTTGGCTACCTGGTCGGGGGTTAAGGGAATGGTTTGGTAAGATTCTTGCCTTGTTCAGTGTATAGATCATACAAGGACCTATGTCAAGCTTACTAGGACCTCCTTCAATACCCACTGGTATTGGATGGCGGGGGTGCGAATGGCTTGATCCCCTCATATGTAAACTACTATTAATACATTAAACCGGCTACTTGGGATTGTATCTCTGCTGACTCAAACCACTTAGCCGAGGGTAACATCACTTCAAAAGAGAGGCCTACCACTTTACGCATTAATAACTTAATTAATTATCTTCCAATATTCCAACCCCTTGGGATTGTATCCTTACTGACTCAAACCACTAGGTTGAGGGTAACGCCACCTTCAAAAGAGGGGCTGATGTGCTAAAAGTGGTCTAATTAAACTAACTAATTTTAACCCTAATTAGACACTCTAAGTTTTAAATTTATAAAAACAGACTCTCTAAAAGCTTGACCACACCACCGGCAAGTGTACCGGTCAATGCAGTATAGCCTAAATAAGTCCAAGTATCGAACCCACGAGACTCTCTGATTACGCTAATTAGACTCTATCTAGACCTAGACTGACACGGACTCTAACTGTTGATTGGGGGGTTTCTAAAAATCCTAAAAAATGCAATTAAATTAAACTAATTAACTAAACACGAACTTGGACGAAGACGTAAACCAGTGGCGATGAAGACTACCTAGGCTAGACGCAGGTTTACTTTGGAGTGGATTTCTATTCGAAACTAATGTGGTATGGAACCAGGATCTTTTGATACTAAACCTATTAAGACACCAACTAAGCCCCTCAACCCTTCTCGAGGTGAAACTTATGGCACTACCTAGGCCGTTACGACTACCGGTTGTTAGATTTCCTTACAGTCCTCTAACTTCTTGAAAAGTGCCTTAGCATGACAATCTACCTTACAGTGCGAAAGTCTAAGGCAACTATGGTTTCTAACTTGGTTTAATAGACAAGAGAATGATTAGGGAACTAAGACCGATTTCTTACAAAACCTAATCCTAGCTATATACCAAACCGAGACCTATTAATAACCCCGAGCCTTAGAGCGACAAGATTAGTAGAACACTTGATTTTATAAGATTACCGGATATTACTTCTAAGGCTATTCGCGCGATTTCACCCTAAAGAATTAAAGATTTCATACGTGATATAGACACTAACCAAAATCTAAAACCCTAGCACGACTCTCTTATGTGATAAAGAGCGTCACCAAAAATCGTACGAAGCAATAATCAGCATTCAAACAATATCAAGCACGCATATACACCAAATCAAAATACCATAATCGTTTACTTTCCAAGAAAACCCATAACCAACATTAATAACAAATAAAAATCCAAACTTTGTCAAACAATTGTCATTAGCCTAGGTAGTTAAAAAAATCTAGCCAAGAAACATGGTTTTAAAAACAAATAAACAAGGTTTAGAACAAGAATTCATCAACAACGAACAAAGAAAAATAGAAAACTAAAGAAATCGAGTAGAAAAACCCGTTTATTTCTTGCTCTCCAAGCTTCCCGCTCGATCCCGACGATTCCGTAGTGTGATTTCTTGCCAAAAGATCTTCAAAATTCATTCCTTCTGATCCCCTTCGTCTGATTTTCGTCCCTTCTGTTCAGCGGTGATGTATAAATATTATTATGGGTCATTAGGGTTCAAGAAAGTTATAATATATAATCTCGCTGCCCAATATCTCAATTATCACTTAAAACTGGGCTGAATCCTTTTTGGCGGCCCATGGAATGTCAGAAGTTAGTCAACTTATTTTTTTTGTTTTTCGAATTCCTCCAACAATTCGTCCTCCTGTGTTCTATCCCTTTGTTAACTCCTATATATGGCCTATATATGGCAGCCCAAAGAAATAATATCTTTTGTCTTCTAATTTGTCCACTCTTTTTGTTCCAAGCCCAAAGAACCAAAGAAAACCCCCACTAATTAGATGTTGTCGTGAATTATGGCTGGGATCAACGGCGGCCCACTATATGCATGTATATGTATTCAAAAGTGGCGTCCAATGTATCTTATTTTCGTGCGCCCCAAGGTGATGTAATTCTCTATTGGTCGAATATACATTCAAAGTATATTCAAAGTATATATAATATTCCCCTCTGCTTGTCATGCTGTCATGTATACCTTTGTCTAAGGTAAATTAGGATTTCATGATTTTCTAACAATGTATTTAATATTTGATTCAAATGGCCCAATATCCGATTCACGTAAACTTGCTGCACTTTTTTATGTTTGGCGGCCCACTAAGTTATAAAAATAGAGATAGTGGCTTAGGTCCACTCACGAAAAACGGCTGCAATTTTAATTCGTTCATTGGTGTTCTACTCTGCTCAATTGACTGATTATTTCCTCACTACTCGTTTTCGCTCCATTTGCACCAGGACCTGGCCCAACACAAAATAATGTAATATAACACTAAAACTAAATAAAAATAAATAAAACCTATACAATAATTATACAATTTACACGGGATAAATATGTATATTTTACCCCACATCAGTGGCCTACTCCTATAACTAATATAATCTCTTAAAAAGTGCAAGAGTGCAGAAATCATCAAAGGATACATTAAAGGCGAGTCGGATCCAAGTGATTCATCTTGTCTATCTGTTTTTATTTTATTTTTATTTTCAGCATTTTTAGTTTTTACTTTAATGTTTAAAAATCTTTTCTCAAAAATTTATTTTAATTAGACGTTGAGGATAAACCGTTACTAAAAGTTTTTGTGTCCTTGGACGACCTCGGTATCTTACCAACGCTATACTACACTCACGATGGGTGCACTTGCCCATGTGTGTGTTTAGTGTTAGTAGAATATCGTGTTTTATAAATTTAAAACTTGACTAATGTGTAAAACAGGCTTAAAATATAAATAAAAATCATAACACACCTAACGCACACTAAGTTTTTGGCGTCGTTGCCGGGGACACAAGGATTTTAAGAAATCTTAAAATCGACGGCCTAATCAGTTTTCAAAACCTTTTTAAAACTACGCGCACACTTTTACATATTTAGGTAGTTTTTGCATTACAATAGTCTGAACACGAGGCCGTGCTCACTGAACACGCTCCCATGCTGCATAAAATTAACAAAACTCCCAGATACAAAGTCTGAACACGGGGTCGTGCTCACGAAACACGCCGCTGTGCTGAACCAAACCAGTCACATTTTTCAAAACGCCCAGATACAGAATCTGACCATGGGGCCGTGCTCATTGAACACGGGGCCGTGGTGAGCCTCTGTTTCCATTTTTATTTCTGTTTTCTGGTCCCGAGACTTTGTTGTGGTCTGCTAAGTGAATCTTATGAATCAATACTCAGGATGTTACAAGTACCACTATGAGGAGGATGATTATGAAGAAGAGTATTGTACCATTTGTGGTAATCCTCATTCGGTACAATATTGTGACCTCTTTGAACCATCCCCTTCGTACACATACTATGAGGAGCCCAGGTACGAGCCAACCACTTCATACACATACTATGAAGAGCCAAGGTATGAACCTTCTCCCTCATACTCGTATCTTGATGAACTAAGGTATGAGTCTTCATACTCATACTTTGAGGAACCAAGTTATGAGCCTTCACCTTCATATACTTACTATGAGGAACCATGGCGTGAACAACCCACCTCATATTAGTATTATGAAGAACCAAATTACGACCCTTATCCATCATATACTTACAATGAGGAACAATGGTATGAACCATCTACCTCATACGAGTAATATGAGGAACCAAGGATCGAACTTCCGAACTCAAGCTTTGAGGATCCTTATTCCGCTCACTTTGACGAACCACCAACTATCTCACCCGTAGCCGAAAAGATAATAGAACACCTTAAAACTATCGAGCGCTATATAAAAGAAGCACGCGCAAGAGAAGAGGAATCCCGCGCAAGGGAAGAGGTAATATGTAATAAATAAGTGATAGTTGAAGAGGTAAAAATGGAAGAACAAGTAAGTGAAAAACCGACACATGAGCTAAACAACGAAAAAGGTGAGTCCGAAAACGTTAAAATTCTAGAAGAGTCTAATTTTCAAGAAATTAATCTCTTGTCACCTTCTTTTGAAAATCATTGTTTAGTACCTACTCATGCTAAGTTTTTAAAAGAGTTAAACACTAACACTAAAATTCACGAAATGGTAAGCATTAAGTTAACAAATGATCAAACTACGCTAATAAAAGATGATCCATTTGAAATTAGCATTACACCAGTTCCATGTTTCTTTCAAAATTCCTTTATTAGTAATATTACAATTGATAAAGATCTTTGTGTTAATATAATGCCAAACTACATTTTCAAAAAATTAAGTATTGGTGATTTTTCTACACTTCAAATACTCTTTTTTCTATCTAAATCGGAAAACAATAAAATCAATGGGAGTAGTTAAAGATCTGTTAGTCCAAACAAATCAAATGGTAATCCCAACCGACTTCGTCATCCGTGATGACGCTCCACTAGTGTTAGGACGACCTTTTGTGAAAACCCACGAAGCTTTGAGAAATCGGAAGCATAACAATCTACCATTCAATTGGGGGTGATGCGTGTCAGTGTGTATATGTTTTAGGTATATATATTTTAAGCCCTTTTACACTTTTTAGCCAAGTTTTAAATTTATAAAACACGATATTCACTAACACTAAACACACATATGGGCAAGTGCATCCATCGTGGACGTAGTATAGTGTTGGTAAGATACCGAGGTCGTCCAAGGACACAAGAGCTTTTAGTACCGGTTTATCCTCAACGTCTAATCAAATCAAAATGTTAGAAAAAGGTTTTTAAACTAAGAAAATAAAACTAACTAAAATGCTGAAAAGTAAAATAAAAATAAAAACAGATAGACAAGATGAATCACTTGGATCCGACTCATGTGTAGTGTAACCTTTGATTATTTTCGCACCTTTGCACTTGTTTAAGAGATAATCTTAGTTATTGTAATAGGCCCCTCTTTTGAAGGCGACGTTACCCTCAACCCAGTAGTTTGAGTCAGCAAGGATACAATCCTAAAGGGTCGGATTATTGAAAGATAATTAATTAAGTTATTAATGCAAAATGTGGTAGGCCCCTCTTTTGAAGGTGACGTTACCCTCAGCTAAGTAGTCTGAGTCAGCAGGGATACAGTCCTAAGTAGTTGGGTTAAAGTTTTAATAGTATTTTAACTTATGAGGGGATCAAAGAGTTTGGACCCCCGCCAACCAATACCTTTGGGTATTGAAGGAGGTCCTACTAAATTTGACCCAGGTCCTTTGCAGGATCTATACACTGAACAATGGCAAGACCCTTACCAAACCGTTCCCTTAACCCCCGACCAGGTAGCCAACATACCTCCATATAGACCGTGGAGATATGAATGGTGAAAATCTTTTATTTTATATAGACAGTAAAATAATGCCAAGACACCACGGACAAACGATAAGGAAGAATCACCTTCAACATAAGAAACTAGTAATTAAAGTCATTAATACAAAACCAATTAAAAAGTGCAAAAGATTAAAATAAAAAGTATTACCTTAAACACTTGTCTTCACCAAGTGATGTAAGAAACTTAGGCAAAGATGGCCTTTGATTGTCAAGAACTCTTACGATCAATCTTGGATCCCGAGACGACTCACACACTCTATGATGGACAATGGATGATGGTGGTGGATGATGGTGTTATGGTGGTGGTGGGTGGTGGGTGAAGTATGAGAGAGGTGGTGTGCCAAGGATAAGTTGCAAGAGCTCCAAACACTCCTATTTATAGGCTGAACAGAAGCTCGGGCACGGCCCCGTGTCCGCTGGGCACGGCCCCGTGTCCATCTGACCCTCTCTCTTCATTAATTGCAATTCGCAATTACAATAAATGCGCCTGCAGGAAGTTGACCACGCCCCCGTGTCCGCTGGGCACGGCCCCGTGGTGGGCAGTAGAAGCTTCTATGGGTTTGTCTTTTCTGCTGCTACTTGGGCACGGCCCCGTGCTCGCTAAGCACGGGGCGTATTCAGTCTTCTGTCTTCTCAGTTTTTGCTTAGGAAGATGCTGTCGGGGGGGGGGGGGGATCGGGCATGCCACTTTCGTTCCTTTTCTTGTATTTATGTTAGATTTTGCTGTCTTTTTGCTTCTTTTGTTAATTTGAGCTCGTTTAATCCTGAAAATACAAAAGGAAGACAAAAGCATACTTTTTCCAACATTAGTACTAAAAAAGGGTTAGTTTTATGCTACAATTGATATAATTTATATGTTGCATTTTGTGCACATCATATACCCCCACACTTGAATCTTTGCTTGTCCTCAAGCAAAACTCTTTATAATGTGGCTTTATTCACTCCCAAATGGAATGGGTAGAAGAGAAGGTTTTTGGGCTTGTCATAGAGTGTCGGGATTTCCAAGATTCTTTATTTACGTTTTATTTTTATTTATTTACAATCCTATTCGTCATGATTTATTAAAAACGCTTCTTAAGATAAATTACTTATTAGGGCATAACATATTTTTTTTAAATTCCATTTGTATACAAGTTCACATACCTCACGGGGAATCACTCATCACTCGGCCGAAGGCGTATTTTTAGTGAGTCACTCGAGAGCGGCATGGAACTTACTCCTACCATAAGCTTGCCAAGCAATCAATCCTCCTCCTTTTTAACTATATACCTTTGTAAATATCAAGAGGACTTTTTGGGTGAAGGGTTAGGCTTGGGCTAAAGGTGGGTGGTTGGGTTAGTGGTTAGTAAAAGGGCGAAAGGCGTAACAAACGTCGGTTTTTTTGAAAGACTTTTTATTTTTCATATTTTTATTTTATTTTGATGAACTGTTCAAACAAAGTTATTTTTGATAAACTTGTTTGTTTGTTTGTTTGGTTTCATCAAAATATATAATAATTTTTTTTTCAACATAAGTCATAAGAAAACCGAACGTCGTTACTAAAAGAAAAGGGTTAAAAATAAAAAGGTTTAGGTGCGTAAAAAGGGTGATTGTTTTGGGTTAAGAAATGAAAAGGTTTAGGCTCAAAGGGGTTGACTAGGGGGATTTTAGGTAGGTGGTAAAAAAAATGAAAAATAATGGTGTAGAATGAAAAAGGGTTAGTCCTAATGCCTCCATCATTTACTTACTCGAGTTTAAGTTGATAAGGACCGGGAATGTATTGTTGTGGCAAGTTCTAGAATCGTACGAACCAAGCGGCTATTCACACAAAAAACGAAAAATGAGCATTTAGTGTAAAGATATATATTTGTATGCTCGTTAAAGGCTCAAAACTCACTTTTGTGGGAAATGGTTTTTTTATGGGATCAAGTATATATAATCAAATTTTAACTAAGTTTGTCATGCCTTTTCATAATTTTCTTATGTTGGTTCTTTTTATCACGCCGCTATCGGTTGTAAACTTGTAAAAATATAACCTTGTTAGAACTTGAGTTCCCAACTTAAACTTAGACAAGTAAAAAAAAATGAAAATTTTTGGAAAAAATTTGGGGTGATTAGCAGTTCCAATAGAGTTTTGTGTAAGGCTTGTTATTAGGACTTGCAAAATTCAAGGTTTTTAGCATGCCCCCCCCCCCCACACATAAATTACACATTGTCCTCAATGTGTCCCAAAAATAAGTTTTTAGGTTGATCGAATGTGTAAAATGGTGTTAAAAGCAAAATTTTATGTTACTGGCATCCTGGACACGGCCCCGTAGGGACCGGGCACGACCCCGTGTTCAGGTGCCAGTGACAAAAATTAAAGAAAAGGAACAGAAGCCTGGGCACGGGGGCGTGTTCAGCGAACACGGCCTGTGTCCAGTTACCTAACTGGGCGATTTTCTGCAGAATGTGCAGCACGGGGCCGTGTTGGGCGAACACGGCCCGTGCTGAGCTTACTGTAATGAAGAAATCGTTGTCGGATGGCCCTGTTTTTGTGCATGGGGCGATGTTTCTCGTTTCCCTTGTTATCCTACACCATCCCGAGTGTGTTTTATTTATTATAATATAATCCAAACCTTAAAACCCTCATTCCATTAAAAACCATAGAGAGAATTACATTATCCTAAAATGCTACTAAGTTAGATAAGTAAGCACAAGAAGCTTAAACCAGGGAGTTCTAGCCTACAAGTTATTTTAATTAGTAAAATTTCCAAGAAGATAATAGTCTTGGTTGGATGTGGCTTTATAGAACTCCTCCTTTCGGGCATGGACTCCTCATATGTCGGCGAGCCACTCCTCTATCTCCCTTGGGAGGAGGAAAGAGGGCTCGTTGGCGATGGTTTGAGGAGGTACAACTTCCACCGGGACTTCTTGTAGATCTTCAAGGGGAGGTTCCGCTGGAATGTCATCCCATCCGGTAGGGTTGTTGACTCCAAGTGCTAGGTTCCAATCCTCTTGAGGGAAGACGGGTTCCATGGGAGGTGTTACGAGAATATTTAACCTCTGGTGCAAGAGGTTAATTTCTTGAAAACTATTTTCCAACCCCACCGTAAGATAGTTTATACGGTCTATTAGGACTTCCTCTACCGAAGTCATTTCATTGAGAGCTTCCCGTAGTGCCATAACGTAGTGTACAAGGGTAGCTTCAATGGAAGGCCTCCTTCCTCTTCTACTGTTTGTTGAATGCACGAATGATGTTCCACTGTTTTCACTCGACATTCTACAAAAATAAACCGAAAACAACTTATTTTTTAAGAAACAGTACCTTGGACACGGCCCCGTGCTCGTTGAGCACGGCCCCGTGTTCACCTTTCTGCAGAATTTTGTAACAAGGAATCTTGAAGTTTTAAGTTCTTTCTCTAACTTGTGAAGCCTTTTTGAACAATAGTAACTTAAAACAATGTTGTACAACTTATCTTTAACAAGATTCTTTGAACAAAACTCAATAATCCTTTCAATAAAGCTTGAAATCTCAAGCTTTAATGGAGGTTTTTGGAGAAAGATGAAGAAGAAGGAAATGGATAAAAGAGAAAAGGACAAGATAGTTGTTGGAACCTTCTTTTAGAACATACCTAGGATGGTAGGAGAGAAGATCCCTTCAAATCTCTGTCCCTGGATGGTCCAAATGTGCAGAATTCTTGGCTGCATTTATAAAAAACGACAACGTGCTGGACACGGCCCCGTGTCGGCTGGACACGGCCCCGTGTGCAGATAGAATCCTGACACAGTTTGTCCGTATTCTGACGCAAAGTCAGAAAGGAATCTTTTGGTGGACACGGGGGCGTGTTGGTTGGGCACGGCCCCGTGTCGAAGGGCTGATTATGAAGTTTGTCTATTTTCAAGGAACTTATCCGGATCGGGCGGTTCCTTACTGGATGGAACAACCCCAAAGTGCCTAAGATACCTTAATTGATCTAGGTTAAGACGAGAACGCAAGAGGTTGTCGGTGAGGGTGATTCCTATGCTAAATGTAGGTGGACAAGTCCAACCCTTTTACGGGCTCTCGTTAAAGATGGTGTATGCCGAATCGCTCAGGTCTATGTATGCATCGAACAAAGTCGATGGGGAGTCCTTCACGGCACAATCGGCACAGGGACGACTATCGTCCAAGTCCTCGCTAGAGTTGAAGGTATTATCGGGAGCAACGAGGTTGTTTTAATGCGATCCCAACACTTCTTCTTAGTCATTGTCTTGAGATGAATTAAGGAAATCCATCTTAAGTTCTTTTAACCAATTAAGAATCAGATCTTCTAGTTGAAATAGTTCATCAAGAAGCATTTCTCCTAAGGATACATGCAAACGATGGGTCTATATAGTGGGGCTTATAATTTAGAAAATAACATTCTAATTCTTTATGACCGCCTCCACATAATTGACACAACGTACCATAAGAGTGCCAAAAGTAAAAAAGATAATTATCACTCATTTTTGTGTCAGAAATTACTAACCGTCGGGATCTTACGGTTCTGTTTTCAGTAACTGAATCTTGGGCACGGGGGCGTGTTGAGTGGGCACGGCCCCGTGTTCAGCTTACTGTCTGACTTAAAACAAGATTGCCAGTTCCAAAGATTGGGCACGGGGCGTGTTCAGCGGGCACGGCCCGTGCTGAATTCTGCAGAAGCTGAAAAATTAAGAAAATCCTAAAAAAAATAAAAAGAAAATAGAAAAAATGATTAGGCCGTTGATTCCTAACTTTCTTAAAATCCTTGTGTCCCCGGCAACGGCGCCAAAAACTTGATGCGTGTCAGTGTGTATATGTTTTAGGTATATATTTTAAGCCCTTTTACACTTTTTAGCCAAGTTTTAAATTTATAAAACACGATATTCACTAACACTAAACACACATATGGGCAAGTGCACCCATCGTGGACGTAGTATAGTGTTGGTAATATACCGAGGTCGTCCGAGGACACAAGAGCTTTTAGTACCGGTTTATCCTCAACGTCTAATCAAATCAAAATGTTAGAAAAAGGTTTTTAAACTAAGAAAATAAAACTAACTAAAATGATGAAAAGTAAAATAAAAATAAAAACAGATAGACAAGATGAATCATTTGGATCCGACTCGTGTGTAGTGTAACCTTTGATTATTTTCGCACCTTTACACTTGTTTAAGAGATTATCTTAGTTATTGTAGTAGGCCCCTCTTTTGAAGGCGACGTTACCCTCAACCCAGTAGTTTGAGTCAGCAAGGATACAATCCTAAAGGGTCGAATTATTGAAAGATAATTAATTAAGTTATTGATGCAAAATGTGGTAGGCCCCTCTTTTGAAGGTGACGTTACCCTCAGCTAAGTAGTCTGAGTCAGCAGGGATACAGTCCTAAGTAGCTGGGTTAAAGTTTTAATAGTAGTTTAACTTATGAGGGGATCAAAGAGTTTGGACAACGCCACCCAATACCTTTGGGTATTGAAGGAGGTCCTACTAAATTTGACCCAGGTCCTTTGAAGGATCTATACACTGAACAATGGCAAGACTCTTACTAAACCGTTCACTTAACCCCCGACCAGGTAGCCAACATACCTCCATATAGACCGTGGAGATATGAATGGTGAAAATCTTTTATTTTATATAGACAGTAAAATAATGCCAAGACACCACGGACAAACGATAAGGAAGAATCATCTTCAGCACAAGAAACTAGTAATTAAAGTCATTAATACAAAACCAATTAAAAAGTGCAAAAGATTAAAAATAAAAAGTACTACACTAAACACTTGTCTTCACCAAGTGATGTAAGAAACTTAGGCAAACATGGCCTTTGATTGTCAAGAACTCTTACGACCAATCTTGGATCCCGAGACGACTCACACACTCTATGATGGACAATGGATGATGGTGGTGGATGATGGTGTTATGGTGGTGGTGGGTGGTGGGTGAAGTGTGAGAGAGGTGGTGTGCCAAGGGATGAGTTGCAAGAGCTCCAAACACTCCTATTTATAGGCTGAACAGAAGCTCGGGCACGGCCCCATGTCCGCTGGGCACGGCCCCGTGTCCATCTGACCCCTCTCTTTATTAATTGCAATTCGCAATTACTGTAAATGCGCCTGCAAGAAGCTGACCACGCCCCCGTGTTCGCTGGGCACGACCCCGTGGTGGGCAGTAGAAGCTTCTATGGGTTTGTCTTTTCTGCTGCTAGTTGGGCACGACCCCGTGCTCTGAGCACGGGGTGTGTTCAGTCTTCTGTCTTCTCAGTTTTTGCTTGGGAAGATGCTGTCGGGGGGGGGGGGGGGGTCGGGCATGCCACTTTCGTTCTTTTTCTTGTATCTATGTTAGATTTTGTTGTCTTTTTGCTTCTTTTGTTAATTTGAGCTCATTTAATCCTGAAAATACAAAAGGAAGACAAAAACATACTTTTTCCAACATTAGTACTAAAAAAGGGTTAGTTTTATGCCACAATTGATATAATTTATATGTTGCATTTTGTGCACATCAGGGGCATTAAAAAAAGTATCGATCTTGAGCGTTCAATGAAATATCCAATCGGCAATGATGACCCCCTAATTGAATATGGAGATGAGCCACCCGATACAAAAGAAGAAATCGACCACTTTGTTGAAGAAGAGGTCGCCATTGAACAAACCTTGTGGTTCTTGACCAACATGAGCAACCAAACAAGGAGTCTCCTAAAGACCCACCACTTGAGCTCAAAGAACTTCCAAAAGGTTTGGAATATGCTTTTCTCGACAAGGATGGTAAGTTACCTGTAATTATTTCGTCAAAATTAACTAGTGTAGAAAAAGAAAAATTAATCACACTTTTGAAAAAACACAAAAACGCGATCGCTTGGAAGCTTGTAGATATTAAAGGAATAAGCCCTTCCATGTCCACGCACAAAATTTTAATGAATAATGACTATAAATCAGTAATACAACTACAACGCAGAGTAAATCCAAATGTCCAAGAAGTGGTTAAAAATGAAGTCATCAAATTACTTAACGCCGGACTTATTTATCCAATTTCCGATAGTCCTTGGGTAAGTCCCATCCAAGTAGTTCCTAAGAAAGGAGGTATGACGGTGGTCACTAACGAGAAAAATGAAATAATACCAACAAGAACCGTCACAGGATGGAGAGTGTGTATAGATTTTCGTCGATTAAATGAGGCAACAAGGAAAGACCACTTTCCTTTACCTTTTATTGATCAAATGTTAGAAAGATTATCCGGTCACAAATTTTATTGTTTCTTAGATGGTTTTTCAGGTTACTTCCAAACACCGATAGCACCCGGAGACCAAGAAAAGACAACATTCACATGTCCCTACGGAACTTTTACTTATCGACGTGTGACACTTGTGTCTCTGCGACCATCAAACAAATACCAAATCAATGAAATATTGTGTTTCATACTTGGGATTTGTATAAATATGTGTATCTTGTGCACATATCAATTCATGTTCGATTTCGAGCTTTAAATCGCTTTCTAGAAGGTTATACGCGAACTGATGCGTAAATATAACCAGTTAATACAACAAACACTCCGTAACAGTGACATAGGCTTAACATACCTTAGATAACCTTTACATAACTTAGAAATAAGTTTTGGAGGGTTTGGTATGCCGAAATCAAGTTTATTCGCTTACAGGGACTAATTACGACAAACTACGAAAGTATTACAATTCGTACTGTAACGAACATTCCGGAACTTGATCATAAGTTAAATATGCCCTAAATATCCTTTACATAGCTTAGAAA
Organism: Helianthus annuus; assembly: GCF_002127325.2. Classification (NCBI taxonomy): domain Eukaryota; kingdom Viridiplantae; phylum Streptophyta; class Magnoliopsida; order Asterales; family Asteraceae; genus Helianthus; species Helianthus annuus. The sequence goes on along the minus strand of NC_035445.2, from coordinate 120,004,154 downwards.
TAGGCTTTGAGGTGTTTGGTGCGCAAAACTAAACTTTCTTGATCAACAGGGACTAAAAGCGTCAAAAAGTGCATAAGTTTGCATTTTCGCGCATATCTTACGTTCTGAATATATCCGGACTTCCAAAAATTTATGTAATCATTAAAATATTTTAGTTTAATGGTTGGAATAATAAAATTCCATTCGTCGCGTAATTTGGATCGTTTTTCGCGTCCGTTCGTGTTTCGTCGTAATTAACCGAACAATGCAATCGTACGGCCAAACGAACCGACATCCGAGATATGTTTGAGCATATTTTAAGTTCCCTATACCTTAAATTCATTTTAGAGCCTTGAAATGAGGTTAACGGGGCTTAAACGTGTCAAAAATGCATCAAAATCAAGTTTGTGACATGTAGGGGCCTTTTCTGCCATTTTCTAAAAGTTTGCCCAGGCGGGCTGCGTAGCCCAGTATGTCTGCTTATGCAGGGCGCGTAGACTGCCCAGATCATCAAAACAAGCTGATTTCAATCAGCAGCTAGGTTTTTGGGTTTGCACATGGTTTTAACCAATCTAGGGGCTTGTTTTGGGGCACACATGGTATTCAAATCAGTGGGCACACATGGATGGTTGAGATTGAAGCTCGGGAATCGAGGAACGATCTTAACGGTGGACCGAAATCTATAAATACCCACTTCCATTTCACTTGTTCCTCACACTTTGATTCTGATTTCTCTAAGTTGAAGCCTAAAAACCTTCATACCTGAGAAATATTGGATCAAATCTCCTTTGCTTGGACCCTTTGTAAGCTTCTTTCGTTCTTTTATGCGTTTTTAAGCATGAAAGTCAAACAGTGTTTGACTTTCTGCTTTGACCAGTCTATGGTCAACACGAAGTTCGTTTGAACTTCATAACGTGAGCGTAATCACGATGATTATAGTCTCTTGTGACTATACCTACTGATTACCACGTTATTTAGGTGTAGTGACGAGTCATAGTTTCGGTCAAAATGCGTATTCTTGCGTATTTTGCAACCAAACTATTCTTGGGTATCAAAATCTTTTGTTTTGATATCCAACTTGTTTTCAAACTTCGTTAAACATATTTCAACATGTTTAACTCGTCACTTTTAGATTAGTGCTTATATAGGGTCGTAAGATAAGCGGTCTAAACAACCGCTTAGACTTTCGAACCCGACCCGTTTAGTCGATCTTTAGGATCCGACCAAGCATGTTTAGTGACCATAGTTGTATAAGGAATAACCTTCCGAGGTTATACCTTATGGTCACTTCGTTTAGTTAGTTGTATGATAGGTAGTTTATTTGCCTTAGGAAAATGACCAAAATGCCCTCTTTAGGCATAAATTCATTTTAAGCATATGTAACATAAATTTTGGCATCTAAACTGATTAGGCAACATTATTAGATATGTTAAGGCATATAATACTTGTCATAGGACTAGTTAGGCGGTCCAAACGCATTTTACGCGAACGACGCGTTAAAGTGGCGTAAGCTACCTTAACGAGTCGTAATGGGTCGTAAGCACTTAGGATAGGTTCCGTTTTAGAATGTAGGCTTTGTTAAAACATATTACATGAGTTCCTATACTCATTTGGTTTACGAAACCTCATCTATCCAATCCTCCGAGTTAGGTCCGTTTATTAACATAGTTACCTATATTAGGTGTCGTTTGATTTCCGTGATCCCTCTAGCTTTGCTTGGTTGTTAGTCTAGACTTCTAAGCATCCTCAAGTGAGTACATAGTCCCCTCATTTACCATTTTCAAACTGTTTTAGGGTGAAACACATGTGCCTACTTGTTACTTTCGTGCTTTTCATGTTTTTATATATCATATGCTTGTTATGTTCATTAGTACGTATATAGTACATGATTTCATTATGTTTTGCTATGTATGTTCTCTTAGCATGCTAGCACATTGATTTTCATAATTACATTTTGTTGCATATGTTCATCCAGCATATGGACACATTGTTTTACATTTTGAACCGTTTGTAACTGTTTGATTTGTGTGAACCGTTTGTAACTGTTTGATTTATGTGAACCATTTGTAACCGTTTGATTTGTGTGAACCGTGTGTAACCGTTTGATTTGTGTGAACCATTTGTAACCGTTTGATTTGTGTGAACCGTTTGTAACCATTTGATTTGTGTGAACCGTTTGTAACTGTTTAATTTATATGAACCGTTTGAAACTGTTTAAACCGTTAGGTTAGGGAAGTGATTAGGTAATGGGGCAGGTGTAATATGTTAAAAGCGTGGTGGATACGCCGCTGATACTTCCTATATATAAGTGCTTTTAATACATTATATATCGTTGCGTTATCTAGATCACTTGGGCAAGGTTATCAAAACAAAGTTATATTACAAGGTTTTTCTAACCATATAAAACATTCGAGTTTCATTACAAAAACAATTTACGATTTGGGTTTACTTAAACAAATGTTTTGGAGATAAGATTCATGGTATCGAGGTTTTATAAAACAAATCTGTTTTGACTTAGTTATTTCAATTTACATTACAAACATTTTACAAAACTTAGTTTTCTAATTATCAATTTACAAAGGTGTTTAAGTTATATTTTCAAAACATAAACAAGCCATGAATCAGACACTCACATAAAACCTATGTACTCGCCGGCATTTTTATGCTGACGTATTTTCACATGTGTTTCAGGTACCATAGTTGGTGATGTTTGATGATGATATTGATGCATGCTCACATAGGAACGGACGAGGCCTTAGTGACTTAATAACAATAAAAGTCTATTCGCTCATGAATTGTTTCTAAATGTCAATATAATGTAATACATTTAATTTAATAAAACAGAACTTCAATCCATGTGTTATGAAACAATGATTCTGTTACAACACTCCCCGACGTTTCCGCCACGATTTGTTGTTTTACGTGGTCGGGGTGTGACACGACGCATGCCTTTTAGTCTATGTAATGCCCCCGCAACTTTTCAACGTTTCATGGTGGCCATTTTCCATGATATGATAGAAAAGACTATGGAAGTCTTCATGGACGACTTTTCTATCTTTGGAGATTCATATGACCAATGCCTCGATAACCTTGAACGAATGCTATCCCGATGTGAGGAAACTAACCTCACCCTTAATTGGGAAAAATGCAATTTCATGGTAACAGAGGGAATAGTGCTCGGTCATAAAATCTCAAGCGAAGGAATGGAGGTCGATCAGGCTAAAATAGACACTATTTCTCGATTACCACCCCCATCCTCCGTTAGAGCAATCAGAAGTTTCCTTGGGCATGCCAGATTTTATAGACGATTTATCAAAGACTTTTCTAAAATCTCAAGACCTTTAACAAAATTACTTGAAAAAGATGCGCCATTCATCTTTTATAAGGATTGCAACCAATCATTTCTAACGCTAAACGAAATGCTAGTCAATGCACCTATCATGATAGCACCTGATTGGAAATTACCTTTTGAAATCATGTGTAATGCAAGTGACTTTGAAGTTGGAGCCGTCTTAGGACAAAGAAAAGAAAAGATAAGCATTTTCACCCAATATATTACGCTAGTAAAACACTTAACGATGCACAAGAAAATTACACAACAACTGAAAAGGAATTACTAGCTGTAGTATTTGCTTTTGATAAATTTCGTTCTTATTTGTTCTTTCTAAAATGATAGTTTATACAGACCATGCAGCCATTCATTATCTCTTTAAGAAACATGACGCCAAACCACGTTTAATCAGATGGATTCTACTCCTCCAAGAATTTGACATTGAAATAAAAGACAAAAGAGGAGCAGAAAAGACCACTGCAGATCATCCATCTCGCTTGAAAGATCCAGCTTTGGAGGCAACTAGGGACGAGCTAATCAATGAAAATTTCCCAACGGAGTCCTTAGAAATGGTGGAGTACTGAGAAGAGCCATGGTACGCCGACTACGCCAACTACTTAGCTAGTAGAATAGTCACAAAAGGATGGTCACATCATCAAAGAAAAAAATTCTTTGCCGATGTAAAGCATTATTTTTGCGAAGATCCTTATCTTTTCAAAATATTTGTCGACCAACTTATCCGACGGTGCGTACATGGTGGTGAAACAAGAAGAATTCTCCGCCATTGTCATGAAGGTCCATACGGAGGACATCATGGTGCCGCTAGTACCGCACGAAAGGTATTTGATTCAGGATTTTATTGGCCAACCATTTACAAAGACGCCCAAAGTCTTATCAAGACATGTGATGCTTGCCAATAATCAGGTAATATTTCTTCCAAAAACAAAATGCCACAAAATGGCATACTTGTTTGTGAAGTTTTTGATGTGTGGGGAATCGACTTTATGGGACCTGTCCCACCGTCAAAAGGAAACAAATATATACTTGTGGATGTGGATTATCTGTCAAAATGGGCCGAAGCTGAAGCTCTTCCAACAAATGATGGATGAGTTGTGGTAAGTTTCCTGAAACGATTATTTTCTCGTTTTGGAACTCCAAAAGCATTAATAAGTGATAGGGGTACCCATTTTTGTATCCATCAACTTAAATTTTTTTTAACAAGATATGGGGTATATCACCGGATCTCAACAGCATATGACCCTCAAACAAATGGACAAGCCGAAGTGACTAATCGAGGTTTAAAGAGAATACTTGAAAAAACCGTAGGGTTAAATAAAAAGGAATGGGCCGATAAATTAGACGACGCTTTATGGGCTTTTCGAACTGCATATAAAACAACAATAGTTACCATCCCATATAAGATTGTCTATGGAAAAAGTTATCATTTGCCAGTAGAAATAGCACACAAAGCCTACTGGGCAATAAAAAACGTAAACTTAGACATAGAAATTGCTGGTAAAATTCGATTTTGTCAATTAAATGAATTAGACGAATTAAGGAAACACGCATATTCTAACTCCGAAATTTATAAGGAAAGAATGAAAAATTTACATGACAAACACATTAGACCTAATGAATTTCGGATAGGAGATCAAGTTCTATTGTTTAATTCACGACTTCGACTATTTCCCGGTAAACTAAAGTCTAGGTGGTCAGGACCTTTTTCTATCACCCATATTTTTCCACACGGTGCAATTGAAATAAAATCTCGAAATGGAATTCCATTCAAAGTCAATGGCCAGCGGCTAAAGCTTTATCAAGGATTCATTGAGGATGAAGAGGAAGAGATCTTGCTACAAGCGGCCGAGGAATGAACGAAGGTTTGTGCACTAACATCGTATCTTGTAGGTAATGGACGTCGAGAAAGCTTCAAAAATCGATAATATTTCTAAAACCAAGTTTTGGGAAACAGGTCACTCACACGTGCACTAAAAAAATAATAATAATTTTTCAGTTTTTACCCACTCATGGGGCCGTGCCCGCTGGACACGGGCCTGTGGCCGGCTACTTTCGGGGATAAAACCCCTTTTGTCTTCTCATTTTCATTTCAACACGACCTGTTTCTCCGAAAACTCTCTGGTTCCTTAGCGAATCTCTACAGATTTTTACGTTCTTCCACCGTTCAACATCGTCAAGGTATGATTCTATCATCATAGTTAGTTAGTTTAGTGATTTGCATGTAATTTAACATAAAAAATTTGGGGAAAAATCTTGGGTTCTTGAACTTGAACCGAATCAAACCTCAAATTTTTGCTTAGATCTGTTAGTATTAGTATAGTTGCATGTTATAGGAAGTAAATTAACTGAAGTTGTTTGCGGATTTGCCCAATTTTGAACAAAAACCTCAAACCCTTGTTTTTGAACCGAAAAAAGATGAAATTGAAGGGGTAAACGGTTTGATTTCGAAAAAATAGCAGTTGGGGTTTCATTTTTCGAGAAAACCGCCCCTACTGAAACAAAAATTTTCAAGTTTTCGAAAACGGGTTAAAAAATGGGATTTTTGGGAAACAGACGCATGAGTACGGGGGCATGGCCAGCAAAACTCAGCCGAACACGGGGCGTGGCTAGTGGCCACAAAGCTGTGTTCAGCTTGCTGTTTTCAGTTTTCTTCGGAAATTTATTGTTTCGTGCTAATTCTTCTGTGTTTTCTTTCAGATGGCCAGGAAATTCACAAGCTTCAATCAGAATGAATGGAACTATCAAGCTTGATTTGAAGTTCTCAAGACAAGGCCCGAGGAAAACCCAAGACAAGTATGCCTCGAAACACTGGAAGCTGTGGGGCAGCTAGATCGTTTCAACAAGCTAGTCACGGGTCCACTTAGGGCGGCCCTCTACACTAGACTCCATTCAGTCCACGAATATATCATGGAGTTCTACAGCACGTTCGCGTTCAAGGCTAAGGCAGAGCCGTTTGATGAGCAAGGGGTTGAATTACGTTGTGCTGGGGAAGTACTTTCAATCCCTATTGCACAGTTTGGGGCAATAATAGGGTTGTATTCCGAACAAGATGATGGAGACGAAGAAAACACGGGTGGCCTACTTGAAATCTCGCCAAACATGCGTCAAACAATATGGTCTCAAATAGGGGAAGGACCATTTGATCCAAGCCAAACCAAGAGCTCTCAGTTGCGAGACCCTCTCTACCGCTACATTCATAGGGTCCTTAGCAACTCCCGCAATCAACGGCGTGACAGTACTGGTGTTGTTAGCCTACGTGATCTGACGCTCTTACACTGCATCCATACCCGTGTCCGTTTTGATGTTCCACACTTCCTCCTCCGAAACATGCACCTGAACCAACTAGCTACCGCCCCGACACCCATCTTCTTCGGAGGGTGGATCTACCGCCTTTACAAGAATTTTGTTCAAAGAATGCCAAAATCTTTTCGTAAAGGTCCATGGTCGGGCAAAGTGATCTCGTTATATGCCGCTCAATGGGAATCATCAACGATGCGGGTGACAGCATGATCCATTTTCAAACAGTTCAAGGGCATGTCTGGACCCCCCAAGAGGCTCTCGTTCTTCACGCCGCACCAATCTGTCCTCCTCCTCAGTTTCAGGGCCATGCGGGCTCATCCTCTTCTCAAGGGGGTGGTTTTCCTAACTTTCAAAGCTTACATGATCTTTTGCAGGAAAACCTCTTATGCACCCGCAACACCTACAACATGGCCAGCAACACCTACACCCGAGTCAGAGCAATCGAGAAGAACATCTCCGACATGCAAGATGACATTAGCCACATCCGGGAGCACATGGTTTAATGCGGAGGTTTTGAAGGTGGCGTGACACGGATGCAACTTCTACCAGGTTAACCCTTTATCCCAGAACAATTAACTGACATGCGTGCCAAAGTTTGAACAATTTACTTTCTTTAACACTTTTACTTTTTTGCATTTTACTTTCCGTTTATGTGTGATGTAGGATGATTAACGTTGGTATGTTTAGGATGTTTGTTATTTGTTGTTTGGTGTGGTATTTAAGCAAAACAGGTACCCAGGAAGCTTGGAGGCACTAAGTATTAGTGCTACATAAGCCCGGAAACCCAAACCGAAAGCCAAAAACCTGTTTCCATTGATTGCAGACTGTCACCACGGGGCCGTGCTAAGCCAGAACGCCCCCGTGTTCACCACCCTGTACCTGTTGTTGTCTAAAAACTGCCCGCCACGGGGCCGTGTCCACCAGGCATGCCCCCGTGGCCACCTTCTGTAAGTTACTGTTACTGGCACTCTGACCACGGGGTCGTGCTCACCCAGCACGTGGCCGTGTCCAGGTGCCCAGTAACACCAAACCTTGCTTTTAAACCCCTTTTTACACATTCAATCACCCTAAAAACTTATTTTTGGGATACATTGAGAACAATGCGTAATTTAAGTATGGAGGGGATGCTAAAACCTTAAATTTTGCAAGTCCTAAAAACAAGCCTTACACAAAACCCTATTGGAACCGCTAATCACCCCATTTTTTTTCAAAAACTTTTCATTTTTTTACTTGTCTTGGTTTTATTTGGGAATAACAATTTCTAAAAAGGTTATATTTTTACAAATTTACAACCGTTAGCGTCATGATAAAAAGAATCAACAAAAGAAAATTATGAAACGACATGATAAATCTAGTTAAAATCTGATTATATATATTTGATCACATTATAAACCCATTCCCACAATAAGTGAGTTTTGAGCCTTTATTGAGCATACAAGCATACATCTTTAAACTAAATGCCCATTCTTCATTTCTTGTGTGAATAGCCGCTTGGTTCTTACGACTCTAGAACTTGCCACGACGATACATTCCCGGTCCTTACCAACTTAAACCCAAGTAAGTAGATGATAGAAGCATTAGGACTAACCCATTTTCCTATCAACACCATTATTTTTCATTTTCTTTATCACCTACCCCAAATCCCCATAATTAACCCCTTTGAGCCTAAACCTTTTCATTTCAAAACCCACAAAACAAACACCCTTTACCCACCAAAACCTTTTTCTTTTCAACCCTTTATTATAGTAAAAAGCTCGGTTTTCTTGTGACGTTTCCTTATAAAAAAAATTGAAAGTCTGGCAATAAACAAATAAGTTCTTCAAAGAAACTTTGTTTGAAAATGCTTATTTTGAATAAAAGTCCCAACAACAAAAATTTTATGACGACCGATGCTTTTTACGCTTTTAGCCCTTTTTACTAACCACTAACCCAAAACCACCTACCTTTAGCCCAAGTCTAACCCTTTCCCCAAGTCCTCTTGACATTTACAAAGGTTTATAGTTAATAAGGAGGAAGATTGATTGCTTGCCAAGCATATGATAGAAGTAAGTTCCATGCTGGTCTCGAGTGTTTCAATCCTTGGCAATCCACATCTTTCCCACTTTGCCACCACTCCACCACCACTACAACACCCACATCCACCACCATCATCCGTCATCCACCTTAGAGTGTGTGTAGTAGTCTCGGGATCCAAGATTGATAGTAAGAGTTCTTGTCAATCAAAGGACATGTTTGGCTCAGTCTCTTACATCACTTGGTGAAGACAAGCATTTAATGTATTACTTTTGATTTTTAATCTTTTCGCAATTTTTATTTGGTTTTGTATTAATGACTTTAATAACTAGTTTCTTATGTTGAATGTGAAACTTCCTTATTATTTGTCTGTGGTGTCTTCGCATTACTTAACTGTCTATATAAGTAAAAGATTTTCACCATTCATATCTCTACGGTCTATATAGAGATATGTTGGCTACTATTAATACATTAAACCGGCTACTTGGGATTGTATCCCTGCTAACTCAAACCACTTAGCCGAGGGTAACGTCACCTTCAAAAGAGGGGCCTACCACTTTACGCATTAATAACTTAATTAATTATCTTCCAATATTCCAACCCCTTGGGATTGTGTCCTTGCTGACTCAAACCACTGGGTTGAGGGTAACGTCACCTTCAAAAGAGGGGCCTACTACTATAACTAAGATAATCTCTTAAAAAGTGCTAGAGTGCGGAAATCATCAAAGGATACATTAAAGGCGAGTCGGATCCAAGTGATTCATCTTGTCTATCTGTTTTTATTTTATTTTTATTTTCAGCATTTTTAGTTTTTACTTTAATGTTTAAAAATCTTTTCTAAAAAAATTATTTTGATTAGACGTTGAGGATAAATCGGTACTAAAAGCTCTTGTGTCCTTGAACGACCTCGGTATCTTACCAACGCTATACTACGCTCACGATGGGTGCACTTGCCCATGTCTGTGTTTAGTGTTAGTAGAATATCGTGTTTTATAAATTTAAAACTTGACTAATGTGTAAAACGGGCTTAAAATATCAATAAAAATCATAACACACCTAACGCACACCACTTCACTAGTTTCCTACAAGAATTCAAACAACTTGAAATTTGAGAATCGAAATGTTCCATCAAGCCAATGAGCTAGTGGTGGAGTGGTAAGGGAGAGACCTTGTGTTCTAAGTGACCCAAGTTCAATTCCTGCCCCTAGCATTTAGTTTCTGCGGCACCTGGTGATGATGGGAGACTAGGCGAGTAGGCGGCGATCGCTAGTTCGATCCTTGAACTGAGCGGGTTTTACCTCACCGCACTGTCGTGCCTTTGGGCGAGTGTTCACGGGCTTCGGCCCTAGGTGAGGGTTTTCTCCGGTTCGGAAGGCGAGTGTATCCCGATGTGGTGAATTTCGCCAGTAGCCCATTTGAAAGATTCGTTGGCCGTTCAAAAAAAAATGTCCCATCAATACAAAAAGGTACGATGTTTCCTCTAAGTGCAAATCTCAACATTTGAGAATCGGAATGTTCAACAATAATGTAGATATAATATAATGGTAGTAGAGTAAGCAATTATATAACCTCACTATTCATCAAAGTGATAGCAAATGTTACAAATATTTTATATAGTTTTTAAAACTTTCTACTCTCTTTTTTTTTTTCAAATGACTAACGTGACTCTACACTAACACCTAGTCGAAAGCTGGAATGACAAAAATTCTCTACCTAAATTTAGAGTTTTCGTGAAGAATGAGGTAAGAGTGAATTTAATATAAAAACACCGTTAAATTGAGAACCACAATAACTATGTTAAAATTGAAAAAACAAGTAATTGTTTTCTCTCTGTTACTCTTTTCCCTCCCCCTTTCTCAAATTTATAAAAGAAAAACTAGAGCTGGAAATTCTGACACGAACACGATACGAATCTACACGGAGTTATCATGTTTCTTGTTTGACCTTAACAGGTTTCGTGTCTAAAACAGGTCGATACGATAAGACCTTAACAGGTTTCGTATCTAAACAGGTTAAAACCCGTTAACCTGTTAAGACCCGTTAAGTACATGTTAATAATTAAAAATTGAAAAATATTATATGTGGTGGACATGGGATCATCAGCGTGGGACCTGAGATGAATTATACACAAACACACACGGTTCTTTTTCACAATCCAAAACCTAATTTTTATATCACTCTCACAAACACCACCATTCCCAATTCGGTTCCTAGCTTCCCCAATTCGGTCGTGTTCGTGTCTTAAACAGGTCGTGTCCGTGTCTTAACAGGTTGTGTTTATGTCTTAAACAGGCTGTGTTCGTGTCTTAAACAGGTCATGTTCGTGTCTTAATAGGTTGTGTTCGTGTCTTAACAGGTTGTGTTTGTGTCTTAACAGGTTGTGTTCGTGTCTTAAACATTTCATTTCTTAACAGGTCATTTCGTGTAACCTGTTTATTAACAGGTTCGTGTTCGTGTTTACGTGTTTCGGGTTCGTGTCTTTAGATCTTTGATCTAATGGTTAAGATTAATAGGGACCAAATTATAAAATGGATTTTATTTTTTGGACTGATTTGAAAATTGTAGGGGTAATAGAGTCTTTTAAATCCACTTGAAATAGGAAACTATAAATCAAATCCCTACAATTTCGATTCCTCTTTCTTCTTCCAGATCTGTGAATTCGAATCCTCCTTCTTTTCCAGATCAAAGATCTCAAATCATCATCAATCCGTCTCGAATCATCATCATCATCATTAGTTTACATCTCGAATCCTAAATATTTACAGAACTTGCAGAACTTCTAATTAACAATCTTTATATTTGTATATTTTTAAATTTAGGATAATTTTATCATTTATTATATGTATATTTATCATTACATACATGTTAAGAGCAACTTTATAATTTATTATATGTAATTTTATGAATACACATATGTAAACTAGTTTTTTTACATATATATAATTAGTTATTACACATATATATAATTTGGCTATTACATATATGTAAACTACTCATAACATGTATGTAATCATAAAAATACAAATACAAATAATAAATGATAAAAATACACTAAATATATAAAAAATATATAAAATAAATGTTTATTTGGAGTTCTGAAAGTTCTGCATTTATTTAGAGTTTTGAAATGAACCCAACCATATATATATATATATATGTGTGTGTGTGTGTGTGTGTGTGTGTGTGTGTAGGAACGGGATCAGGAGAAAACACCCAAAAGTGTGAGAACGGTGAGAACGCATCCTGGCCCAACACGTGTCACGCGATATAGAGAAGGGCGGAGGGGCTTTTTTGTCCTTTTATATTCTTTTTTAAACGCTTGTCACATCAGCTTTCCATTTTTTGGCGTTTAACAAATACGTCGCGTTTTTATTGTTTTTAGATCAGGATCATAGTAAAACATTTTGGCGTTTTAACTAAGTATGGCTTTGATTATTGTGCCAAGCAGGTTGCAGGCCTATAATGTAAAAAACATCAGTAACTTTCTTGATGTTTTTTTTTCTATCAAGTGTTTGCCTTGTAGGATGCAGGCCTATAATGTGACATGCAATTATGGCGTTTTGAAAATTTAAACAAATTCAATTTTCCATGTAGTGGCTTTTAATATAATAAATGTTTGGCAATAATGTCACAGTCTCTTCATTTTACTATTTTGCAATTATTGTTTCCTTCAATTTCATCTGTCAAATAGTGTTGCTTTTTTCCAGTAATATTTTGTTTGGCATTTTTGGTGTTTTATATAGCAACAACATGCTTTTCTAGTATCCGTTCTCATAGTTTTCACACTATCAAACGTTTTGGTGTTTGTAGTTTTTGGCGTTTTATACTCAATTTTTTTTATTAGTAAAGAATTAGATAATAAACAACAGAGAATTAGATGACAAACAATAGAAAATGAAAAAAAAAGATTAAAAATTCTAATCTAATTTCTCATTCAAATCTTCACTGTCATCAGCCTCTTCTACTTTAACCTTTCTGGCGTTTTGAACCTGTTGAATACCTTATGTAGATCCTTATTTTCCTACATAACGCCCGTCTTTACAAGATGTTTTTTGTGGCGTCCTTTATTGTGGTTTGATATATACTTGTTTAGTGACATGTTGAAGATCAACGCCTGCTCGAATGTATTGATCCCTTCATGCCATCCATATATCCATCAAGAACAAAGTGACATGATGACATATATCAGTGTCATCGGTCTCTTTTTCATGAATATTTGTCTATCTCATTCAACAAAAGCTTATAGAGATACCCACCTCAGAGAAGAATCCATTCAGTGAACTTCATTCAGAACAATACTCAATATAGAAGAAACGAGGTTCCCCATCTGTGGCTTTCTTAACTATTTTTTTGGCGTTTTTAAAGTGAATGGTTTCTAGGAAACATGGCGTTGTTTTTGGTGTGTGATCAGTTGATTGTGCAGAGTCGTCTCTCTTATAGGATGTTTTTGGCGCGTAGATTAGGCGGGATTTTATTTATAATAAATGACATTAATAAAGTAGTCGTCTTTTCAGTTACTGTGTGTATTTTTTACTGTTTTTGTTCTGCTTTTTATGAGTTTTTAGGCTTATAGACGTTCTATCTTCCAAGTTCGGAGTTTTTAATGGCTTTAAGTAGTTTTTGGCGTTTTTTTTTTCATTTTTAGCTTTTCATAAAACTTCTCCAAATTACTTTTATTATAGTTTGGGAGTTTTTGGCGTTTTACTGCGTTATGACGTTTCACAATCATTATGAATGTTTGACATTTTATATTAATATAATGTATTTTATTGTTCTTAGCTGAAAAATACATAACAAACAACAAAAAAAGAAAATTAAAAACATAAAAAGAGAAACAATTCATCTTCCAAATCTTCACTGTTATCAGTCTCTTTCTTCTTCGAAACATGTTCACTGGCGGTTTTAACTTTGTCATGCTTGTGTTTTTGTGGCCGTTTGGAAAGACAAAATGACGTGAGTTTTTTGTTTGAATATGTATTTTCAAATCACTCATCAGTGTCATTCGTCTCTTCATGCCATTATAATATTCATCAATAACAAAACACAAAAAATGACATATTCGTCTGACACCAACATCTTCTTGTTTATGATTTGTCCATCTCATGCAGCTAAATGTTATTGAGTCACAGCACCTCAGGGAAGAATGCATTCTGCCAAACTTCGCGTAGAACAATATTGAATATACAAGAAACGATGTTTGCCATTTTTGGCGTTTTACTAAGGAAATAGTGTATCCAAAGGAAACGTCGATTTTTTTTGGAATCTTTGATGTTTGAGTGTTTTGGCGTTTTATAAGATGATTGGTATATAGTAAAATATGGCATTTTTGAGTGGGTGTGTTTGAAGTTTTGGGTTTTTTGGCGTTTGTAAGATGAATGGTATATAGTAGAAAATATGGCGTTTCAGGTTCGGGGGGGGGGGGGGGGGTTTATGTCTGAGATGCTTTGTTTATATAGGGATGTCTTTTGGCCCGTAATAGCATTTTATTCTTTAGTTTGGCGTTTTGGTAGAGAAGTGTAAAAGACCCTTTTAACCTTAATGAAGCGCGCCCACTTAATAGAATTCGTGTTTTTTACGAAAACGCGACCGTGCCAATCTAGTCCATAGATTGTTTTGATCGGACGATCCATAAGCGTTCTCACACTTTCTTCCGTTTTATCTAAATCCTGACCCTATATATATATATATATATATATATATATATATATAGAAAAAGTATATCGTACATTACGGCTTAATGTACTTCACGTACAACAACGTGCGTGATTTGTTCTATAACATGTGTGATTAATGTTTTCAATATGCGTGATTATTGTGTTTCAACATGCGTGATTTTGGATTTTTGAGTTATAACGTGCGTGATTTTAAAATGAACGTGTGTAATTACCTGTCGTACGTGATGTACGTTAAGCCGTAATGTACGTTAAGCCGTAATATAGAAACGGGATCGGTAGAAAACGATCAAAAGTGTGAGAACGGTGAGAACGCTTCCTGGCCCAACACGTGTCACGCCGCTTAGAAAAGGGCGGAGGGGCTTTTTTGTCCTTCCATCTTCTGCTTTTCCAGTTCCTCTTTTTCCCAATGTTGTTATAATTTTTGGTTTTTATGATTTTTGGCGTTAACCAAATTCAATAATTAATGACGTTTTAATAGTTTCATTGTATCAACATTTTGGCGTTTATGGCGTTATTCACATCGTATGCCATTGGAACCTAGGGGGCAGGAAATCTATTTGAATGGCGTTTTCCAAGGCGTTTTAAACAAGTTGGCCTATTGATCTATTATTTTTTATAAATATTTTGGCGTTTGTGGTATCTTGGCGTTTTACTATTGTTAAATTATATTTCAACCACAGGAAAAAAAATACAAGGGAAGGAAATAAATTAAAAATCCTAATCGGATCTCGTTTCCCAATCTTCACTGTCATCAGTCTCTCTCTTCTTTAATAGTACAAGAACTGTCACCAAATATATGGCGTTTTATGTAAAACTTAACAAACCCATGGGTTTGATTTTTTTTGCCTGCTCGTCTGTTGAACTGGCATTTTGTGTGGATGTTTGGGGACATAGATCTATGGCGTGTGAGTTGGTTTTTCGCTTTTTCTTTATTTGGATCTTCATCTTTATAGGGAACCCACTCTTCAGTGTCATTGACCTCTACTCCTCATCCAAACCTTCTTCCAGAACAAAAAATACAAAATGTCATATGACTGGCATCAGTATCTTTTTCCTAAAATTTTGTCCGTCTCATGCAGCAAAATCTTTCTGAGTTACTCCCCTCTGACAACAATTCATTCAGTTTATTTGTTGGCGTTTTACAGTGGGTAGTATTTAGTAGTATTGGCGTTTTTTTTTTTTTTTTTGGTTTGATCAAATGGAAGTTGCTGAGATGTATCATTTTATAGGATGTCTTTTTGGCGCCTAAATTAGGCATTGCATTATTATAATAAAATATTTGTCTTTTCAGTTACTGTTTTGTAATTAATGTTTTTGATAAGCTTTATCTCTGAAGTCTGTAACACGTCCCATTTTTCAAGTTTGGCGTTTTAGATTCTTTAGTATTTACTGATTTTGTATTTACTGTTTCTAGTTACATTTTCAAGTTTGCTTTTTGTTTTTTTTTTTTGGGGTTTTTTATAATAATTTTTCAAAGTAATTTTATTATAGTTTGGGAGTTTTTTGGTGGCGTTTAACTGGCTGATATCGTTTAAACAAGCATTTTGGTTGTTTTGGCGTTTTTATTATATATGGCGTTTTTAATATATAACAATTAACTGAAAAGGAAAATAAAAAAGAGAATACATAATCAATTGATCTTCCAAATCTTCTTTGTCTCAAGTCTCTTTCTTCTCTTCTTGAATCATGTTAACTGGCTGGTTCGACTTTCGTATTGATTCATTTTGTTTTTTTGTTTTTCAAATAGTTTTTTGTGTTGCTGTTTGGAAGCACACAGTCTGACATCAGCATCTTTTTCTTGAAGATTTGTTCATCTCATGCAACAAAATTTTATTGAGTTTATATCCTTCAGCCAACAATCTTGAATTTTTACAATCAACGATGTTTGATTTTTTAACTTTTTTGGCGTTTTACCGGTAAAAAGAACGCCACGAAATAAGATCAAGCTTAAACCTCAAATTTTGATCATGCTAAAATCAATAATGTTTTGCTGTATGAGATGGACAACATTGTTAATCCTCGGTTAAGAAAGATAACTGACAATATTGTCCACCCCATACAGCTAAACTTTATTGACAACAAACCTCAATAATGTTTTTGTATGTTTTGGCGTTATAAATTTGATGGAAGTTTAGGATAAGTCAATGAGATTTTACTCAATGAAACGGACTATATCCCCACTTAAGGATTTTGTCTATTTCATTGAGCGAAATCTTACTGACAGCCAAACTGAATTTCAAAAAACGTTTTTGGGGTTGAAGATATTTGATGTTTGGGTTTTTTGGCGTTTCTAAGGCGAATGGGTTATATGAAATATGGCGTTTAGGTTTTTGTATGTGTTTTTAATTGAAGGTCTGAGATGTTGTATATATAGGATTTTTGGCGGGTTTTTTAGGCAGGATTTTACTATAATTAAGTTTGGCGTTTTATATTTAATGGCGTTTTACTTAGAATGGTCTGTGATTTTTGTTTTTGGCGTTTTATTTCATGATTTGGCGTTTTTTGTGGAGTAGTCAAAAGACCCTTTTACCCTTAAAGAAGCGCGTCCGCGTAATAAAATTGATGTTATTTACGAAAACGCCACCGCACCAATCTAGTCCATAGATTGTTTTGATCGGACGATCGTTAAGCGGTCTCACCGTTCTCACACTTTCTATTGTTTTCTCTAAATCCCGACCCTATATATATATATATATATATATATATATATATATATATATATATATATATATATATAGAGGATCCTGTACAAAGTGGAACTTTTGTGAGAAGTGTGAGAAATAATTTGGGAATGACAAGTGTCCTTTATCCTAATTAATTCAAAAGGGTATATTAGTAATTTGACATTCTTATCATTTAATTGATTTCCAAGATAACTGCCAAAAAAAAAAAAAAAAAACTGGCGATGAGTTTTTACAGGGATTGATTCGAATTTTGATTTTTTTTTTTGCAAGATCCAATAAGATTATCATCTACGCATCATTCTTCATCAATTATAAATACATGAAATGGCCAGATACCTTCCCCAGATACAATACAGTTGTTTACTTTCTGCGCCCTTCTTCGATTTTGGTGTTTTATAGCATTTACAGATGTATAGTGTTTTATCCCCAATCAATAGTGTTATATTCTGTACAAACATCTTAATTTCCTTTCATAGTGTTTTATCCCCAATCAATAGTGTTATATTCTGTAAAGACATCTTAATATTCTGGTTCATAGTGTTTTATTCCCAATCAATAGTGTTATATTCTGTACAGCCATCTTGATTTTCAGGTTTATAGTGTTTTATCTCCAATCAATAGTGTTATATTCTGTACAGACATCTTGATTTTCTGGTTCATAGTGTTTTATCACCAATCAATAGTGTTATATTCTGTACAGACATCTTGATTTTTCTGGTTCATAGTGTTATATCTTCATATAGTGTTTTATCAATGGTTCATAGTGTTATATCTTCATATAGTGTAGGATACGGTTACCATTTTTGATTGGGGAAAGTTGCTGATTTTTAGGAGAATAATGGGGGTTTTGGTTGTGTAGGATACGGTTACCATATTTGAAACATTTGAAAAGACACTATTGCCCTTCAATTTTACATAAGGCCCTTCTAATTAAAACACAATTTACATTTTTATACCCTATTGATCTCAACCATTAAATCAAATATCCAATGGTTTAAAACACTTCTTACCCTTCTCACATTTTAAACACTTTTTACCATATCCCTACCCTATATATATATATATATATATACATATATATATATATATATATATATATATATAGGGGAAGGTTCATTTGAGAATAAATTTAATGTGAGAAGAAAAAGAAGAAATGACATATTAGTAAAATACTATTTCATTTATAACTCGTATCATTATTTTTTCTCTCTTTAATTAGTTAGTCAACTAATCATTAATTATCCTACATATAATCTACAAAACCTACACATATCAAAATTTTCCTACATATACCCTACACATTATAGAATTTTTTCCTACACAGTCGAAACTTATCCTACACACCTCGAATTATATCCTACACAACTCGTAATTTATCCTACACAACTAGTAATTTATTCTACACTTTAAATTAAGTTGTTTTTTTAATTTGGAAAAAATATATATTTTGAAAAAGAGTTACAAATTTAATTTAGTTAGTTATTAAAGGGGAAGAATACAAATTAATGATTTATGTAAGTTTACCAATATACCCTTATATTAAAATTAAATGCAAATCTTAAATGAAGCATTCTTATTGGTTTAAACTTCTTCTTTTTTCTTCTTACAAAAATAATTCTTCTCATTTGAACTCTCCACTATATATATATATATATATATCTGTGTGTGTGTGTGTGTGTAGAACGGGATCAAGAGAAAGCGCTCAAAAGTGTGAGAACTGTGAGAACGCTTATGGATCGTCCGATCAAAACAATCTATGGACTAGATTGGCGCGGTGGCGTTTTCGTAAATAACACGAATTTTATTAAGTGGACGAGCTTCATTAAGGTTAAAAGGGTCTCTTACTTCTCTACCAACACGTAAATAACATGAATTCTATTAAGTGGACGCCCAACACGTGGCACGCGATATAATTAGGGCGTATTGGCTTTTTTGTCATTTTATGTTCTGCTTTTCTAGTTCCGCTTTTCACAATATTATTTTATTTTTGGGGTTTAAGATTTTTGGCATTAACCAAATTCAATAATTAATGGCGTTTAATGGTTTCATTGTATTAACATTTTGGCGTTTATGGCGTTTATGGCATTTTTCAAATCGTATGCGATTGGAATCCCAGGGGGTCAGGAAAATCTATCTGAATGGCGTTTTTCAGACGTTTTAAACAAGATGGCCCATTGTTCTATTATTTTTTATATACATTTTGGCGTTTATGGTATCTTGGCGTTTTACAATTGTAAAATTATATTACAACCACAGGGAAAAAAATAGAAGCGAAGAATACAAATGAAAAATCCTAATCGGATCTCTCTTCACAATCTTCACTCTTATCAGTCTCTCTCTTCTTTAATAGTACAAGAACTGTCACCAAATATATGGCGTTTTATGTAAAACTTAACAAACTCATCGGTTTGATTATTTTGCCTGCTCGTCTGTTGAAGTGGCTTTTTGTGGATGTTTGGCCACATAGATCTTTGACGTGTGGGTGGGTTTTTCGCTTTTTCTTCATCTTGATCTTCATCTATATAATCGCCCCACTCTTCAGCATCATTGATCTCTTCTCCTCATCCAAGCCTTATTCAAGAACAAAGAACACAAAATGACATTCGATTGTCATCAGTATCTTTTTGTTGAAGATTTGTCCATCTCATGCAGCAAAATGTTATTGAGTTTACACCCGTTAGCCAATAATCTTGAATTTTCCAATGAACGATGTTTGATTTTTTAATTTTGGCGTTTTACCGATAAAAAGAACACCACTAAATAAAAGCACCTTAAACCTCAAAATTTGATCATGCTAAAATCAATAATGTTTTGCTGTATGAGATGGAAAACATTGTTAATCCTCGGTTAAGAAAGATAACTGACAATGTTGTCCACCCCATACAGCTAAACTTTATTGACAACAAACCTCAATAATGTTTTTGTATGTTTTGGCGTTATAAATTGGTTGGAAGTTGAGGATAAAGTCAATAAGATTTTACTCAATGAAATGGACAATATCCTCACTTAAGGATTTTTGTCCATTACATTGAGTGAAACCTTACAGACAACCAAACTGAATTTCAAATAAACGTTTTGGTTTAGGAGATATTTGATGTTTGGGTTTTTTGGCGTTTCTAAAACGAATGGTATATATTAAATATGGCGTTTGGGGTTTTGTGTGTGTTTTTAATTGAAGGTCTGAGATGTTGTATATATAGGATTTTTTGGCGGTTTTTTAGACGGGATTTTATTATAATTAAGTTTGGCATTTTATATCTAATGACGTTTTTAGTTAGAATAGTGTGTGATATTTGTTTGGCGTTTTATTTAATGAGATGGCGTATTGTGTGGAGAAGTCAAAAGACTTTTTTACCCTTAATGAAGCGCGTCCACGTAATAAAGTTGATGTTATTTAAGAAAAAGCCACCGCACCGATCTAGTCCATAGATTGTTTTGATCGGACGATTCATAAGCGTTCTCACATTTTCCACCGTTTTCTCTAAATCCTGACCCTATATATATATACACACACGTTTAGTAAACATAATAAAATCACAAAAATTGTTTGAAGCCCAACTAGTTAAAGTGTGTTTTTTCAAACTTTTTGTCGACAGAACCTTTTATACTACCATATAAAATGTATAAAAATATATATATTCGAAGAAAACTATAAAAATTATATATAGTAAACTTCTCATTGATTCCAACAAAATTGATTTTTTTTTAAACTAACTAAGCCTCTTTTAATTAGAACCAAGTGCCCAAATACCCCAACTAAACCTATTAGCTTAATAAGCCAATAATAATTGAACTTAAATAAATAACATAAAAAATGACGAACTCGCGATAAGAAAAGAAATAAAACGTCCATTGTCGATTATCTAGGGTCCAATTTTTTTTATGTGCCTGCAATACCTTGAATCTTAGTGTACTCGTTTTAAACATGTGAAATATGTAATTTATAGAGAAGAGTGCCTGGATAGTCCCTATGGTTTGCTCAGATTTCACCTTTAGTCCCTACATTTTTAAAATTACAGCTACAGTCCCCAACTTTGGCAAATTCATTCTCGGATGATCCCTGGCATGGATGGAGGTTAGTTTTCTCAGTTAAGTTTGTGTGAAATTACCTAAATGCCTTACTAATTAGAAATTAGAAATACAATCAAAACATAAACTCATACACTCACCCTACCCACCTACCCTCACCGCACCGCACCCCACCTATTCTCCCCTTCTCTCTTCTCCTTCTTTTTTCTGCACCTTCATGTCTTGAACAATTATCACCTTCCACCACCATAATAGCACCCACCACCGTAACAGATCCACCCCACAAGTCGCCGGAAAAACGCCCTAGCATAACACATCTTCCACGCCGCCACCACCTCACCCCGACATCACCGGAAAACCCACCACCTTAACACTTCCACCCCGCTGCCACCACATCACCCCACCATAGTCGAAAAACCCACCTCCGTAACACCTCCACGCTGTAACACCTTCCACCACCTCCATTATTCGCTTGCCGACAACTCGTTTTCTACATTTTCAGGCGTCTTTGTAGGTTAACTGACGAGTTGGCAGCAGTTGGAACTGGTTGTTTAAAAGGGTATTTTTGCAGGTTGACTGAGTAGTTACAGGTTGACTGTGATGTAAATCCGAATTGATTTCAGATTTGTAGGTTTGGAGTTCAATATGAAGGGTTGGAGATATCTGTACCATTTAGGTGTTATGGGGTTTTGAGGTTTTGTTGTAGGTTGTGGCTAGTGACAATGTTGCGGTGGTGCTATAGGTTTGACGGTGATCGGAACCGGTACCGGTGGGGGACAGTGGTTCTAGGTGGGGTTAAGAAAATGAAGAAGAAGGGGATGGTGGGTCCTAATTTTTATATTTAAATAATAGTTGTGGCCTCACTTATATTTATAAATGATTAATTAATGTTGTATTTTCATATTAAGGGCATTTAGGTAATTTCACACACACTTAACTGAGAAAACTAACCTTCATCCACACTAGGGACCATCCGAGAATGAATTTGCCAAAGTCGGGGACTATAGCTGTAATTTTGAAAATTTAGGGACTAAAGGTGAAATCGGAGCAAACCACAAGGACCATCCAGGCACTTTTCTCTAATTTATATTTCATATATTTTCAAACGAGTAAGTAACAAGTAGAATGATTGTTTGAAATATGATCTATCTTGACGAGCCTTAACTATTATAGGAGACCGATTAATATTAATAATAAAATATATTATTTTTGAACTTACTTCGTTTTTAATGAAACTTAGATAAAAACGGAGATAAAAATATGCTCGTTCTAATGACATATTCGCCGTTTTATAAAACATTGTTTTAATTATACGAGAAAAACAAGTGAAGTGGCTAAATTAATTAATATATTATAATAATAATAATAAATGTTAACTCTTAGAATTGCGTTGTGCGAAGGAAGTAAATAGACAAGGCATGCATGTCAATCTCATCTCGTATGGATGAGTTAAAGAATTTTAGTAGGAAGCTTTGTGTATAAACAAAAGTATAGAGGTGTAGTTTAGGTACATCAATTTCTTTTTGAGAAACCTCTAGTATAGAGAATTCCAAGCATATGAATCCCGTTGTGTGTTGTTAGTAGTCGTTTTTGGAGCACGAGTAGGAGCAAGAGTAGTGAAATTCTATATCAACGTGCTGTAAATAGTTTTAAGGTATGCTTTCGTTTAAGTTTATGTTTAGTATTTATTATTTATTTTTAGTAGTTAATATCAGTATTATTATTAGTAAGGTGTTATTGTCAGGTGTGGGTATTGGGTAACATAGCCTTACTTAGACATGGACTAATCAACCATGCTTAAACAAGGCAGCGTTAACCAATATCCAACCATGATAATGACTAGTAAGGTGTACTATTGCCTAACCTAGGATTATGTGATTGTGTTAGGACTCTGAGATAGTACTCGGTCGTACTAGCAGTTGTTTAACAACTGTTAAACAGGTGAGTATCATGTTTGTTTTCCCAAAAATGTGATATATGTTTGTGTAATAAATATATGTGATGCGAAGGAGGTGTTCAGACCATGTAAGGCCTGCAACACACCCAAACCTAATAAATAAATAAATGAATGTGATGTATCATACATGCATGGGCATTGGGGTATTCCAAATCCATGGATACGTAATGAGGTCTTTCAGTAGTAAAATACGCTCATAATAGGCAGTATGCCACTGTCTTATATAATGGCTGCATGCGAACCCAGTGCAGGTATTTGTTTAGTATGTAAGGTGGAGGGGATGTATACCCACACCTGTAAAAGTAAATGTGGACATGCTAAGGTAACCAAAGCTTGTGCTAACCTATGTGTATCATATGAATAGAACTGGTATTGTTAATTGTTCATAAAAGAAATGAATTTTTTTATATAGCTATGCATGAGCTTACCAGCATAAGCTGACGTAAAAATCTTTTAAAAAATGTCACAGGATTAGCAAGTTCACAAGTAAAGTTACGATTCTGCTACTAAGTCAGGTATCAACTGTGCAGCCCGGGTTTGGGTGGGTGTTACAGTGCCCAAGGTGAAAACCATCTTGCAAGATAAAGCAAACTCATCATCAAATTTCGATCTAGAGGCTCAGAAACATAACTACAACTGGTAGCTTATTTCAAGTCGCCTTAGTCATCAACAACAATAACAACTCATTCATTATCGCTAATGAGATTAAAATATGCATTTAAATAAGAAAACCTAAAACACAAAATAAACCCGACCTACACAGTATTAATTTGCAATTTAAATGTGAATAACCCAACAACAAATGGCATAGAAAATTGGCTGCAATTGGCTGTTTATTTCAATCCACCTGATCAGTTGGCACGCTAAAAATAAGACACAATCATTGCCAATATAAATGTATCACAATCATAAAGGTAGTGGAAAGCAGAAATTAGGGAGACTTGTAGGTTATATAAACAAACCAAACCAATGTACAACAACACAAAACAACATTCAACAACAATAAGCAAAAAGAACCACTACATATGAAGCACAACACCAACATGCATAACCAAGTTGCAAATTAATAAAGTATAAAAAATTATTACAACCTGGTGCGGTTCACATAAGTGAATTATAGGCTTAGAATAATCATCATCACAACCTCCTCAATACAACGACCATAAGGTTCCAAACTACATGTTATACTTATTGAACCGATCAATGCATGTCTTAACAGTCGCCAACACTTAAAGAAACAGAGATACATTACAGTTCCAAGATCAAATGTTCAGATCTCTGCCATGGCTGCAACACAGGTCGCCACGCCCAACGACGAAGCATCATCATAGCCGCCATAGACATACGTCTCCAAATCTCTCGGATAAGCCCATGATAATCTTCATCGACTGTGTGGATCTCTCGGGTGAACCCATAGTCATCATCACCGAGACCCTAAAGGGTTAGGGTATCATCAATGCAAGAAATGCCAAACCACCAACTTTTAAACATAAAAAACGTATCAAATTAAAGGATTACATAAAATCAAACATAAAGAGATGCAAAGTAGCTCTTAGATGAGATCATCCTCATATTCACCAAAGCCAAAATTGCGAAAACCCTAAAAATAGAAGCATGTCGCACATCCTAAAGGGTTTCTAGAAAACCCCAAAGGGTTAACTGGCATGTCAAATGACATTTAACCGGAGATAATACCCAAAACAATCACCGATAAGAAAAACCTCAAGGATTACTCGACGTCTCAATGAAAGTTCAACCAAAGGCAACACCAAAAACAATCGCCGATAAGAAAACCCCAAAGGGTTAACCATCGTCTTACCATAATTCAATCGTAAACCAAGATAAAACCATACTTGAAAACCCTAAAGGGTTAACCGGAGTAAAAAGAAAATGACCTCACCCTGACAACCGGAGTAAAAAGAAAATGACCTCACCCTGACAACCGGTTGTCAGGGACGACTACATCAAAGAGCAGTGGAACGGCGGAACTGTGGCGGTGGAGGTCAAAGGCAGAAATGAGGGAGACCTGCAGGTCTTCTAAGCAAACTAATGTGAAACACCACAAACCAACATACAACGTAACAATAATAATCACAACAAAGCACAATGCACAATGCCTAAATGCACAATCAAATTGCAAATTACTACTACTGATTTTAGGTGTTTAGATATCTATTAAATTGATTACTTATTTTCTTGGGTTCGGTCTGATTAGTTGGGCCAATTTGGAACCAAGGACCTAGCTTTATTCAAATTCAAGTTTATAAACTCTTCTATCATTGTTTTGTGTTTTTGTAATGTTCTTTTTGTAAAAGGATGTCATCTTAAAAAGTTTGAAAAACATGGTGTTGTTTAACATGAATTTGTAAAAGCATAAATAAATAATATTTTCGTAAAAACATAAACAAAAAATATTAATACACGCAAACAGTATCAACTAGTTTTAAAATTTGAACGTTAATAACTGATATGTGCAAAATGCAACATATAAATTACATTAAATGTGGCATAAAACTAACCCCTTTTTTTAGTACTAATGTTGGAAAAAGTGTGTTTTTGTCTTCCTTTTATATTTTCAGGGTTAAAAGAGCTTAAATGGACAAAAGAAGCAAAAAATGCAGCTAAATCTAACAATAATACAAGAAAAGGAATAAACGTGGCGTGCCCAACCCCTCGACAGCATCTCCCCAAGAAAAGACAAGAGAACAGAAGGCTGAACACGCCCCGTGCTCGGGGCGTGGCCAAGTGTCTGCAGAAAAGACAAAGTTGTAGAAGCTTCTATCACCCACCACGGGGCGTGCCCAGCGGACACGGGGCCGTGGTCAACGCAAATATTCGCAGAATCTAGGCAAATCTTGATAGTACAGATACGCTTCTGCACACGGGGTCGTGCCCAGCGGACACGGGGGCGTGGTCAACTAATGCAGACAAACTTCAATTAATGAAGAAAGAGAAGATGGGTGGACACGGGGTCGTGCCCAATGGACACGGGGCCGTGTCCGGGCTTCTGTGCAGACTATAAGTAGGGGTGCTTGGCTCACTTGCAATTCATCCCTTGGCAAACCACCTCTCTCACACTTCACCCACCCACCACCACCATCACAACCCACATCCACCACCATCATCATCCATCATAGAGTGTGTGAGTAGTCTCGGGATCCAAGATTGATCGTAAGAGTTTTTGACAATCAAAGGGCATGTTTGCCTAAGTCTCTTACATCACTTGGTGAAGACAAGTGTTTAGTGTAATACTTTCTATTTTTAATCTTTTCGCACTTTTTATTTGGTTATGTATTAATGACTTTAATAACTAGTTTCTTATGTTGAAGGTGAATCTTCCTTATCATTTGCCCGTGGTGTCTTGGCATTATTTTACTGTCTATATAAAATAAAAGATTTTCACCATTCATATCTCCACGGTCTATATGGAGCTATGTTGGCAACCTGGTCGGGGGTTAAGTGAATGGTTTGGTAAGAGTCTTGCCTTGTTCAGTGTATAGATCCTGCAAGGACCTGGGTCAACTTTAGTAGGACCTCCTTCAATACCCACTGGTATTGGATGACGGGGGTCTGAACTCCTTGACCCCCTCATATGTAAACTACTATTAAAACTTTAACCCGGCTATTTAGGATTGTATCCCTGCTGACTCAAACTACTTAGCCGAGGGTAACATCACCTTCAAAAGAGGGGCCTACCACATTATGAATTAATAACTTAATTAATTATCTTTTAATAATCCAACCCTTTAAGATTGTATCCTTGCTGACTCAAACTACTGGGTTGAGGGTAACGTCACCTTGAAAAGAGGGGCCTACTACTATAACTAAGAAAATCTCTTAAAAAGTGCAAAAGTGCGAAAATAATCAAAGGTTACACTAAAGACGAGTCGGATCCAAGTGATTCATCTTGTCTATCTGTTTTTACTTTTATTTTTTATTTTCAGCATTTTTAGTTTTTATTTTCTAGTTTAAAACATTTTTCTAAATTTTTGATTTTATTAGACGTTGAGGATAAACCGACACTAAAAGCTCTTGTGTCCTTGAACGGCCTCGGTATCTTACCAACACTATACTACGCTCACGATAGGTGCACTTGCCCATATGTTTGTTTGGTGTTAGTAAAATATCATGTTTTGTAAATTTAAAACTTGACTAAAGTGTAAAAAGGGCTAAAAATGTACGTAAAATATATAACCACCACACACGCATCAATAACATTGTTATATTATTAATAACAACAATCCGTAATAATCTAGATAAATTGTAATTGTAAATGAATTACAAAAAGAAAATAACTTGATTTAAATTAACGAGTTTAAATAAAATAATAATTAATGATACAAAAAGAAAATAAGTTGATTTCTATTAGTGAGTTTAAATTAAAAAAAATGGCAATGATGTTACATATTATGTTTAGAAAGAATAAAATTTGAATTTGAAAGAGTAAAAACATAACATTTCAATTTCAAAACATATAGGTAATAGAAAGCATGAAATAAGGTTTGAAACCCTGAACTCATTTTAAAGTGGATGTTAAAAGAAGGGACAATTGCATATTTCCCCCTAAAAAACTGTTTAATTGCATATTTACCCAACTTAAAACTAAAATTGCATATAACCCCTTCTTTAACTATTAAAATTGCATATATCCCCTTCCTTAACTAATATAATTGCAAATTTACCTATTTTGATTTATTTTATTAATAAACAAGTTATATAATGACTTTTTTACCCTTATTTTTACTAAAACTTTAAAAAATATTTATTCATTTTTACTAGTCTTTGTTGATTTTTCACAATTCTTTTAAAAAAAATTCATATTTATTCATTTTTACTAAAACTTGAACACTGAAATAAACCGCTAAACTAGTAAAAATCTACAAAAACTAGTAAAAATGAATAAATATGTATTGCTGTTTTGACCGGTATAATGGTGGTGGTGGTGGTGGTGGTGGTGATAGTTTTGACCATAAAATGTTTTTGAAGATTTATTGGTTTCTGAGTCCGATTGTTGCGGTTTTTTTATACTTTCATTTAATATTGTTGTTTTTGACCGGTATAATAATAATAATAATAATAATAATATTAATATTATTATTATTATTATTATATACTATTACTTTTATTATAAGATCTACAATCCAAAAAATGCGAAAAATGACATCTCACCTAAGGTTGACAGCAGAGTAAGAAAAATATCGTGAGACATCTATTACTTTGACCAACATTAGACAAACTTGAATATATTAAGAGTTAAAAAATATTAAAAACAAAAATAAATTATATACAGCAAGACAATATAAAATTTAAACAAAGAAATAACAAGCGTATATTCAAGCATAAATCCTCTAATCTAATAAATATTTATTTTTTTAAGTTTTAGTAAAAATAAAGGTAAAAAGTGATAAGATAACTTGTTTTAAATAAAATAAATCAAAATGCGTAAATTTGCAATTATATTAGTTAAGGAAGGGGATATATGCAATTTTAATAGTTAAGGAAGGGGATATATGCAATTTTAATTTTAAGCTAGGTAAATACGCAATTAAGCAGTTTTTTAAGGGGAAATATGCAATTGTTTCTAAAAGAAAAGTGGATCAACAACTAGAATAACCTGATTCTTTTGAAAACCAGGATTCCCATCACCATCTCATTGACAAACCTATATCACCTTACTGAGATACCTACAATTGACTTTTCCTAGTTTTACTCTTTGCATTAGAATAAATTTTGTTTACAATGCTTTCACTACAATAATACAGGGCAATAGCGGCGACTGCTAAAAAGGCTGATCTGGGCCACTATAGGTAATAGCGGTGACATGTCGCCGGTAATTTATACATGCTTACAAGCTAACATGCACACATCTAATACTAATAAAAAGATCCCTTTAATGCCATATGGCATTCTTTTATAATAAAAGATTTCACTAAAAGTCCGTGTGGCAATTTATCATATTACCTCAAACATAATAAATAATGGAGTTAATTACTGTTTTCGTCCCTATGGTTTGTTAAAAATCATTATTTCAGTCCATTAGTTTAAAAATCGCGATTTCAGTCTCTGTGGTTTCACTTTTGTAATTTGGTTGTATAAATTACCGGCGACATGTCACTACCAGTCAGATGGACTTCTTCTCCTCAAGACTCGGGCGTATTTGTTATGTGAGAGACGTTGAACCCGAAAGACCAGGTCTACAACGTTCGAGTGGGGAATATTCGCCGGATCCCGGTTATTTAGGATAGTTTGTTGCATTTATTTTACTATAAATAGATGGGGGCGGATCAGATTAAGGCACGCAATCTTTCACACACACTCTCGAACACTTTTGCTCTCTGGCTTTCAGCAGTCACTACACACAAACACTTGTAATCAAGTTACATTGTACATTGTAAACACTTAGTTGATCCGCACCACATCCTGCACTGTATCCTGATATTTGAAGCAATAGAAGAATAAGGCAGCTGCGATTGTCAGCTCCCGAGGTTTTGTGCCGGCGATCTAGATTGATCAAGGGCTTTCCTCATACATCACGTGTCAACCTTAACTTTTTTGCTCATTGTTTGATCATAGATACAGCTCTATATCCTGAGCCGTATCCTGAAACTGTTTTTGTAATTAACTTGGCTAACATATTTTTCATACATATTTCTAGCACACTACCTCACTTAACTAATTTGATCACTTAATTACTTCGGTAATTTTTGACTAAAATAATTTGGCGCCCACCGTGGGGCAAGTGGTGCTATCTTTACTCAAAATCTTTGTAAATCATTAATTGGTTTTCTGTTTTCAAAACTTTTTGCCACATTATTTGCAATGGCCACAAGATCAAGCATGAGCTCCTCCACTGTGTCTGCTACGGCTTCTGCTACTACTGGTTCGGTGCTTCCACCACCTCCTCCAAGGATGCCCGCTCCTTCACAGCCTCAGGATGTTATCCCTACTCGGAGTATTCAGGGATCTGCTCCCGTTTTAGCTTCTAATGATGAAATTCTAACCTTATTCAGAAGTGTGCAGGAACAAATGAGGCAGCAACAGGGAACAAACCAAATGCTGTTAAGGGAAATACAACTCTTAAAATCTGGTTCGAGCAGATCCACTGAAGATATCATCACTCCTCTACAGCCCAGGGCTTTGAACTTCAGTTCTGCAGTTTACACTGAGGATAACCGGGGAGATATTGTGCCTAGCCATCCCCAGAATCCTACTCCTGAGATGCCTTCTTCGGTTAGAGTGTCAACTATGAGGAGCTCAGGATATGCTTCAGGATATGGCCAAAATCCTCAGATTGGTAACGTGTCTAATAATAATAATAATACTCTTGCCACTAACAGTGTTGGATCTTTGCAGGATACAGGTGTGACATCGGCATTATCTAGGGAGCTTCAGAAGCTAAAGGATATGATATCCAGTGTGCCTGGGGTGGTTCAGCCAATCCCTGAAGTATCCCAGGATAGCCACAGGATATCTCGGTTTGTGCATCCCATTTGTGATGCTGAAATCCCGAAAAGATTCCAAACTCCCAACATGAAGCTTTATGATGGAACCACGCATCCTGAGGAGCATATTGCCCAGTATTGGGAACGGATGGAAATCAACCCTATCCCTCTAGAACTTAAGGAAGCATGCTTATGCAAGGGTTTCGGCTCTACCCTAACAGGATCAGCCTTAAAATGGCTGTTAAACGTTCCTCCTCACTCAATTACTTCTTTTGCTCATTTGGTTAACTTATTTAATAGTCAATTTTCTTGCAGCCAGAGTTTTGAGAAATTAACCAGTGATCTTTACAGGATAACTCAAGGACCTCAGGAATCCTTGAGGGACTATGTGAATAAGTTTAGCCGGGAATCCTTGGATATCCCGCACCTTGATATCGCAACAGCTGTGCAGGCTTTCAAGATGGGATTGCAGAAAGATTCCCAGTTTTACCAGGATCTTGTTATGAATCCCTGTAGAAACCTGGATGAAGCTCGTAACAGGGTATTGAGATATATCAGGCTGGAGGATGATAAGAAAATGCAAGAGAGGATGAATGCATCCTCAACATATGAGTCAACTAACAGGAAGTCAGAATCCTCGTACAAACCATACCGCTCTAAGCGTATGGCAGAAATGATAACAAGAAAGTGAATACTGTTGAAGACGAGGATCCTGAGGAGTATCCTGAGTTATCTGAATATTGTTTTTCTGTTAATATACCTGAACTAATGTATGCTATGCAGGGTTTAGGAGACAAAGCCAGGTGGCCTCGGAAGAATCAACAAAAGGCTGATTGGAAGGATAAGTCCAAATGGTGTGCCTTCCATGAAGATTTCGGACATGTTATGGAGGATTGCATTGCTCTAAGGAAGGAAATAAGCTATCTCTTGAGCAAAGGTTATTTGAAGGATCTCCTGGGAAGAAAGAAAAACAAGGGTCAGGATACTGAGAAGGATCCTGAACGTGCAGCACCACCTCCTGCGGATGCCAAGATAATCAACTTTATTTCAGGAGGATCCGACATTTGTGGAACTTCATATTCGGCGACTAAGAGGCATGCAAAGGAGGCTAAAGCCGAAAGAGGGGAGAGACCAACCAGGATGACAACCCTCACAGCTAATAAAGTGATCACTTTTGATAGCGATGACAGGGATACTGTCCAGGATCCTCACCATGATGCTCTGGTAATAACATTATATGATGCTAACCATTTTGTACGCAGGATATTGGTGGACAATGGAAGCTCCGTCAACATAGTCCAATTAGAGACGTTGAAGAGGATGAATGTATCCCCAATGGATATTACTTCAAAATCCACTGTACTCGTTGGCTTCAGTGGAGAAGCTAGGAATATCGTGGGAGAGATTAAATTACCAGTATATGTTGAAGGGGTCAATTCGATACAACGCTTCTGTGTGATGGACTCCCTATCCTGCTATAATATTATATTGGGCAGGCCATGGATCCATTATATGAAAGCTGTGTCATCGACTTATCATCAATGCATCAAAATCCCTATACCTTGGGGGGTTGTCAAAGTAGACAGTGATCAGCAGGAAGCAAAGGAGTGTTACTCATCCTCCATGAAATCCTCTACCAAGCCTAATGCTGCATAGCAATTAAAGATACGGGCCCAGGATATTGCGGAAGCTTCGGAGCAGGATGTGAAAAAAGTTATCCTGGATCAGGATAATCCGGATATCTCGGTGCTCGTAGGGACCAATATCCCTCAGGATATTGAGCATCAATTGACTAACTTTTTAAAATGCAGGATGTCAACATTCGCGTGGAAGCACGAGGATGTGACATGTATTTCCAAGGATGTTATAACACACAAGCTTGGTATTGACAGGTCATTCAAGCCTGTCCAGCAGAAAAGAAGGAAATTTGCTCCGGAACGAAATGCAATTATTCAAGAAGAAGTAGACAGATTATTGAAGTCGAAAATGATCAGAGAAGTCAAATTCCCAAGATGGCTGGCAAATGTAGTCGTGGTACAGAAGAAAATTGGGAAATGGAGAGTCTGTGTAGATTACATGGACTTGAACAAGGCTTGTCCTAAAGACCCATTTCCTCTTCCTCATATTGATGCAATGGTAGATGCTACCGCCGGCCACGAGATGTTAACCTTCATGGATGCATCCTCAGGATTTCAGCAGATTCAAATGGAGCCTTCGGACCAGGAGTAACTGCCTTCATGACACCAACAGGTATTTATTGCTATACTGCTATTCCTTTCGGTTTGAAAAATGCAGGTGCAACATACCAAAGATTGGTGAACATGATGTTCAAAGATAAGCTGGGGGACACAATGGAGGTATACATCGATGATATGGTGGTGAAATCTAAAAAAGCTGAGGATCACCTCCAGGATATCAAGGGAGCATTTGATATCCTGGATCAGTATAACATGAAGCTGAATCCTGCTAAGTGCCATTTCGGAGTGGGGACAGGAAAGTTTCTAGGATATATGGTAACCAAAAGAGGAATAGAGGCAAGCCCGGAGCAGATCAAAGCCATCTTGGAT
Organism: Helianthus annuus; assembly: GCF_002127325.2. Classification (NCBI taxonomy): domain Eukaryota; kingdom Viridiplantae; phylum Streptophyta; class Magnoliopsida; order Asterales; family Asteraceae; genus Helianthus; species Helianthus annuus. The sequence goes on along the minus strand of NC_035445.2, from coordinate 119,971,159 downwards.
ATCAAATCACCTTCAAATATGAAGGATGTTCAACGGTTGACAGGCCGAGTAGCAGCATTAAATAGATTTATCTCAAGATCCTCAGAAAAATGCAAGGAGTTTTATGATATCCTGAAGAAAAATAAGAAGTTTGAACGGGGGGAGAAGCATGAAGCAGCCTTGCAGGATTTGAAGCAGTATCTTTCAACCGCACCTCTACTGATGAAGCCTGAGGATGGTGAACCATTATCCCTGTATCTTGCAGTATCAGGGAATGCAGTAAGTGCTGTCATTGTAAAGGATCACGAAGGTCAGTAGTATCCTGTTTATTATGTTAGTAAAAGTTTGTTAGACGCTGAAACTAGGTATTCTCACCTAGAAAAGTTAATATTAGCCCTAGTTATGGCATCAACAAAGCTTAGACATTACTTTGAGACACATAGGATTCATGTTAAAACTAATTATCCTGTTAAAAATGTGCTTAAGAAACCATAAATGTCCGGTAGAATGGCTAAGTGGTCAGTGAAACGGAGTGCTTATGATTTAGTATATGAGCCTAGAAATGCCATAAAGTCTCAGGCTTTAGCTGACTTTATGGCTGATTTCAGTAGTGACATTCAAAATGAAGTAGATTTAGAAGTACAGCAGCTAGGAGAAAACTTAGAATGATGGACATTGTATACTGATGGTGCATCTAATGTAAGAGGTGTAGGTCTAGGAATACTACTAAAATCGCCACAGGGGGACATATTACCCCAGGCTATTAGGTGTGAATTTCCTGCTACTAATAATGAGGCAGAATATGAGGCTTTAATTGCAGGATTAGAACTGGCTAAAAATATGGATATTAAGAATTTGCAAGTATATGTTGATTCTTTATTAATCACTAATCATTTTAATGGAACCTACGCAGTTAAGGGAGAGAAGTTAATCGAGTATCTTGAGATTCTTAAAAAATTAGCAGGATATTTCGATATTTTTACACTTGAACAGGTACCAAGAGAGGATAATGCTGAAGCTGATGCCTTGGCAAATCTGGGATCATCGGTCAGGATACCAGAAGGAACCCGAATACCAATATTACATATCCTGTATCCTACGACGAATCCTCAGGATAAGGAAGTAATAAGTATTCAAGATCCTGAGGAAAGTATCCCGACAGGGATCCTAAGTCCTGGACGGCTCCAATCACAAGATATCTCAAGGATGGACATATCCCCAAAGATGAGAATCCTAAGGCCTTTAGGATGAAGGTTTCACGATTTACTATTATAAATAACGTTTTGTACAAGAAATCTCTTGCAGGTCCGTATCTGAGGTGCCTGGTGTTTTGGTCAAAAATCACACAAGGATAATGTAACCAAACTTTATGTAAACGGGGTATGATGCTTGGTTAATTATAAAAGTAAAGGATCACTTTCGCGATAAAGATGCAAAGACACAATGATTTATACGAGGAAAAAGCCCTTGATCAGTATATGATCTCCGGCATAAAAAACCTCGGGTGATGGCAACTACCGATCACCAAACTTCAATATAAGAACAAAATGATTACAACTTCGGATGATAATGAGCTGAGTATAAGGATTACTATTGTTTCGAGTGTCTAAGTGTGTGAGAGTTGCGGTGTATGTCGTGTGTGTTCTTCCGAATGAGGAAGAGTGGTATTTATATGTGTGTAGGTGACCTATTTTAGGTAGTTAAACTAATATTCAGCTCATTACCCCTTTAGAAATGAGATACAATCTAGCCTAAATAGCCGCCCATAAATCAAGCCTTGTTTCCATATCCTGTGCAACGTCTTTCTTCAATTAAGCTCTTGCCATAATTGTGAAGACGCGTCCCTGGATCATGATGCCTAGAGCGTATCCTGCTAGATATTTCTGCAAAAATATCATTGCATCAAGCGAAGATGATCGTTAGTATGAGGATCCTATAATGTCCCATGACCCTGATCCTGAAGTCCGGCTGAGGATCACTGTCTGCCAAAGAAACAAGGATCATTGGTTAGGATCACGTGTAAGGATCACCTATATTAAAAATCCAGCCCTAACAATTGCCCCCAAAATATAAGGAGTTTATTGTAAATAGACGAGTTATATTTTGTTTCGATCTTATCTCCAACGGGCGACTCCGAATAACTAGCCGTTACACATGGACTAGCCGTTGTGATCATTACGTCATAGATGTGACAATCCCTGCAAATCATGATTATAAATAGGAGATAGGGTTAGGATCATTTTGCATTTAAATTCAAGATACACTCCCTTTATATTCTGCACCGAAGATTGATCAGGTATTCTTCTCTTTCTCTCTTTCTTATCTCTTTGCTCTATTTTCTGCTTCTACTCTGTTTCCGTCTCGTCACAAACATGTTGCTCCGGAATTCTCCACACAAGGATCCCAAGAAGGATAGTCCCTTAAAAAGCCAGGGGATTATCAAGGATTCTCCTACGGAGAGGTGTTGCTTTACTGATGTTCACATAGACAGAATTCGTCATTGCTTTCCGGCGAATGCTGTTTTCAAGTCCTTCACACCTACCGCTCTGAGTGACTCTGTTTCGGATACCTGGGTGGCTTTTCCTGCTACTCCATTCACCATAGGGTATTCATATCCTTTTCCATCCTTCACCCAATCCTTCTTTTCTTTAACCGGCATCTCTTATATCCAAGCTATGCCGATGATCTGGAGGGTTCTGTATACCTTCGAGAGGATCATTGAGCAGAAAGGGATTGATCTGGGGATGACGGAGTTGGCCGAGCTTTACGATTTTACCACTTTCGGTTCTCACCGGTATTTGTTGAAACGGAAAGCCGGGGAGGATCATCCTGTCTTCAAGGTCACTAAGAACGATACAAACTGGAAGCGTCGCTTTTTCTTTGTTAGGAGGGATTCTATCCCAGATGGGAAGGATCTGCCCAAGGAATGGGCCATTCATGGTAGGATAGAGGATCCTCGAAGGATCACTATCAGCCCTGTCTCATATAATGAGGATCACTAATATCTCTTTTTATCTCTTGTGCAGCTATATCCATTGCTCATCTGAAATTAAGCCCTGCTGCAAAAGAGAGAGTCCTAGCTTTTAAAAAGCTTAATCCTGAAGTCAGAAGTTTCCAAGTCACCGTCCAAGATTCTCAAGAAGTATCCTCTGCATCTGCCACTATGTCAAGTAAGTATCCTTATAGAAAATAAATTATATGTAGGATTGTTTGATTAATAAAGCAACTTATCTTGTTTTTTGATTGTGTAGGTGCTGTATAGTCTGCTAAGTCTGCCAAATCTGCCTCCTTGTTTGGGATTGATGATCTTGCCAACGTTACGTCTTCGAAGAAGAAGACTTCTGCTGCTAGTCCTTCTGCTTCAGCCCCTAAATTACCCATTAGGGGTAAGGGAAAGAAGAGGAAAGTTTCTGAGGGTCTTCAAGGATTTCCCCTGATTCGCCAGCAGTTTCTTGATTCTGTCAACGAGGTTAGGATCACTGCCCCTGTTGGTTATCCTGATGGTTTTTGAGGATCACCCGTGTCTGACGTTATATCCTGTCGTTTTTGTAGAAACTTACTGAAATAGAATCTTATGTCAGCCACGTTGAAGATCAGGATCGCCAGATTGCCGACCTTCATCAAATGGGTGTGCTGAAGGATCTCAAGATCACTGATCTTGAGAAGGAGATCCGGGCTGTTAAGGATGAGGCTGTCAAAGCATTGATCAAGTTTGATTATGAGAAGCATGACATTACTCAGGATGCTAAAGTCTCTGCCGCGATAGCTATGTACAAGATACAACTGCAGATGGCCACGGAGGCTCAGGATCCTTCCTTTGATAAGAGCACATGGGATGTTGAAGGCTGGAAGGCAAGGCTGGCAGAGTTGGAGGATGACGATGATGTTGAGGATATCCCTATGCTTGAAGGTGGAGATGTTGGTAAGGATCAGGGGGAGGCAAGTGGAGCTGGTGGTGATGGTGCAGCGAAGGTTTGAGCTGCAAGATTGGGCAATGATGGAAACTTCTAGACATAGCCGGAGCCCAATTTTTTAAATTTTGATAGTAGTTTGTGGTGTTTGAAACAATTATGGTCTGTAATCTTCGAACAATAGTTTTTAGGGTTAAGGATCCTGGATCCTTTGAACAATAGGTAGGATTGCAAAAGGTGGAGGGATCCTCTGTTTGGGGGATGAAGCCTTTGTGATCCTGCCACTTTAATTTCCTGCACAATGCTAAGACCGCATAGACAATGGACACCCTTTGCCAACCCATGTGGACGGGCCACGTTTTGCTGGTAGAAATGTGGGTTGGCAATTTTGACAACTTTCTTGAAAGGGTTAATGATCCTTTTGTTTAATAATATAACTTTAACTTTTCTGGCTTATCTCGTGTTGTTATCCTTTAATTATCTTCTTTTTTCTCGATTGTCTTTGTAGTATTTTTATCAAGAGTTGAAAATATGTTTTAATAAATTTAGGATATGATCCTAGATCAAATATCCTGATATTGAAAACATTCAAAGTATTTTAGTTCAAGGACCATAGGTTTGGTTGTCAAAGTATAAAGGTTGGTTAGGATAATGAGTATAATCAGAATAGTCAAGGATCATACCTGAGGATCCAAGTTAGGATCCTAACCTTCAACCGAGACAGTCGTAGATAAGATTTTACTAGATAATAAGGATTAAGGATCCTTATGTGTTTTAACTTTGACAATCCTGAAAAACGAAGCACAATTTGGGACTAAGCCAATGTAAGAGATAAATTAGTAACTGGGGACATGCCCAAAGGATAGCTGAGGATGATCCCGGAGGATCACTGGGGACAAGCCCAAAGGATAACTGGGGACAAGCCCAAAGGATCGTACGTAAACTGGAGTATGGCCATTTCTGGCGACTATCCAAACTTAGTGACATGAAAATGTCAAAACCTTAGCTAACGTGAAAACGTTAGAAACCTTAGGAACGGATGTATGGTACGTCTACCATTATACGTAGGATCCTGGGTATAGCCAGTACGATGAGGTTGTCAGCCCCGGAAGTGGGTACTGGTCCCAAAGACGTGAACTATATCAGGATCATCGTGCGCTGCTGGCGGAAACTGGGGATAATCCCAAGGATAACTGGGGTTGGACCCAAGGATCTGCGGTGCTTTTGAAGATCTTTGACGATATGCTGAAGATACCTGAACTTATTATAACTCAAATGTTTCGTGAGTAGAGGATGAAGGATACATGATCCTTATCCTTAGGTAAAAAGTAAGAAAATGCAATAGTTTCTAGGATAAGCACATTACCAGAGTAAGGATCACTGATATCATCGGGATCCTTCAAGGATACTTCAATGTAAGGATCACGTGCATGGAGGATCATGTTCACATGAAATATTTCTTTAAGTGAACAGCATTCCAGGCTCTTGGCAACAAGTTTCCTTCCATGGTTAGCAACCTGTATGCCCCCTTTCCTGCTTCAGCTTCAATTAAGTAAGGGCCTTCCCACTTTGGTGCTAACTTTCCGTCAGCAGGATTAATAGTGTTTTGGAATGTTTTTCTCAACACCATGTCTCCGACTTGGAACTTCCTTATTCTGACATTTTTGTTGTAGGCACCAGCCATTCTTTGTTGGTAGCTTGCCATCCTTATCCTAGCTAGATCCCTGATTTCCTCAATAGTATCCAAATCCTGAGCTAGGATTGTAGCATTTTCTTCAGGATCACGAGCACTTGTTCTAGCTGTTGGGATTACCATTTCCGTTGGGATCACTGCTTCTGCCCCAAATACTAAAGAGAAAGGTGTTTGACCAGTGGCATTCTTGGGAGTTGTCCTATCAGCCCATAGCACATAAGGTAACTCCTCTGCCCATTTCCCCTTCTTGGATCCTAGCTTCTTCTTCAGATTGTTGATGATGATCTTGTTGGATGATTCTGCTTGACCATTGGCTTGTGGGTGAACTGGTGTTGATGTGATCATCTTGATTCCCCAACTGTCACAAAAGTTAGTAGTTCTGCTTCCAATGAATTGGGAACCATTATCACATACAATTTCAGAGGGAATGCCAAATCTAGTTATAATGTTTATTTTGATAAAGGATATAACTTCTTTTTCTCTGACTTGAGCAAAAGCTTCAGCTTCTATCCATTTAGAGAAGTAGTCAGTCATAGCAAGCATAAATACTTTTCCACCAGGTGCTTTAGGGAGCTTGCCAACTATATCCATCCCCCATCTCATGAATGGCCAAGAGGATGGTATTGGGTGTAAAAATTCAGCTGGCTGATGGAGGATATTGCTGTGTCTTTGACAAGGATCACATTTCCTAGCATATTCTACAGCATCCCTTTTCATGGTTGGCCAGTAGTATCCTGTTCTAAGGATCCTTGAGAATAATGCCCTGCCCCCAGTGTGGTTTCCACAATCTCCTTCATGGAAGTCTCTCAACACTTCTTCAATTTCAGGATCCTCAATACATCTTAAATATGGTCCTGCAAGGGATCGTTTATATAGCACATTATTTAAGCTCGTAAATTGAGATACCTTGATCCTGAAAGCTCTAGGATTTTCTCCCATTGGAATCTCTCCGTCTTGCAAGTATTTTATGATTGGTGAGACCCATGATCCTGCATAAGATTGAGCTTCTTCACTAGGGATTATTGCAGTATCCTCTTCTATTTCCATGGCCACTTGATTTTCAATAGCAGGAGCCAGGATATGGATGATAGGGATACTTATGTCTTCTGGAATTTTCAAGGATGATCCTAAGTTGGCCAATGCATCAGCTTCCGTGTTATCCTCCCTTGGTACCTGTGTTAAGCTGAAAGAAACAAAAGAGAGTGCCAATTTTTTGACTATCTCTAAATATTTGGTTAGTTTTTCACCTTTAACAGCATAGGATCCGTTAAAGTGATTGGTGATCAATAATGAGTCTACATATACTTTAAGATATTTTACCCCCATATCCTTAGCAATTTGCAAGCCAGCAATCAAGGCTTCATACTCAGCCTCATTGTTAGTTGCTTGGAACTCACAGGCTATGGAGTGGGGTATTATGTCCCCCTGTGGCGATTTTAGTAGGATCCCGAGCCCTGTGCCCTTGACATTTGAGGATCCGTCAGTGTGTAATATCCAAGGATCCTTGGTTTCATCCAGCTGCTGGACCTCCAATTCTGCTTCTTTTTGTAGATCACTACTGAAATCAGCCACAAAGTCGGCTAAGGCTTGTGATTTAATGGTTGTTCTTGGTTCATATCTTATATCATGGGCACTAAGCTTCACTGCCCACTTAGCCATTCTCCTGACATTCGTTCCTGAGGACATTCTTAATTGGAAAATTAGTTTTAACAACAATAGTATGGGTTTCAAAAAAATGCCTTAACTTAGTGGATGCCATGATTAATGCAAGAATAAGTTTTTCGAGGTGTGAGTACCTGGATTCAGCATCAAGTAGACTTTTACTTACATAGTAGATAGGATATTGTGTACCTTCATGATCCTTGACAAGGACAGCACTTACAGCGGTTGAGGATACCGCCATGTATAAGGATAACACATCTCCTTTTTCCGGTTTTGCTAATGCTGGTGCTGAGGACATATATTCTTTAAGGGCTTGTAAAGCGTTCTCATGCTTCTCAGTCCATTCAAACTTCTTATTCTTCCTTAGGATATCGTAGAATTCTTTGCATTTTTCTGAGGATTTCGATATGAACCTGTTCAAAGCTGCTATCCTGCCTGTCAGTCTTTGAACATCCTTGGCATTGGCAGGAGATTTGATATTTACTAATGCTTTGATTTGTTCCGGGCTTGCTTCAATGCCTCTCTGAGTTACCATATATCCTAGGAATTTTCCTGCCTTAACACCAAAATGGCATTTCGAAGGATTAAGTTTCATGTTGTAACTATCAAGGATATCGAATGCTTCTTCCAAATCCCTTAGGTGATCCTCAGCTTTCTTTGACTTGACCACCATGTCATCTATGTACACCTCCATAGTTTTTCCAATTTGATCTTTGAACATCATATTCACCAGCCTTTGATATGTTGCACCTGCATTTCTTAGTCCAAAAGGCATGGCAATATAACAATACAAACCTGTTGGGGTCATAAAGGCTGTATCCTCTTGGTCAGATGGTTCCATCTGAATTTGTTGGAATCCAGATGATGCATCCATAAAGGTCAACAGTTCATGCCCCGCTGTTGCATCCACCATGGAGTCAATGTGGGGTAATGGGAAAGGATCCTTGGGACATGCCTTATTCAGATCAGTGAAATCGACACATACCCTCCACTTTCCATTTTTCTTTTGGACAACGACCACATTGGCTAACCATTTTGGATATTTTACCTCTCTGATCATACCTGCTCGAAGTAGTCTCTCTACTTCTTCTTGGATAATGGCATTCCTTTCTGGTGCAAACTTCCTCCTTTTTTGATGGATTGGTTTGATAGACCTGTCAATGCCAAGTTTGTGAGTAATAATATCCTTAGATATACCTGTCATGTCTTCATGTTTCCAAGCAAAGGTGGATTTTCGTCTTCTGAGGAAGGATAATTAGTCTTCTTTCATCTTGCCAAGGATCCCTGACCCGATATAGATTTTTGACTCAGGATCACTAGGATCCAAAAGGATTTCGTCTACATCCTGTTCCCTTGCCTCCAAGGTATCCCTTGGAGGATACTGTAATTGCTATTGCTCCCTTGGCTTCGAGGTTGGCTTCATAGATGAGGTATAACAATCCTTAGCCTCCTGCTGATCACTGTCGATCTTGATTATTCCCCATGGGCTAGGGAGCTTCACACATTGATGGTAGGTAGATGGGACTGCTTTCATATCATGTATCCAAGGCCTGCCAAGGATAACGTTGCAACAAGATAAACAGTCAATAACACAAAATTTTTGGTAATTATGTAATCCTTCCACGTAGATTGGGAGTTTGATGTCCCCCAGAGTTTTCTTCGTTTCCCCACTGAATCCTACAAGCACGGAGGATCTTGGTGTGATGTCTGATTCTGGGATTCCCATCTTCTTCAGGACATCAAGCTGGATAATGTTCACTGAGCTCCCTCCATCAATAAGGATCCTGCGGACAAAATGGTTAGAGATAAAGAGAGTGATAACTAAACTATCATGGTGAGGATCCTGAATGTTAATGCGATCATCCTCATCAAATGTTATCATCTTCCCTTCTGAGACACTTGATGTTCTAATAGGCCTTTCTCCATTATCCATTTTTGATTCTTTTGCATGTCTTTTGGCCGCCGAGAAGGATGTACCACAGATGTCTGATCCTCCGGATATAAAGTTGATCACTTGTGCATTTGCCGGAGGTGCTGGAGCTTTTTCGGGGATCCTTTCAGGATCCTGGGTCCTTTGCTTTTTTCTCCCCATCAATTCTTTTAGATGCCCCTTGCTTAGCAGGTATCCAATCTCTTTTCTTAAGGCTATGCAATCTTCAGTTAGATGCCCGAAATCCTCATGGTATGCACACCATTTTGACTTGTCTTTAGTCCCGGATGGTTTATCATTCTTCCTGGGCCACCTAGCTTTTTCACCTAGATTCTGCATTGCAAGGATTAGTTCATGATTATCAACGGAAAAACAATATTCTGAGATTGGAGGATAATCTTCATCATCCTCTTCTTGGTCAACAGCATGCACATTCTTGTTCTCATTTCTATGGTAGGATTTGAATTTGTTGTTCTTGAAGGAGGATCCTTGCTTCTCCTGTTTTGAGGATCCTACTTGTCTCTCCTGGATCCTCTTGTCATCCTCTAGCCGGATGAACCTGAGTGCTCGAGTTCTTACTTCATCTAGATTCCTGCATGGTGTCATAACAAGATCATCATAGAATAATGAATCCTTAAGCAGTCCCATTTTGAAGGCTTCAACAGCCGTAGCCATATCCAAGTTGGGAATGTCCAAGGATTCTTTACTAAATTTAGTTATATAATCCCTTAATGATTCATTATGATTTTGAGTTATCCTGTACAAATCACTAGTTAATTTTTCAAATTTTCTACTACAAGAGAATTGGTTATTGAATAAATTAACTAAATTAGCAAATGAAGTAATAGAGTAAGGGGGAAGACTTAGCAGCCATTTAAGAGCTGATCCAGTAAGAGTGGATCCAAATCCTTTACATAGGCATGCTTCCTTCAACTTTTCTGGGATAGGATTGATCTCCATCCTCTCCCTGTATTGTGCTATATGCTCCTCTGGATCCGTTGTGCCATCATACAGCTTCATGGTAGGGATATGGAACCTTTTGGGTACCTCTGCATCACAAATTGGTGGTGCAAAGCGAGATACCTTGTGGCTTCCATCTGCAATCTCTGGGATAGGCTTGACTACCCCTGGAACACTTGAGATCATATCTCTTAGCTTCTGCAACTCCCTGGCCATAGCATGATTGGTACCTGTATCCTGCATGAATCCATGGTTAGTGGTAGGATAATTATTTAAAGTGTTACCTCCCATTGGGTTCAAGTTAGGGAACCCATATTGCTGGGATTCTGGAACAACGGAGGGACCAGTGGAAGCAATGGTCTGCATTGGAATGAAGTCCCCTTGATGGACATCTAGACTTCCTGTTTGCAAACTTTTTAGGGATCCTGGTATCTGGAAGGATCCTGGTGTCTGGGATGATCCTGGAACAAAGGAGGATCCTTGGCCCTGGAATGATCCTGGAACAAGGTAGGATCCTTGAAACTGCTGTGCCCCCGGATGGGCTCCTGAATTCATGAAGGATGCCATGTACTGAGGATAGGATCCTACTGGCTGAAAATGTGAGCCTGATGTCTGAGTCATTGCTGCCGACTTGAGATGTGATCCTCTTGACTCCCCTATGATTTGCACGTCCGGGATCCCTGATGGCTGGGAAGTGATCATTGGAGTATCGAAGCTCAAGGATTTGGGCATCAGTGGGGAATGATCCTCTGCCGCTTTCTTTTGTCTTTTGAGGTCTCCAATTTCCCTGAGGATCCTGTCATTAGTCTCATCCTGCCGCTGCATACGATCCTTCATCTGCAAAATTAAAGCAAATACATCACTAGTACTGGGAATAGAAGAATTTATAGCAGAAGAAGATGGAGGTTTAGAGAAAGTGGGAGTTGGTCTCTTCTCAGTATTTTTCTGAGATCCTGCCGGTGGAGGAGGCAAAGTGGTCTGTGATGAGGTGACTGCAGACATCGCCGTGGACGTGTTCTTCAATGATGAAGCCATGTAACACTTTGAAATGATTTCGAACAAAGGATTTTCTTATGAATGAAGCACCAATTGCCCCACGGTGGGCGCCAAACTGTTTTGGTCAAAAATCACACAAGGATAATGTAACCAAACTTTATGTAAACGGGGTATGATGCTTGGTTAATTATAAAAGTAAAGGATCACTTTCGCGATAAAGATGCAAAGACACAATGATTTATACGAGGAAAAAGCCCTTGATCAGTATATGATCTCCGGCATAAAAAACCTCGGGTGATGGCAACTACCGATCACCAAACTTCAATATAAGAACAAAATGATTACAACTTCGGATGATAATGAGCTGAGTACAAGGATTACTATTGTTTCGAGTGTCTAAGTGTGTGAGAGTTGCGGTGTATGTCGTGTGTGTTCTTCCGAATGAGGAAGAGTGGTATTTATATGTGTGTAGGTGACCTATTTTAGGTAGTTAAACTAATATTCAGCTCATTACCCCTTTAGAAATGAGATACAATCTAGCCTAAATAGCCGCCCATAAATCAAGCCTTGTTTCCATATCCTGTGCAACGTCTTTCTTCAATTAAGCTCTTGCCATAATTGTGAAGACGCGTCCCTGGATCATGATGCCTAGAGCGTATCCTGCTAGATATTTCTGCAAAAATATCATTGCATCAAGCGAAGATGATCGTTAGTATGAGGATCCTATAATGTCCCATGACCCTGATCCTGAAATCCGGCTGAGGATCACTGTCTGCCAAAGAAACAAGGATCATTGGTTAGGATCACGTGTAAGGATCACCTATATTAAAAATCCAGCCCTAACACCTGGAAGATCCCGAGACCAAAGAGGTACTCCAGGATATACATTGTTGGGGCTGGATTTTTATTATAGGTGATCCTTACACATGATCCTAACCAGTGATCCTTGTTTCTTTGGCAGACAGTGATCCTCCGCAGAACTTCAAGATCAGGATCATGGGGAATTATGGTGATCCTCATACTAACGGCCACTTCCACTCAATACAATATTGTTTTGCAGGAACATCTAGCAGGATATGCTCTAGACATCATGATCCAGGAACGCGTCTTCACAAATATGGCAAGAGCTTAATCGAAGAAAGACGTTGCACAGGATATGGAAACTAGGCTTGATTTATGGGCAGCAATTTAGGCTAGATTGTCTTTATTTCTAAAGGGGTAATGAGCTGATAATTAGTCATTTTACCTAAAATAGGTCACCTACACACATATAAGTACCACCCCTCTTCATTCGGAAGAACACACACGACATACGACACAACTCTCAAACACTTAGACACTCAGTGATCCTTGTACTCAGCTCATTATCATCCAAAGTTGTAATCATATTTTTGTTATATTGAAGTTGGTGATCGGTAGTTGCCATCACCCGAGGTTTTTTATGCCGGAGATCATTCATTGATCAAGGGCTTTTTCCTCGTATAAATCATCGTGTCTTTGCATCTTTATCACAAAAGTGATCCTTTACTTTCATAATTAACCAAGCATCATACCCCGTTTTCATAAAGTTTGGTTACATTATCCTTGTGTGATTTTTGACCAAAACAGTTTGGCGCCCACCGTGGGGCAATTGGTGCTTCATTCATAAGAAAATCTTTTGTTCGAAATCATTTCAGAGAGTTACATGGCTTCATCATTGAAGAACACGTCCACAGCGATGTCTGCGGTCACTTCATCACAGATCACCTTGCCTCCTCCACCGGCAGGATCTCAGAGAAATACTGAGAAGAGATCAACTCCCACTTCCTCTAAACCTCTATCTTCTTCTGCTATGAATTCTTCTATTCCCAGTACTAGTGATGTATTTGCTTTAATTTTGCAGATGAAGGATCGTATGCAGCGGCAAGATGAAACTAACGAAAGGATCCTCAGGGAAATTGGAGATCTCAAAAGACAAAAGAAAGCGGCAGAGGATCATTCTCCACTGATGCCCAAATCCTTGAGCTTTGATACTCCAATGATCACTTCCCAGCCATCAGGGATCCCGGACGTGCAAATTATAGGGGAGTCAAGAGGATCACATCTCAACTCGGCAGCAATGACTCAGACATCAGGCTCACATTTTCAGCCCGTAGGATCCTATCCTCAGTACATGGGATCCTTCAGGAATTCGGGAGCCTATCCGGAGACACAGCAGTTTCCAGGATCCTACTTTGTTCCAGGATCATCCCAGGTTCAAGGATCCTCCTTTGTTCCAGGATCATCCCAGGTTCAAGGATCCTCCTTTGTTCCAGGATCATCCCAGGTTCAAGGATCCTCCTTCGTTCCAGGATCATCCCAGATACCAGGATCCTTACAGATGCCAGGATCCCTAAAAAGTTTGCAAACAGGAAGTCTAGATGTCCATCAAGGGGACTTCATTCCAATGCAGACCATTGCTTCCACTGGTCCCTCCGTTGTTCCAGAATCCCAGCAATATGGATTCCCTAACTTGAACCCAATGGGAGGTAACACTTTAAATAATTATCCTACTACTAACCTTGGATTCATGCAGGATACAGGTACCAATCATGCTATGGCCAGGGAATTACAGAAACTAAAGGACATGATCTCAAGTGTTCCAGGGGTAGTCAAGCCTATCCCAGAGATTGCGGATGGAAGCCACAAGGTATCCCGCTTTGCACCACCAATTTGTGACGCAGAGGTACCCAAAAGGTTCCATATCCCTACCATGAAGTTGTATGATGGCACAACGGATCCGGAGGAGCATATAGCACAATACAGGGAGAGGATGGAGATCAATCCTATCCCAGAAAAATTGAAGGAAGCATGCCTATGTAAAGGATTTGGATCTACTCTTACTGGATCAGCTCTTAAGTGGCTGCTAAGTCTTCCCCCTTACTCTATTACTTCATTTGCCAATTTAGTTAATTTATTCAATAACCAATTCTCTTGTAGTAGAAAATTTGAAAAATTAACTAGTGATTTGTACAGGATAACTCAAAATCATAACGAATCATTAAGGGATTATATAACTAAATTTAGTAAAGAATCCTTGGACATTCCCAACTTGGATATGGCTACGGCTGTTGAAGCCTTCAAAATGGGACTGCTTAAGGATTCATTATTCTATGATGATCTTGTTATGACACCATGCAGGAATTTAGATGAAGTAAGAACTCGAGCACTCAGGTTTATCCGGCTAGAGGACGACAAGAGGATCCAGGAAAGACAAGTAGGATCCTCAAAACAAGATAAGCAAGGATCCTCCTTCAAAAGCAACAAGTTCAAATCCTACCATAGAAACGAGAACAAGAATGTGCATGCTGTTGACCAAGAAGAGGATGATGAAGAATATCCTCCAATCTCAGAATATTGTTTTTCCGTTGATAATCATGAACTGATCCTTGCAATGCAGAACCTAGGTGAAAAAGCCAGATGGCCCAGGAAGAATGATAAACCATCCGGGACTAAGGATAAGTCCAAATGGTGTGCATACCATGAGGATTTCGGGCATCTAACTGAAGATTGCATAGCCTTAAGAAAAGAAATTGGATACCTGCTAAGCAAGGGGCATCTAAAAGAATTGTTGGGGAGAAAAAAGCAAAGGACCCAGGATCCTGAAAGGATCCCTGAAAAGGCTCCAGCACCTCCGGCAAACGCACAAGTGATTAACTTCATATCCGGAGGATCAGACATTTGTGGTACATCCTTTTCAGCGGCCAAAAGACATGCAAAAGAATCAAAAATGGATAATGGAGAAAGGCCTATTAGAACCTCAAGTGTCTCAGAAGGGAAGATGATAACATTTGATGAGGATGATCGCATTAACGTTCAGGATCCTCACCATGATAGCTTAGTTATCACTCTCTTTATCTCTAATCATTTTGTCCGCAGGATCCTTATTGACGGAGGGAGCTCAGTGAACATTATCCAGCTTGATGTCTTGAAGAAGATGGGAATCCCAGAATCAGACATCATACCAAGATCCTCCGTGCTTGTTGGATTCAGTGGGGAAACGAAGAAAACTCTGGGGGACATCAAACTCCCAATCTACGTGGAAGGATTACATAATTACCAAAAATTTTGTGTTATTGACTGTTTATCCTGTTGCAACGTTATCCTTGGCAGGCCTTGGATACATGACATGAAAGCAGTTCCATCTACCTACCATCAATGTGTGAAGCTCCCTAGCCCATGGGGGATAATCAAGATCGACAGTGATCAGCAAGAGGCTAAGGATTGTTATACCTCATCTATGAAGCCAACCTCGAAGCCAAGGGAACAATAGCAATTACAGTATCCTCCAAGGAATGTCTTGGAGGCAAGGGAACAAGATGTAGATGAAATCCTCTTGGATCCTAGTGATCCTGAATCAAAAATCTATATCGGATCAGGGATCCTTGGCAACATGAAAGAAGACATGATATCCTTCCTCAAAAGAAGAAAATCTACCTTTGCTTGGAAACATGAAGATATGACAGGTATATCTAAGGATATTATTACTCACAAACTTGGCATTGACAGGTCTATCAAGCCAATCCATCAAAAAAGGAGGAAGTTTGCACCAGAAAGGAATGCCATTATCCAAGAAGAAGTAGAGAGACTACTTCGAGCAGGTATGATCAGAGAGGTAAAGTATCCAAAATGGTTAGCCAATGTGGTTGTTGTCCAAAAGAAAAACGGAAAGTGGAGGGTATGTGTCGATTTCACTGATTTGAATAAGGCATGTCCCAAGGATCCTTTCCCATTACCCCACATTGACTCTATGGTGGATGCAACAGCGGGGCATGAACTGTTAACTTTTATGGATGCATCATCTGGATTCCAACAAATCCAGATGGAACCATCTGACCAAGAGGATACAGCCTTTATGACCCCAACCGGTTTATATTGTTATATTGCCATGCCTTTTGGACTAAGAAATGCAGGTGCAACATATCAAAGGCTGGTAAATATGATGTTCAAGGATCAAATTGGAAAAACTATGGAGGTGTACATAGATGATATGGTGGTCAAGTCAAAGAAAGCTGAGGATCACCTAAGGGACTTGGAAGAAGCATTCGATATCCTTGATAGTTACAACATGAAACTTAATCCTTCAAAATGCCATTTTGGTGTTAAGGCAGGAAAGTTCTTAGGGTACATGGTAACCCAGAGGGGCATTGAAGCAAGCCCGGAACAAATCAAAGCATTAATAAATATCAAATCTCCTGCCAATGCCAAGGATGTTCAAAGACTGACAGGCAGGATAGCAGCTTTGAACAGATTCATATCGAAATCCTCAGAAAAATGCAGAGAATTTTATGATATCCTAAGGAAGAATAAGAAGTTCGAATGGACTGAGAAGCATGAGAATGCTTTACAAGCCCTAAAAGAGTATATGTCCTCAGCACCAGCATTAGCAAAACCGGAAAAAGGAGATGTGTTATCCTTATATCTAGCGGTATCCTCAACCGCTGTAAGTGCTGTCCTTGTTAAGGATCACGAAGGTACACAATATCCTATCTACTATGAAACCGGATATGTCAGGAAGAATGGCTAAGTGGGCAGTGAAGCTTAGTGCCCATGATATAAGATACGAACCAAGAACAGCCATTAAATCTCAAGCATTAGCTGACTTTGTGGCTGATTTCAGTAGTGATCTACAAAAGGAAGCAGAATTGGAGGTCCAGCAACTGGATGAGACCAAGGATCCTTGGATCCTACACACCGACGGATCCTCAAATATCAAAGGCACAGGGCTAGGGATCCTACTAAAATCGCCACAGGGGGACATAATACCCCACTCCATAGCCTGTGAGTTCCAAGCGACTAACAATGAGGCTGAGTATGAAGCCCTAATTGCTGGCTTACAAATCGCTAAGGATATGGGGGTAAAGTATCTTAACGTATATGTAGATTCATTATTGATCACTAATCACTTTAACGGATCCTATGCTGTTAAAGGTGAAAAACTAACCAAATATTTAGAGATAGTCAAAGAATTGGCACTCTCTTTTGTTTCTTTCAGCTTGACACAGGTACCAAGGGAGGAGAACACAGGGGCTGATGCATTGGCCAACCTAGGATCATCCTTGAAGATTCCAGAAGATATAAGTATCCCTATCATCCATATCCTGGCTCCTGCTATTGAAAATCAGGTGGCCATGGAAATAGTAGAGGATACTGCAGTAATCCCTAGTGAAGAAGCTCAACCTTATTCAGGATCATGGATCCCACCAATAATGAAATACTTGCAAAACGGAGAGATTCCAATGGGAGAAAATCCTAGAGCTTTCAGGATCAAGGTATCTCAATTCACAATCTTGAATAATGTGCTATATAAACGATCCCTTGCAGGACCATATTTAAGATGTATTGAGGATCCTGAAATTGAAGAAGTGTTGAGGGACTTCCATGAAGGAGATTGTGGAAACCACACTGGGGGCAGGGCATTATTCTCAAGGATCCTTAGAACAGGATACTACTGGCCAACCATGAAAAGGGATGCTATAGAGTATGCTAAGAGGTGTGATCCTTGCCAAAGACATAGCAATATCCTTCACCAACCAGCTGAATTACTACACCCCATACCATCCTCTTGGCCATTCATGAGATGGGGAATGGATATAGTTGGCAAGCTCCCTAAAGCACCTGGTGGAAAAGTATTTATGCTTGCCATGACTGACTATTTTTCCAAGTGGATAGAAGCTGAAGCCTTCGCTCAAGTCAGAGAAAAGGAAGTCATATCCTTCATTAAAAGAAACATTATAACTAGATTTGGCATTCCCTCTGAAATTGTATGTGATAATGGCTCCCAATTCATTGGAAGCAGAACCACTAACTTTTGTGACAGTTGGGGAATCAAGATGATCACATCAACACCAGTTCACCCACAAGCCAATGGTCAAGCAGAATCATCCAACAAGATCATCATCAACAATCTGAAGAAGAAGCTAGGATCCAAGAAAGGGAAATGGGCAGAAGAGTTACCTTATGTGCTATGGGCTGATAGGACAACTCCCAAGAATGCCACCGGTCAAACACCCTTCTCTTTAGTATTTGGGGCAGAAGCAGTGATCCCAACAGAGATGGTGATCCCAACTGCTAGAACAAGTGCTCGTGATCCTGAAGAAAATACTACAATCCTAACTCAGGATTTGGATACTATTGAGGAAAACAGGGATCTAGCTAGGATAAGGATGTCAAGCTACCAACAAAGGATGGCTGGTGCCTACAACAAGAATGTCAGGATAAGGAAGTTCCAAGTCGGAGATATGGTGTTGAGAAAAGCATTTCAAAATACTATCAATCCTGCTGACGGGAAGCTAGCACCAAAATGGGAAGGTCCTTACTTGATTGAAGCTGAAGTAGGAAAGGGGGCATACAGGTTGCTAACCATGGAAGGAAACTTGTTACCAAGAGCCTGGAATGCTGTTCACTTAAAGAAATATTTCATGTGAACATGATCCTTCCTGCATGTGATCCTTACATTGAAGTATCCTTGAAGGATCCTGGAGATATCGGTGATCCTTACTCCGGTAATATGCTTATCCTAAAACTATTGCATTTTCTTACTTTTTGCCTAAGGATAAGGATCATGTATCCTTCATCCTCTACTCACAAACCATTTGAGTTATGATAGTTCAGGTATCTTCAGCAAATCGTCAAAGATCTCCAAAAGCACCACAGATCCTTGGGTACAACCCCAGTTATCCTTGGGATTATCCCCAGTTTCCGCCAGCAGCGCACGATGATCCTGGTATAGTTCACGTCTTTGGGATCAGTACCCACTTTCGGGGCTGACAACCTCATCGTACTGGCTATATTTAGGATCCTACGTATAATGGTGGACGCACCATACATCCGTTCCTAAGGTTTCTAACGTTTTCACGTTAGCTAAGGTTTTGACATTTTCATGTCACTAAGTTTGGATAGTTGCCAGAAAGGGCCATACTCCAGTTTACATACGATCCTTTGGGCTTGTCCCCAGTTACCCTTTGGGCTTGTCCCCAGTTATCCTATGGGCTTGTCCCCAGTGATCCTCTGGGATCATTCTCAGTTATACTTTGGGCATGTCCCCAGTTACTAATTTATCTTTTACATTGGCTTAGTCCCAAGTTATATCTCACTTTTCAGGTTTTGGAAGTCTAAACATATAAGGGTCCTTAATCCTTATTAATTATCAAAGTCTTATCTATGATTGTCTTGATTGAAGGTTAGGATCCTAACGTGGATCCTCAGGTATGATCCTTGACTATTTTTGATTATACTCTTTATCCTAACCAACCCTGATACTTTGACAACCGAACCTATGATCCTTGAACTAAAACACTTTGAGAATTTTCAATATGAGGATATTTGATCCAGGATCATATCCTAAGTTTATTAAACACTTTGTCAACTCTTGTTATTTTAACAAATATAGCAATTAAGAAATAAGAGGATTATTGAAGGATAACAACACAAGATAAGCTAGAAAAGTTAAGTTATATTATTAAACAAAAGGATCATTAACCCTTTCAAAAAGTTGTCAAAATTGCCAACCCACATTTCTACCAGCAAAACGTGGCCCGTCCACATGGGTTGGCAAAGGGTGTCCATTGTCTATGCGGTCTTAGCATTTTGCAGGAAATAAAGGCGGCAGGATCACAAAGGCTTCATCCCCCAAACAGAGGATCCCTCCACCTTTTGTAATCCTACCTATTGTTCAAAGGATCCAGGATCCTTAACCCTAAGAAACTATTGTTCAAAGATTACAGACCATAATTGTTTCAAACATCAACAACCTCAAAAAAACCACTACCAATCCTAAAAAATTGGGCTCCGGCCTAGTCTCGAAATATCCATCATCGCCCAATCATGCAGCCTACACCTTCGCTGCTTCATCACCACCAGCATCTCCACCTTGATCCTTCTCAGCATCACCACCTTCCAGCATGGGGATCTCCTCAGCCTCATCCTCGTCCTCCAGGTCTGCCAGCCTTGCCTTCCAACCTTCAACATCCCACGAGCTTTTGTCAAAGGTAGGATCCTGAGCCTCCTCGGCCATCTGAAGTTGTATCTTATACATAGCAATTGCCGCGGAGACCTTAGCATCTTGGGTGATCTCCTGCTTCTCGTTATCCATATCAATCAACCTCTGAGCAGCCTCAGCCTTCATGACCCGGAGTTCCTTCTCAAGATCTCCTATCTTGAGATCCTTAAGCACGCCCATTTGTTGAAGGTCAGCAATCTGGCTCTCTTGGTCCTCAACATGGCCAAGATAGGTCTCAATCTCGGCAAGTTTCTGCAACAGGAGAAGAAAAAGATAAGCATAAGATCATATGATCCTCAAGAAAAGCAGGATATGCTAGGCGGATAACCTACAGGGGCAGTGATCCTTACCTCATTCACATAATCGAGGAATTGCTGACGGAGGAGGGGAAATCCTTGTAGATCTTCAGTAGTCTTCCTCTTCTTCCCCTTGCCCCGGATAGACGCTTTGGGAGCTGATGCTGAAGGACTGGCAGCAGGAGCCTTCTTCTTTGAAGACGTAACATTGGCAAGATCACTTAACCCAAATTTAGAAGCTGATTTGACAGACCTGGCAGACTTTCCGGCACCTACACAATCAAAAAACAAGATAAGTTGCTTTATTAATCAAACAATCCTACATATAATTTATTTTCTGTAAGGATACTTACTTGACATAGTGGCAGATGCAGAGGATACTTCTTGAGAATCTTGGACGGTGACCTGGAAACTTCTGACTTCAGGATTAAGCTTTTTAAAAGCTAGAACTCTCTCTTTTGCAGCAGGGCTTAATTTCAGATGAGCAATGGATATAGCTGCACAGGAAATAAAAAGAGATATTAGTGATCCTCATCATATGGGACAAGACTGACAATGATCCTTAGAGGATCCTCTATCCTACCATGAGTGGCCCATTCTTTGGGCAGATCCTTCCCATCCGGGATGGAATCCCTTCTAACAAAGAAAAAACGACGCTTCCAGTTAGGATCATTCTTGGTGACCTTGAAGACAGGGTGATCCTCCCCGGCTTTCCGTTTCAGCAGATACCGGTAAGAGCCAAAAGTGGTAAGATCGTAAAACTCGGCCAACTCCGTCATCCCCAGATCAATCCCTCTCTGCTCAATGATCCTTTCGAAGGTATACAGAACCCTCCAGATCATCGGCATAGCTTGGATATAAGAGATGCCGGTTAAAGAAAAGAAGGATTGGGTGAAGGATGGAAAAGGATATGAATACCCTATGGTGAATGGAGTAGCAGGAAAGGCCACCCAGGTATCCGAAACAGAATCACTCAGAGCGGTAGGTGTGAAGGACTTGAAAACCGCATTCGCCGGAAAACAATGACGAATTCTGTCTATGTGAACATCAGTAAAACAACACCTCTCCGTAGGGGAATCCTTGATAATCCCCTGGCTTTTTAAAGGACTATCCTTCTTAGAATCCTTGTGTGGAGAATTCCGGAGCAACATGTTTATGACAAGACGGAAACAGAGTAGAAGCAAAAAACAGAGCAAAGGGAAGGAAGAAGGGAAAGAGAGAAGAAGAGGATACCTGATCAAGTCTTCGGTTGTGATTATAAAGGGAAGATGCCTCGAATTTAAATACCGAATGATCCTAACCCTATCTCCTATTTATAATGATGATTTGCAGGGATTGTCACATCTGTGACGTAATTATCACAACGGCTAGTCCATGTGTAACGGCTAGTTATCCGGAATCGCCCGTTAGAGATAAGATCAAAACAAAATATAACTCGTCTATTTACAATTAACTCCTTATATTTTGGGGGCAATTGTTGGGGCTGGATTTTTATTATAGGTGATCCTTACACATGATCCTAACCAGTGATCCTTGTTTCTTTGGCAGACAGTGATCCTCCGCAGAACTTCAAGATCAGGATCATGGGGAATTATGGTGATCCTCATACTAACGGCCACTTCCACTCAATACAATATTGTTTTGCAGGAACATCTAGCAGGATATGCTCTAGACATCATGATCCAGGAACGCGTCTTCACAAATATGGCAAGAGCTTAATCGAAGAAAGACGTTGCACAGGATATGGAAACTAGGCTTGATTTATGGGCAGCAATTTAGGCTAGATTGTCTTTATTTCTAAAGGGGTAATGAGCTGATAATTAGTCATTTTACCTAAAATAGGCCACCTACACACATATAAGTACCACCCCTCTTCATTCGGAAGAACACACACGACATACGACACAACTCTCAAACACTTAGACACTCAGTGATCCTTGTACTCAGCTCATTATCATCCAAAGTTGTAATCATATTTTTGTTATATTGAAGTTGGTGATCGGTAGTTGCCATCACCCGAGGTTTTTTATGCCGGAGATCATTCATTGATCAAGGGCTTTTTCCTCGTATAAATCATCGTGTCTTTACATCTTTATCACAAAAGTGATCCTTTACTTTCATAATTAACCAAGCATCATACCCCGTTTTCATAAAGTTTGGTTACATTATCCTTGTGTGATTTTTGACCAAAACATACATGAAGGGGATTATGGTAACCATACTGGGGGCAGGTCATTATTTTCGAAAGTATTAAGGACAGGATACTATTGGCTGACAATGAAGAAAGATGATGCGGAATATGCTCGAAGATGTGACGCATGTTAGAGGCATAGCAACATTCTACACCAACCAGCTGAACCATTGTATCCTATAGTTTCCCCTTGGCCATTCATGAAATGGGGGATGGACATAGTAGGGAAATTACCAAAAGCTCCAGGAGGAAAAGTCTTTATGTTGGCAATGACTGATTATTTCTCTAAGTGGGTGGAAGCTGAAGCATTTGTGCAAGTCAGAGACCAAGAAGTAGTATCCTTTATAAAGAGAAATATGATGACCAGGTTTGGAGTACCAGCTGAAATCATTTGTGATAATGGATCCCAGTTTATAAGCAAGAGGACTACTGACTTTTGCAAAAGTTGAGGAATCAAAATGATCACGTCTACCCTGGTACATCCTCAAGCAAATGGGCAAGCTGAATCCTCAAATAAGATAATTGTCAACAATTTGAAGAAGAGATTAGGAGCCAAAAAAAGAAGATGGGCAGAAGAACTACCCTTTGTTTTGTGGGCTGATAGAACACCGGCGAAAAATTCAACGGGCCAACCCCCATTTTCTTTGGTATTTGGAATAGAGGCAGTGATCCCAACAGAAATGGTGATACCTACGGCAAGATCCAATCTCCAGGATCCCGGGCAGAATCCTGAAGCAATGTGCCAAGAATTAGATATTGTGGATGAAACAAGGGATGCAACAAAGCTAAGGATGGCGGCATATCAACAGAGGATATCCAGAGCATACAACAAAAATATAAGAAGTAGGAGGTTTCAAGTCGGAGATTGGGTGTTGAGAAAAGTTTTTCAGAATACTACTAATCCTGCCGATGGAAAATTAGCTCCAAAATGGGAAGGACCCTACGAGATTGAATCAGAATCAGGGAAAGGAGCGTACCGGCTTAAGAATATGGAGGGGGATATGCTACCAAGATCCTGGAATGCTATACATCTCAAAGCCTATTTTAAGTGAGTTTAGAACTTAATTTCTAACTCAAGATGGTATGAATTCTGTCTCTTTTAAATATAATTTATTTTATTTGAACTCAATACTAACTTAAGCATCGGAGGGGTGTTAGCCAAGCTAACACCCACCTTAGTTTAATGTTGTTTTGCAGAATATGATTCAGGATGTACCTCCAGGATACACACGAAGGATACTTCGAAAGATTAGAGGATTGGCCCCCTCTCTCACGTCTAAGGGATCCTGATCCCTTCACAGGTTTAAAGGTATTCACCTTTCTCACGAATTGGGTTTAAACACCCCGCCTGGAGCGCAAGTTATCCAGGGATAGTTCAAGGTGGCGGGACCAGTTCATGTAAAAGTGGCTGACAATTTCGTTACTGTTGGCTATGCCCTGGATCCTTAAGGTATATGAGGATTGCTCACCCTCTCTCGCGAAAGGGTATTTTCATACTCTCTAAGGTTTAAAGGTTTTCACCTTTCTAAGTCTTGGAATTTATACACTCCCGCCTGTAGCGCATGAAAATTTGGGATTTTCCCCAGGATACCAAGGATTTATCCCCAGGATATCTTTGGGTTTTACCCCTGTAATACAAGAATTGTCTATACAGTTGGAACTAATGTTCTAAATTCTAAGTGTTTAAAGACTTCATGCATAGGGGACATTCCTTCTAGAGCAATCATGTGAAGCTCAAAAGATCAAGGTTGGGCTAAGTGTCTCGGACTGGGGACATCTTAGTAGGAAAAGTCGCAAAAGGGGTAGGAGTTTGATACTAAGGTTACGCTCGATTCCTGGTATGATCTTTCCTTTGTGAATCTTACACAATTTGTTTGATCTTTTGATACCATATTTAAAGTTTAAGTATCCTGATTAGGATATATTTTAGGGTATATTCTCGAGATATTTCCTCGAAATATGATTCAGGATATTTGGTTGGAATGTTCGGGATACGGTACTTGGGTTTGAAAATCAGAGTTGAATTTGTTTATAAATTCTAACTGAATTATCTTTTTCCTTTAAAGGTTCTATTTAAATCATTGGAGATTTTGAAAAAGTGAACTATTTTTTAGAAACTTTGTCTAAATTGTTTGGATTTTGAGAAGTCCTATTTGACGAAAGTCTTCGTAGGATATCACTGAGTATACTGATCAGGATATTTTCAAACGATAGTTATACAAAATTTTGCAAAGCTAAAGTCTATACTGAGGAATACAGAAAACAATAACAAGTCAATTGAAAGACAAATTTATTGGAGATAAGCAATACCAGTTGATAACCGAAGGTTTCATCCTAAAACCTAGGACCCATCCACCTCCGGCTATCACATTGTCTTAATACCAAAATAGAAACTGTTCATAGGATAAGAAATAAAATTGTTCAAACGAAAGCATAATATTCAAATTTAAAGAAAATAAGTTTTAGGAAGCAGCGCCTCCTTCGTTCATAGTAGTTTCAGCAGCATCCGTCTCGGGATCCGCCTCAGCATCCTTCTCAGCACCGGTTGGTTTTTCAACTGCTTTTGAAGATTCTTCGGCAGCAGGTTTGGTAGAAGTGCCGCCAAGGTTCTTTAGCTTTGTTTCCCAAGCACTGATGTCCCAAGAAGGGCATTCGAAGCCTAGTGTTTTGGCTTCGTAGGCCATCTTTAGCCTAGCCTGGAGGAGAGAAATGACGACAGAACTTTTGAGGCTTTCCCAGTAGCTGACCATATCTTGTTTATGTTGAGCATGGGCAGCATCAAGATCGGCTTGAGCCTAGAGAGCGGCTTTATTAAGAGCGGTTTGGTGTTCTTGAGACATAGCCTTGAACTTCTCCTTATAGTGCTGAGACTTGGCGGCTGCAATCATGCCCTGATCAGAGATAGTAACCCCGGCTTTCTTTAATTTGGACTTGAGCGTCTTGTTGAGCCCACAGGACTCTTGATATAGATCGACCAGACGTTCAAGACCCTGCAAAAATAGGAGGACAGGTATTGGTAAATACTTATAAGTAGTATAAGCTGCAGAATATGATTCAAGGATACTAACCTGGTTGAGAAAAGAAGTCATATACCCGATTGCTTCGATGAACCTGTGCTTCTCGTAGGGGAATGTATCAGAGATAATAGGGGAATCGGGCTCCTTCCTTTTTCGAGAGCTTGAGCTTCGGGGCTTGGTGGCTGGTGAAGGTTTGGAAAGAATGATAGCCTTGGAATTGCTGGGCTTGGATGAAGCAGTGGCCTTGGGACTAGGTTCCTTCTTGATCTAGACCTGATCAGAATAACTATCCAGCTCGTCAAGGTCGAAGACTTCAGGGATCTTGGCTGGTGCTGCATTAAGGGAAAAAATTTCATATCTTTGTTATCCTTCATTTTATTGCGCTAATTAATTCTTTCAAAGGTGGTCCTTACCAGACATTTCAGAAGATGAGTATTGACTGGAGCTCGGGATATGTGTGGTAAAACTTCTGTCACTTGCAGGTAATCGATAAACTGTTTCAATTCTCTTTTACGATTTTGCAGTAGGGGGAGCTACTTCCTTGAAATTTACTGCAAAAGGATCAAAAAGGAGAATATTAGCAAAAGACAGAAGTCTAAGCGTACATGGGAACATTCATGGTCCTACCGGTGGTTAACCACTCCACCGGAAGGCTAGCACCCTCATCAATGGAGTCTCGTTTGACGAAGAAGAACTTGCGTTGCCATCCGTCTTCGTTTTTGGTTGCTTTAAGAATAAGGGGTTTGTTGGAAGTCGAAAAAAGCAAAAACCAGCTAGAACCATGAGATCGAAGACGGTAAGCGATTGGCAGATCTTCGATACAAAGGTTGGGACAGTGAAGATTTTTTATTTGGTTGAGTACGATTAATACCCTCCAGACCATGGGCATAGTCTGAGCAAAGGAGATACCGGTGGTCCGGAAGAATTGCATCATAAATTCAGGAAAATGGTATCGAAGACCTAGCGAGAAAGGGTATGCTGGGAAACAGATCCAATCAGTAGAAGAAACATCCGATCGAATTGAACGATCGAACGGTCTAAAGACCGTGTTATCAGGGAAAGCACCGGAGGCTCTCAAAGCCGCAATGTCTACGTTATCAAAGGCACAGACTTCCTTCTTAGGGATTTTTGAGAAGATTCTGCTGAATGAAGGTCTCGGATGATTCACCGGTTTGGGAACAAGTTCTGGTGGCCATTGCAGATAAAGAAGGAAAGATTGATAGAAGATGAATGAGAAGAAAGGAATTACCTGGAGACTTCGATGGAGATATCTGCTTTTCAAAAAAAAAGAGAGAAGATATAGGAGCATTGTAGATCTCCATCGAGTTAAAAGCGCGTTGGAAGTTATGATGTGATCTTGACCATCGTCTCGATTAAATTGCCTTGATTTACAAGAAATTTTTTTGAAATATATCCGTTGGATTGGTATACCAACAGATATATTTGGGGACAATTGTTATGGGCCATTTTCTGAGCCTATATATCCTAACTAATATCTTGCTTTTGACTGTTTGTTTGTGA
Source organism: Helianthus annuus (assembly GCF_002127325.2). Lineage (NCBI taxonomy): Eukaryota > Viridiplantae > Streptophyta > Magnoliopsida > Asterales > Asteraceae > Helianthus > Helianthus annuus. The sequence goes on along the minus strand of NC_035445.2, from coordinate 119,943,984 downwards.
TCAGGATACTGAATCGGGATATTGGTAACATCCCGGGCGATATCCTGGTATTAACTTAATAATTCACGTGCAGGTAAGAGGCTACCAGTCACTAACGGTCAGATAGACTTCTTCTCCTCAAGACTCGGGCGTATCTGTTATGTGAGAGACGTTGAACCCGAAAGACTAGGTCTACAACGTTCGAGTGGGGATTATTCGCCGGATACCGGTTATTTAGGATAGTTTGTTGCATTTATTTTACTATAAATAGATGGGGGCGGATCAGATTAAGGCACGCAATCTTTCAGACACACTCTCGAACACTTTTGCTCTCTGGCTTTCAGCAGTCACTACACACAAACACTTGTAATCGAATTACATTGTAAACACTTTGTTGATCCACACCACATCCTGCACTGTATCCTGATATTTGAAGCAATAGAAGAATAAGGCAGCTGCGATTGTCAGCTCCCGAGGTTTTGTGTCGGCGATATAGATTGATCAAGGGCTTTCCTCGTACATCACGTGTCAACCTTTACTTTTTTGCTCATTGTTTGAACATAGATACAGCTCTATATCCTGAGCCGTATCCTGAAACTGTTTTTGTAATTAACTTGGCTAACATATTTTTCACACATATTTCTAGCACACTACCTCACTTAACTAATTTGATCACTTAATTACTTCGGTAATTTTTGACCAAAACACCTTTGTTTTAGTGTTTTCGTTTTCTCTTTTCATACATAAGGTACAAAGAGCTAGAGTACATGGATGATACATATTATATCTACTACATTTGCTTCAATTCTTTTGCACAAAGCTTCAACCTTTGAACCCATTTTCTTCCGAGTCAACCATGCTACCGGAAATCTTGATAGTCATGAAGAAAGAAACTACAAAGCAGAGCCACTGTCAAAACACAAGAATAAACCAAAATCAGAAAATACTTTTACACATTCAATCTATTTCCTTGCTTTGAAGAAATCGAGAAAGATGAGCAAGAAAAGATACCCACATCAATTTTTTCTTCTATACAAGAGATTTTTTTTGCATGAATGTGATGATTAGATTTTAAACCAACTTAAAAAGAAAAGAAAATTAGGAAATCAAGCCTGGAAATGGTAGAAATTAAGGAATAAGTGTTTGAATTTTGAAATGTGATTTTGATAGAAATAGAGATGGATGAGGAAGATGGGAGAAGGGTTTGGTTTGTTGGAGAGTGTGACCATATATTGGCCGTTGGATTTACAAATGGATGTATGAATTTGGCTTCACTACATTTTACATTATTGTAAAATATATTGATTAAATCAAGTTACAAATACAATATAAACTAGACTTTTAAAGAGTGGTTATTAAATTAAAAAAAAAATAGCAATGATATTGTTAGATATTTTAAAATTAGGTTATATAAATTATTACACTTGAAGTATATTATATTATATATACTTAAAAACCATGGTCTTAAGTTTTTTTTTTACCTTAAATTTTTATACTTTACATATTTATCCCCAATCTTTTGTAAATGATACATTAACTCTTAGTTTTTGGTATTTAACAACTTTAACTCCTTATTTATTTCTACTTAATAACTTCACATCTTATATTCTTCAACACTTCGATTCTTTTATTTAAATTACATTTACCACTTTATATCGCAATATGTGAGATATTATACTCTTTATATTTATACTTAACCACGTTCATGTCACAAACGTAACATGTGTAATAAAGTCAAAATTATGCCATGTCACGCGTGGGCATCACATGTTAATACTATTATCGTAATGTGTGTAACGAAGTCACGGACTTGATGCTGCCGCCGCAACGCGTGGTAAGGGTAAACATCTAGTATATACTAAAATAATCTTATAGTCATGATTATATCTTTTCAATATTCTTAATTCTTAATATTAGTTATCTGTTTACCTATATTTTAATATAATATCTCTACTTTAATAACTAAAATTATGCTTATCAAAAGAAGATGAGATAACCAAAAATATGTATATCCATACTACTTGTTGTAACCAAAAATTTCAAACCTTATGTTTATAATTTGTTATTATCATTTTCACAAATGTTAAACATATATATAAACAATATATATAATCTTAGATAATGAACTAATTCAATTCCATCTTCTATTTGATAACACTTTTTTAAATAACAAAATATTAATTTGAAATAAAATATACGAATCCTTTTGTATTCAAAAACAAAATTCTTACTTCAAAAACGCATCATTTAAAATGAGTAATGTTATATTTTTCTTTAATTTTGTATGTATAGTCTATATTAGGGTTATATGTATTCACATTGTTAGGATCTGAGGCACTCATGATTGTGTTTGTTTGCTTAGTTTGAACAAATCAATGAATATGAATTTAGATTAAATGTAGGGGAAATGAAAACAAACTTTGTAAACACAATCAAAGAGGAAAATAGTTTTGATAAACACATGCTTTTCATCAGTCAAAAGGTTACAATGCAAATCAAAAGATTACAAAGAAAGCTTACAAACTAAACTCCCCCTCAGCGTGATACTCCATGGTTGATTGCACAAGATGAAAGGATTGGATATGAGGAGAAGAACTCACTCAGTCCATCAAATGTAACAGTACAGGGTACTGTTCCATTTATAGGCAAATCAAACCACTGAAGCATCTAAGCTGACGTCACCATGAAAGTGACATCTAACAACCTGACAACCTATAACCACTGTTACATATAACTAATGCTTAGCTAAACACTGATACTATTACGAAAATACAAAGTAAACAACTGTTTCTTCATTCCACTGCTTTATTCCATGCAGGGCTTTGGTCTTTGGCAGCACTTGACCTAGGACAGTAGATTAAGGAGCAGCATTTAGTCTTCAGCAGTTGTTGTACATAAGCAGTACTTAGTGGTCAGCAGTGGTAGTATATAAACAGTGGATGAGGGCCATCAGATGTTATAGCCACTTTCAGGGGGGAAGTCTAATGTAAAGAGCTGCTTATGATGAATCCACTGTTGTGAACCGGTTTTGACTCTCATTATCTGTTCCTCTGATAGGGTTCAAACCCAACAATCTCCCCCTGGAACAGATAATGCCAAAACCCTTCATTACTCCGGATCTTTATTGTCTCATCAGAAGTTCCCTAACTTGTCCTTTAAATTGTAGCTCAAAATCCACAGAACTTGTATCATCCTCATCCCTACACAGTATAAGCTCAAGGAGATCTTGTAGATCTTCAACACTCAGGCCCAGTGCTTGTTCCCTTGATATGTGCTTTACTTCTCCATTGGATCTGATCAGGGTCAATACATGGGTCTTTTGATCAGACATCCATTTTAGTATTTTTGAACCCAATGGGTTTCTCGGGAGAGTTTTATTTACTAATGATTTGGGAGATTGTGGCCTTGTGAGGATTTGTTGATCAGTACTTTGAGCTTTTGCTGGTTCTGAGTTTTCAGCCTGATCAGTACTTTGAACTTTTGCTAGTTCAGAATTTTCAGCTTGATCAATACTCTGAGCCTTTGCTAGTTCTGAGTTTTCAGTTGACATTTGTTTGAAGGCCCTTTTTATGACTTCATTTGCCGCAGCTAAGTCTTCTGCAGTTTCCTTTTCAATCTCCTCCTGCCTTTTTCCTTTGATCTAACTCAGTGACTGAGACATCTGCTGATGTGATCAGTGGTTTAGGAGCACTGATCTGTTTTGGCTCTTTGTGTTCAGGCTTCTGTGGTAAACTAGAATCTGTCATTCTTCTTTTCTTTAGCCTTTTATAAGCCTCGTCTGTGTATTGTCTAGTCCATTTTGCTATGTGTAACAACTCTCACTAAAATTTATACTTAGTATGATAATTATCCAAGGAAACCCTAATTGAGACACCCAAGTAATTTTGCGTAAACCCTAAAATTTCCAGAACAATCGGAATCAGGATCAGGGCCCCTAAAACTCAGGGGGGTAAAACCTAGCCAAAGATTATCATAATAACTCGTTGTCAAAATTTAAAAAAAAATTCTGTCAAGTCAGCAAGGCTAGTCCCGAACCCAGCTACACTATAAATAGACTGCTTACCTTACGGACCGTTAGGGATAAGGGCTTACGGTCCGTAAGCGAGGTCCAAAAATTTGTATAAATAGCCGACATTGGGACTTGAATTCTGTCTTTTGAACGACGTAAATTCGCTTTACGTAGGTTGAGTTATAACAGAAATAATCTGCAACCCACACGATTCACGAATCGCTGCCGCAATCAGGGTAATAACTCGATCGCTATTACGATTCAACGTTCGATCGATTGAAACTATCCAACGATTGTTTAAGTGCTGCTCAAACTGAGTTTATACTTTGTTATTCATCGTGATTTCGACTTGAATGTTTGAGTGCTGTTCGAACTCGGACTATACTCTGTCATTCGTTGTGAATCCGTTGAATTGTTAAGTATTGCACCTTATTAATCGTTGTGAGGGTTTAATCTCGTGAATTGTCGTAACTGCTGTATTAGTTACTAACCCGTTTGTGTGTGCATTGTTATTCAAATTAGGTTAATCAAGGCTAATCAGTAGGCTTATACTCTGCTCGTTAAATCTGCAATGTGAGTCATTTTCTTTTTATCAAACTATTTTACAATACTCCAAATTATTTTCAGAGTTATAATTACAGTGATTAAGTTTATGTAATCACCAAATTACAGCCGGTATGTGGGGTATTGTGCACATTACTATTGTTTTATCACTTTAGGTGAGCGAACCTAATTAGTGATACCCGTCACCATTGGGGCAGCCAATGGGGGATATGACCACAGTCACCGAAGCGAGTCGAGTGACAAATACTGTGGGTAGTTGGTTTGATATCCGAAACATTGTAATCTCTCTTAATACTGTAAATTATAACAAATGAGTTGTTTTAGTAAAACTGAATGATTCACTCAGTATTTCCCCGCTGACAACACCTTTTTCAAACATGTTTCAGGTGATCTGTTGTGAGCAAAGAAAAGTGACGTGGAGCACTACAAGCTTAGAAAAGTGGCTCAATGTAAATAAATAAAGAAACATGTTTTGAGAAATAAAGATTTCCCAGTAAAATCACCTTATTATAAATTATGGGATTTACCCCTATATTATATAAACAAGCAGTTTTAATATTAAAAGATCCTGCTTAAAAAGACTTCCGCTGTCATTTAATTAGATACCACGGGATTTCCTGCGTCGCGGCTCTGGACCGGGTCAAACCGGGGCCGAGGGCCGTGACAGGGAAAAAGGTGGTATCAGAGCCACTGATTTAAGCTTACTATTGATCTTAGCCTATTGAGAAATACTTAGAAATTCTAATTTCCTTTCTGTGAATATATGTTTTATTAACTGATTAATTGTTAACTTACAGTATCGGTAAACAAAAGCTTTCTGTTATCTACCACAAATTAGATACTGCAACCACAGAAAAAGGAACCTCTTCCTCAAAACGCCCAGTAGATATGGAAGAAGGGATTCTTGTCCGTAAGGCAAATTATGAAAATCCTCTCACCCCAGATAAAAGAAATTCGATTCTTAAGAAGGGACAGGAGAAAATAAAGAAACCCCAAGTTAAGAAAATGAGGTTTAATCCAGAAATTCAGGAATTAGGCAATAGTCCACTTGGGAAGACAAATTAGATGAAAAATGGGCAAATCTTTATATGCTAGCTACCGTAGCAGAGAATGCAAACCTCTGAACTATCAATAAGCCTGGTCTAGTAGAAAATTACTATCCAGTAAATAAATAAATTCTAGTGTGTTCTCATTCCTGTTGTCTTTTGTACAAATAAGTATGCAATAAAACTGCAATGTTTATTTGTAAAACTTTGTTCCAAAGTTTTAACTTAGCATATATAATCTATCAAGCAAAGTGTGTAGGATGGAGGAAAGTGCGCAGGAGAAAGCCTGCAGTAAAGATTTGCAATAAAACTGCAGTAAATAAATAAATTCTAGTGTGTTCTCTGAACTATCATATATGCTATACAGCATCAATGAGATATCGGAAGCATTTCAGAATCTCAACCTCTACCCAGTACCAATTGAAGTCTCCCACGACTTTACTGGTTATATTGCTGACATAGAGGAACCTCTGGAATTCCAAGCTCCACCACTGGAAAAAGCAAAAGCTAAAAAGAGAAGAAGATATGTAGGATGGAGGAATGTGCGCAGGAGAAAGCCAGCCACTAGGAAACTCCCCAAAGTAGAAAACCCTATAGACAAAGGAAAAGGAATCGAAATCGGAGAGAATTCTAAGCCAGCCGAGATAGAAATCAGGGAAAATTCTAAACAAAAAGGAATAGAAATTGGAGAGAGCTCTAGACAACTTGAAGAAATCACATTTCAAGACGAAATAGACCGTCCACTGGCAAATTGTGATGTCATTAGCCCTATCCACAATAATCTATATCCTTACCCGGTCGAAAGCCAACTTCCCGTAAATCTGGAACCAGCTATTCCAGACCCACTAATCCAGACTCGACCTTTAGGCCAAATGGAAGAATGGTGGACGAATGACTGGCAATTCCAAAATATGATCAACAGTCCTTATTCCTTCCTCCCACAGTTTGATCCAGAACCTATCCCCAATCCTCCAATGAGCAACCAAAACTTAGCCGAATTTCGTCAGTTCGGTGAAGAGCTAATAGGTACAGGGAATAGGATCCGGGAAATGGGGGAACAAATCTCCTAGAAATACGACGAAAGGGAGCGTCGCTACTAAACTGCCAGTTGACTAAAGAATAGTGGGGTTGGGAAGAATATCTGTATAATAACAGTAGTAGAAAAATATAACTCTGTAAAAGGGGAAATAAAACATTGTAAGATAAGTGGTGTGTATGGATGCCTATATAATCTATCAAGCAAAATAGATGTCGAAACATCGACAATTTTCGCTATATATATGTGTGTTGTGAAAAAGATTTATGTGATTACTTGCCATTGTTTTATTTACAATCATTTGATACTAATAGTTATATCTATAATAATTATCAGATGGAAAACGCTAGTAATGAACCAGTTAATGAAGAGAATCAATCTGAGCAAAATCAGGAAAACCAATACATGACTAGACAAGATATTGAAAATATCATCACTCAAGGTATAGCTAATGCTATTCCTGCAATCATGGCTGCTGCTCAGAAACCTGTTGAACCACAACAAATCATTCCTAGTAAACGTACTCAGGAAGACAATTTTAGTCATAGTGTAAATGGAGGCGGCAATCATGACGATAATAATCCACGACAGGCTCCGCTTCCTAAGAAAATGAAAGCTGCAATGCCGGGTTGCACTTACAAAGAATTTCTTGCTTGCAAACCTGCTGAATTTGCAGGCAACGAAGGAGCAACTGCAGTACTGCGTTGCTTAGAGAAAACCGAAGCAGTAATTGCAATAAGTAAGTGTGCCGAAGAAGATCAGGTTATGTATGCGTTGAATTTGTTCAAAGAAGGGGCGCTAGAATGGTGGAACACTGTATTACAAGCAAAAGGAAGAAGAATGGCTTATGCTATGAGATGGGAAGAATTTAAGATTCTTGTAGAAAGAAAATATTGTCCTGAATATGAAAAAGAACAAATAACAAATAAGTTCCTAAATCATCGTATGACGGGTGTCGATTGTCGTGGTTATACTTCGACATTCTTTGAATATGCTAGAGTAGTACCAACACTGGCTTCGCCAGAACCGGTACTCATTTCCCGTTACGTTGGGGATTAATTAGTGAAATCCGTAACATCGTCAAAGCCGCGAGACCTCGCACTATTGACGATGCTGTGGAATTAGCTAATACCCTAACTGATGAACTGGTACGTGCAAGAGAAGAAGATCGAAAGAAGGAATTGGCCCAAAAGATTACCCAAGGATTTCGTATGGGCAATAATAATAATAAATTCAAGAAGAGAGGAACGAGGCAAGCTGCAAATCCGCCTTTTTGCAGAAATTGCAGAAAGAATCACTTTGGAAGGTGTAATGTGACCTGCAATTTTTGCAAAGCTATAGGACATAGTGAAGAAAACTGCAAAAAGAAAACCATAGTCTGCTATAACTGTGGAGAAACAGGACATTACAAAACAGAATGTCCTAAATTTATCAAAACCACAGACAATAAAGGCAAACCAGCTAATGGAACAACAAAGAAGAATGCCCGAGCATTCCAGCTAACCACCCAGGAAGCAGAACTCATTCCAGATGTGATAGCCGGTACGTTCTTAGTTCATGACGTCTTTGCAGAAGTATTATTCGACTCTGGTGCAAACCAAAGTTTTATCAATACTTCATTCTGCCAAGCTCTTAACTTACCCTTAACCACCTTAGGCAGATTTTTACAGTCGAAACGGCATATGGGAATTCTGTTAACATAAATAAGGTGTTGCAGGAAGGAAAGATAGAACTTTTAGGCCATAAGTTTTCTGCAAACATGTTGCCTATGAATTTAGCCGGATTCGATGTGGTATTAGGAATGGATTGGTTAATAGCCAACCATGCTCGAATCCTTTGTGATAAGAATTCCGTAGAAATCCGTACTCCCACAGGAGAGGTAATTTTAATTACAGGAGATAAACCTCGAAAGCCACTGAAATTCATTTCAGTAATGAAGCTGGCTAGTTATTCAGGAAAACAAGAAATGGTGTATATGATTTCTGTAATCATTAACACTAAAAGTAAGAAACTCCAGGACATCCCTATAGTCTCAGAATACCCAGATGTCTTTCCAGAAGAATTATCCGGGTTACCACCCGATAGAGAAGTAGAGTTTAGAATTCATCTAATTCCGGGTACTCCACCAATAGCTAAGGCACCTTATCGATTAGCACTCACCGAAATGCTAGAATTGAAAAAGCAGTTAGATGAATTATTAAGCAAGGGATTTATACAACCTAGTTCATCCCCTTGGGGAGCACCCGTGTTGTTTGTGAAAAAGAAGGATGGATCGATGAGGATGTGTATCGATTATCGGGAACTAAATAAAGTTACAATTAAGAATCGATACCCATTACCTAGGATTAACGATCTTTTTGATCAACTTCAAGGCGCTAGGTATTTTTCTAAAATAGACTTAAGATCCGGATATCACCAGCTGAAAGTACAAGAAGAAGACATACCTAAAACTGCTTTCAGAACTAGGTATGGCCATTATGAGTTTACAGTCATGCCCTTTGGACTAACAAATGCCCCAGCAGCATTTATGGACATGATGAATCGGATATGTAAACCATATTTGGATAAATTTGTAATCGTATTCATCGATGATATACTTATTTATTCCAAAAGTCAGGAAGAACATTGCGAGCACCTGCATACACTCTTAACTTTGTTAAGAAAGGAAAAGCTTTATGTCAAATTCTCGAAGTGTGAATTTTGGTTACAAGAAGTGCAATTTTTAGGTCACATGGTGAATCACGAAGGAATTCACGTAGATCCTGCTAAAATAGAAGCAATCACCAAATGGAAGGTCCCACAAACAGCTATGGAAATTAGAAGTTTTCTAGGATTAGCTGGATACTACAGGCGATTTATTAAGGATTTCTCTAAGATAACTGTACCTTTGACTAAGCTGACCAGTAAAGCCGTTAAGTTTGAATGGGGACCTAGACAAGAAGAAGCTTTTAAAATTTTAAAGCACCGATTGACAAATGCTCCAATTTTAGCCTTACCCGAAGGAACAGAGATTTTGAAGTATACTGTGACGCTTCAAAATTAGGATTCGGATGTGTGTTGATGCAACGCAAAAAGGTAATTGCGTATGCTTCCAGACAATTGAAGAAGCACGAGGAAAACTATACGACTCATGATTTAGAATTAGGAGCTATAGTTTTTGCCCTTAAGATTTGGAGACACTATCTGTACGGAAGTAAGTTTACTGTTTATACAGATCACAAAAGCTTAAGGTACATATTTGGGCAAAAAGAGTTAAATATGAGGCAAAGAAGATGGATGGAAATCCTAAGCAATTACGACTGTGATATTCAATATCACGAAGGAAAGGCAAACGTAGTCACAGATGCCTTAAGTCGTAAATATCAGGAGAAGCAAAAGCGAGTCCGTGCTCTTAGATTAAATCTACAAGTAGATTTAATGAATCAATTGAAGAAATTTCAAGAAACCGCAATCAAGGACGATGCTGAAGAAATGAAAGGATATATAAAGGAACTGGAACAAGGAAGTGATGGAATTTGGAGATTCCACAAGAAGAGAATTTGGGTGCCTAAGCAAGGAGATTTAAGAAATAAGATTTTAGAAGAAGCTCATAAATCTAGGTATACCGTACATCCAGGAAACAATAAGATGTACCAAGATTTAAGAAATAATTTCTGGTGGATAGGTATGAAAAAGGATATAGCCAGTTATGTATCAAAATGTCTTACTTGTTCCCAAGTTAAGGCAGAACACCAGAAACCTTCAGGACTACTACAACAGTTAGAAATGCCTGTATGGAAATGGGAACTCATAACAATGGATTTTGTTACTAAGTTACCCAAAACCAGAAAAGGTAATGATGCGATTTGGGTAATTGTAGATCGATTAACCAAATCAGCTCGTTTTCTACCAATGAAGGAAACCTTTAGCATGGAAAGGCTAGCTAAGTTGTACGTAGATGAAGTAGTATCTTTACATGGAGTCTCACTCTCCATTGTATCAAACAAGGATAGTCGTTTCACTTCCCATTTCTGGACTAGTTTCCAGGAAGCAATGGGAACCCGACTAAATTTGAGTACTGCATACCATCCACAAACAGACGGACAAAGTGAAAGGACGATACAAACTCTGGAAGACATGCTCCGAGCATGTGTAATTGATTTTGGTGGTAATTGGGATAACCACTTACCCTTAATTGAATTCTCCTATAATAATAGTTATCATTCAAGCATTGAAACTGCTCCATTTGAAGCACTATATGGACGTAAGTGCAGAACTCCAGTTTGTTGGGCAGAAATAGGAGAATGTCAATTATCAGGACCTGAAATTGTGCAAGAAACCACTGACAAGATAACGCAAATCAAGGAAAGACTGAAGACGGCTAGAGATCGCCAGAAAAGCTATGCAGACAATCGCCGCAAACCACTAGAGTTTCAGGTAGGAGACAAAGTACTCTTGAAAGTTTCTCCTTGGAAAGGAGTAGTACGATTCGGTAAGAAAGGAAAGCTGAGTCCAAGATACGTAGGACCATTTCCAGTAATCCAACGAATAGGACCAGTAGCTTATCGTCTACAACTACCAGAAGAATTAGCTGGAGTACATGATGTATTTCATGTATCCAATCTCAAGAAATGTCTATCAGACGAATCCCTGGTAGTACCTCTTCAAGATATAGAGGTAAATGAAAAGCTGAAATTCGTAGAAAAACCACTACAGATAGAAGATAGAAAAGTCAATTTTCTCAAGCACAAACGACTAGTGCTGGTCAAAGTCAAATGGAATTCAAGGAGAGGACCAGAATACACTTAGGAGCTGGAATCAGAAATGAAGCGAAAAAACCCTCATCTATTCCAGTAAATCTCGAGGACGAGATTTTCTTAAGGTAGGGAGGATGTAACAACTCTCACTAAAATTAATACTTAGTATGATAATTATCCAATAAGGAAACCCTAATTGAGACACCCAAGTAATTCTGCGTAAACCCTAAAATTTCCAGAATAATCGGAATCAGGATCAGGGCCCCTAAAACTCAGAGGGGGGGGGGTAAAACCTAGCCAAAGATTATCATAATAACTCGTTGTCAAAATTTTAAAATAAAATTCAGTCAAGTCAGCAAGGCTAGTCCCGAACCCAGCTACCTTATAAATAGACTGCTTCCCTTACGGACCGTAAGGGATAAGGGCTTACGGTCCGTAAGCGAGGTCCAAAAATTTGTATAAATAGCCGACATTGGGACTTGAATTCTGTCTTTTGAACGACGTAAATTCGCTTTACGTAGGTTGAGTTATAACAGAAATAATCTGCAACACACACGATTAACGAATCGCTGCCGCAATCAGGGTAATAACTCGATCGCTATTACGATTCAACGTCCGATCGATTGAAACTATCCAACGATTGTTTAAGTGCTGCTCAAACTGAGTTTATACTTTGTTATTCATCGTGATTTCGACTTGAATGTTTGAGTGCTGTTCGAACTCGAACTATACTCTGTCATTCGTTGTGAATCCGTTGAATTGTTAAGTATTGCACCTTATTAATCGTTGTGAGGGTTTAATCTCGTGAATTGTCGTAACTGCTATATTAGTTACTAACCCGTTTGTGTGTGCATTGTTATTCAAATTAGGTTAATCAAGGCTAATCAGTAGGCTTATACTCTGCTCGTTAAATCTGCAATGTGAGTCATTTTCTTTTTATCAAACTATTTTACAATACTCCACATTATTTTCAGAGTTATAATTACAGTGATTAAGTTTATGTAATCACCAAATTACAGCCGGTATGTGGGGTATTGTGCACATTACTATTGTTTTATCACTTTAGGTGAGCGAACCTAATTAGTGATACCTGTCACCATTGGGGCAGCCAATGGGGTATATGACCACAGTCACCGAAGCGAGTCGAGTGACAAATACTGTGGGTAGTTGGTTTGATGTCAGAAACATTGTAATCTCTCTTAATATTGTAAATTATAACAAATGAGTTGTTTTAGTAAAACTGAATGATTAACTCAGTATTTCCCCGCTGACAAAACCTTTTTCAAACATGTTTCAACTGATCTGTTGTGAGCAAAGAAAAGTGACGTGGAGCACTACAAGCTTAGAAAAGTGGCTCAATGTAAATAAATAAAGAAACATGTTTTGAGAAATAAAGATTTCCCAGTAAAATCACCTTATTATAAATTATGGGATTTACCCCTATATTATATAAACGAGCAGTTTTAATATTAAAAGACCCTGCTTAAAAAGACTTCCGCTGTCATTTAAATAGATACCACGGGATTTCCTGCGTCGCGGCTCTGGACCGGGTCAAACCGGGGCGAGGGCCGAGACAGGGAAAAAGGTGGTATCAGAGCCACTGATTTAAGCTTACTATTGATTTTAGCCTATTGAGAAATACTTAGAAATTCTAATTTCCTTTCTGTGAATATATGTTTTATTAACTGATTAATTGTTAAGTTACAGTATGGGTAAACAAAAGCTTTTTGCTATCTACCACAAATTAGATACTGCAACCACAGAAAAAGGAACCTCTTCCTCAAAACGCCCAGTAGATATGGAAGAAGGGATTCTTGTCCGTAAGGCAAATTATGAAAATCCTCTCACCCCAGATAAAAGAAATTCGATTCTTAAGAAGGGACAGGAGAAAATAAAGAAACCCCAAGTTAAGAAAATGAGGTTTAATCCAGAAATTCAGGAATTAGGCAATAGTCCACTTGGGAAGACAAATTAGATGAAAAATGGGCAAATCTTTATATGCTAGCTACCGTAGCAGAGAATGCAAACCTCTGAACTATCAATAAGCCTGGTCTAGTAGAAAATTACTATCCAGTAAATAAATAAATTCTAGTGTGTTCTCATTCCTGTTGCCTTTTGTATAAATAAGTATGCAATAAAACTGCAATGTTTATTTGTAAAACTTTGTTCCAAAATTTTAACTTAGCATATATAATCTATCAAGCAAAGTGTGTAGGATGGAGGAAAGTGCGCAGGAGAAAGCCTGCAGTAAAGATTTGTAATAAAACTGCAGTAAATAAATAAATTCTAGTGTGTTCTCTGAACTATCATATATGCTATACAGCATCAATGAGATATCGGAAGCATTTCAGAATCTCAACCTCTACCCAGTACCAATTGAAGTCTCCCACGACTTTACTGGTTATATTGCTGACATAGAGGAACCTCTGGAATTCCAAGCTCCACCACTGGAAAAAGCAAAACCTAAAAAGAGAAGAAGATATGTAGGATGGAGGAAAGTGCGCAGGAGAAAGCCACCCACTAGGAAACTCCCCAAAGTAGAAAACCCTATAGACAAAGGAAAAGGAATCGAAATCGGAGAGAATTCTAAGCCAGCCGAGATAGAAATCAGGGAAAATTCTAAACAAAAAGGAATAGAAATTGGAGAGAGCTCTAGACAACCTGAAGAAATCACATTTCAAGACGAAATAGACCGTCTACTGGCAAATTGTGATGTCATTAGCCCTATCCACAATAATCTATATCCATACCCGGTCGAAAACCAACTTCCCGTAAATCTGGAACCAGCTATTCCAGACCCACTAATCCACACTCGACCTTTAGGCCAAATGGAAGAATGGTGGACGAATGACTGGCAATTCCAAAATATGATCAACAGTCCTTATTCCTTCCTCCTACAGTTTGATCCAGAACCTATCCCCAATCCTCCAATGAGCAACCAAAACTTAGCCGAATTTCGCCAGCTCGGTGAAGAGCTAATAGGTACAGGGAATAGGATCCGGGAAATGGGGGAACAAATCTCCTGGAAATACGACGAAAGGGAGCGTCGCTACTAAACTGCCAGTTGACCAAAGAATAGTGGGGTTGGGAAGAATATCTGTATAATAACAGTAGTAGAAAAATATAACTCTGTAAAAGAGGAAATAAAACATTGTAAGATAAGTAGTGTGTATGGATGCCTATATAATCTATCAAGCAAAATAGATGTCTAAACATCGACAATTTTGGCTATATATGTGTGTTGTGAAAAAGATTTATGTGATTACTTGCCATTGTTTTATTTACAATCATTTGATACTAATAGTTATATCTATAATAATTATCAGATGGAAAACGCTAGTAATGAACCAGTTAATGAAGAGAATCAATCTGAGCAAAATCAGGAAAACCAATACATGACTAGACAAGATATTGAAAATATCATCACTCAAGGTATAGCTAATGCTATTCCTGCAATCATGGCTGCTGCTCAGAAACCTGTTGAACCACAACAAATCATTCCTAGTAAACGTACTCAGGAAGACAATTTTAGTCATAGTGTAAATAGAGGCGGCAATCATGACGATAATAATCCACGACAGGCTCTGCTTCCTAAGAAAATGAAAGCTGCAATGCCGGGTTGCACTTACAAAGAATTTCTTGCTTGCAAACCTGCTGAATTTGCAGGCAACGAAGGAGCAACTGCAGTACTGCGTTGGTTAGAGAAAACCGAAGCAGTAATTGCAATGAGTAAGTGTGCCGAAGAAGATCAGGTTATGTATGCGTTGAATTTGTTCAAAGAAGGGGCGCTAGAATGGTGGAACACTGTATTACAAGCAAAAGGAAGAAGGATGGCTTATGCTATGAGATGGGAAGAATTTAAGATTCTTGTAGAAAGAAAATATTGTCCTGAATATGAAAAAGAACAAATAACAAATAAGTTCCTAAATCATCGTATGACGGGTGTCGATTGTCGTGGTTATACTTCGACATTCTTTGAATATGCTAGAGTAGTACCAACACTGGCTTCGCCAGAACCGGTACTCATTTCCCGTTACGTTTGGGGATTAATTTGTGAAATCCGTAACATCGTCAAAGCCGCGAGACCTCGCACTATTGACGATGCTGTGGAATTAGCTAATACCCTAACTGATGAACTGGTACGTGCAAGACAAGAAGATCGAAAGAAGGAATTGGCCCAAAAGATTACCCAAGGATTTCGTATGGGCAATGATAATAATAAATTCAAGAAGAGAGGAACGAGGCAAGCTGCAAATCCGCCTTTTTGCAGAAATTGCAGAAAGAATCACTTTGAAAGGTGTAATGTGACCTGCAATTTTTGCAAAGCTATAGGACATAGTGAAGAAAACTGCAAAAAGAAAACGATAGTCTGCTATAACTGTGGAGAAACAGGACATTACAAAATAGAATGTCCTAAATTTATCAAAACCATAGACAATAAAGGCAAACCAGCTAATGGAACAACAAAGAAGAATCCCCGAGCATTCTAGCTAACCACCCAGGAAGCAGAACTCATTCCAGATGTGATAGCCGGTACGTTCTTAGTTCATGACGTCTTTGCAAAAGTATTATTCGACTCTGGTGCAAACCAAAGTTTTATCAATACTTCATTCTGCCAAGCTCTTAACTTACCCTTAACCACCCTTAGGCAGATTTTTACAGTCGAAACGGCAGATGGGAATTCTGTTAACATAAATAAGGTGTTGCAGGAAGGAAAGATAGAACTTTTAGGCCATAAGTTTTCTACAAACCTGTTACCTATGAAATTAGACGGATTCGATGTGGTATTAAGAATGGATTGGTTAATAGCCAACCATGCTCGAATCCTTTGTGATAAGAATTCCGTAGAAATCCGTACTCCCACAGGAGAGGTAATTTTAATTACAGGAGATAAACCTCGAAAGCCACTGAAATTCATTTCAGTAATGAAGTTGGCTAGTTATTCAAGAAAACAAGAAATGGTGTATATGATTTCTGTAATCATTAACACTAAAAGTAAGAAACTCCAGGACATCCCTATAGTCTCAGAATACCCAGATGTCTTTCCAGAAGAATTATCCGGGTTACCACCCGATAGAGAAGTAGAGTTTAGAATTCATCTAATTCCGGGTACTCCACCAATAGCTAAGGCACCTTATCGATTAGCACCCACCGAAATGCTAGAATCGTAAAAGCAGTTAGATGAATTATTAAGCAAGGGATTTATACAACCTAGTTCATCCCCTTGGGGAGCACCCGTGTTGTTTGTGAAAAAGAAGGATGGATCGATGAGGATGTGTATCGATTATCGGGAACTAAATAAAGTTACAATTAAGAATCGATACCCATTACCTAGGATTGACGATCTTTTTGATCAACTTCAAGGCGCTAGGTATTTTTCTAAAATAGACTTAAGATCCGGATATCACCAGCTGAAAGTACAAGAAGAAGACATACCTAAAACTGCTTTCAGAACTAGGTATAGCCATTATGAGTTTACAGTCATGCCCTTTGGACTAACAAATGACCCAGCAGCATTTATGGACATGATGAATCGGATCTGTAAACCATATTTGGATAAATTTGTAATCGTATTCATCGACGATATACTTATTTATTCCAAAAGTCAGGAAGAATATTGCGAGCACCTGCATACACTCTTAACTTTGTTAAGAAAGGAAAAGCTTTATGCCAAATTCTCGAAGTGTG
Organism: Helianthus annuus; assembly: GCF_002127325.2. Taxonomy (NCBI): domain Eukaryota; kingdom Viridiplantae; phylum Streptophyta; class Magnoliopsida; order Asterales; family Asteraceae; genus Helianthus; species Helianthus annuus. The sequence continues at coordinate 119,926,926 of NC_035445.2, read as the reverse complement.
AATTTTGGTTACAAGAAGTGCAATTTTTATGTCACATGGTGAATCACGAAGGAATTCACGTAGATCCTGCTAAAATAGAAGCAATCACCAAATGGAAGGTCCCGCAAACAGCTATGGAAATTAGAAGTTTTCTAGGATTAGCTGGATACTACAGGCGATTTATTAAGGATTTCTCCAAGATAACTGTACCTTTGACTAAGCTGACCTGTAAAGCCGTTAAGTTTGAATGGGGACCTAGACAAGAAGTAGCTTTTAAAATTTTAAAGCACTGATTGACAAATGCTCCAATTTTAGCCTTACCCGAAGGAACAGAAGATTTTGAAAGATATTGTGACGCTTCAAAATTAGGATTCGGATGTGTGTTGATGCAACGCAAAAAGGTAATTGCGTATGCTTCCAGACAATTGAAGAAGCACGAGGAAAACTATACGACTCATGATTTAGAATTAGGAGCTATAGTTTTTGCCCTTAAGATTTGGAGACACTATCTATACGGAAGTAAGTTTACTGTTTATACAGATCACAAAAGCTTAAGGTACATATTTGGGCAAAAAGAGTTAAATATGAGGCAAAGAAGATGGATAGAAATCCTAAGCGATTACGACTGTGATATTCAATATCACGAAGGAAAGGCAAACGTAGTCACAGATGCCTTAAGTCGTAAGTATCAGGAGAAGCAAAAGCGAGTCCGTGCTCTTAGATTAAATCTACAAGTAGATTTAATGGATCAATTGAAGAAAATTCAAGAAACCGCAATCAAGGACGATGCTGAAGAAATGAAAGGATATATAAAGGAACTGGAACAAGGAAGTGATGGAATTTGGAGATTACACAAGAAGAGAATTTGGGTGCCTAAGCAAGGAGATTTAAGAAATAAGATTTTAGAAGAAGCTCATAAATCTAGGTATACCGTACATCCAGGAAACAATAAGATGTACCAAGATTTAAGAAATAATTTCTGGTGGATAGGTATGAAAAAGGATATAGCCAGTTATGTATCAAAATGTCTTACTTGTTCCCAAGTTAAGGCAGAACACCAGAAACCTTCAGGACTACTACAACAGTTAGAAATGCCTGTATGGAAATGGGAACTCATAACAATGGATTTTGTTACTAAGTTACCCAAAACCAGAAAAGGTAATGATGCGATTTGGGTAATTGTAGATCGATTAACCAAATCAGCTCATTTTCTACCAATGAAGGAAACCTTTAGCATGGAAAGGCTAGCTAAGTTGTACATAGATGAAGTAGTATCTTTACATGGAGTCCCACTCTCCATTGTATCAGATAGGGATAGTCGTTTCACTTCCTATTTCTGGACTAGTTTCCAGGAAGCAATGGGAACCCGACTAGATTTGAGTACTGCATACCATCCACAAACAGACGGACAAAGTGAAAGGACGATACAAACTCTGGAAGACATGCTCCGAGCATGTGTAATTGATTTTGGTGGTAATTGGGATAACCACTTACCCTTAATTGAATTCTCCTATAATAATAGTTATCATTCAAGCATTGAAACTGCTCCATTTGAAGCACTATATGGACGTAAGTGCAGAACTCCGGTTTGTTGGGCAGAAATAGGAGAAAGTCAATTATCAGAACCTGAATTTGTGCAAGAAACCACTGACAAGATAACGCAAATTAAGGAAAGACTGAAGACGGCTAGAGATCGCCAGAAAAGCTATGCAGAAAATCGCCGCAAACCACTAGAGTTTCAGGTAGGAGACAAAGTACTCTTGAAATTTTCTCCTTGGAAAGGAGTAGTACGATTCGGTAAGAAAGGAAAGCTGAGTCCAAGATACGTAGGACCATTTCCAGTAATCCAACGAATAGGACCAGTAGCTTATCGTCTACAACTACCGGAAGAATTAGCTGGAGTACATGATGTATTTCATGTATCCAATCTCAAGAAATGTCTATCAGACGAATCCCTGGTAGTACCTCTTCAAGATATAGAGGTAAATGAAAAGCTGAAATTCGTAGAAAAACCACTACAGATAGAAGATAGAAAAGTCAAGTTTCTCAAGCACAAACGACTAGTGCTGGTCAAAGTCAAATGGAATTCAAGGAGAGGACCAGAATACACTTGGGAGCTAGAATCAGAAATGAAGCGAAAATACCCTCATCTATTCCAGTAAATCTCGAGGACGAGATTTTCTTAAGGTACGGAGGATGTAACAACTCCACTAAAATTAATACTTAGTATGATAATTACCCAATATGGAAACCCTAATTGAGACACCCAAGTAATTCTGCGTAAACCCTAAAATTTCCAGAACAATCGGAATCAGGATCAGGGCCCCTAAAACTCAGGGGGGTAAAACCTAGCCAAAGATTATCATAATAACTCGTTGTCAAAATTTTAAAATAAATTTCTGTCAAGTCAGCAAGGCTAGTCCCGAACCCAGCTACCCTATAAATAGACTGCTTCCCTTACGAACCGTAAGGGATAAGGGCCTACGGTCCGTAAGCGAGGTCCAAAAATTTGTATAAATAGCCGACATTGGGACTTGAATTCTGTCTTTTGAACGACGTAAATTCGCTTTACGTAGGTTGAGTTATAACAGAAATAATCTGCAACACACACGATTCACGAATCGCTGCCGCAATCAGGGTAATAACTCGATCGCTATTACGATTCAACGTCCGATCGATTGAAACTATCCAACGATTGTTTAAGTGCTGCTCAAACTGAGTTTATACTTTGTTATTCATCGTGATTTCTACTTGAATGTTTGAGTGCTGTTCGAACTCGGACTATACTCTGTCATTCGTTGTGAATCCGTTGAATTGTTAAGTATTGCATCTTATTAATCGTTGTGAGGGTTTAATCTCGTGAATTGTCATAACTGCTGTATTAGTTACTAACCCGTTTGTGTGTGCATTGTTATTCAAATTAGGTTAATGAAGGCTAATCAGTAGGCTTATACTCTGCTCATTAAATCTGCAATGTGAGTCATTTTTCTATTTATCAAACTATTTTACAATACTCTAAATTATTTTCAGAGTTATAATTACAGTGATTAAGTTTATGTAATCACCAAATTACAGCCGGTATGTGGGGTATTGTGCACATTACTATTGTTTTATCACTTTAGGTGAGCGAACCTAATTAGTGATACCCGTCACCATTGGGGCAGCCAATGGGGGATATGACCACAGTCACCGAAGCGAGTCGAGTGACAAATACTGTGGGTAGTTGGTTTGATATCAGAAACATTGTAATCTCTCTTAATACTGTAAATTATAACAAATGAGTTTTTTTAGTAAAACTGAATGATTCACTCAGTATTTCCCCGCTGACAAAACCTTTTTCAAACATGTTTCAGGTGATCTGTTGTGAGCAAAGAAAAGTGTCGTGGAGCACTACAAGCTTAGAAAAGTGGCTCAATGTAAATAAATAAAGAAACATGTTTTGAGAAATAAAGATTTCCCAGTAAAATCACCTTATTATAAATTATGGGATTTACCCCTATATTATATAAACGAGCAGTTTTAATATTAAAGATCCTGCTTAAAAAGACTTCCGATGTCATTTAAATAGATACCACGGGATTTCTTGCGTCGCGGCTCGTTACAGGGTCAAACCGGGGCCGAGGGCCGTGACACTATGGCTTTGGCAGTTCCAACCTTTGCATCCGCCAGCTCTTGTTTCTTTCTTTTGTATTCTGTGGTAAGCTTGTCAATGGCCTGTTTGTATTTGCTCCAGTTTGGAGCTGTCCTTTTCTTACTTGGATCATTCTTGATTCTCTTTATTCTATTTACCTCATGCTTTAGTGCAATGAGTGGCCATTCACTGAATTGTTCTTCTTTTGTTGGATAAAACTTTTGTTTCATAATGAATTCAAGATACTCCTTGTCATTACCTTTTGTAGAGCAGCATCAGGTGGCATATTTGACATATCTTTGCTCAGGTCTTTTGCATAATCTTCCATTTGTTTGACCTTAGTGAGTAAAAATTCCATTCTCTCAGAAATGGCTTTATCACCTTGATCTTTGCATTCAATTCTAGCTGTTATATCTGCTTGTCTGGCTTTGAGTTTTAGATACTCATTCATGTTTACTGGATTCCGGAAGCCAATGAGAGAAGGAAATCTTCTTTTCCAAGGATCATCCACCGTATAGAATTGTTTCATCACATCCTTTACAGCTTCCAATTCCAGTGGATAAGTTTCAGCAGCAGATACAATGTTTACAGGGTTTACTGGTTTGGCCAGAGTTGGTGGAGTGGATGATTGTGGCTTGATAACATTGAAAGGTGTGGAGGATAATGGGGTAGGTGCTGGTATGACATCATTATTCTTCTGAAATTTTCTTTTTCTTGTGTAAAGCTTTTTGGGTGAAGGGGGTTTTGGTTGCGAAGTGACATTGGGTTGTATGGTGTTTGTAGAAATGGTGAGAGCAATGGTAGATGGCTGGCTAACAGCTGTTGAAACAACTGGTGTTTCAACCACTATTGCCATTACAACAGATGTTGTAACATCTGATGTCTTCTGCTTTTCAGTAGGTGGTGATTGGATGGGTGGTGATGTAGTTAAAGTGATGGCTTTTGGTGGTGAGGTGATTTTAGGTGGTGGTAGGGCAGTGGTTGTGGTGTGTGTTGGAGTGATGGTTTTAACAACTGATGAAACTACTGATGTACCAACAGTTGTTGATACAGCAAGAATTACATCAGTTGTTTGGGTAGAGGTTTGGTGCTTGGAGTTTTTGGGAGATGATTTGGAAGCATGATTTTCTTTTTCTGGTTCAACATAAAGGCCATCATCTATTCCCTTTTTCTTCCATTCCTTAATTTTCTCCCCCTTTTTGGCATTATCTGGGGGTAGCTGATCAATGAAAAGAACATTGGAAGGAGCAGTGCCAGTGGTATTCAAAATGTGGGCCTTTATAGCCTTGATGTCTGCTTGGGTGTTTCTAAACCTTGACTCCATCATGTTTCTCAGTTCTTGCACATATATTGCGCGTTGCTGATCTGCCATTTGTCTTTGTTTTTCGAGCAGGGGTTGAAATAAATTCCATAGCTCATTTGCAGCAGGTGCAGGTTGTGCAGGTGCTTGAGCTGGAACAGCAGTAGATTATGCATTTTGAGCTTTTAACAGCTGTTGCACCATATCCTTTATTTCAGCAACAGATGTTTCAAGGTTGTCAATTCTCCCCGTCAATTCCTGATATTGTAAATCATCACCCAATTTATTGGGATCATCTGATTCCCCACCAGCAGTGGTTATATCAATGTGTGACTTAGGAACTGAATCCCAAAAATCATTCATTGATGCCCCTTGTTCTTGGTACTGGGGTCTTCTTCCTTCAGCACTTGACAGCCTTTTAAAGGTACAAGTGGTCATAACAAACTCACAGGTGGTTCTCAGAGGTGCTATAGAAGGAATTGCCTTCAAGGGAGTCTTATGAATGAAACGACTGGCCAAATGTAGATCTGTTGATCCAACATTTGTAGTTGCTGCTCCACTTGAACTACTGTCAGGAATTACTTGTAATTCCTGCAGTGTAACCTCCTCAATTGTTGCTGGGATAGCAGAGGTATGAGTATCAGACCCAGTCACTTGTGGGAGTGTACTCTCAGTGATAGGTGATTGAGAGGAACTGGTTTGTGTCTGTACTATATCAACTGCATGCAACAAGGGTATAAGGGATTGTGGTAATGAGAGGGGTGAAGATAGGGGTGTTGAAAGAGACATATCCTTGGGATCAGGACTGAGGAAGATGGATCCAATTGGACCCAGAGCTTCATAATGTGGGGTCCCTGTGTTTACAACCGGATCCTTTTGTGAGGATGTAGGAGGAGTTTGAGGCAATGGTGGAGATCTTTCTTCCATCTGCTGTGAGGAAGTAGCAGCAGTGGTTATTGGTGACATTTGTGTTGTCACTGGCAGTGGCTCTGGGATCTCATCTTCCAGAGTTGCCTTTGGTTTGGGTTTGGGGGGGGGGGGTTGTATGATTTCTTTTGGTCTTTTTGGTAATGGCAGGTGTGGGTTTCATAGCAGTGGTTTTGCTACTATGATCACCTGGAGCAGTGGGCTCAGCAGCAGATGCCTGAGGAGCAGTGTTATCTGCCAAATTCTGCTCAGGCACCTCTGCTTTTGTTTTTGTAGGTGTTAACATTCTTGTGAATGTTTCAGGTGTTAAACTATTTATTTGAAAATAAACACCTTGTTTGAGCAAATTTTCATTTTCCTTTCCAAATTTTTGTTTAAAGTAGTAGCTTAGAAACCTTGGAAAAAAGCAAGAATGATTTGCTATCAACATCTTTTACCAAGTCATTAAAGATCTCCTGGGAATAGTTATAATTTTCATTATGTAAAATAGCAAAACCCAGGCATTGAATCTTTAATGGTATTTCGTTAAAAGCAGTGGTTTTATTTGAAACACACATCAAAAGAGTATGAAATAAAAACCTAGGTGCAGAAGGGAAATAGCCTTTTTGTAAGGTATCCCTTTTTGTTTGTTCTGCATACCCCTTTTCCAGAAAATCGGTTTTTAACTCGTTTTTAGGAAAAGTAGTTTTACCTTGCTGATCATCAAGTTCAAAAACTTTAGAGATGGATTGTGGAGTAATTTGAATCGTTTTACCCTGTATGGAGGAGTTGATGGCTATGATGGTGTCACCTTGAGACTCAAGTGTGGCATTTTTCCAGAACTCTCTCTGGGTCTGTTGATAAATTGGAGCATCTGCAGTTAACAAAGTTTTGTACTTTAATGCAGACATGACGTCGATGATGGAATCGAAGGTGTGGGTGGTAGTAGGTTTTGTGAGTAAGCCCAAGTAATTGTGAGGGGATTTGTTTGGGATTTCAATGGGTTCAGCGGCCATTTGAGTGACCTCTTTGGAAGGTGAAGATGAAGATGATTTTGATTTTGATTTTGATTTCGTCATTTTGATGAAGAATAGCGAAGAATGATTTGATATGGAAAGTGGAAAACTGCTTTGAGAAGAGAATTTTGGAACTCAATTCGACAGTGTAAAAACTTGTTTGGGGTTTTGGTCAGGGTTTTATTTAGGGAAAAAGTGAATACTGATGTGGCAGCGGTTACAAGATCTGATGGCTAGAAACTAACCACATGCCAACCTCTGATGAAAACATGAATGATGGAGGTCAGTTGTTTTGAGAGCCATTGATGAAAAAGATCAGTGGTTACAACGGTAATAATATGAAAGCATTGGGAATTTTTACTGTCAGTGGTTAGAACGTCAGTGGATAAAACACTGATTTTGAACATCAGTGTTTATCAAGAATATGAGAGAACAGATGTTGACTTTCAGCAGTGGACAGTATTTAGAAATTAGATGTTTGAGCACAACAGTAGTTAGGGGTAAAGAAATGGTAAAGATTTGAATGACTATTACATCAGCAATTGTTAGTGCAATAGTGAATAAGCTTTTGACAAAAATTTTAAGCATCTGCTTGTTCAGATGAGGGGAATGATTTTGTCTTGTGTAATCACAATATCATGTCCAGCATCTGTTGATGGTGATTTATGAAATATTTGCAGGAATGCTATCCTCAACAAAATACATTTTAGATGCAAATTGTCTAGATTTGTATGTCAACAGTTGTTACAGGAATATGTATTCAAGGTTTTGCCACTTGTCTATTACAAGTTTTGAAGCTTTTATAAATTCATGACAGTGGTTTAGTACCCCAGATGATGAAAACTCTTTTACAATGGCTACTCATTTTAAGTCAAAATTTTTAATTATGACATGAGTATCCAAGTATTTTAAGGTCTGTTAGCAATCAATCTATGATCTGTGTTAAAACAAACTTGAGTTTGGCATGACCTTGACACTTGTACCATTTCCTTTTGATCTATTTTCAAGAATAGTAACACCACATAAACAAATAAGGGTATTACATCCTGACAGGATATTGAAATTTTTACTTAACAAAAAGAAGTAAAAATACAAAATATATCATTCTAGAGAAAAATAATGAATAATATATCCTGTTTTATTGAGAAAAACCTTTTCAAGAAAAATTAATTAAAGGTTATTCCGAAAACAACATCAAAAAGGATCTGGTATACTTTCCAATGAAACTCACAGTCACATCATTCTCAAGTTTTAAGAAAATGGTCAATGATTTGAAATACATTATAATAACCACTGTTTGAGACCATTTCCTTGTCAATTGATTGCAAAAATGAGGAGACACGTACACATAGGTTTTGAAAGTCCTGTTATAGACTTTGTTACCATGTGATGACACTGAAAAACTTGCCTAGTTCTCTTTTAAGTTTAATCACTGGTGATACTATTGTTACCTGAACTCCTCTGAATCAATGAATGCACACAGCTGCTTGATGACCATTGTTTACCCAATTTTGGACTCTTAAGTGTTTTATATTTATACTCTTTCCTTCTGACTTCGAAAGTTTTGAAACAAACACACTTTAGAGTTTTTGTGATTTTTCTACTTCCCTTTTTACCCTTCCCATTCATAAGTACTAAAATACTCACTGGGATGTTTTTATTGAAAAAGTATTTAACCTAGAATCATTTTGCAGCAATGTTTTGAGAGATCTGGCACTATTTGTACTTGCTTATATCAAATCTCACATTACATATGATTTGGACTATTTTGACACTTGATTTTCTTAATGCATTTTCAACAGAGTTGACTTTGGTCCTTTTAGAGGATTTTCAACCTGTTTTTTTTTAATACATAGGGTTTATGTGGCTAAAGTTTTAATTTCCCTCTTTTAATGTTAACAAAAACACTAATGTTTTTACGAATCATAGGTTTTTGTTGACCAGAGGTTCATACCTTAGTATCAAGCATGGTGGAAACAACACAAACTTCATATCAACACACTTGAAATCAAATTTGTAACGAAAATGCTTATATCATAGCTATCAGACATTTTTCAGATCTGACAGCTATAGGTGGTTTATGTATGACATCACTTGTTATAAGAAGTTTGTGTGTCTTATGATATCTTGGTTGTTTTACAGATTTTTTGAGTAGCAACTTTGAACGTCCTTACTCGTTAATATGTTTTTCAACAAATTACAATCAACCTTGGTATCAATGAATTTTGAGCTGAACTGTTATGTCAAATTGATTGTTAGATCGAATTTGACTGTCCAAGCTCTGATACCAATTGTTAGGATCTGAGGCACTCATGATTGTGTTTGTTTGTTTAATTTGAACAAATCAATGAATATGAATTTAGATTAAATGCAGCGGAAATGAAAACAAACTTTGTAAACACAATAAAAGAGGAAAATAGTTTTGATAAACACATGCTTTTCATCAGTCAAAAGGTTACAAAGCAAATTAGAAGATTACAAAGCAAGCTTACAAACTAAACTCCCCCTCAGCCTGATACTCCATGGTTGATTGCACAAGATGAAAGGATTGGATATGAGGAGGAGAACTCACTCAGTCCATCAAATGTAACAGTACAGGGTACTGTTCCATTTATAGGCAAATCAAACCACTGAAGCATCTAAGCTGACGTCACCATGAAAGTGACATCTAACAACCTAACAACCTATAACCACTGTTACATATAACTACTGCTTAGCTAAACACTGATACTATTACGAAAAAACAAAGTAAACAACTGTTTCTTCATTCCACTGCTTTATTCCAAGCAGGGCTTTGGTCTTTGGCAGCACTTGACTTAGGGCAGTAGATTAAGGAGCAGCACTTAGTCTTCAGCAGTTGTTGTACATAAGCAGTACTTAGTGGTCAGCAGTGGTAGTATATAAACAGTGGATGACGGCCATTAGATGTTATAGCCACTTTCAAAGGGAAAGTCTAATGTAAACAGCTGCTTATGATGAATCCACTGTTGTGAACCGGTTTTGGCTCTCATAATCTGTTCCTCTGATAGGGTTCAATCCCAACACACATCAAAAATTATATTTATTTTGTGTGATGCAAGAAATACTATGCAATATAAAAGAATTCAAAATTTATAATTGTTATGTCTTTCAAACGCAACCAACCTCAACAATAACATATTTATTTTTAAAAACTCATTCAAGTGCCACATGGCATTCTTTTATAATAAAAGATTTCACTAAAAGTCCGTATGGCAATTTATCATATTACCTCAAACATAATAAATAATAAGTAAATTAATATAAATATTATTAAATGATTGAATTTAATATATATATATATATATATATATATATACACTAAAATAATCTTATATTCATGATTATATCTCTTCAATATTCTTAATTCTTAATATTAGTTATCTGTTTACCTATACTTTAATATAATATCTCTACTTTAATAACTAAAATTATGCTTATCAAAAGAAGATGAGATAACCAAAAATATATACATCCATCACTACTTGCTGTAACCAAAAATTTCAAACCTTATGTTTATAATTTGTTATTATCATTTTCACAAATGTTAAACATATATGTAAACAATATATATAATCTTAGATAATGAACTAATTCCATTCCATCTTCTATTTGATAACACTTTTAAAAATATCAAAATATTAATTTGAAATAAAATATACGAATCCTTTTGTATTCAAAAACAAAATTCTTACTTCGTAATCGCATCATTTAAAATGAGTAATGTTATATTTTTCTTTAGTTTTGTATGTATAGTTTATATTAGGGTTATATGTATTCACATCAAAAATTATATCTATTATGTGTGATGCAAGAAATAATACGTAATATAAAAGAATTCAAAATTTATAATTGTTATGTCTTTCAAACGCAACCAACCTCAACAATAACATATTTATTTTTAAAAACTCATTCAAGTTTATATAAACTCAAACACGCATTTTTTTTCCAAAGAACTCGATCAACTCCATAATTATCTTAAAGCCTTTCATTTTCTAATTTTCTATCCTCAAACGCATGTAACACATTTTCACAAAGTACACATAATTTATACATACTTACAAGCTAATATACACATGTACATACTAACATACACCTACATACACACATACATAGACTTACACACACATTTTCACCAAGTTTACATACATTATACATTTTCACATACATTTACTAACATATACACATTCCCATACAACGTACATCCTTACACACACATTTACATACCTACATAAACCTAAAATTACACAATTTCTCATCTTTGAACAAAAATAAATATAAAACTAACCGTCAAAATGATGATTCTATTCGTGGTGGTGGAGGAGACGTGGTGGGTGACCAGAATTCTCTAGCATACACACATACATATACCAAAAATAAGAAATTAACAAAATGTATAACAAAATCAAGAACAAACTCAACTTAAACAAACAATACTAACCGATTTAGAGTAGATCTTGGTGAAATTGATGAAGAATGGTGTAGGATCGGTTACGGACCCAAACGAGTCGATTAGAAGAGTTTAAACTCAGAATGAAAGGCGGAAACAGACGTAATGAGCTCAATTCAGCAAGATATACACATAAACTGCCTTTCTAATTGATTTGATGACAAAATACAGTGAGACGGCACTTCGGCAGCACTTCGTTACACTGACCGGAACTGTTACAACTAATCTCGCTTGAACCCTATTTATAGGGGATTAATTCCGTTTGAAAGGTTTCAAGCGGAATTAGGATTCCATGCGGAATCTAATTCCGCGCGGAATTACCAAACACATTTTCAAGCGGAATTACATAAAACCTCGAACTACGTGCCCTGATCTAACATTCTAAGTACAAGACTTGATACAAGACGAAGTCGACAGACGCATGCACTAACAGACTCCCCCTCGAATGTTGACGAGTCTTAAGTGTCAAGTCTTCGCATCTTCAGTCTTTATCAGTCCTCTCGAACTCTTTGAAGTATCTGACACTGTAAAGCATCCTCAATCTCTTCTTCTCTTCTTTTTCAGCACCAACAGACTCCTCTTGAATAAACTCCCCTCGAATGTTGATCTTCAATGACTAAGGATCGCAATCTGGCTCTCAAGGTTTCTAATTCTCTTGATCACATCTCTTGATTCCTTAAGTTCATCAGCATCATCAGCTTGCATGAATAACAGGCTTCCAGAATCATAACATGGCTCTTATCAACTACAGACTTCCCCTTTCAATCAGCTGGGATCGTAGTCTGGATCGTAACCTGGTTCACACTCTGTTCAGAATCGAAACCTGGCTTTCTTTAATCACGGAATCCTCAGGTATCAGAACCTGGCTAACCCTGCACATTCTCTACCACAAACATAAGTTTTATATTATTAAGAGTTTGCAACTTTAGACACAACTTGCAGATCTCTGATGAACCACTTGTAAAAAAATGAAATGATTTAACATTTAAAAGTTTTTGATGACCATTTACAGGATTTTTTTTTAAAACATTTTTACTCAAACTCCCCTTCAAATAATGCGCATCATGTTTAGCACTTAGAATTTTGAAAGTCAGCTTTCCAACACCAGTTGTCGAAAATCTTTTTGAATTTTTCAAAATTTATGCTAAAACACACTAAAAATCTTTTTGGGATTTTTATAAAGAAATGCAGTAAAGAAATATTTACAGAGAATCTTTTTGTGAGATTGTGTAAGAGGATCATATCAGTTTATGAGACAAATCACTAACACTGTTAAGCTTTATTTCATTTTAAGTTCTAAACAATTCACCTAGATTGTCAGTCTACTGGTCTACTTAAATTTCATACGAAGTTCAACTGTTTCGAGATATGAGATTAGTGTTTTAATGAACTTAAACTCATTCGCGTGTCCCACCACTTTGAATATACTCCCGTATCCAGATCCCAATATTCAGTCTTACAGGTGAGTATACCTAGATGATATCTGTAAAGGGTTAAATGCGAAACCGTGAGAGCTCAGGTTAGAACTTCCGTTCAGCAGAGATATGACGGTTCGACTTTAGGTGTGTTCCCTTTAGAGAATCTTTTCTTCAACAGCACATGATTAGCATTTTTTCAATGTTTCATCATCTTTTGTACTGAGGGCAGCGCTATATTACAAGCAAATGCAAAGTATTATCGGGGACTAGGCCATTGCTTCCGCAAAATCAGAAGTCCCGGAATAATACCCCAGATATCACTGAGTATAAAGACCTAGTATCTCAGAAAGAGGGACCTTTCAAACAAGATTTCGGGGGTTACCCATATATCCAAGAAATGTTCCCCACGAGATAAGCAAGTTTGAAATTTAGGTTTATATCTCGAAAACAATCTACTAAATGTATAAAAACCTACTGCACATCCGCAGTGAGGTTGTTTATCACATTTAACTTTCCATTTCTTTAGCATGTTGTGATAGTCCACTGATGTACTATCATTTCCTCTTTTATACAACAAAACTCAATTTTGAATTTTATCATGATTTTGGTTTTTTTTTTTTCAAATTTTCTAATGTTTTTGGATTTTCTGAAATTTTACTCCCCTTAAAATGCAAACACATTTAAATAAATTTGAAAACAAACTGTACAAGTAAAGTGACAATTGTTGTGAATCGCCTCAAATCGCCATCCACTTGGCATAAACAATCAGAACTCCCCCTCTCAACAAACTATTTTCCCATTAAGACTTTAAAACACTTAAGTTTGTTTTAATCAAAATGGTTTTTCCGGAAAATAAGTTTTGTTGATTTTACCACTTGTAGGAAATGGGGATTAATTCATCATCTTGTTTTTCAACCACTTGAAATGAGATTACATCAAGTTCAAACTAATGACCTTGATTAATCACTTTGTAAGATCAAACCTCTGTACCACTTGAAGGACTAAATCACTTTTCGTGAATTTCTCGAGAAAAATCCCACTTGTAGGAAAAACAGGTACAACTTATTGTTTCTGATTTACCACTTGTAGGTATGCACAATCAAATCTGATATAAAGAATGATGCCGATTCCTGCTCCACGCTTACCAACCTGGAAGCTCCGGCAAGTCACACTTAAACACATTCAAAAACAAATTTTTAAGAAAGATGCCGATTCATGTTCCACGATTACCAACTTGGGAACTCCGGCAAGTCAGGTTTTTCAGTCAAAGAATATATCCACCCAAGCCTGACCAGCCTTGGGTGATTCCGAGTTAACACTCGGTTTCTTACCTTCCAACTTCTTCTCGTAGAACTCTTTAACCCCTTTGACTTTTCTATCAATCATTTTTCCAAAGATGTCTTTTACTTTGGGGTTAAAAGCCTTTCCAACATCAAATTCTTTCTTTTCAGAGAAAAATCGATTTGAAATTTCAATTTTACCAATTTTCTTCTTAAAATTTTCATCCCGAAGTGGTGGAAAGTTCACATCATCCACTATCGGCACTGATTTTTCACATTTTGATCCAACCTGTGGCTCCTCTGACTTTGGGGAATCAGATTCATTGCTAGAAATTAGCTCCTCTGATTTTGATGAATCAGAATCATTGCTAGACCCATCATCAGATTTCTTAACAACCCACTTTTGGTTGTCAAGATTTCCTCTTTTCTTGTAAAACCTGTTTGAACATTCACCAATTTCAAATTTTGAGTTTTTGAAAAGTTTAGTTCTATCAATTGGTGGTTCAAACTCAATCACTTTCTCTTTCAGTTTAGAAACTCCCTGTTTGATTTGTTTTGCCTGTAAACAGTTCATGGCAATATGACCACTTTTTCCACACTTGAAACAGGTTCGAGTTTCCTTCTTCTGATCAATAGTCTGCATTTCTTCTTGCTTTTTCGCAAGGAATTCTTTGTTTGACTGCTTTCTGAACAACTTTTCTTTTTCTTCTTCAGAAGATGTACCTGAAACAAATACCATTTTTGATTTAAAATCTCGAACATAGTTTTCATTTTTATGATTTTCTGGTGGAATAAATCCAAGACCTTTCTTTCTGAAATACCGTTATGGTTTGGTTTCTTTTGATAACCAGAACCAGAACTGTAACCCTTTTTCTTGTTTTCTCTTTGTTGAACTCTTGAGGTGTATTTTTTAGGTTTTTCAGAAAGATTTACATCTTTTATTTCAGAAATTTAATTTCTGTAAGTTTGAAAACCTTTTTGATCATGTCAGGTTTAACACCTCTTATTGGAAATTCCTCATCAGAATATAATTTGTCAGAATCATTCAAAGTATATGCAACTTTAAACGTTTCGTCATCCAAATTAGATTTTGATAACAGGAATTCATTATTGTATACTCTTTTGCCATGTTTGGAGGTTTGACTTGAAGTGTCTGACTCAGACTTTGACTCTGGTCTTGACTCCGACATTGACTCCTCTGACTCATCCTTTTCCAACACCTGATCGACCACTTTCTTTATTAACTCGGACTCATGATCAGTGTCAGATGATGTAAAAGTGATGTCAATGTTTTCTGGCAAATTAACTGTAGGCTCAGACTCCCACTGTAAGTTTGTTGCCTTTTGGACTCTTTCAGAATTTGGATTTCTTGGCGAATATCCATTTTCAAGCGGGGGTGGACACTTGTTGTAACTTACACCTTGTTTTTTACCAGATGTCTTTACTTTAGTATCCTTCTTCTTTTCTTTCTTCTTTTCAGGAATCTTTTCTTCAGATGCCTTCTGTTCTTCAGTTACTTCATCATCCTCAAATGCCTTCATGCCTTCAACAGTCGGATAAATCCTGTCAATGACATAAGAAGAACATGAGTAACTTTTCAACAATTTATTCACTCTTTCTGTTTCAATTCTTTGTGTCTCCAGTTTCTGCTCCAGCACAGCACACTTCTCAATGTAGTTGTTGACGATTTTCTGCTTTGTCATGAAAGCCCCTTGAAGTGTTTTCATTGCTGTTGCTTGTTCTTCGCTTGTATCATTGTACATATTCATGGCTTTGTTCAGCACATCATAAGACTCCTTCAACTTGTTCATGTTGTGAATCAACGTACTGTTTTGTTTCTTTACAGCTTCACAGTTTTCACAAATCACCGGATTCTTCCTTACATCAGCTTCTTCATCAATCTTGAAACCTGGAACTTCTTTCACTTTTCTTATGACCACCGGAACATCTTCATCATCACTGCTAACCGGTGTTTTGACGTTTTTCTTTTTCTTTTTAGCTTTATCATCTTCACTATCACTTTCTGCCATCATTTTCAAATAATCTCTCATTCTTTTTGCATAATATTCATTATCATCATCACTATCTTCTTCAATTCGAGCAACAAAAGCTTGATGACTTGAAGTTTTGTTAGGATCATAATCATCCCAATTAAAATTTTCCCAACTAAAACCTTCAGGTAACTTTTCATCATCTTGATCTATCAAACATGCTTTACCATCAGCTGAAACATATTTTTCCCAACTGAATCCTGTTGACGAATTCTCCTCATCATGATTCACCATATATGCTCTCTTTGAAGAATCTTCAATCACCTTCCTCCCATGTGCCACTTGTGGTTCCTGTTGATGTGATTGTTGAGCAACTTGATGATAGATTGCTTTCCGATAGTAGTCATTGTTGTTGAACGGGTTCTGAGCTCCACTTGCTTCGTGATTAGTGCACTCCCTCTTGAAGTGTCCTTTTTTCCTGCAACGAAAACAAGTAACTTTAGATTTATCAAAACCTAAAGTAGAAACATTTGCCTCACGGAGATCATCTCTTCCTATGATTTGTTTGAATTTCTCAGCTATTCTCAAAACACTCACCAAACACCATTTTATGTCCATTAATTCCATCTCCTCAGCATCTATTTGATCGTAATCCTCTTTTGTAAGCATTGGATTCCCGATCCTTCCTGCTACAAAACTACCATACGACTCTAAGACAGTTCCCAACAAAGACATGTGACTTTTTGCAACTTCTTCTGTGTAATCCCGATCATCTTCAAGATTCAATACAATATTGCATTGTAACTTCTTGCCATTCTTTGTTGTAGAAAGGTTAGGATCGAATGACTGATATAATGAAAAACTTGTTTTGCTATTTGGTCCTTTAGAAGAACCTCCTGATGAACTCTTTGCGTTGAATGCAGTTTCAACTTTTGGTGACACGTTGGTCTTGTCATTGATACCTGCTTTGTAATACAGCCCAATATCTTGTTCACCATCAAACACTTTCATTCTTGAAATCTTCTTTTGCCCCATCTCCTAAGCTTCAAGTTTTTCAATGAATTTGCTAAAAGTTAAATTGCTAAAACCTTTCTTATTTCTCAACATCATCAAATATGTACCCCAAGTCTCATGTGGCAATGCATCTGCCAGTTTCTCAATCAACTCTTCATTATCTTTGTTGATACTAACCCTCTTCAAGTTTACCAACAAATTGCAGTATCTTTCAATTATCTGCTTTGTGCTTTCATTTTTCAAACCACAGAATAGATCAAACTCTTTTTTCAGAAGTGACTTTTTGTTTTTAATCATTTCTTGGCTTCCAACAAACTTGGATCATAATGCTTTCCAAATCGAATATGCACTCCCACTATGTTGTAATAAGACTAATATATCTTCTTTCACAGCTTGTTGCAATAAACTGATCATCATCTTTTCGTTTTTGTATTTCTTTTTCTCCTCGACACTAAGGTCTTTGATAGCAATCACCTCTTCGTCATCATTCGTTGGTCTAACGTATTTCGTTTCAATGCATACCCAAGCATCCAAATAATTTGCTTGTACCCAGTTCTCAAACCGTTCCTCCCAACCCTTATACTCCTCAATGTTCATTAGCTTAGGCGGTTTTTGCATAGTTCCCATTTCGTTTTCCAACATCGTGTTTTGTACAATGGAAATCGGAGTAGCAAAAGCATTGTAGAATTCCTCTTCCATGTTTCGGTTTTCAAAATTCACAAACTCAGACAGTTCAAACGGAATTACTTTCAAACGAGATTCCTTTCAAACGAAATTACAGCTCAAACGGAATACCAGTCCAAACGAAATTAACCTTTGAACGAAATTACCCTAATTTCGTTTGAGTTTGCACTTTTTCAAACGGAATTATAATTCCGTGCGGGATTATCAAAAGGAAAAACAACTTTCAAGCGGAATCACTAATTTCGTGCGAACCTCTCAAACGGAATTACCCAACTGAAGCGGAATTAGCTAATTCCGTTTGAACTTTCAAACGGAATTAACTTCTGGTGCGGAATTAGGTACTAATTTCGTGCGGGATTATGCTGACGTCATCATCTCGAAGCGGAATTTGTCAAATTTATCAAGTTCTAGGCCGATTTTAATTCTGAAACTTTCAAGGGTTTGTTATTACACAAAAGCGAGTATACTGTGAGAAATTTAAGTCAGTTTAACCGTAAAATCAAGTTCAATTTGAAAAAGAAGGTGTAGAAATCAGAATTTGCAGTTGAATTGGTATGAACTCTTCCTCCTGAGCTCTGATACCACTTGTAGGATCGGTTACAGACCCAAACGAGTCGATCAGAAGAGTTTAAACTCAGAACGAAAGGTGGAAACAGACGTAATGAGCTCAATTCAGCAAGATATACACATAAACTGCCTTTCTGATTGATTTGATGACAAAATACAGTGAGACGGCACTTCGGCAGCACTTCGTTACACTGACCGGAACTGTTACAACTAATCTCGCTTGAACCCTATTTATAGGCGATTAATTCTGTTTGAAAGGTTTCAAGCGGAATTAGGATTCCATGCGGAATCTAATTCCGCGCGGAATTACCAAACACATTTTCAAGCAGAATTACCTTGTTTCAAGCGGAATTACATAAAACCTCGAACTACGTGCTCTGATCTAACATTCTTAGTACAAGACTCGATACGAGACGAAGTCGACAGACGCATGCACTAACAAATGGCCGATTTTAGGGAAAACCCGTGAGAGAGATGAAGAGTTTGGTAGGAAAATAGAGAAAGGGGGAGAAATCCCGCTATTAGCACTGCAGACTGCGTAAACGTAATAGGGGCAACAGCAGTCGCCGCTATTGCCCTAAGAGGTCGCCGCTATTGACTAGGTTAAACTCCAGCCGTCAGATCAAGATAAGAAATGGATGGCTGGGGTTTAATATTGAACACCACGTTCCAGATCGACCAATAGCGGAGACATATAGCCTGTCATCGCTATTGATGTCCCCGCTATTACCTATTATTCTTGGAGCGTTCTCATTGCATGCTTCTTGTTTGTGTGACTGTGATTATAACTTTTCACATCCATAAAACATATAGTGAGTGACAAAAAAAATTCATGTAGAAAGTAAAATTATTAAAAATAGGTTCTTAAATATGGGTAAGAAAGCGAATGGGCAAGAAAGCAAAAAAGGTTATTCATGACTTAGTTCTTATAATAGTGCAGTGTATTTGAAAAGGTAGGAACGAGGTTATCTTTCAAATAAGAAAATGCAGTCCCCAAGATGTGATAGGGGAATCAAATTTAGAGGTTTTGTTTTGTTGAAAAATAGGTTTTCCATTAAATTAATTCGATTAGAAGATTGGTGTAAATTTCCTTTGTATGTGTTGTAATTTGGTCTTTTGCCCGTTTGGATCAGGGCATGTATATTGTTTGGCCTCTTGCCCGTTTAGACCGGGGTTGTTTTTAGTTAAAAAAAATTTAAAAATAGTTTCTAGACATTTAACTAAATTGTCACGTATTTAAATAAATTTACCAAAATGATTGGTTTAGATGTTATCGCATGTTTGTACGTTTGGATAACTTTTTACCAAAAATAATACAGTTAATATTATGTGTAGTTGATAAAGTTGAATTGAAACGTTGACAAAGAATTTATTGGGACACAGAAAGTTAAATATTGGTAGAAACTATTTGACAATAACAAAAATGACAAGAAAACACTAAATGCTATTAGATAAGACAAAACAAAGGTTGGCAAATTTACCTTTGGGGGAAAACCAACTGCAACCTATCATAGCAATACATTTAGCACAACATAATAAATATGTGTTGATTTTGTTGTCTGTATATATCACTAATTATTTGAATATTGTAGGACTGCAGAAAAATGGAAAATACATCTAGCTAAGGGTGAACGGAGTGGGGCCGGTAAACCCACTCAGTACTGACCCCCCTTCACTGGCAACCTGTTTACCGAACAAACTTTACCGAAATGGGGGGCGAAATCGGTGAAGGTTCACCGACTCGGTGAAGGTTCACTGACTCGGTGAAGGGAGGGAAAGGGGGAGAGAGAGGGTGTATGGTGGGTTCCATTTCTTCTCAACCAATCACACATTTTTTTTTTAAATAGTTTATCTAAACCTCATTAGGTAAACCACCGCCAACGTTTTTTAGCATTAGGTAAACAATTGACATGACGCTATGTGATTGGGTGAATTAGGAGTTTACCTATTCCATTAGGTAACCACTCCCTTCACCCTAACAATACAAATCAAACTAGTAATAGTTTTTTGTTTAAGAACTAAAATGAAATACATTAATATAGCCATGAGTAAACCATAAGCTAAGAGAGCTCATTTTTAGGCTTTAGTCCTTGCTCCACAACGCGAAAACTATCGCTGCGGGCCTAAGCATGTCAATATATGCAACTTTGGTCAAGGTCCCATCCAAGAAAGGATCAATCTCACAATTGTCAAGCAAATCAACACTAAAACAATATGTTGGTTTTAATTTCATATACATGTTACTCAGAAAAAGGGGATAAAATGGAGGGCACATTAACAAATATATATTAACTTGTATTGGAATGTTTAATTACAGGTTAAGAGAATATGATATGAAAGGTTGGAAATTCACGTATCTTAAAGATAACGGTAACAAACAAAGCAAGATCGATCGTGTCTTGGTATGTCAAGAACTTTTTTCAGAATGGCCGGTTGCTTGTCTGAGGGTTTTACCGAGAGTTCACTCGGATCATTGCCCGATTGTTTTAATATGTGCGGATAAAAACTTTGGACCCAAACCGTTTCGATTTTTTAACTCTTAGTTGGAGAGGAAGGGTTTCGATGAAGTGGTTAAAAAGACGACTGGTATACCGGTTGGTGGCGGGGGAGCGGACGTGATGCTTATGCAGAAATTAAAGGTGATCGTGGAGGGTATCAAAAATTGGAAAAAGGAGGTTGTAGCTAAGGAAGGGGAAAACGGAAAAGATCCTCAAGGAAGATTTAGAAAAATTAGATGATTTGTCTGATAGTAGAGAGTTGTCCGAAGAGAAGGAATGGACTAAAATGAAATGTTTGAAGGATATAAAGGAGTAGGAAGGATACAAAATCAAAGATCTCAAGCAAAGAGCAATGATTAGATAGGATATGGAAGGAGATGAAACTCAGCGTTCTTTCATGGATATATCAATAATAGACGGGCCAATAACAATATTCCTGAGCTAATGATTGATGGGGTGTGGACGACTAAACCTGCACCGGTAAAAAAGGAGGTTTTGGGTTTCTTTAGAAAGGCATTCAAGGAAAAAACTAAAGATAGACCTAAACTCATTTGCCATAATATAAAGCGTTTGTCGGAGGAGGAAGCTACATTTTTTACAGTTCCTTTTAGTATTGAGGAGATAAAGTGTGCGGTGTTCGAGTGTGGGGTTGATAAAGCGCCGAGGCCTGACGGCTTTAATTTCAAATTCATAAAAAGGTATTGATCTTTATTTGAGAATAATTTTTCTAACAAGTTAGCTTCTTTTTAAAGTAAAGGTTCAACCTCGGAGGGGTGCAGTTCATCTTTTATAACTCTTATCCCAAAAACAAAGATCCAGTTGGTTTGAAAGATTATCATCCGATCAATCTTTTGGGGTGATAAGCAAATCCATTTCCAAGATCCTTGCCAATCGTCTCAAGAAGGTGATTAGAGGCATCATTTTAGAAATGCAGACGACATTTCTTAGAGGAAGGTGTATTCTTGACAGCCCTTTAATGTTAAATGAACTTATTGCCTGGATTAAAAAAGTTGAAAAAAGGCGTTCCTCCTAAAAGTTGATTTTGAAAAGGCTTATGATAACGTCAGTCGGAAGTTCCTGTTGGAGGTTATGGGGCAAATGGGTTTCCCTAGTTTATGGTGTAAATGAGTTAAAGGTGCTTTAACTTCGGCTAGATCCTCGGTTTTAGTGATCCTACTTTTGAGTTTAGTTGTTCCAAAGGTGTTAGACAAGGAGACCCGTTGTCTCCATTTCTGTTCCTTGTGGTTATGGAAGCCCTTTCCAACATTTTTAGTAAAGCAGGGATCGATGGCCTTTTCAAAGGAATTCAAACTCCTAATAATGGCCCGATGATCACTCATCTTTTTTATGCTGACGATGCTCTCTTGATGGGGGAATGGGACATGGGTAATGTGAAGAATGTGGCTAGATGTCTGATGATTCTTTTTATCTTTGTTCGGGTTTAAAAATTAATTTGCATAAATCTAACTTATACGGGTTGGGTGTGGAACATGGTGAAATAAATGATATGGCTAAGGTATTGGGGTGTAATACAGATAATATCCCGCTTACGTATCTTGGTATTACGGCGGGGGCTAACATGAATAGAATTAATAATTGGACCCCGATCATAGAAGTTTTTGACAAAAGATTGTCGACCTGGAAAGCTAGGGGAGGCATACTCTAATTAATTCAGTATTGGAAAGTCTTCCTATCTATCACTTCTCATTATTTAAAGTACCGGTCGGAATCCCTAAAATTTTGGAAGCTAAATGAGGAAATTCCTTTTGGGTAGGATCTAATGGTAATATCAAAATCAATTGGGTGACGTGGGATTAGGTCACGTGGCCTAAGATTAAAAGGGGGTTAGATATCAACAGGCTCAAGGAGGTTAATGAGGCCCTGCTGTTTAAATGGGGATGGAGGTACAACGTTGAAAATCAAAATCTTTGTAGGAAGGTGGTGGAAGCGTGCCATAGCAAAAGCAATGAAAGGAGCTTCCTGCCGTCTAACGGTAGCATCGCGTGGTGTTGGAATAATATAGTTATGGTGATTTCTAATATTAAGTTAAACGGTAAGGGTTTAAATAGTTTAATGATGGGGAAGACAGGGAACAGGGAGGAGACTCGTTTCTAGATAAATACTTGGGCGGGCGATCTTCCTTTTTTGGAAAGATGGCCACTCCTGTTTGGATTGGAACTGTTTAAATCTTGCAGGGATTTTGACAAAACGGTTTAGAGTCGCGGAAATGGTGGTATGGTGTGGAATTGGTCAAGACTGCCCGAGTCGGATGTGGAGCTCAAGGAATGGCAAGAGTGTCAAGAGGTGCTTAATGAGGTGATGCTTTCAGATAATAAGGATGTTTGGTTTTGGAACGATGGGAGCCAAGACGGTTTTTCGGTGAAGGCCGTCAAAAAGGTGTTAATTACCGAGAGGGGTAACTGTCATCTCCCGAATTTTGATTGGTGTAAATGGGTGCCGCTTAAATGTAATATTGTGGCTTGGAGGGGTAATTTGGATAGGCTTGCTACGAGGGTTCATCTAAGAAGAAGGAATGTGGATCTGATATCGGTTATGTGCCCTTTCTATGGGGACTTTGAGGAAACGGTGGAGCATCTCTTTACTGCCTGTGCTATGGCGAATCGAGTTTGGTCGGAGTTCGGTATTTAGTGCAAAATCCCCCCCCCCCCCCGTTATATATTTTTAATTTTTAAGGATATTTTGGAAATACACAACTTCTCTCAAGCTGGTAAGAAAGAAAAGGTCATTCAAGGCTTGGTGATTATATCATGTTGGTGCATCTGGAAAGGAAGGAACGATATGGTGTTTAATCAGATTAGTCGTAACCCGAATGATATTTTAGGGGAGATAAAATCAAGAGGTTTTGCCTGGGTTAAAAAAAACGTCCTGTAATTATATTAGTTGGGTGGAGTGGTGTAAATACCCTATGTATATGTTGTAATTTGTTGTTCTTTGCCCGTTCGGGTCAGAGGTTTGCGTATTTTTTTTGGCCTTTTGCCCATTTGGGTCAGAGGTGTTTGTTTTAATGAAGTTTTCTTTTCCAAAAAAAACCTTAATACATCAGTGATTTTGGGGGGAAACAAAACAATTTTCTAATCCTACTTTTAATAAATGACTAAAAGAAATTACACGTGTCAATACCATAATCAACATTGATTTTTTTTATTATTTTTAACTTAAATCAGGTTAATATCATATAATGACAACATTGTTTTTTCTTTTTGATTGAGGTTTCTGTTGGATGCTTGTCGCGATACAACCTTGATCATCTTGATGGTAGCGGCTGCTGCTTCTTTGGCTCTAGGAATAAAAACAGAGGTAAGCGAATCATATCTTGTTTATCATAAGATAATAATATTTCCGTTTCTTTTTTTTTTTTTAATCTTGTACTTTATTTTCAGTGGATCAAAGAAGGATGGTATAATTGGGGAAGCATAGCTTTGGCTGTTATAATCGTCATAGTTGTTACAGTACTTCATTAAATAAACATCGATATCGTCAACGTTAGTTTGTGTTTTGAGCAGAAACTTATTGTCTAAACACTTAATTTGTGTTTTGTAGCTATAAGTGACTTAAACGCTTGATTTGTGTTCTGTAGCTACACGTATATAACTCAAAAAATAAATTGAATATGAAATCATTCGGGACACCCGCTGCAACGCGCGGGCATTCCCACTAGTAAATATAAATACGAATATGAATTATATAAGAAAAAATGAAAATCAATTACACAATATGAATTTGTTTTGTTATGCTATATTGTCACACCCCGATTTTTACAGCTCAGCCCGGTGGGCACGGTCGGGAGTATCGTGATGTAAAATTGGTATCGTCATAGTCAAACATACACAAAATAGCACAGCGGAAGTCTTTTGAATATAAAAATATTATTACAAACTCGATTGTCTGAAAATACCAAAGTAATAAGTACAGACGAACTTGTAACAATCATCCACAGGCGGATCATTATATACAAAAGAAGAACATCATACTAATGGCTTATGCGAAGGAGTTGCAAATTCCTCGTCTAACAAATCCGAGCAACTTCCAGCCTGTTTACGTATTTGTACCTGTCACTTAGTCTTTTGAAAATACGTCAGTTTTCACTGGTAAATACAATCAACTGGCACATTTTGAAATCATTTTCAAAAATTGATTTAGGTGCACAAGGCACGAAAAATCTTTTATAACTTGGGACAAACTATATCTCATGTTATCAGTTTTACATACTTGCCCCACATACGGGGCCCGAAAACTATGCTGGTTCATGATTAACCGACACACCACTTATCCCTTTCCGGGAAACCCATATTTGGGTATCAAAATTTATATCTTATTCCCTTTTTAGGGAATAATAAACCATATCGCATCTATCAGGTGTATGCATACACCACGTGCTTAGGTCGTTGTCACTTACAATTAAATGAGTCAAGGATATCCAGGACACGGTCGCATTAACCCCCAATGTTTCAGTCAAGCAATACGTATTAAAATGGGTTATTTGGATTTCCCGACACATTGGTCTCCGAATCCCTTACCCGACCATGCGATAATTATTTTACCGTATCCCAAGCCTGTATAAGGGAAAATAGATTAAGAGTATTTACCTGAGCTAGCTCTTGTCTTAAATTGCAAGATTTATAATAACTCAGCCGTATTCAATTAAGTAACTGTAGGTACAATTTACGGGAAGGCTCTAGTCTGGAATGATGGTATAAATAACAATTAGAATGCTAACAGGTCTTATTTTGGTCGTGGACTTAGACCGGCAAGCTTAAAGTATCAAAAACGATATGCTTGATTAAACGATGACCGGAATGGAATATAATTTAGACATACAAGTATGAAGACTTGTATAATATGGGTAAACTAAATACATAATCATCCTCTTGAACCAAGTTGGCCACTACACAGCTGCACCTACATATGATCCAACCCATATGACGTCTATTGCTCAAAATGACTCTTTTCAGATTCAAGTGAAACAGAATCAGAGGATAAAAAGAGTATTAAGGCTAGAAAATCATTTCCAATCTTGACAATACCGAACCACACCCAGACTAAAAGTTGTGTTATTAACAATTTCTACTTTATTGGTAAAATAAATCATGTATGGCACATTTACTTTCTCGAAGTGTAGCAATCTTAGTTGGTAATGGCTTGAATAATCTTTTCCGAATCATGTTTTATCACTACCAAATTATCAAAAGTATTTTGATGGCACTATCAAAATCTCAATTTAGTATTCCAAAAAGAATTAAGAACTCCATAATTTGTATCTAATTTTATATATATTGTTTACGAGTTTCCATGAATAGTAATTTTAAATTTAAAATAATATGTACCTTTTTAATATTTTATTATATCAATATATTATTTTTCATTATTACTTTTAACTTTTAACATATTTTTAGTTTTCCCTTTTATTTTATATATATTGTTTACGAGCTACCATGAATAATAATTTTAAATTTAAAATAATATGTATCTTTTAATATTTTATTATATCAATATATTATTTTTCATTATTACTTTTAACTTTTAACATATTTTCAGTTTTCTCTTTTATTATTATATTTACTTTTAGCTTTTTATATATATTGTTTACGAGTTACCATGAATAGTAATTTTAAATTTAAAATAATACGTATCTTTTTAATATTTTATTATATCAATATATTATTTTTCATTATTACTTTTAACTTTTAACATATTTTCAGTTTTCCCTTTTATTTTATATATATTGTTTACGAGCAACCATGAATAATAATTTTAAATTTAAAATAATATGTATCTTTTTAATATTTTATTATATCAATATATTATTTTTCATTATTACTTTTAACTTTTAACATATTTTCAGTTTTCTCTTTTATTATTATATTTACTTTTAGCTTTTAACGTATTTTCATCTTTTCCTTTTCTAAAACTATATTTCCTTTATCATTTATTTTTGTTTTAGTAATTCTTTTCTATTTTTTTTAATTCATCTTTGCCTTCTCAATTAATTTGATATTTATTTAATAACTTATGTTCGTCATGTTTACGAGCTACCATTAATAGTAATTTTAAATTTAAAATAATATGTATCTTTTTAATATTTTATTATATCAATATATTATTTTTCATAATTACTTTTAACTTTTAACATATTTTCAGTTTTCTCTTTTATTATTATATTTACTTTTGGCTGATGTGACACCCCGTTGAAACACGCTAGCTTGGCAGTGGCTGCTTCAACTTTCGGGACGAAAGTTCTTAAAACTTGGGGATAATGTGACACTCGAGGTTTTTCCGAACGAACACTTTGTAATATTTTGTGCATATATGATTATTATTAATTGGAAACGTGACTTTTACATGATATGTGTGACATGTATGTATTATATATATAATTATATGAGAGCCGAAACCACGACCCGAGACCACGACTCGCAACCACTCGGTTGCGAGTGGGCCACTCGGTCTCGAGTGGGCCTAATGAGCCGAAACCGGTTGGGCCGAAACCCCAAGCCCAACTCGTGACCCTTGTATAAATTCCAACCTCCTTCTCATTTTCCTCATTTTGTCACAACACACAAACACACTTCTCCTCTTTTTCTCTCAACTAGAAAACTCCAAACAACAACACCACTCTTCTTCTCTTTTCGGTTCAAGCAAGGATCTCGGACAAGGACTCGGTCAAGCTCGGATCACTCGGACACTTCATCTTCTCTCATTCTCTCCTCTTTGTTTTCGGCTCCTCCTTTTCATAACCGGTTAGTGTGTAGTAAATGCCTTGTTTATGCTTGCTTGAATGATATGTTTATGAAATAGAAAATGCTTGGTTAGAAACATTATGCATGATTCTAGGGTGATTTGTGAAGTAAACTATATGTGAAAACCATTTATGTGTGAATACTTGTGACATGTTTAAAATGACTAGAAAATGGTAGTCTAAGAATGGGTATGGCTAACCAAACTATGCTTCTTTGTTTCTTGCAAGAATGATGATGTTTAACATAAGATTTTCGGCTATATAATGTATGTTTTCTTGATTAGCATCATGATCTTGTCAAAATAGGTGATTTTCGGTTCATAAATATGTGTTTATGTTGGCATGAAAACCCTAGAAAACTATGAACATAGGAAGAACTTGTTTGAATATGGTTTGAAGATGCAAAAATGGCAAAGTTTGATCTATCTTTACTAATATTCAGATTAGGCAAAGTGTTAGTGAAATATTATTGGTTGTTTCCTATTATGGGCCTGAATTCTTGGTACAATTTGGACTGTCATACCTGCATCATCACGTGTACATGAAAGTGACAGATTACGACTCGCAACGACGGCATTACGACTCGCAACCACAGCATTCCGACTCGAAACCACACCGTTGCGACTCGCAACCAAAGCATGACAAGTCGAAACCACGTGATTGCGACTCGAGACTACGTCGGTTGCGACTCGCAACCACAGCATGATGACTCGAGACCACGGTTACGACTCGCAACCACAGCGTGACAAGCCGAAACCACCTGGTTGCGACTCGAGACCAGCTGGTTGCGAGTGGGCTGTTCATTTTGGTTACTGGGCCCATATGTGTTTAACTTGGACTATCTGTTGACTGGATTATGTGTTGCTGTTGACTGCTTAATTACTTAGGCCGGCCCAGTAACCCACTGTTTACTTATATGCTTGATACGTGTTAGTTACGTGCCTATATGTGTTTTACGTGAATGCTTGTACACCGAACCTGACCTATACCGGTAACCATGTTAGGACGTGGTGACCAACGTGATTGACAAGTAACCTAAACCTACTGAGCAACCCAAGGTGAGTTCACAACTTAAAAGCATGCGTCCCGGTGGTTTGGGACACGAGACTAAAACAACCCTATCCCCTGGTAAAAGGGGATATCATCTACATACCTTCCCTAGTTATTGGGAACAAAACTTACTTTCCTTCCCGGGTATTGGGAAACCTTTTGGTTAATTACTGTTTATACGGATTGCAACTAACGGCACTAAACGAAACTCTATCACTCAAGTCCCTACTACAAATACCGATTAGTCGCCGGGTTCAGGCGAACGGGTTATTAGTTGATAGCGCTATTTAGGTGTTTACCAGCCTCACACCGTGCCCTGGTTTGGGACGGTCGTGAACTAATGTACTCAGAAATCCGTCAATGATGATAGAACATTGACATCGGGGCATCCTGCGGATACGCAACGGTTACCTAGTGTTCGGTATTGGAAAAACAGTTTAGTCGCTAACTTTTGGGGTAGCTCCCCAGGGCATGTATAAACGGATAAATTAACCGGTGAAACAAAGTTTTTGGTAATTAAAACTAGACAACTAGTGGACTCACTCAGCATTATTGTTGACCCCTTACTGCATGCTTTGCAGGTAACCAGTGACGAAGGAGCTTGCAGCTTGGGAACGTGTAGTGTCTGTTCACCCTTGTGTTGGGTGTTACCTTATTTTGAATCATGAACTTTGTTTTAAACTACCTTACTTATGCTTCCGCTACTTATTACTGTTTTGAACTTAAAACTTTAAACTCTAAACTTAATATTTGCTAAGCTTATGAATAGTAAGTATTACTTCTGTTATCAACTTAAGTATTCGGTATAATTGGTGGCTGGATCCCGGTCAGTCACGCCCTCGAAGCGGGTGTTATCCGCAGGTGGATTTTGGGGGTGTGACAGATTGGTATCAGAGCCATTGGTTATAGTGAACTTGGTTTTAAAAAAAGGGAAAATCTTTTTGGAGAAAACCAGACTATAACCCGTGACTCGCGACGACACTACACTCCAAGTGCAAGGCTCGACACTTTTGACCTCATAGCTCGGACCAGTGTGTACTTGTTGCTTACTTTATGTTTCCTGTTATGATATACGTACTAGTGTGCCTAAACTAGATAGATACACCCCTCTCTTCTATCTCATTCTCGCTACACTACGACATCACACTCATACTGTGTTTTCTGGTTATGAAGACAATGAGTGGACGTGGAAGAGGAAACATTAACATGACGCAGGCTCAGTTCACTAACCTGCTCAACACAGTGGCTGCGGCTTTTGCGGCTCACCCTATAGGTAAGCTCGTTGTTTTAGGATGTTTAGATCCTACCGCCACATCGACTTTTCGCCTCTAAACCTATACGCTTCGCTTCTCACGAACAGGTCAGCATGCACCTGCGCAACCACCAGTGTGTACTTTCAAAACTTTCATGGATTGCAAGCCTCTCCCTTTCAACGGCACTGAGGGTGCCATAGGTCTTCTGCATTGGATTGAGAAAATTGAAGCTGTTTTTGCTGTTTGCGAGTGTCCCCCTGCGAACTGGGTGAAGTTTGCTACTGCTACGCTTGAAGGAAGCGCGCTTTCTTGGTGGAAGGCGCAGATTCAGATGTTTGGGTTGGAAACTGCAAATGCTACGGCATGGGAGGATTTCAAGGATATGATTAAGGATGAATACTGTCACCGGGATGACATCCACAAGCTTGAGAATGAGTACTATGAGCTCAAGATGGTTGGGTCAGAGATTGAAACCTACACCAAGTTGTCCAATGACTATGCCGCTCTTTGCCCAAACATGTCACGACCAATGTACCGAAGGATCGAACTGTACATCAAGGGTTTGGCTCCAGAAATTCGAAGCCATGTAACTTCAGCCAACCACACTACCATTCAGCCGATCGTTCGACTTGCTCACAAACTTACTGATCAGGCCGTGGAAGAGGGCAGATTGCCCAAAAGGATCAGTGCTACTGTCGGAACTTCGAGTGACAGCAAGCGTAAGTGGGAAGGAAGTCAAAGCAAGGATGCTAACCCCACTCAGGCCCCAGCGCAGCAAAGGAAAACCGAAAACAACAAGGGCACTCAACAACAGGGTGGCTACCGGGGAAGCTACCCTAAGTGCAACAAGTGTAACAAGCACCACAATGGGGCATGTAACAAGGGCCAGTGTCAGCGATGCCACAAGATGGGGCACGACGCCAAGGATTGTCGAAGTCAGTTCCCAGCTAGACAGAATCAGCAACAACCCCAACAGCAACAGCAGCAGGGAAACAACCGGGCATGTTTTAAGTGTGGAGCTGAGGGGCACTTTAAGAAGGATTGTCCTGAGCTGAACCAGAATCGCAACAATAATCAGGGAGCTGGGAACAACAATCAGAACAACAATGCTGGGAATGGTGCTAGAGGAAGAGCTTTTGTGATTGGAGCTGGAGAAGCAAGGAATGACCCCAATGTTGTGACGGGTAAGTTCCTACTTGATGATCGTTATGTTTCTGTGTTATTTGATTCCGGTGCCGATGCTAGTTATGTATCCCTACGTATTAGTAAGAAGCTTAAGCGCCCGCTTTCGTTACTAAGTTCTCCTCACCTCGTCGAGTTAGCTAATGGTAGAAACATCGAGGCCTCACACGTTGTCAAGGGTTGCAAACTAGAGTTGTCTGGTCAGACATTTAGTATCGACCTTTTTCCTGTTACTCTTGGAAGCTTCGACGTCGTTGTTGGTATGGATTGGTTATCCAAGCATCGCGCTGAGATCCTCTGTCAAGAGAAAGCAGTTCGTATACCCCGCCGTTCCGGCAGACCCCTCATTGTACAAGGTGGCAAAAGTGGAGAAATCTCTGGCGTTATCTCTTTCTTGAAGGCCCAGAAGTGTTTACGAAAAGGGCACACCGCTATCTTAGCACTTGTTACCAACACGCAGGAAAAGGAAAAGAGGATTGAAGATTTTCCAGTAGTACGTGACTACCCCGAGGTATTTCCTGAGGAATTACCTGGACTCCCTCCCCACCGTCAGGTCGAATTCCAAATCGAGCTAGCTCCCGGAGCAGCGCCAATAGCTCGTGCGCCTTACCGTTTAGCCCCCGCAGAATTGAAGGAACTCTCTACTCAACTACAGGAACTTTTGGATAAAGGATTTATCCGTCCTAGTTCGTCACCCTGGGGAGCACCGGTACTCTTTGTTAAGAAGAAAGATGGCACGTTCCGAATGTGCATAGACTATCGTGAGTTGAACAAGGTTACCATCAAGAATCGTTACCCTCTCCCGCGAATCGACGATTTGTTTGATCAACTGCAAGGATCGAGCTACTATTCTAAGATTGATCTGCGATCAGGCTACCATCAGTTAAGGGTCCGTAACGAAGATATTTCCAAAACTGCATTCAGAACTCGTTATGGTCATTATGAATTCCTCGTTATGCCCTTTGGAATGACCAACGCCCCTGCAGTATTCATGGATCTCATGAACCGAGTATGCAAACCCTACCTCGACAAGTTTGTGATCGTGTTTATAGACGACATCTTGATCTACTCGAAAAGTCAGGAAGAGCATGAACAGCACCTACGCCTTATCCTCGAACTCCTTCGCAACGAGCAACTGTATGCCAAGTTCTCGAAATGCGACTTCTGGCTTCGAGAAGTCCATTTCCTTGGGCACGTGGTTAACAAGGATGGAATCCACGTCGACCCAGCTAAGATCGACTCTATAAAGAATTGGCCTACCCCTAAGACTCCGACTGAAGTTCGCCAATTTTTGGGATTGGCAGGTTACTACCGCAGATTCATTCAGGGATTCTCAAAGATTGCACAACCCCTCACTACACTCACCCAGAAAGGCGTCACCTACAAGTGGAATGAAGCGCAGGAATCTGCTTTTCAGAAACTAAAGGATAACCTCTGCAGTGCTCCTATTCTCTCGTTACCTGAAGGTACTGACGACTTTGTGGTTTACTGCGATGCGTCTATTCATGGACTCGGTTGCGTGTTGATGCAACGCGAGAAAGTTATTGCCTACGCATCTCGACAACTCAAGACACACGAAAGGAACTACACAACACACGACTTGGAACTAGGAGCGGTAATATTTGCGCTTAAGATATGGAGACATTACCTGTACGGTACCAAGTGCACCATTTACACCGATCACAGGAGTCTCGAGCATATCTTTAAGCAGAAGGAGTTAAACATGCGACAACGTCGATGGGTTGAACTTCTGAATGATTACGAATGCGCCATCAAGTATCATCCGGGCAAGGCCAATGTCGTGGCAGACGCCCTCAGCCGAAAGGACACTATACCACGGCGCGTGCGAGCATTACAACTTACTATCCAGTCTAGTCTCCCTACCCAGATCCGAAATGCTCAGATTGAAGCTTTGAAACCGGAAAACATCAGGGCTGAGTCCCTGCGAGGATCAAGACAACAGTTAGAGCAAAAAGAAGACGGCGCCTACTATGTGGCAGGGCGCATTTGGGTCCCACATTACGGAGATCTACGAGAACTTGTGATGGACGAAGCCCATAAGTCCCGTTACTCAGTACATCCTGGTTCAGATAAGATGTACCACGACTTAAGGACCACCTACTGGTGGCCTGGCATGAAAGCCCACATAGCAGCCTATGTTGGCAAATGTTTGACCTGCGCAAGAGTCAAGATCGAGTATCAGAAACCAGCAGGCCTACTACAGCAACCCGAAATCCCGAAATGGAAATGGGAACAGATTTCCATGGATTTTGTTACAGGGCTACCCAGATCACAACGCGGGAATGATACTATTTGGGTGATAGTAGATCGATTGACTAAGTCTGCACACTTTCTGGCCATTAAGGAAACAGACAAGTTCTCAACCTTGGCAGAAATCTATTTGAAGGAAGTAGTCTCCAGGCACGGGGTGCCAACTTCTATTATTTCCGACCGAGACGCTCGTTTTACTTCCGAGTTGTGGCAAGCTATGCACAAATCCTTTGGCTCACGTTTGGACATGAGCACCGCTTATCACCCGCAAACGGATGGGCAGTCTGAACGCACCATCCAAACCCTGGAAGACATGCTTAGAGCATGTGTGATCGATTTTGGCAAGAACTGGGAGAAGCATCTACCGCTGGTGGAATTCTCCTACAATAACAGCTATCACACTAGCATTCAGGCGGCACCTTTTGAGGCATTGTACGGTCGTAAATGCCGATCACCTCTTTGCTGGGCGGAAATAGGCGACAGTCAACTCACAGGCCCAGAACTAGTGGTAGATACAACGGAAAAGATTTCCCAGATCAGGCAACGCATGGCGGCAGCTCGTGACCGTCAGAAAAGCTACGCTGACAAGCGTAGGAAACCGTTAGAATTCCAGGTCGGGGACCGGGTTCTACTTAAAGTCTCACCCTGGAAGGGTGTGGTTCGTTTCGGTAAACGAGGTAAACTGAATCCACGGTATGTTGGACCATTCGAAATTACCGAGAAAATCGGTAAGGTTGCTTATAGATTGAACCTGCCTGCAGAGCTGAGTGCAGTGCACAACGTTTTTCACGTATCTAACCTGAAGAAGTGTTGGTCGGATGAAACACTTGTAATTCCTTTTAAGGAACTGACTATAGATGAACAGCTACACTTTACTGAGGAACCGATTGAGATCACGGATCGAGAGATCAAAACCCTCAAACGTAGCCAGATACCCCTTGTACGAGTTCGTTGGAACTCACGGCGCGGCCCAGAGTTTACCTGGGAGCGGGAGGACCAGATGAAGTCCAAGTATCCCCAGTTATTCCCAAACGAAAACCCCAGCACTGAAGCTACAACCGAATTTCGGGACGAAATTCCAAACTAACGGGGGGATGATGTGACACCCCGTTGAAACACGCTAGCTTGGCAGTGGCTGCTTCAACTTTCGGGACGAAAGTTCTTAAAACTTGGGGATAATGTGACACTCGAGGTTTTTCCGAACGAACACTTTGTAATATTTTGTGCATATATGATTATTATTAATTGGAAACGTGACTTTTACATGATATGTGTGACATGTATGTATTATATATATAATTATATGAGAGCCGAAACCACGACCCGAGACCACGACTCGCAACCACTCGGTTGCGAGTGGGCCACTCGGTCTCGAGTGGGCCTAATGAGCCGAAACCGGTTGGGCCGAAACCCCAAGCCCAACTCGTGACCCTTGTATAAATTCCAACCTCCTTCTCATTTTCCTCATTTTGTCACAACACACAAACACACTTCTCCTCTTTTTCTCTCAACTAGAAAACTCCAAACAACAACACCACTCTTCTTCTCTTTTCGGTTCAAGCAAGGATCTCGGACAAGGACTCGGTCAAGCTCGGATCACTCGGACACTTCATCTTCTCTCATTCTCTCCTCTTTGTTTTCGGCTCCTCCTTTTCATAACCGGTTAGTGTGTAGTAAATGCCTTGTTTATGCTTGCTTGAATGATATGTTTATGAAATAGAAAATGCTTGGTTAGAAACATTATGCATGATTCTAGGGTGATTTGTGAAGTAAACTATATGTGAAAACCATTTATGTGTGAATACTTGTGACATGTTTAAAATGACTAGAAAATGGTAGTCTAAGAATGGGTATGGCTAACCAAACTATGCTTCTTTGTTTCTTGCAAGAATGATGATGTTTAACATAAGATTTTCGGCTATATAATGTATGTTTTCTTGATTAGCATCATGATCTTGTCAAAATAGGTGATTTTCGGTTCATAAATATGTGTTTATGTTGGCATGAAAACCCTAGAAAACTATGAACATAGGAAGAACTTGTTTGAATATGGTTTGAAGATGCAAAAATGGCAAAGTTTGATCTATCTTTACTAATATTCAGATTAGGCAAAGTGTTAGTGAAATATTATTGGTTGTTTCCTATTATGGGCCTGAATTCTTGGTACAATTTGGACTGTCATACCTGCATCATCACGTGTACATGAAAGTGACAGATTACGACTCGCAACGACGGCATTACGACTCGCAACCACAGCATTCCGACTCGAAACCACACCGTTGCGACTCGCAACCAAAGCATGACAAGTCGAAACCACGTGATTGCGACTCGAGACTACGTCGGTTGCGACTCGCAACCACAGCATGATGACTCGAGACCACGGTTACGACTCGCAACCACAGCGTGACAAGCCGAAACCACCTGGTTGCGACTCGAGACCAGCTGGTTGCGAGTGGGCTGTTCATTTTGGTTACTGGGCCCATATGTGTTTAACTTGGACTATCTGTTGACTGGATTATGTGTTGCTGTTGACTGCTTAATTACTTAGGCCGGCCCAGTAACCCACTGTTTACTTATATGCTTGATACGTGTTAGTTACGTGCCTATATGTGTTTTACGTGAATGCTTGTACACCGAACCTGACCTATACCGGTAACCATGTTAGGACGTGGTGACCAACGTGATTGACAAGTAACCTAAACCTACCGAGCAACCCAAGGTGAGTTCACAACTTAAAAGCATGCGTCCCGGTGGTTTGGGACACGAGACTAAAACAACCCTATCCCCTGGTAAAAGGGGATATCATCTACATACCTTCCCTAGTTATTGGGAACAAAACTTACTTTCCTTCCCGGGTATTGGGAAACCTTTTGGTTAATTACTGTTTATACGGATTGCAACTAACGGCACTAAACGAAACTCTATCACTCAAGTCCCTACTACAAATACCGATTAGTCGCCGGGTTCAGGCGAACGGGTTATTAGTTGATAGCGCTATTTAGGTGTTTACCAGCCTCACACCGTGCCCTGGTTTGGGACGGTCGTGAACTAATGTACTCAGAAATCCGTCAATGATGATAGAACATTGACATCGGGGCATCCTGCGGATACGCAACGGTTACCTAGTGTTCGGTATTGGAAAAACAGTTTAGTCGCTAACTTTTGGGGTAGCTCCCCAGGGCATGTATAAACGGATAAATTAACCGGTGAAACAAAGTTTTTGGTAATTAAAACTGGACAACTAGTGGACTCACTCAGCATTATTGTTGACCCCTTACTGCATGCTTTGCAGGTAACCAGTGACGAAGGAGCTTGCAGCTTGGGAACGTGTAGTGTCTGTTCACCCTTGTGTTGGGTGTTACCTTATTTTGAATCATGAACTTTGTTTTAAACTACCTTACTTATGCTTCCGCTACTTATTACTGTTTTGAACTTAAAACTTTAAACTCTAAACTTAATATTTGCTAAGCTTATGAATAGTAAGTATTACTTCTGTTATCAACTTAAGTATTCGGTATAATTGGTGGCTGGATCCCGGTCAGTCACGCCCTCGAAGCGGGTGTTATCCGCAGGTGGATTTTGGGGGTGTGACAGTATTTTCATATTTTCCTTTTCTATAACTATATTTCCTTTATCATTTATTTTTGTTTTAATAATTCTTTTCTCTTTTTTTTTAGTTCATCTTTGCCTTCTCAATTAATTTGATATTTCTTTAATAACTTATGTTCGTCATTTTTTAAGCTTAAGTACGTAGTTTTGTTTAATTTCTACCCTTGATCAGTATAAGTTTTATTAAAAACGAATTTATATTCCAAATAAAATATTTATTTGGTATCATAATATGATACGATGATATCATTTGAACCGATTCTAACGGTTAGTCCTTTTAAACAACATGCTACATTTTCAAATAACTTTTGTTTTACGTTATCATTTGCTCCGTTTCGCGGTAACATGCGAGGTAAAAAAACCTAGTTCAGAATTGTCACAAGAACTCTTTGAGCAGTAACCTAGCTACGGCTGTTGATTGGCTTCTATAAATAGTGACATAGTCATTACTAATCGTGATCATCGCCTAGTTGCTGCTGATATCCGAAGGTATCATGCATACTCATTAGTTTGTTAAAAGTTACATATTGGAGTTTTTCCGAATACATTTCTAACTATTCTAAATTCATATAGTTTTATTACCTGAGGAAAATTAAAATATGAAAACCTCAATTAATAGATTATTCTATTACCCAAAGATAAAGAAAAACAAAATGTTTGCTCGTATGGTTCGGGTAAACAGATTTGTATGTTGCGGTTAACTGGGTCGGGATTCACCTAATGTCATGCCCGTCAATATTTTTAAACTAATCTCATACCCGAATACCCATTCTGAAGGTCTCGAGATTCAGGCTTACTACATGCAATATATTTTTCCACTCCCCTTAAGAATTGTATTTCAGTTAATACCTACCACTAGCTTTAGAACTTTGTAAGACCATGTGTAGTGGTTTGGGTGAATAATGTTTTCACCCTTGGGCGTTTTCTGCCATGTGACAGTTCAGTCAGCAAGGGACATTATTGGGCGTTTTTTTAAAATAGGTGTAGTAGGGATGTGGGCATTATGTTAAAAGGGTGTAAAGAATTAAATAAAAATAAAAAAACCAACAAAAAAAGCTATTGAACTAAAAAGGAAGATTAAATGTTATTGGCCAACTCAAAATGTTCAAATCGTGATTCAAAACACGCAGAGGGTTTGT
Source organism: Helianthus annuus (assembly GCF_002127325.2). Lineage (NCBI taxonomy): Eukaryota > Viridiplantae > Streptophyta > Magnoliopsida > Asterales > Asteraceae > Helianthus > Helianthus annuus. The sequence goes on along the minus strand of NC_035445.2, from coordinate 119,888,913 downwards.
TTTTTTTTTTTTTTTGTTTTTTTTTTTTTTTGCAAAAAAGGCCGAAACACGCCGGCAGGGGTGGGGGGTTTTGGCGTTTTCGGGCGTGTTTGAGGGGAGAAAACGCTGGATAACGGCGACTACGGGTGGTCTAAGCAGTTTTCACTGCAACAAAATGGTCACAAATGATCATTTTCAGACTTTTGGCGACCTTTCTTGGCGATCACTCATACCGTGCTCGCAAAAACAATTCTACGGCCATTTCTTGGAAATGGCGTTTTTGTGACCGACTTTATATGTAGATAAAAAAAAATTATAGTGGAAGCCTTAAAGGTTCCTAATCAAGAGGTTTGATGAGAAACTATCATTAGTGCTCAGTGGTGGCCACAGGTACTTAAGTTTCATCTATGATGGGTCCGGGTGAGTTTTCTTCTCTAGGTTTCAAGTTCGAGTCTGGGTGATAGGGGTTTCTCATTGAGGGGTTTAAATTGAGGATCTATTGTGCGAGAGGGCTCTCTAACGCAGACCTGGTTAAGACAACGTATGTTAGACCTTCCGACATTCGCGTATAATTTACACCTTAAAAAAAAAAAAAAGGTTTGATGAGAGAGACTACCTAACCACACGTTTTTGGTTTTCCATGTAGATAACTTGCTCCTAAATTAGTGTTGAAACTTCAACGTGATAGCACCAATCGCAATGCCTTAATAAGAATACACACAAACAGAGACTGATCTTAAAAAAAAAAAAAAAAACTCTTAAGTATGCAGGACATACATACTTATTTTTATGGTTGTAAAAATCCAGATTTGTCTCTTAGTCTCTGATTACTCACTAATTGGAGGTTCATCAATTAATGGCTGATGACGGTCCTATTTTGGGCAAATTTTGACTAGGCGTCAGCCAAATTTCGACCAAACGATATAAATTTCTTCCAATTACTTAAAAAAATGGGTAAATGAGGGATTAAAACAGGGGCAGACTTGGAATGTTAGTAGGGGTAGCACGAGCTACCCCTCAACCTCGTCTCTGTGTTGTAAAAATACTCCTTAACTCCGTTTCCGTAGTGTAAAAATACCGCTCAACTTCTTCTCCGTTATACAAAGGATACGTCTACTTAAAAAAACTACATATAAAAATGTGTTTGTATATATATAACTAAAAATTACATATAAAAACTCAATCCCTATTAATTCCGATTAATCGCTACTTGGTGTCCCACCGCCCGACTAGCGCCTAGTGATTCTTACAACACTGGTTATGGTATACTATCCCAACACCAAAAGAGTTGCTCTTTTTAAAGTTATCTTGAAGTGAACTAACTGGTAATGACGCCTATTTATGAAGAGTAAAGGCCTAGCCCTCCACACGCTCATGCATAAAATTTGTGTAGTGGCATAATCATTTTTAGTTGTAACTAGTATTAACCTCCCGTGTTGCGGGCGAGGGCATAAAACCGTGTTGCCAACGTTGCGGATTGTGGGGCGTGAGGCGTAAAACTGTGCTAAGTAGCAACCAAACGGCGGTCAGAATCGGAAAAAGCGTTAAACAAAATCACGAATTTTTAACATCAAGTAACTCACGTGACATAAAGCATAGACGAAATTGAATGCATACCGACACGTATTGAAATTTTGATGGGGTAAAAAACTATGAGAGACTAAATGTGACCACTAAACACCGTGGTAAGTAACAACAAACGACGACCAAACCCGAGAAAAAAACGTAATAAATATCTGACAACACCAAAATTTTAGGAAAATTGGTATTTAATAAACTAACCTTTAACCAGTTGGTAAATAATAATCCAACCTACAGAATTGGTATATAATAATCCTACCTATCAACATGTTGGTACTCAATGAACTTCCGTTAAGTTTTTTTAACTGAAGTTAGTTTTTAAGTTTTATTTATTACACAAACAGTCCCTGTAGTTGTAATTTACTAGTTTTAACTATTTTATAAAACAAAAAACCTCAACCTTATCCATTTTACACCTATTGACCCGGGTTGACTGAGTTGACCGCCGTTTGACCGAATCTGACCGCGTTTGACCGTTGACCCGAACCGTTCCGGAACAAAATCTGACCCGTAACATGACCCGAACCGAACCGTTCCACGAAACCTGAACCCAAATCTGAACCGAACACGGAATCTGACCCGAGACTACCCGGTCCATGAAAACCCGAACCAAAAACATAGTTGTTTTCTTGCAAACTCAAATCAACAGCAACCCCTCTTTATAAAAATCTAAACCCGACACAAGAAAAAGAAACTGAAGCTCGAGTTACATTTGCCGTCGCCGGAGATTCTTACCGGAACTCCGCCGGCTCTGTCTCACTCCTACCGCTCCACCACCAAAAACAACAACAATAACCGTTTCTGTTGACCGCCATGGTTCATCCGTTCGCCGTTAGTCGTTGTCGAGACACCCCGCCGCCGTAGACGGCGGCGCCGTCGTCACTCCTTCGCCGATCACTCTCTCTCCGTCACCTATCTCCGCTGCTCTCTCTCTCCTTCTATTTGTTCTTCCTCTCTCATTCCTCGTCGTCTCTCCCTCTATCGGTTTCATATGTGAGTGGGTATATAATAAATGGTACAAGAGAGAGAAAGGGTGGTTGTGTGTGACGTGGTTGGATATCAGTCACCGGAGTGCCACCGGCAACCCACCTCCGGTGACCGGTGAAGTAAGAGAGAGAGCAGACCGGATGTGCTTGTTTGGGGGATAACGTTAGGGTTTTAGAGAGTGAATGTTTGTTTTATAAAATAGTTAAAACTAGTAAATTACAACTACAGGGACTGTTTATGTAATAAATAAAACTTAAAAACTAACTTCAGTTAAAAAAAAGTAACAGAAGTTCATTGAGTACCAACATGTTGATAGGTATGATTATTGTATACCAATTCTATATGTTGGATTATTATTTACCAACAGGTTAAAGGTTGGTTTATTAAATACCAATTTTCCAAAATTTTATTAAAAAATGAAAATATTAAAGTTTACCGTATAGAAAGAAAAAAAAAGAAAAAAAAAAGAAGAAAAAAAAAAGCTATGTTAGGAATTTTTAGTGTAAAGAAAGAAAGAAAAGAAACAAAAGGAAAAGACAAAACCCAAAAAAAGGCCACTATTCCTCAAAGAGTTAGAAATTAATACATATGATCAATTACACATGCAAATACATAATACTCGTAATATAGCATGAAGGTCTTACTACCATTGGTTAATTTGGATCACCTGACGTAACACTAGAGTATTATCGTGCCACGAGCGCAGTGGCGGACCCAGGAATTTTATCATGGGGGTGCGGAACATTTTTAAAAATTTTAAGCCCCAAGGTATATAAGTAAAAAAATTGGTTCGTATCGGGTCGGTTCGAGTCGGGTCGGGTCATGTAAAACAAAAAAACATCAAACTAAATGGTTGATATGGTCCTCTTAGTAGATATCCCCTTCTAATCTCATCTCGTTGATTCACGTTATACGATTCAATCGGCTTGCGATTATAAGGATCCGAAGGAAGAGTATCCACATCAACGAATTCGGAAGATGTATCAACTTTCCTCTTGAGAAATCGCGCCATAATGTCCCTACTCATGGTTCCTATCGGCTATCACAAACAAATTGATCTATAAGTTCATGGCTCCATAACATATTACATAATGTATCAAGTATTCAAACACTAGAAATCATAATGTAAATCACACTAAAAATCATCTAAACATTATATACACCATTAAAAAAACCCAAACATTAGGTCTGATCGTATATAACCCACCACAAAAAAGACAAAATATCATCATCATCAATAACAAAACATAAATATATAACACACCACAAAATAAAAAAATTGTTGATTTGTTGGTTTTGTTTATTGGGCTAAGACTTAGTAGTGGGCTAGTTAAAGGTATTGGGTATTTGAGTTTAGTTATTTAGGTATTAAAAGTTATATAATTTAGGTAGTGTTTTTAAAAAAAATAAGAGTTTACTAAAAAAATTTAAAATATAAATTGATAACACTTTTTACCTAAGGGGTGCAGACAAAAAATTCCAAGGGGTGCGGACAGAAAATTCCAAGGGGTGCGAACGAAAAATTTCAAGGGGTGCGGACGGGATTTTCGACAGAACTTAGCACTAATTTTTTTTTCCCCGGGGGTGCGCCCGCCCACCTTAAGGAACCTTTAAGTCCGCCCCTGCACGAGCGGAACCACCCGATCATATCCATCTCCACTAGGCATAACGTCTATACACCAATTCAGGAGGAAACCCAATAAATATGGGAAAACCCCCTTTGTAAGAATTGAACCCATGACCTATTGGTCTTAAATTCTTATCCCACCCCCAAATGCTAGTAGACTATAAAGCCATGGAATCAAATGTCCACTTGATTATTAGTTTAACCTAACAAATTTCATACTTTTTAAACGTAGACAATGATTTACTATAATTAGATAAATTATTTGACATTGAATTGACAAGCAACAAAACCTAGTTCACAAGAGGAACAATGATACACAAATCTTGCTACTTCTTATGAGTTTATTTTGTCTAACTAAAATAGTTAGATAAAGAGTACCTCAAATTTGGAAATTAGATGTGATTAAAGAGCATATCAGAAATTATGATTGAGTGATCAATGGGCTTCATTTTAATTTTGATTTTTTGAAGAAATTAAAGACCTACTAATGCTGGATTGAGTTATGGCCTTCATAAGCAACCTATAAAAATTAGATACGAGGCCAGTTAAATATTTTTTTTTTTTAATAAATGGTTTGATTAAACTGTAGAGTTCCCCACTCACGACTTAATAAATCCGCCCATGCTTCTTCTTGTAATTGTGTCATGATAGGTGGGAGGCAATTTTAGTAATGATTGCCCTACCAAAAAGATTCTCAAATCTAGAAAGAAAAAAAAGGTTAACATTAAGCACTCATGAGCTTGATTTACTATAGAGATATTATTGACCTATTAGGATGTAAAGAATTTGTAAGTAATGAACTTTTTTTTTCCTCTTTAATGCTTTTTCTTTAGGCTAGAGGGTATGGTGATAGTCTTTTTTTTGGAGGATGATCCGTCACGTAGGCGTCACATTATAGTCCTCTCAAGGATGGTACATCTCACAAAACTAGAGGGTATGGATGATGGTCCTACCCCACCACTTTTATGTTTTTTATTTTTTTAATCTTCTACTTTTTTTTAACATTTAACAAATAAACTAACAAAATATTTTCATTAATATTAAAAACACATTACATAATCTTAAAAAATAAAACATAAACTTAAATAAAAAAAGATAGACTTAAAAAATAAAAAATAGACTTAAATAATTTGATGCTTCTTCATGATGTCGGTTTGTAGTTTTTTCAACATCAAACGTTTCGGCTCGAGATACTCATCGACATCCATCGTTATTATTTCCCATTCCTTAAGCCGAATCTTTTCATCGAAAATTCGAATTTTTTCATTGGACAATCGGACCTTTTCGCGTAACTTTTCTTCCGCCACACGAGTCTTTTCTTCGATGGCCCGCTCCTTCGCCTTCGCCTTTTGGGCCGAGACGTCCGTGTACGTTTTAAAGTGTTCCATAAACTCGTCCATCTTCGGGTCCACCTTTTTTCTTTTCTTTCCCTTCGCCCGCTCCTTCTTTGATTTGTCCCGGCCCGGTGGACGCTCCGCTTCATGTACGGGGCATTCCTCTTCGTCAAACTCGGCGTCAACGTTTAAGTTTATGTGACACATAGCGTCCGATCCACCGGCGCTAAAACTACCCGATTTCGACTCCGATGTCCTTTGCCGCTTCGCCATCTCCACCTCGTTGGGAATCGGCACCCATTTTTGGTGCGTTTTCAAAACTTCCCACGCGCGAACGTGTGCGAAGTTCGTATTACCATTGTTCGACTTGTACATCTCCAACCCTAATCCTCATCATTCCACCATTCCACAAGCTTCGAGATGATCCAAATCAAGTTTCCAAAATCTAGTGATCAAGTTCCTTCTATCATGAGCGGCTAGTTTCTTGGAGGTTTCACCCCGGTGTAAACTTATGTAAGATTTAGGGGTTTTTACTACTCGTTGATGTTTTGCTTGTGACAAATTGAATTGTGTTTGAATTGTTAGACAATTGTCCTACGTTTGTGTTGAATTTAAAAATTGTCGAGTGACTTATCAAAATTTGACTTTGTGAAACGAATACACGTATTTATGCCTTGTCTTTTGAAATGATTTGCTAGTCCAAGGTAACGAAGTGCATCGTGGTCCGTTGTCTATGACGTTGATAGCGATTGGCACCTAAGCTTTGTGATTGTTAAACCGTTAACAAACTAATTCAATTAAGCTAAATTAAAATGAGTAGTAACCCTAGATCATTCAAGTCCATTCGCAAACCACCTACTCTTCGTAGTTCGACCCCTTACTACCACTAACTATTTGTTAAGGGTAATTTGGGCTTATAAATATTATCTTTGACCGGAGCATGACACTCCGAACAAATTTTGGCGCCGTTGCCAGGGAAGGTCAAGAGTATGAGACGAGAAGGAAAACCTGGGAGCAGGCACACCAAGCTCAGTTGCAGGCCCAATGGGATGCCAAAGCAGCCCACTGAGAAAGGGTGGAAAAATTTATGGAGGAGCAGTAGTTGTTCCAAGCTCTACAAAGATCACAAACGGAGCAGATGGTACAACAACAACAGCAAGAGGTAGCCAGAAGACAGGTGTGGGTGGAGAATGAGGAGAGGCTCCGAATCGAGCAGAATACATTGGAAGGACGCCGATGGAGTGCTATGTACATACCCATTGAATTGGCTATTAATAATGCCAAGGTCCTCCATGATCAGGAACGGCACCGGAGAGATTGGGAAGCCGGCCTCCCCTAAGCAGAACATTCGGGGTGGACCGACTACTCCAACCTCCCCGTTCCCCGAGGCCCCTCCAATCTATCGCCTCATTGGCCCGAGGCAGTGGGGTCTAGCTTCGTCACGCCCCAGTTTCAGCCGCCAACAGAAGAAGAGCCGGTTCCCCTTGACAACTACCGGGAGATGTTCGAGGTTCTTACTGGATTCCTGTACCATCCGAATTCACTAGTCGACCCAAACGAGCGAAACCAGCGGTAATGGTGAGGTATGACTTTTGTTGTTGTTGTATATTTATTTTTAGTTTATTTTTATTTCTTTAGTATTTCATTTTTCCTAGTTAAATGAACGTTGTGGGTGTGTTCCCTATATAACCCTCACGAGACCTACTCGTCCTCCAAGCTATTGGGGGGGGGGGGGGGTGGCTAAAAGGGCTTGTTGCATAATCTAAATGCAACCGTGATTCCTTTGAAAGTGAGTTAGGATTGTTGTTGTTGTAAATTAATTTTCCACATAAATCAAGGTAAACTAACGTATGACTTGGTAATACATTCATAAAAGTGGTAGAACTAGGTAGCTAACAAATTTTAATGGTTGTGAGAAGCATGCTTCTACACAAGGGTTAAGATTTGCTGGTACATTATGTTCGAGGGACGACCATTTTATTGAAAAAGAAGAAGAACACATGAGCATCGAGCGAGAAAATCAGGTGCATGCGTTTCCTTTTACCTTGATTCTTAGTTAGTAATAAGTGGATTGTAATTGTATTTTAGTTTTCTGGGTGAAATTTTTGGGAAATTAGCCGTGTCATATCCCTTGTGCGATTTAAAAACTCTAGTTCTTACACATTGAGGACAATGTTTACCTCAAGTGTGGGGATAGGGGAGTAGTAAAAGTTTTTCGATTTTTGACCCGTTCATTTAAATTCTACACATTGAGGACAATGTTTACCTCAAGTGTGGGGATGGGGGAAAATTTAAAAAATTTTTCAAAAATGTCTTGGTTCGAAAGCGATCTTAAAAGCACAAGTAACTAAGTCAACAAGGGATGACACAACCCATTTGGTCTTTTGTCATGGTCAAGTTCGAATTAATAGCATGACGGGTATTTAGCGGGTGGTTAATTGGGAATAATTCGCCTAAGAAACCAACATATCATGCATGTCACATATCATACCGGTTATATGTGAGGTTTTGAGCCACTTTTACATCATAGAACTACATGTTCATGTTTCTTTGCTTGAGTGGACCATTAGTCACGTATTGTAGAACTTGCAACTTTTGATGCGTTTGAGACCATAGACCGAATACAAGCACAAGAATGATTAAGGCATTAGGTAAACCTTTCCCTTTTACACCATTTGTCCATTCTTACCCAAAAATTTATCCCTTAGTAGCCAACTTTGAGCCTAATCCTTTCGTTTGACAACCCTTCAGCCTATAACCTTAAGCCTTTTCTTTTAAACCCGTGTGATGAAAATTTGATCATAGGAGTTAAGCTTATTTAGTTGTGAATTGTTTGTTTGCATATTAAAAATTAAAAAAAAAATCAGAAAATGTTGCGAAAAGAATAGAAAATCATTGAGAAAAGAAAAAAAATATGTGTTTCTAGTTTGTGGAATAAAAGGAGAAGATTGTTGCCTTTTAGTTTGATGTTGGTAGTTAGTCGTGTTTAGAATAGTTGTTTTGCAATAAAAATCGAATTTTCATCACCTTAGCCACTTTAAATATCCTATTTCCTACCCTTAGCCTAGCCCCGTTACAACCCTTACAAAGACCTTTTGACTTGTGCTTAGTATTTGTGACCAGTGGTGGAGAATGATTGAGTTGCAAGCTTATGCGGGTACGTGTTCTAATCGGTTTGAGTGATTATTTCAAGAGCGCTAATGCATCAACTATTAGCCAGTTTTAAACCGAGTGTAGAGAACATTGTGAGGGATATGCATGATTTATTGGTTTCACGGGCTGGTTAATCTTGGATAATCATTTTTACATAATTAATTAATTATTGCTAAATATGTTGAAAATTGTAAAAAAGTTTGAACTTGGGTATGACAATTGACCTTAACCTTTGTCTCGGGAATGGGGAGTGTATTCTTTGTTCGACCCACGTGAAAGTGAAAGACAGATTTGCTTGAGGGCAAGCAAAAGACAAGACTGGGGATGTGATACGTGGTCGAATAATGGTGCTCGTTTATGTTTAAGTTTGGATTTTTACTTGACTTTTAATTTTGAATAGCCTACTTTTAATTAGATTTGTGGTTTGCAGGTTTAATGGAGTTTAAGGTGCTTTTCGAGAGCTTTACGGGTTGCCGAGACGAAAAACGGACCATCGGGAAGCGAAACAGGTCAACCCGGACTAAAAATTGGGAAAAACAGGAACTCCAATATGCAAGCATCATCGCCGACGGGGTCTTAGGCCGTCAGTGACGCGCCTTAGAAAGCCCCTCGGCTGAAGGAGTCCGTATCCAGGTGATTTGCGCGTCGGATGGTTTCCAGAAAAGGGGAGGGCGTCGCCGACAGGTCCCCAGGCCGTCGGCGACGGCCATTGGATTCCTGAAACGCGAAATTTGTTCTTTGGGGTTGTTGGAACGAGTTAAATCGGGATTTTTGGTCATAATTCGGCAGTTACACTTAGTTGGGGTTTGAATAATCATCTTGGAACCAATACACACCATCTCCATCACTCTCAATCATCCATCATCACCAACCATCATCTGAATCAAGAATCATCATCATCATCCAATTCACAAACCCTAGTTCATTCATCCATCATTCCTTTCACCATCATCACCCACCAAAACCCTAATCCTCATCATTCCACCATTCCACAAGCTTCGAGATGATCCAAATCAAGTTTTCAACATCCGGTGATCAAGTTCCTTCGATCATGAGCGGCTAGTTTCTTGGAGGTTTCACCCCGGTGTAAACTTATGTAAGATTTAGGGGTTTTTACTACTCGTTGATGTTTTGCTGGTGACAAATTGAATTGTGTTTGAATTGTTAGACAATTGTCCTACGTTTGTGTTGAATTTACAAATTGTCGAGTGAATTATTAAATTTGACTTTGTGAGACGAATACACGTATTTATGCCTTGTCTTTTGAAAGGATTTACTAGTCCAAGGTAACGAAGTGCATCATGGTCTGTTGTCTATGAAGTTGATAGCGATTGGCACCTAATGTTGACTCCAGGATCCGGCGAGTTTAACGAAGCTTTAGTCCCGAAATGACATGTGTGGTGCGTTTATTACGACTAAGAAAGAGTAGAAACAGAATACGACGCCGATCAGTCAATTTCAATCTGGTCTCTATTGATTATTCAACTTTTACAACACCACGAGACTAGTTGGACAACATTTCCCCTCTGGGAACCAAAAGCTTGTCCAAATGGGAACCCCAAGTCCCTATTTATAGACATCACTTACCTTAAGTGTCCATCCGATCGGATTGCCATACGACCAGATGGTCATCCGTCCGGATGGACCTTGACATTTACAAAACCAGTCTAAATTCTCTATTCTATACAATATTCAACACACGCTCTATCTAAGTATTCACACAGTGGCAGACGTACGAAATATGCACCAACAGATTCCCCCTCGGATGTCACTGTCGAATCATCTTTAAAACTTTGAGAACCTTGAGCCGTGTATGAATATTCTGTAATCTTCAATTGTTCTACAACTTCAATCAGGTATCTTGAAATCTGACTATCCAAATTCCCACTCGATTGATGATTCGGGTCTTCTTTTGTAAAAGTAAAGCATGAATTCCCCCTAGATTGAATCTTCAGGTCCTTTGCACAGTTCACAACTCTCCTCTGATTTGCTAAACTGCAACCTTCACGAGCAATCACCAACTTGAAACTAATCAACGCAGCATCCTCTGTTTCAACTTTAACCGCATCTGATGTGCACAAAATGCAACATATAAATTACATCAATTGTGGCATAAAACTAACCCTTTTTTAATATTAATGTTGGAAAAAGTGTGCTTTTGTCTTCCTTTTGTATTTTCAGGAATTAAATGAGCTCAAATGAATAAAAGAAGCAAAAAGACAGCTAAATCTAACATAAATACAAGAAAAAGAACAAAAGTGGCTTGCCCGACCCCCTGACAGCATCTTCCCAAGCAAAACAAAGAAGACAGAAGACTGAACACGCCCCGTGCCCAGTGAGCACGGGGCCGTGCCTAAGTGCAGTAGAAAAGACAAAGTAATAGAAGCTTCTGTTGCCCACCACGGGGTCGTGCCCAGCGGACACGGGGGCGTGGTCAACTTCCTGCAGATGCATTTATTGAAATTGCGAATTGCAATTAATGAAGAGAGAAACGCGGATGGACACGGGGCCGTGCCCAGCGGACACGGGGCCATGCCTGAGCTTCTGTTTAGCCTATAAATAGGAGTGTTTGGAGCTCTTGCAACTCATCCCTTGGCACACCACCTCTCTCACACTTCACCCACCACCCACCACCATCACAACACCATCATCCACCACCATCATCCATTGTCCATTGTAGAGTGTGTGAGTCGTCTCGGGATCCAAGATTGATCGTAAGAGTTCTTGACAATCAAAGGCCATGTTTGCCTAAGTCTCTTACATCACTTGGTGAAGACAAGTGTTTAGTGTAGTACTTTTTATTTTTAATCTTTTGCACTTTTTAATTGGTTTTGTATTAATGACTTTAATTACTAGTTTCTTATGTGGAAGGTGATTCTTCCTTATCGTTTGTCCGTGGTGCCTTGGCATTATTTTACTGTCTATATAAAATAAAAGATTTTCACCATTCATATCTCCACGGTCTATATGGAGGTATGTTGGCTACCTGGTCGGGGGTTAAGGGAACGGTTTGGTAAGAGTCTTGCCATTGTTCAGTGTATAGATCCTGCAAAGGACCTGGGTCAAATTTAGTAGGACCTCCTTCAATGCCCAAAGGTATTGGATGGCGGGGGTCCAAACTCTTTGATCACCTCATAAGTTAAACTACTATTAAAACTTTAACCCGGCTACTTAGGACTGTATCCCTGCTGACTCAGACTACTTAGCCGAGGGTAACGTCGCCTTCAAAAGAGGGGCCTACCACAATATGCATTAATAACTTAATTAATTATCTTTCAATAATATGACCCTTTAGGATTGTATCCTTGCTGACTCAAACTATTGGGTTGAGGGTAACGTCGCCTTCAAAAGAGGGGCCTACTACAATAACTAAGATAATCTCTTAAACAAGTGCAAAAGTGCAAAAATAATCAAAGGTTACACTACACACGAGTCGGATCCAAGTGATTCATCTTGTCTATCTGTTTTATTATTATTTTATTTTTCAGCATTTTAGTTAGTTTTATTTTCTTAGTTTAAAAACCTTTTTCTAACATTTTTAATTTGATTAGACGTTGAGGATAAACCGTTACTAAAAGCTCTTGTGTCCTTGGATGACCTCGGTATCTTACCAACACTATACTACGTCCACGATGCGTGCACTTGCCCATATGTGTGTTTAGTGTTAGTGAATATCGTGTTTTATAAATTTAAAACTTGGCTAAAAAGTGTAAAAAGGGCTTAAAATATGTACCTAAAACATATTACACCTAAAGCACATCAGCATCCGAGCTCTGTTTTTGATATCACAAGTTAGCACCACGATCTTCGCAATCCGCCTGCTCGATCTAAGAATGTACAAAAACTCAACTTGCAAATTATAGAAACTTCAAATACCCGCTGATTAACTTCAAATCCGTGATTCCCCTGAAGATCTGATATCCAATTTACTATGATCCACATTAACGCACCATAAGAATGATAGATCCGTGTACATGGTATTCTCCATAATCAGCAAATCTTCATCGAAAAACAAATCATCTGGTAATGTAATCCGATCTCTGAATCATTCGTCCACAATCAGATTCATCTCTTCGGATAATCTAGATCTCAGAAGCTATCATCCACGATCACTCTCAGATCTCTGATGCTTTCGTCCACGATCAGATTTCAACACCTCGGATCATCTTGATCTCGGAAGTTTACACCCACTATCAGATTCACATTCCCCCTGACAATCTGAAGTCGAAACTACCCGAGTTTCAAAAATGCCGGAATTTCAACATACGACATTGAAAATTTTTTTATTCCCCCTCATTTTTGCAAATTTTGATGTCTCTATTACTGAATTCCCCCTCAAACTGAATTCAGTTTTTTAATTCTCTTCTTCGAAAAACTTGACCAAACTAGAATATCACAATATTCGCCACAATTGTCAATTTTTCGTCTTTGCAGATTTTTCATTTTGGCCCATAAATAGTCAGATAACCTGAATGATAAACATTCTGCACCATTATCATGACTACCCCACTAATTTTCACAATCCGTGATTGCATCATCAAATATGTTCACTGAAGCCCCAGACGGTGTGCTCGAACAACCCAGCCTGGTCGTTAAAAACCTGAAAAAATTGTCAATCACCAAATTTTTTCTGGAGTCTCTCCTCGTCATTGCGATCAAAAAATGCCTTTTTTTAGGCATTTGGTCATCTGGTCAAATGGCATGTGACGGAAGGTCATCCGATCGGATTGACATTCGATCGAACAGCAAGATGGGCAGACATGTGTTTGTGGATCGGATGGCCCTCCGATCGGATGGTCATCCGATCGGATTACCATTCGATTGAAAACAAATGATTTTTTAAACACCCCATAGTGACACGAATCGGATGGTCGTCCGATCGGATGGTCATTCGATCGGATTGCCATCCGATTGAAAGCATATAAACCTTCAATAAGCCTTCAAACAAGATAGTGATATGGATCGGATGGTCATCCGATCGGATGTTCATCCGATCGGATTGCCATCCGAGCGGATATGTTCTAACAGCTCTAGAACACTTCGAATCTCGTTTTTTCGATCCAGAATCTTTATTTCTGAGAATTTCATGATGAAACTTCAAAGGATTGTGCGCGAATCAATTCCGAATAGAATGATGTCTTCAATTCCAAAATCTATCGGTGAATTGACCTTTATTTTGATGATTTTTTTCTGGTTAACGTCAAAACTCCCGTTTAACCCAAAATTGATGAGCTTTGGGTGATTTAACCGACTGTTAGATCGATTAAATCGATACCGTAGCTCTGCTACCACTGCTGACTCCAGGATCCGGCGAATTTGACGGAGCTTCAGTCCCGAAACGACATGTTTGGTGCGTTTATTATGACTAAGAAAGGAGTAGAAACAGAATATGACACCGATCAGTCAATTTCAATCTGGTCTCTATTGATTATTCAACGTTTACAGCACCATGAGACCAGTTGGACAACATTTCCCCTTTGGGAACCAAAAGCTTGTCCAAATGGGAACCCCAAGTCCCTATTTATCGACATCACTTACACTAAGTGTCCATCCGATCGGATTACCATCCGACCGAATGGTCATCCGTCCGGATGGACCTTGACATTTACAAAACCTGTCCAACTTCTCTATTCTATACAATATTTAACACACGCTCTATCTATTCGCACAGTGGCAGACGTACGAAATATGCACCAACAGATTCCCCCTAGGATGTCACTGTCGAATCATCTTTAAAACTTTGAGAACCTTGAGCCGTGTTTGAATATTCTGTAATCTTCAATTTTTCTGCAACTTCAATTAGGTATCTTGAAATCTGACTATCCAAATTCCCCCACGATTGATGATTTGGGTTTTCTTTTGTCAAAGTAAAGCACGAATTCCCCCTGGAATGAATCTTCAGGTCCTTTGCACAGTTCACGACTCTCCTCTAATTTGCTAAACTGCAACCTTCACGAGCAATCACCAACTTGAAACTAATCAACGCAGCATCCTCTGTTTCAACTTTAACCGCATCCGAGCTCAGTTTTTGATATCACAAGTTAGCACCACGATCTTCGCATTCCGCCTGCTCAATCTAAGAATGTACAAAAACTCAACTGGCAAATGATAGAAACTTAAAATACCCCACAGATTAACTTCAAATCCGTGATTCCCCCTGAAGATCTGATATCCCATTTACCGTGATCCACATTAACGCACCATAAGAATGACAGATCCATGTAAATGGTATTCTCCACAATCAGCAAATCTTCATTGGAAAACAAATCATCTGGTAATGTAATCCGATCTCTGAAGCATTCGTCCACAATCAGATTCATCTCCTCGGATAATCTAGATCTTAGAAGCTATCATCCACGATCACTCTCAGATCTCTGATGCTTTCGTCCATGATCAGATATCAACACCTCGGATCATCTTGATCTCGGAAGCTTACACCCACGATCAGATTCACATTCCCCCTGACAATCTGAAGTCGAAACTACCTGAATACTGTTGCAGTGTCACGAATTTCAAAAATACCGGAATTTCAACATACGACATTGAAAATTTTTTTTATTCCCCCTCATTTTTGCAAATTTTGACGTCTCTATTACTGAATTTCCCATCAAACTGAATTCAGTTTTTTAATTCTCTTCTTCGAAAAACTTGACCAAACTAGAATATCACAATGTTCACCACAATCGTCAGTTTTTCGTCTTTGCGGATTTTTCGTTTTGGCCCATAAATAGTCAGATAACCTGAATGATAAACATTCTGCACCAACATAATCATGGCCCATAAATATGTTAACTGAAGCCCCAGACGGTGTCCTCGAACAACCCAGCTTGGTCGTTAAAAACTTGAAAAATTGTCAATCACCAAATGTTTTTTGGAGACTCTCCTTGTTATTGCGATAAAAAATGCCTTTTTTAGGCATTTGATCATCTGGTCGAATGGCATGTGATGGAAGGTCATCCGATCGGATTGCAATCCTATCGGATTGTCATTTGATCGAATAGAAAGATGGGTAGCCATGTGTTTGTGGATCGGATGGCCCTCCGATCGGATGGTCATCCGATCGGATTGCCATTCGATTGAAAACAACTGATTTTTTAAACACCCCATAGTGACATGGATCGGATAGTCGTCCGATCGGATGGTCATCCGATTGGATTGCCATCCGATTGAAAGCATATAGACCTTCAATAAGCCTTCAAGCAAGATAGTGATATGGATCGGATGGTCGTCCGATCGGATGGTCATCCGATCGGATTGCCATCTGATCGGATATGTTCTAACAGCTCAAGAACACTCCGAATCATGTTTTTTCGATCCAGAATATTTATTTGTGAGAATTTCATGATGAAACTTCACAGGTGTAACACCTCGTAAAATCACGGCCAATGATTTGTTAACACGTGTACTAAACCCTAATGAAGTCAAACGTTGACTATAAAGGACTAATTTTGCGAAAAATCAAAAACTTTGAATGTGGAAGGACTGAAAGTGTTAATATGCTTAAACTAAGCCTTTGAATAACAACACACGGTATTCATAATTATATTTGAGCCACTTGTTGATCGAAAGGAACCGTTTACGTAATTAATTAAAAGTTTGCGCGACGAAGGGTTAAAAGCGTCAACATGTTTAATTATACCTCTGAGTGACCTTTTAACAAACCCGGAGTGTTATAATATCTGATTGTATTATGGGGAATACATAATATTGGCCATATAGGGCTTTAATGCCGATTAATGATAATACGTACTAGTTTGTGCGTTAAAATGATTAAAAGTATCAACATGTTAATTCTTACCTCTGAGTGACCTTTTAACGAATCCGAAGCATCGTGATGTTTGATAATACTCACGGGAATGCCTAATATTGGCCATTTAAGGCTTTGATGCCATTAAACGATAATACGCACAAGTTTGAGCGTTAAAAGGACTAAAAGCTTCAACGTGTAAATCTACATCTTTGAGAGACCTTTTAAATGAACCGGGAACTCCGTGATGCTCGGTCATACTCCCGGGTGTGCCTAATATTGGTCACAATGGGCATATTATTATTATTATTATTGTTATTATTATTATTGTTATTATTATTATTATTATTATTATTATTATTATTATTATTATTCATTACTTAAAGTCCACACATAAATAAAACCATTTGATGAATCTTCGGACTTGTTAATAGTTTTAAAAACCTAGTATAACACCTCTAATCATCTCATGATTTCCCTAAACACATGGCATGATCTTATCCTTTCTCAAAAACTATATAAAGGCTATGAAATTTCATTTTCAAAGTACACCATTCATTCTTTCTTTCTATCTTCTTATCTTGGAGGATCCTAAGCAATTGGGAACCACCTTTGAGTTTTCTTCAATCCATAGGACCACTTGTAAGTGTTCCTTTCATGACTAGTTCTTTTATTTGGCTTAAATACCCAAAAAGTCAAGCGTTTACGATAAACGCTTTGACTTCTAGTTAGACCGTAAACGGTCAAGCCATTGTTCGCAACGAACATGGCTACGTGATTGTAATTAGGTAGGTGTTAAACCCTCAAAAAGGGCACCTTCTAAGAATCACGTTTGCTTGGTCAAATTAACGAGTCACGTAATATTGTTTTAAAAAGTCAACGGGCCAGTTTTTGAAATAATTGTGATATGAGTTTAGAAATGTTCTAAAATACATTTTATCACCTAAACAACTTGGTAATAATTATTAGAACATGTGTAAACATGTTCGGCTCGTCAATTCCAGTTTTAGGGTCGGTTCGCAACCGAAAGTCGCGAAGTTTGACTTCTGCGTTGACTTTCGATTATGAACCGAATTAGATTAGTTTGATACTGATTATAGGTGTCACACCCTGTCTTTTGCGGAAGCGTATGATGTGACTAGCTTGTTATCATTGCATTCAATCATAATAAACAACTACATGATTTAAAACGATGTTCATCCATTCGGAAAATTTTGAGTATTACAAACACTTGTTATTTACGTTTTAAAACACAACCTTCGTCTAGGTTACAATTCAACAAAAGTGGATGACATCTAAGCTTGTAATCTACTTCTAGTTACGACACCTGCGCCCAAGATCCATCCTGTCACCTGAAATACATGTAATTTTGGAAAACATCAACATAAAGTTGAGCGAGTTCATGCATTTTGCATACCATGTATGAAAACATGGTATGTATCTTGTTTAAATAAAGTATTCTTGTATAAATCAAGTTTTCTTGTGTACACCACGTACTAATTGAATGTTTGTACAAGGACATTAAGGCATGTGAGGACATATGGAGCATTAGTGTTGGCTCCTTTAAGGCATGTGGGGACTTATGGAGCATTAGCGTTGGCTCCTTTAAGGCATGTGAGAACATATGGAGCATTAGTGTTGGCTCCTTTACTGTGTCGATTTCCCTCGACTGTGTCGATTAACCTCGACTGTGTCGATTACCCTCGACTGGGACTCCGAAGCACTACTAGGTACTAGTTTTGACCATGAGTGGGGTTCGGCCATACCCGTTAGATCTAACCCTCGTCCCTAATTAATGAATGTTTTTAATGGCTTGGTACAAGTTTTCACCAAGTCTTTATGGCATTTTTAGTATTAAGTCTATGCTCACATGATCTAGTATTTTCTAGGCATTTCTTAAAGCATAACACTCTCGGTACTCGTTCTCACCAAGGGTGCTTCTTGTATTTTTGTATTCTCAAATCGCATCATACTCGGTACTTGTTCTCACTAACTGTGCTTCTTGTATTTTTACCATTTGTAAAAATTGTAATATTTGTAACATGTATTTCACCCCCGAGAGTTATAAAACCAAAAACAGTTAGAGAAAAGGGGGAGCATGAACTCACAACTTTGCGTTCCTTGCGTCGTAAACTTCACCGGATTTGCTTAGCTAGCGTCGCGACCTAAACATGTTTTATTAACGTTAGTCACTAGACTTGTATCGCACAAGTACAGTCACTATCTTTTGTATATGTGTTCTTGTGTTAAAAATATTTTATATTTTTAACTATGTATCTTACTTATATTATATTCTCAAAAATAAATATAAGTATCTTGTATTTTGCACTTTGCACCCGAATTATGTATTTTGTCTAAATATGTTGTATGTGTATTTGCAAGTCCTAATATACTAGCATGTATTATACATACCACATACATTTAGCACAAAGTTTAGTAATCAACAAATATATATATTTTTCCTCAGATAACATACTCGACATTTAGACACGCATGTTACAACTTATGTCATTTCAACTTAAATATCCAAAACTGGGCTGTTTTCGAGCATTTTAATAAAATAGTTATCTTATTTCAAAAATTCCCAACTTTTTACAGAAGGTGCTAAATGATGCAAATATTATTGTGTAAAAATCTCGGGATCCGATTCATTACCAATATTTTAGTAAAAATCATTTTCCGGACTGCAATCAGATTCATTATTTTCTGACTGCAGCCCACGGAATAATTCACTAAAAATTTATTGTAAGTCGGATTGACGAAATTCCAGTGGGACAATTACTACGACATCAGTTTCCATCTACAGTACCAGTTTCATGATCTAACTCTACACTAACTCAAGTTATGACAGAAAACAGAACGTATATTTTCAGCAGAAAAATGCAGCTCTAGCTGCAGTTACACAATGACACTTTAAAAATAGTAAACGAAGTCCAAAAATTAGGATTCCAGTGCCATTAGAACCGTATTTCATAATATATAAATCTAGGCTTTAGAAAATACATTTTTCATTGAGTTATGGTCCTGTTACAGCCAACTGAAGTT
Organism: Helianthus annuus; assembly: GCF_002127325.2. NCBI lineage: Eukaryota > Viridiplantae > Streptophyta > Magnoliopsida > Asterales > Asteraceae > Helianthus > Helianthus annuus. Next base: position 119,869,460 of record NC_035445.2, on the reverse strand, counting down.
GGCTGAAAATACAACTCGGCATGCTGTTTTTAGCTTTTAGTCTTTCTAACTCGTGTTCGATTGATTCCGTTAACATGTTTAGTGATCACAACAACATCAAACATCAATATTAACAAGTATATCATCATATAATCAACAAGAATCAAAACAACTTCATATTAACATTACTTCATCACATTTCAACAACATTTCATCATTAGGTTAGCTCTATGTTCAAAGCTTTGTTTATGATCCTTTAGTGTTCATGAGATATCATCTATTAACCATCTTCATAGGATGTAAAATGAGTAGATCTAAGAGACTTACCACTAGCTCAAAGCTAGGAGAGTTCAAGTGAAGAAAAGTGATAGTTAATAGCGAACTAAGAAGGTCCTTCAACTTCCGAACACACCAAGCTTCGTTAACTACCTCCTAGCACCTTAATACAAGCTTGGAATGGATGATTGAAGGTTGAAGATGGTGGTGATGGCGCTACTTGGTTTCAGCCGATTGGGGAAGAAGGAGGAGAGGAAATTTTGTGAAGTTGGTGAAGATGATTTAGTAATGTGATGGTCTTGTGGTTTATAAAGGAATCCTCCAACATTTCTATACCTAAAGGATAATGTGTCTCATGAAGGACTAACATATCCAATTAACAATTCAAAATAATCTAGGTGTTGGGTTCCAAGGCTGTAACCGGTTTTGAGGGAGGGGGGTGTTAGTTTGATTTCAATTCCTAGTTACACAATCAAGTTACTTATAAAGAATTTAATTTAGGGGTTAATTGTGTTTTAGTGTTTTAAGTAGTAATATGATGAGTAGTGCTCATAACTAGCTTCATAACACCAAAACAATGCTTCTAGCAATATTTTGATGTTCCGGGTAACGTCCGGTTGTTCGGTTAAATACCGGTTCGTTAAAGTGCTAAATTACACCGTTTAGTGTCTTTCAAGTATCTTTTGTGACACTTTCAATTCCCGACACTTAGGGAAGTATTCTGGATGATAAATCATCATTTCTGCATAATATTTCATTGTCATAATGCTGATTATAGCTGAATTTAAATAAATTCTGCACTTAAAGTGCGTTTCGGGTGCTTTTAAGTGCGTATTTTAGCTTCCGGATGGTATATATGTAAACCCTTGTATGTACTCTTGGGTTTTAATGTATTCTTGTTGTTGGACCCACGCTTAGGCCTCAATTCTAATGTCTGACTGCTTTCTGCAGTTTTGTTGATACAGTGTGTCTTACCGGTGAGTTTACTAATTTATGACGCAATGCTCTTGTTTATGCATAAAGCAATATTTTGTAGTATAAAACGTGCATGAATTCACTTGCATGGAATTCAGAAACTTATTTGTCTTGTAAACTAGATCATGTACGTTCATTAAAGCACAGATCACTGTTCATTTAGTGTACAGAATGTACGGAAAAGTGACAGTTGTCACAGTCTCCCCCCGTTAAGAGAATTTCGTCCCGAAATTCAAGCGATGCCATCGGTCGCAGGGGAGTTGTGAAACAAATATGGTCACTTATATTCGAAACACGTCTTCGTGTTCTCATGTCATGTATTTTATCGTACTAAAGTAAATCAATCATGTCTTTTCTGCATCTTGTGGACTCTTGGTCCAAAACCTCAACAGGTTCTATAGTATTGTGGACTCTTGGTCCAAAACCTCAACAGGTTTCTATCGTTTGTCATTGACGTGAATCTTATTTGTGGGAACAACGACTATTCCTTGAGTCAGACTCCTCTAAAGACTAGACACATGAATGTGTCGCGATCACTACTGATCTTATCTGGGAGCTTCATCTTGTGAACAATGGTTCTGATCCCCACACTGGGGATTCAACCTTTTCGTTTTCCAAATCACACTACGCCTTCTCTAGGCGAGGCTCTCGTTTTAGCCACACTTCTTGTCTCAAAATCTTACGATTTCCGCCGCTCATCGGCGTAATTTTTCTGTATCTTACGGGCTGTCTCGATATGGTCACATATCTGAATGACCTTGCCTCTAGATTTTCCCGAACTAACACGGGTCAGTAGATTGTTTATCTCCGGTCTCCGTCCAACATGACGGGGATTAGGTTATTACGTTCCATCTAAAGCTTCACATGAAGCGGTTTAGACGTCGGTGTGATAAATACTGTTGTAGGAAGACTCCACTATGGGTAAGTGAGTGTTCCAACTTTTTATTGAAGTTTATCACACAAGCACGTACCATGTTCATACAGTCTGCATCGTTCAACAGCCCAGTTCATATTCGAGTTCTTACGATCATCGGTGTGCTGCATTCCTTGTGATCAGTAAAGATCGTGCAACGTTTTCTTTCAGGTAATAACGTCCATTTTGCGGCGCGCAATTACTGTATCTATCTAAAGGTCTCTTCTCATGATTCCTTAATCAATGTGCCGCGTATGCAATGTCGTGGTCTTGTTGTATTGACGCGCAACCGAGACTTTGTCGAGAAACGTCACATAATTGCAAATCTAGCTCCTTGGCTCTTGGTTGCAGGGTTGCCATGAATCTCGTTCTTTATCCATCATGTATCTTAAAGTTCTAACTTCGCGAATTCGAAATCCGCTTTTCGTTATCATAGCACATACTGTTCTTTCTCTAAGAGTTACAAGGTAAATTGCAGCTGTTGCTCATGACCTTCCTTGGTCGTTGGCCATATGAGAATGTGGGCAATAAGTATATGGCTTATCTAGGTATGGCTTACACGTTCGATTCATGAGGTCCATGAACATTGTCGATGCATGTGTTAAGCCAAATGGTACGACAAGGAACTCGTAACGTTCGAAGCGGGTCCTAAAGGTCGTTTTAGGGATATTTCCTTCTGGTATTCACAGTTGAGGACATCCTGTCCTCAAATTGATCCTTGAGTGGCAACTAGGATCTTACGATTTTGTCCGTTTCATGTCATCAGTCCTTGGCAGAGGATTCTGATTCTCAATTCTCTGGAATTTATGCAAAGTGGAGTCTATCAACTTTCTCCTTGTGCCCTTAACTAAGGATGTTATGTCCTTAATGTCCTCTGTCTAGCAGCTCTTGCAGTTATATCAGAGGTTCATGCTTCGCGGGTGAAGCTAGTCGGTATAGCGTCATTTGGCACCAGTGCTGCTCCTGGCACGCGATTTATCCTAAACTCCTCTAGTTGCTACGGATGGGCGTTCCTGGCAAGTCTTCCAAAAAGGCTACTGGGACTTCTTCCGTCACGGGGATGTTCTTAGGCTCTGCAGTCTACTCGGAGGCGTTTTTATGCCTCTTTGACCAATGAGGGATGTCGTAGATCTGCCGCCTTGTGGGGTCTAGCATCCTTGCACCTATTGCAGGAAAGTTAGGTTTCATCATTCGCAAGAGGGATGCGTCTGATTTTCTCGTATCGAACGACTTCAGCTGTATACTTGGATTTCCGATCCATGCTGACTATCATATTATGACTTCACGAGTCAATGGTAACAGAAGGTTCCGGCCCTCTGAGTCCCTAAATACGATCCTTAATCGCTTCGACTGTTTAAACTATCCTTCTATATGCCCATTTCTAAAGAGTACGAGACATCTATTTTACTCGAAACTAGGCCAAGCAGTTTCTTAAGTTCTAAGCATGTAAGGTTAAAGTTGATGCCAGGATTAGTTAAAAGTAGATGCATTAGGTTGGTTAATAGGGAACGTACCCGTAATCGCATCTGGATCCTGGCGTGCTTCACGAGTTGCAATCGTGAAAACCCTTCCTTGTTGTTTCTTCTTAGGGCAATCTTTCCTAAAGTGCCCTGCTTCACCACATCTGTAGCAACCTGGTATTCTCTTATTTCTTCCATCTGGGTCCTTCGCCCAACAGGCGTCCTTGCTGTGCCCTTCTTTCCCACACTTTCCGCACTTAGGCCTTAGACATCGACCTTTATGGTGAAAATTGCATTCCCCGCACCTCGGCTTAGTCCCCGAGTAAACTTTACCACCGGCCCTATTAGTGGCTCCATCAGTTCTCCTGCCATGTGGCGGATTCACTTTCTTTCTTTTGTTTACTTTAGAGCTTCCATAGTTGACTTGGGTGCTCATCTTTAGGTTTGAGGACTTCCTCTTTTTGTTGCTTGACGGCTCCACATGAGTCTCTTTCTTGTTATCCTTAGATTCCGAAAATTTTCCCGCATGTAGAGCCTCTTCAGTAAGAGTGACACTCATGTCGATATCCTCTGCAATGGTTGAGGGTTTGGAGGTAGTAACCAAGCTCCTAACTTGAGGTGCAAGTCCCCAAATGAATCGTTCGATCCTTTTGAATTCTGGTTTGACTAAGTAGGGGACGACCCTAGACAAGTCATGAAATCGCTGGACGTATTCAGGAATCTTCGGTCCGTCCATTTTCAAATTCCAGAACTCCACCTCAAGCTTCTGGATTTCAGCCCTAGAACAGTATTTCTTTTCCATCTTTTCCTTGAGCTCGTCCCAGCTCAGTGCATAAGCAGCATCTGCACCAAGGGTCTGAACCTGAAGGTTCCACCAGGAGAGTGCGCTATCTAAGAATAACCCTGAGATATAGGTAACTTGCTGCTGGGGTGAACAGTTACTCATCCTTAGAACGAAGTCAGTCTTTTCTATCCAACGAACAAACGCAACGGCACCTCCTGTGCCATCAAAATTCAGTGGCTTGCAGTCCAGAAATTGTTTATAGGTGCAGCCAGTTGGAGGGTTATTTTCGGTAGTGCCACGCTGTGTTGAGAGCGGAGGGCTTCATGTCGTGTAATTGCCTGAGAGATGCGTTCTTGAAGTTCAGCTTCTGTTCTTGGTAACGTACTGGTGTTTGTGTCTCGTCTGGGCGGCATTCTTTTCTGTTAGAAATATAGGATGGATTAGACAACATTCCATAATTGTCTATAGTACCATAAGTAAACAGGTAATCACCCAATATCACATGTATATATACTCCATGTATGAGCGAGGAAACAGTTGCTGAGCCCCCACATAGGCTTGCCAACTTGGCTTATTGTTTGTTATGAAATGAACTCGAGGCTACATCGCCTTGGTCATTCAAGTTTTAGTTATTCCCTGCTACATTGGTTTTTCTTAGGTCTTTAGCTTTACTGGTGCGTATATTTTCCCTTAGATGGGGTTGTTCGTGTAGGTGTGATAGAGAGTTGAAAGTCACTGAATCTTTTGAATGTTACTCATCTTCACTTGCTTAAATGTCGTTTTCTCAAACGTCTCGTGTGCAGGTAGAAGTGTCAGTCACGAAGTAGGCTGAGACAGGCTTCCTGCTTTCTAACGTGCTAAAGCACTGATCTATGTGTTATTCTACCAGATGAAGGTGAGGACACCTATAGATTGAATTTGGTGTGGTTTTTATTAGCTCGACCCGCAGAGTCCACCAGGATTTCTGTGCACTACAAGTCTTTATTACATGGGCCCCCGTAATAATAAATTGTCTTGCACAGTTACCCCAATTTTCTCTCGTCCAATCAGATGATCGATCTTGGAGGGGACACTACTGTCCTTATACCTTTGTCATGGAAAGGACCATTGTGGTGGTCCATGCGCTAACATTTGTTATCGTTACGCGCGTATAGGCATGATGATTAGATGGAATAGGAATAGAGAGAATTCCTAGTAGTTGGAGGGGCACCTTCGTGATGAATACTTCATCTTCCTTTTCTGGTCAAGTATGTCGTCAATCTTGCTTCACATAAGCCGCGGGGATCTCGTTCCGTTGATTAAGAATTCGTTCAAGGTTGCTGCCTCTGCCTCGTCATCATCACCGTAGTTAGGCACCTTCACAATCGAGAGGGAAGAGTAGCCATCTCCTACGGAAGCAAACTCAGAATCTCGTCTGGTAATCACTCTAGCTATGAGCTTTGCAATGAACGCGAGGTCGGTAGCTTCATCGCGCGAGTTACGTATGGTAATAGGAGTCGGAGTCGAAAGTATCTTATTCACGTCAATAATCATTCCGTACACTTATTTGTATGTATGTATATCAATAACACATATGCTACATAGCATAATCAAGCAACTTAATGTATTATATTACGTATAACTCTCGTTTTGGGGGGGGGGTCATTTTGTCTTTGGCAAGTCTAACTCGTGTAGACTATGCCTTGGTCGGCACCTTATCTTAAAGGTATTCCTCACTGATGTCCTTGCCTTGTCTTTTCTTTGAAAAGTGTTCGACTCGTGGATCTTGGCGCTTACGTGAATGCAATGAAAACCTTTTTGTAAAACGTTTTCGTGAGAGAACGCTAGTGATTGTAGTCTAGACTCGAGAAAGAATCCTAGTTCACTACAATCGAAGCTCTGATACCAAACTGTCACACCCTGTCTTTTGCGGAAGCGTATGATGTGTGACTAGCTTGTTATCATTGCATTCAATCATAATAAACAACTACATGATTTAAAACGATGTTCATCCATTCGGAAAATTTTGAGTATTACAAACACTTGTTATTTACGTTTTAAAACACAACCTTCGTCTAGGTTACAATTCAACAAAAGTGGATGACATCTAAGCTTGTAATCTACTTCTAGTTACGACACCTGCGACCAAGATCCATCCTGTCACCTGAAATACATGTAATTTTGGAAAACATCAACATAAAGTTGAGCGAGTTCATGAATTTTGCATACCATGTATGAAAACATGGTATGTATCTTGTTTAAATAAAGTATTCTTGTATAAATCAAGTTTTCTTGTGTACACCACGTACTAATTGAATGTTTGTACAAGGACATTAAGGCATGTGAGGACATATGGAGCATTAGTGTTGGCTCCTTTAAGGCATGTGAGGATTTATGGAGCATTAGCGTTGGCTCCTTTAAGGCATGTGAGAACATATGGAGCATTAGTGTTGGCTCCTTTACTGTGTCGATTACCCTCGACTGTGTCGATTAACCTCGACTGTGTCGATTTCCCTCGACTGTGTCGATTAACCTCGACTGTGTCGATTACCCTCGACTGGGACTCCGAAGCACTACTAGGTACTAGTTTTGACCATGAGTGGGGTTCGGCCGTACCCGTTAGATCTAACCCTCGTCCCTAATTAATGAAAGTTTTTAATGGCTTGGTACAAGTTTTCACCAAGACTTTATGGCATTTTTAGTATTAAGTCTATGCTCACATGATCTAGTATTTTCTAGGCATTTCTTAAAGCATAACACTCTCGGTACTCGTTCTCACCAAGAGTGCTTCTTGTATTTTTGTATTCTCAAATCGCATCATACTCGGTACTCGTTCTCACTAACTGTGCTTCTTGTATTTTTACCATTTGTAAAAATTGTAATATTTGTAACATGTATTTCACCCCCGAGAGTTATAAAACCAAAAACAGTTAGAGAAAAGGGGGAGCATGAACTCACAACTTTGCGTTCCTTGCGTCGTAAACTTCACCGGATTTGCTTAGCTAGCGTCCCGACCTAAACGTGTTTTATTAACGTTAGTCACTAGACTTGTATCGCACATGTACAGTCACTATCTTTTGTATATGGGTTCTTGTGTTAAAAATATTTTATATTTTTAACTATGTATCTTACTTATATTATTTTCTCAAAAATAAATATAAGTATCTTGTATTTTGCACTTTGCACCCGAATTATATATTTTGTCTAAATATGTTGTATGTGTATTTGCAAGTCCTAATATACTAGCACGTATTATACATACCACGTACATTTAGCACAAAGTTTAGTAATCAAAAAATATATATATTTATCCTCAGATAACATACTCGACATTTAGACACGCAAGTTACAACTTATGTCATTTCAACTTAAATATCCAAAACTGGGCTGTTTTCGAGCATTTTAATAAAATAGTTATCTTATTTCAAAAATTCCCAACTTTTTACAGAAGGTGCTAAATGATCCAAATATTATTCTGTAAAAATCTCGGGATCCGATTCATTAATAATATTTTACTAAAAATCATTTTCCGGACTGCAATCAGATTCATTATTTTCTGACTGCAGCCCACGGAATAATTCACTAAAAATTTATTGTAAGTCGGATTGACGAAATTCCAGTGGGACAATTACTACGACATCAGTATCCATCTACAGTACCAGTTTCATGTTCTAACTCTACACAAACTCAAGTTATGACAGAAAACAGAACGTATATTTTCAGTAGAAAAATGCAGCTCTAGCTGCAGTTACAGAATGACACTTTAAAAATAGTAAATGAAGTCCAAAAATTACGATTCCAGTGCCATAAGAACCGTATTTCATAATATATAAATCTAGGCTTCAGAAAATACATTTTTCGTTGAGTTATGGTCCTGTTACAGCCAACTGAAGTTGGCTGAAAATACAACTCAGCATGCTGTTTTTGCTTTTAGTCTTTCTAACTCGTGTTCGATTGATTCCGTTAACATGTTTAGTGATCACAACAACATCAAACATCAATATTAAAAAGTAAATCATCATATAATCAACAAGAATCAAAACAACTTCATATTAACATTACTTCATCACATTTCAACAACATTTCATCATTAGGTTAGCTCTATGTTCAAAGCTTTGTTTATGATCCTTTAGTGTTCATGAGATATCATCTATTAACCATCTTCATAGGATGTAAAATGAGTAGATCTAAGAGACTTACCACTAGCTCAAAGCTAGGAGAGTTCAAGTGAAGAAAAGTGATGGTTAATAGCGAACTAAGAAGGTCCTTCAACTTCCGAACACACCAAGCTTCGTTAACTACCTCCTAGCACCTTAATACAAGCTTGGAATGGATGATTGAAGGTTGAAGATGGTGGTGATGGGGCTGCTTGGTTTCAGCCGATTGGGGAAGAAGGAGGAGAGGAAATTTTGTGAAGTTGGTGAAGATAATTTAGTAATGTGATGGTCTTGTGGTTTATAAAGGAATCCTCCAACATTTCTATACATAAAGGATAATATGTCTCATGAAGGACTAACATATCCAATTAAAAATTCAAAATAATCTAGGTGTGGGGTTCCAAGGTTGTAACCGGTTTTGAGGGAGGGGGGTGTTAGTTTGATTTCAATTCCTAGTTACACAATCTAGTTACTTATAAAGAATTTAATTTAGGGGTTAATTGTGTTTTAGTGTTTTAAGTAGTAATATGATGAGTAGTGCTCATAACTAGCTTCATAACACCAAAACAATGCTTCTAGCAATATTTTGATGTTCCGGGTAACGTCCGGTTGTTCGGTTAAATACCGGTTCGTTAAAGTGCTAAATTGCACCGTTTAGTGTCTTTCAAGTATCTTTTGTGACACTTTCAATTCCCGACACTTAGGTAAGTATTCTGGATGATAAATCATCATTTCTGCATAATATTTCATTGTCATAATGCTGATTATAGCTGAATTTATATAAATTCTGCACTTAAAGTGCGTTTCGGGTGCTTTTTAGTGCGTATTTTAGCTTCCGGATGGTATATATGTAAAACCTTGTATGTACTCTTGGGTTTTAATGTATTCTTGTTGTTGGACCCACGCCTAGGCCTCAATTCTAATGTCTGACTGCTTTCTGCAGTTTTGTTGATACAGTGTGTCTTACCGGTGAGTTTACTAATTTATGACGCAACGCTCTCGTTTATGCATAAAACAATATTTTGTAGTATAAAACGTGCATGAATTCCCTTGCATGGAATTCAGAAACTTATTTGTCTTATAAACTAGATCATGTACGTTCATTAAAGCACAAATCACTGTTCATTTAGTGTACGGAATGTACGGAAAAGTGCGGTTGTCATAATAGGTTTCGTTATGATCGTATTATAATGTAGCATAACCCTATAAGGTTATATTAAACGATCATATTAGAAATCTGAGTTTTTGCACATGTTCCGTTAATATGCCGTACTTTGACTATTATGCCCTTTTTAGCAAAAATATGGTTTTAGTCATCAATAAGCTTTCAAAAAACTTAGCTAATGATATGTTAACATGTTTAACATATTTTTATGTTACAAATCTGATCATAAACTGAGTTTGCATATAATATCGTAAATTATTCTTTAAATTGACCAAAATGCCCTTTATACGCGTATATCGGTTTTAAGCATAATTTTTCATACCAAACTCATTGTCTACTGATGTAATATCATAATTAGGATAATTTGGGATGTTCATTCAGTTTACAAGATGAGTTTACGCATACGTTCTTGAATTACGTCCTTAAATGACGATAATGCCCTTTTTGCACCTAAAATGATTTAAAAGCACAATTTTCATACAAAAACTTTTTATTACCGATATGTTATCTTAATTAACATATTTTGGTCATATAAACCTGATCATAATATTAGTTTTCCTAAAAGATCACAAATATCGTCATTTAACGACTTTAACGCCGTTTCGGCGCATAGTAAGATTTTAAACCATAACTACCAATAAAGACTTGTTACCTACTGATTTCATAAATCATTTTAAATATTTTTATAGTAGTTATATATTATAAACTCAGATTCCCAATTAGCCTTCAAAACTATGTGTGAAATTACCAAAATGCCTCTACGGAGCATAGTTTGGTTTTAAACTATAAAACACACATATGTTTGGTATCATACTGATATTATATCATAACTAAAGTGTTTTCAAATATTTTTTATGATCGCAACATCAGTTTGTGCTCCGCTTTCTTTTATACGTCGTAAAATGACCAAAACGCCCTTATGAGGCATAGTTTGATTTTAAAACCTTAACGGACATACGAGTTGATATCCTACTGATATTATAACTTGTGTAAAGTATATCGGCATATGGAACTTGTTCATGACTTATCCGGTTACTCGTTATCGCATATACGCGTATGGTTAGACTTATATAACTAGTTTGCGTAAGTTTACTGAAGCGGGTTAAACCTTATTTTTACTTTAAATCCAGAATGTATTTAGTTTACCCATATTATACAAGTCTTCATACTTGTTGGGTCTAAATTACATTCCATTTCGGACATCGTTTAATCTAGCGTATCGTACCGTTTCTAATACTTTAAGTTAACCGGTCTGGGTCTATGACCTAAACAAGACTCGTTAGCATTCTAAATTGGTTATTTATACCATCATTCCAGATTAGAGCCTTCCGGTAAATTGTATCTACGCTTACTTAATTGAATACGGCTGACTTATCATAAATCTTGCAATTTAAGACAGGAGCTAGCTCAGGTAAATACTCTGAACCTATTTTCCCTTATACGGGCTTGGGATACGGTAATATAATTACCGCATGGTCAGGTATGGGATTCAAAGACCAATAAGTCAGAAAATTGAAATAACCTGTTTTAATTCGTATTGCTTGACTGAAACATTGGGGGTTAATGCGACCGTGTCCTGATATCCTTGACTCATTAATTGCAAATGGCCACGACCTAAGCACGGGGTGTAGGCATACACTCGACAGATGCAATATGGTTTATTAAATAATTTTATACCCAATATGGGTTTCCCAATAAGGGAATAAGTGGTGTGTCGGTTAATCATGAACCGGCATAGTACCGGGCCCCGTATGTAGAGCGAGTTTTGTAAAACTGATAACATGAGATATAGTTTGTCCCAAGTATAAAATATTTCATGCCCTGTGCACCTAAACCAATTTTCATAAACATTTTTAAATGTATCGGTTGATTGTATTTACTAGTGAAAACTGACGTATTTTCAAAAGTCTAAGTGACAGGTACAAATACGTAAATAGGCTAGAAGCTGCTCGGGATTGTTAGACAAGGAACTTGCAACTCCTTCGCATAAGCCATTAGTCTGATAAACTTTTTTTGTTTTAAATGATCCACCTGTGGATTATTGCAAGCTTGTCTGTATGTAATACTTTGATATTTTCAGACATTTGTGTTTGTAATAATATTTTTTATTCTAAGACTTCCGCTGTGCTATTCTGTGTATGTTTGACCATGACGATACCAATCTTAGGTCACGATACTCCCCACCGGGCTGAGTTGTAAATATCGGGGTGTGACAACAGGATTGTGCGCGAAGCAATTCCGAACAGAATGATGTCTTCAATTCCAAATCCATCCGTGATTGAACTTTATTTTGATGATTTTCTCTGTTTAACATCAAAACTCCCGTTTAACCCAAAATTGATGAGCTTTGGGTGATTTAACCGACTGTTAGATCGATTAAATCGGTACCGTAGCTCTGATACCACTGCTGACTCCAGGATCCGGTGAGTTTGACGAAGCTTTGGTCCCGAAACGACATGTTCGGTGCGTTTATTACGACTAAAAAAGGTGTAGAAACAGAATACGACACCGATCAGTCAATTTCAATCTGGTCTCTATTGATTATTCAATGTTTACAGCACCACGAGACCAGTTGGACAACATTTCCCCTCTGGGAACCAAAAGCTTGTCCAAATGGGAACCCCAAGTCCCTATTTATAGACATCACTTACACTAAGTGTCCATCCGATCGGATTGCCATCCGACTGGATTGCCATCCTACCAGATGGTCATCTGTCCGGATGGACCTTGACATTTACGAAACCTGTCCAACTTCTCTATTCTATACAATATTCAACACACGCTCTATCTAACTATTCGCACTGTGGCAGACGTACGAAATATGCGCCAACACCTAAGCTTTGTGATTGTTAAACCGTTAACGAACTAATTCAATTAAGCAAAATTAAAATGAGTAGTAACCCTAGATCTTGCATTTGTTGTAACCGGGTGTGAACCTTGTTATTCCATTATATTTTATAATTACTAATAAAATTTTTCAATTTCTCATAGTTAATTAAACAAATCAATTTGTTAATCTTTTCAATCAATCAAAAATCATAAAAACAAGTTAGCAAGCTTCATAATTGTGACACCTTTTTAAGAATTCATTCAAGTCCATTCGCAAACCACCTACTCTTCGTGGTTCGATCCCCTACTACCACTAAGTATTTGTTAAGGGTAATTTGGGCTTATAAATATTATCTTTAACTGGAGCATGACACTTCGATCACATTACCCGACCAGCTATCACTGCCAATATTTGGCAAATTCATCCGCATATCATATTTATGGTTACTAACACCATTCAGTTCCACGGGATGCCTTCTTAGGACCCGAATGTTCATGTCTCTCATTTCTTGCAAATCTGTGATACCTTCCAGGTTCAGCATGTCATTGAAGACACATGCAAATTGCATCTCTTCCCATTCTCTCTTGCCGAGCAAGCCCATAGTTGCCTAGAGTCCCTTAATGCAGGATCCATCACCACTTGGGTCGGGATGCAAGAAAAATTTTTGAGTAAGTACTTCCCTCCATAAAAAAATTCTGAGTAAGTACTTCCCTCCATAACTAGCAGGAGGGGGAGTCCTTCTACGAGACCTGGGAGCGGTTCAAGGAGTTGTTGAACAAATGTCTACATCATGGCTACGAGGATTGGGCTTTGGTCGAGAAGTTCTACAATGGAGTCACATTAGTCACGAGGAACATACTTAACACTACTGCGGGTGGAAATATGATGACTACCAAGACACCCGATGAGTCTAACGAGTTATTCGAGGATTTAGCGATGAACAACTACGAGTATCTGGATTCCTAAGATCTTGTTTCGTCTACTACGCAGAGAGGAGTGTACAAGGTTGATTCTAACATCGCTCTGCAGGCCCAAGTTGACTACTTGACGAAGGCATTCCAGGATATACAGACGAAGAAGGAGCATGTGTGTGAGACTTGTAAGGGAAGTTATGACACTATTGACTGTCCCATCGCCCCTGATGATTTCCAGGAGAAAGTAGAGTTTGTGGGTAACCCCAACTGGAATCAGAACAACTTCGGTAATAACTATAATTCTGGTTGGAGGAATCACCCAAATTTTGGCAGGAAGAACAGCAACCCACCAGGGTTTCAGCCGCGTCAAAATTTGTTCTAGGATGTAGGAGTAGGATCGAGTGGTGGGGAGAAGAACCCCATATTGGAGGAGATGCAGAGACAGAACCAGGAGACGATGAGGCAGAACCAGGAGACACTGGTTAAGCTGGCACAATTGCTAACTCAATTTATGACTCGGGAGGAGACTCGACACTAGGAGACTCAGTTAAAGTTCATGGAGCACGAGGCTTTCATGATGAGTCAGGGAACAACATTGCAAAATCTTGAGAGGACTATGGGAGCGTTGTCGAACCAGCTGTGCCAGATACCTCAGGGTGATCTTTCTAGTATCACCACTCTTAATCCAAATGCCACTGTGAAGGCTGTGACCACTAGGAGTGGGTGATGAGCTGTGGAGGTCGAACCGATAGTTGATGAGGAGTTAATTGACGAGGAGATCGAGATGGAGATGCCATCTAGCAACGTGTATGCGAGGCTAGGCCCAACAAGTACAACACAGTCTAGAGGGTCTTCGAGCGAGAAGGAGAAGGAGCAAACGATGATGTATAAGTCAACGCCCCCTTACCCTGGTAGGTTGGTGAAGGGTAAGGATGTAGAGTAGTATGGTTGATTTATGCAGATGTTGAAGAAGCTCCACGTGAACATCCCGTTCATTGAGGCCTTGGCCAAGATACCAAAGTACACAAAATTCCTGAAGGATCTTCTTACGATTAAGAAGAAGTTAGAGGACCTCTCGACTGTCACCTTGAGCGAGGAGTGTTCTGTTGTCTTGCCGAAAAAGCTCCCGAAGTAGATGACCGTTCCAGGCAGCTTCACCATTCCTTGGCTTATCAGGAATGTGACTATCAGCAATGCGCTAGCTGATCTAGGCACTAACATAAATCTCATGCCCTATTCTATCTATGCTGAGCTTAACCTAGGAAAGTTGTCCCCTACGCACATGATTAAAAAAAATTCCAGCTCGCTAATCATTCGGTGAAATTCCCGAGGGGCATTGTGGAGAACAAGTTGGTGAAAGTCAACAAGTTCCCCGGTTGATTTTGTCATTCTTGACTTGGATGAGAATTCTGAGGTTCCATTGATTTTAGGTTATCCATTCCTTGCCACCACACGTGCAGTCATTGCCGTGTATGATGGCAAGTTAACTCTTCATGTCGATGAGGTCACATTCGTTATTCAACGTTCTATGAGGTATACCCGATAGTATGATGAAACTCTTTATTTCGTCGATACTTTCATGTCACATGTGGGTAGCCTCCTCAGTGAGATATGTGGGAGAGATACGTCTGATACGCAGTTGTTGAGCATGGATGATCAGGGAGTGGGGTCACTATTTTCAATCTTGAGCAGGATCCGCCACCATAGGCTAGCAAGCCTTCCCCTAGGTTTGAGTGTTCTGAGGTATTCGAAGTAATTGAGAGAGAGATTCCGGAGGAGAAGATTAGTTGAGGTACCCCCACCCCTTGAGCTTAAGGAGTTTCCGTCTCATCTTGAGTACTCATTTTTAGGAGAGGGATCTTAGTTGCTCGTCATTGTTTCTGCGCGATTGACGGAAGAGGATAAGAAAAGTTGATGGTCGTGAGGGCGCATGGGCACGCCATTGCGTAGAAGCTTATAGACATCAAGGGTATTAACCCTTCGTTTTGCACACATAAAATCTTGATGGAAGAGGAGTCTAAACTGGTGGTTCAGCCTCAGAGAAGGCTAAACCCGAACACGCAGGAAGTGGTGAAGAAGAAGAAGGTAATTAAGCTGTTGGATGCATGGCTGATTTACCCGATATCGAACCTTGCATGGATGAGTTCCGTCCAGTGGTCCCCAAGAAGGGGGAATGACTGTGGTCGTCAACGACAAAAATAAGTTGATACCCATACAGACCGTCACCGGCTGGAGAGTTTGCATTGACTATCGCAAACTCAATGATGCCACCCGAAATGATCACTTTCCTTTACCGTTCATCGCCTAGATGCTGGAGTGACTGCGGGACAACAATTCTATTGCTTTCTTGATGGCATTTCTAGTTATTTCTTGATCTGCATTACACCAGAGGACTAGGAAAAGACCACCTTTACATGCCCCTATGGCACGTTTGCGTATTGTCGCATGTCATTTGGGTTATGTAACGCTTCGGCCACTTTTTAGTGTTGTATGGTGGCCAATTTTCACTAGATGATCGAGGACTCCATGGACGTCTTTAGGGACGATTCTTTTGTTTTCGGGAGTTCTTTTGATCTTTGTCTGCGTAATCTTGATCATGTGCTTACTCGTTGAGAGGAGACGAACCTGATGCTTAATTGGGGAAATTGTCATTTTATGGTTCGTGAGGGAATTATGCTAGGGCACAAGATTTCATAGGCAGGGCTTGAGGTTGATAAAGCCAAGATTGACACCATTTCCAAGCTCCCGCCGCCTACTTCAGTGATATCTATTTGGAGTTTGTTGGCTCATGTGAAACTTCCTTTGAGAACAGATGATACAAAGCCAAAACTGTTCTACAACAACTGATCCACAATAACAGTGCTTTGAATTACTACATTCTTCAATGGCAAGACATCTAACAACTGCTGGTTCTAAGGTCTGCTCATTGCTAAGCTCTGCTGGATTATAAAGACTGTTAAAGTCTAAACCACTGAAGAAGTCAAAGATTTGCTGGAAGTCAAAGGTCTGATCACCCTTTGTGGAAAGCACTACTAAAGCTTCATCAGAGGTTGAGCCCATCAGAGGATAGTATCAACAGTGTCTTGTAATCTGTTAGGATCTGAGTTTGGATTGATTGTGTTTTATGTTTGAATTAAAATGAAAGATGAACAAGTAATGCAACGGAATATAAATGGAAACAAACTTTGCACATAATCAAACCGGAGAATCGCTTTCAACACACATTTTCAACAAAGAACCGAATGATTGAATTTATTTCAATAACAATTACAATGCATGCATCTAACAAACTCCCCCTCAGCCTGAGCTCACAGTGATTGTTCGTACAGGAAGAAAAGTGGTGAAGAGCTAATAGAATAGTACAGTACAGGGTACTGTTCTATTTATAGGCACGCCCAAACCACTGTGGCATCTTTGCTGACGTCACCATGAAAGTGACATCTAACCTCCTAACAAACTCTAACAACTGATCTAATACAAACACTGCTTATGCTAACTACTAATTACAATTCATTACATAAGAAAACTAAACTACTGCTTTATCCTTCCCCTGTTGTGACTCTAGCAGTACTTGATAACTTCAGCAGTGCTTGACCTATAGCGGTGGATTGATCAACAGGGCCTTAGTCTTTATCAGCTTTTAACTTTGACAGTAGATGTAATCAGCAGATGTTGTAAAGGATCAGTGGATGGAGGTCATCAGATGTTGAAACCACTTTCAATGGGAGAGACTTGTATTCATAATTTCTGCTTATTTTGGATCCACTACTCTGATCCAGTTTTGGGTTTAATTATCTGTTCCTCTGATAGGGTTCAATCCCAACAATCTCCCCCTAGAACAGATAATGCCAAAACCCTTCATTATTGTGGAACTTTATTGCCTCATCAACAGTTCCCTTATTTTCCCTTTGAGTTGTAACTCAAAGTCTAAGGCATCTATGTCATCTTCATCCCTGCATAGTGGAAGATCAAGGAGATCCTGCAGATCTTCAACACTTAGGTCAAGTGCTTGTTCCCTTGTTATTTTCTTCACTTCTCCACTAGACTTGATCACAGTCAATACATGGGTCTGTTTGTCAGTTTTCCACTTTAGTACTTTTGAGTCTGGTGGGTTTCTTGGGAGATTTTTATTGGATGAGGAGTTTGGAGATGCTGGCCTTGTGATGACTGACTGAGCAGTGCTTTGAGCTTGAGCAAGTTTAGGAATATCAGCCATCATCTGTTTCATAACCATTTTTATCATTTCATTACCAGCAGCTATATCCTCTGCTGTCTCTACATCCATCTGTTTTTGCCTTCTTCTTTGATAAAGAATGGCACCAGGTGGAGCAGTGGCCTTCCTGATTTGCAGCTTTGGTCGTCTTGTTGAAACCTCTGCTTCAGGATAGTCAGGTTTTTATGGAATCTTTGGATTTTTCTTCCTAAGTTCCTCCAACTTTTTGTAAGTGGCCCTGACCTTGTCTTCTTTCCACCTTATCACTTGGTCCTTTGACCCAAAGTCAGCAGTGATCAATTCCGCTTTCATTCTCATCAGCTCCAATGCCTTATCAGGTACATTCTTCTTGTATTTTTCCAAATCCGGAGGAGTATGTTTAACCTTGTTTTTAATCATTTCTTGAATCCTGGCTGCTTCACTTTCAAGCTCAGGAATGGTCCATTCTTTGTACATGTATTTTTCTCCTTTGTATTTCTTGTAAGACATGATGTTATCAATACAATCTTTTCTCAAGGATTCATCTGCTCTTTCTGATATCTGATGACAAACATTCTTTGCAAATTGTTCCAAAGATCTGACTTATGTGAGCAGGAATTGATAATGCCTTTGAATTTCTTTGTCAGATTTCCCTTGTGAACTTCTTTTATAGATATCCTCTGCTTGTAGAGCCTTAATTTTCAAATATTCTTCAATATTGTTAGGCCTGGGATATCCTCCAACTGATGGCAAACTCCTTTTAGCAGGGTCATCCTCAAAGTAGAAGGATTTGATCTCTTCTCTAACTGCTGCAAGCTCTAGAGGATATTGGACACCTGCAGGAGTAATGTGAGTGATTGGCTTTTGAACCTGAGCTGATGAGAGAGGAACAGGGTTTGGTATAGTAACAAGTGATAGAGGTTGTGAAGATGTTGGTGGT
This sequence comes from Helianthus annuus, assembly GCF_002127325.2. Lineage (NCBI taxonomy): Eukaryota > Viridiplantae > Streptophyta > Magnoliopsida > Asterales > Asteraceae > Helianthus > Helianthus annuus. The sequence continues at coordinate 119,850,896 of NC_035445.2, read as the reverse complement.
GGTGAAGTATCATCATCTTTCAGAATTAACCTTCTCCTTTTTGGTTGAGGAGAGGCTGATGATGTTTTGGATGGATTAGTGGTGGTGATTTGAGTGGTGGTTATTGTAGTAGAAGTGATTGAAGTGGGAGGTTGCTGACTAACAGGTGTTGAAACAACTGGTGTTTCAACCACTGTTGCCATTACAACTAATGATGTGTCATCAGCTGTCTTTTGCTTTTTGGTAGGAGGTGATGTTGGTGAGAAATTTTTTTGGTGGTGATGGTAGTTTTGGTGGTGATGGAATATTTGGTGGGGCAGTGGTTGAAGTGGGAGCAGTTGCTGTGGTGGTTTTCGGTTTAAGAACTGCTGAAACCACTGAATTACCAACAGTTGTTGATATAGCAGGTGTTACAATAGTTGTTTGGGTGGAAGATTGATGTGTGAGGTTTTTGGTAGGTTTAGGAGTTTGCTTTGTGGGTCTGGATGGTGTGTGTTTGGGTTCCCTCACTTTTCTAGTGGGATTCTTTCTTTTTGGCTCAGGATTTTTGTGATCCTTTGGCTCAGAAATACCTTGCTCATTCAGTTCCATAAAAGCTCTTTTCTCCTTTTCCCACCTGGATTTATCCTTAGCCTCTCTATCCCTTTTTACACTTGCTTTTGCTTCAGCAAGTGTATTTGTGGTTACATCAATCTTCTTGGTTCCATCTGGCAAGGGAATGTCTTTAGTCATGCTATCTTTTTGTGGTTCAATATACAGACCATCTTCATATCCCCTCTTTTTCATCTGCTTCAATTTCTCCCCCTTTTTGGCATTATCTGGTGGTGGATTATCCACAAAAATAATAGTGGGAGGAGCAGTGTCAGTGGTGTTCAGTATGTGGGCCTTTATAGCCTTGATATCAGCTTGGGTATTTTTAAACCTTGACTCCATGAGATTTCTGATCTTTTGGACTTGAATCTCATGCTACTGATCAGCTGATTGTCTTTGATGTTGGAGCAGTGGTTGAAATAAACTCCACAGCTCATCTGTTGAAGGAGCAGATGATGAAGCAGCTGTTGGATTTGGTGCAGCAGTGGGTACCTTCTGAACTTTCAACAACTGTTGCAGCATGTCTTTAATTTCCGCAACAGAAGTGTCCAGTTTATCAACTCTATCCGTCAATTCTCGGTACATTAAACCATCACCCAACTTAATGGGATCACCTGATTTCCCACATTCAGTGGTTGTAACAGTGGTTGACTCAGGGAATGTATTCCAAAAGTCATCCACTGATGCCCCTTTGTCTTGGAACTGGGGACTTCTTTCTTCAAATTGAGAAACACTTTTTAGTAAACCAGTGAAAACTGGATACACAAGTGTTCCCAGAGAAGAAATTGCCTCCAAGTAAGTCTTATTGATGTAACCACTGTCCAAATGCAAACCAGTGGGTTCATCACTTGTAGTGGCTGCTTCACTTGGACTACCACCAAGAGTTACTTGTAACTCAAGGGGTGTAACCTCCTCAGTTGTTGTTGGTGGGTTAGCAATGATTGATACATCAGACCCAGTCACTTGTTGAGGTATGTTCTCATTGACAGGTGATTGAGAAGGACTGGTTTGTGTCTGGTTCAAATCAAGAGCATCCAACAATAATTTTGTTTGTGGGAGAATTGTGGAGGTGAGGTTGGGTGTAGAAAGAGAATTGGCTCCGGGCTGTGGGCTGTGGATGATGGAAGGAAGTGATTCCAGAGCATAATTGTCACACCCCGACCACGTAAAAGAACAAAACGTGGCGAAAACGTCGGGGAGTGTTGTAACAGAATCATTGTTTCACAACCATGGATCAAATAGTTTTGTTTTATTGAATTATAGAACTCATTGTTTTAGTACAACTCATATAAATACAAATAACTGTTTCTCAGTTTTAAATTCGCTAAGGCACAAGTCCATCCTATGTGTAGCATGCACCAACAATCATCACATAGCAGTACCTAAAACATATATGAAAATAGGTATGTCAGCATAAAAATGCCTATGAGTAACATAGGATTTTGTGTATTAGATTCATGGCTTTGGATAATGCAAGAAAAGGTTTTATGTTTTCAAAATAGCCATGAATCCAATGTAACAGTTTTTGTTTTTGTTTCTGAAAACGTGTCGTTTTGGAAAAAGGTTTTTAGTATAGACAAAAATATACTTTGGTTTTTTAAAGTTTGTATAATTAGTATAACAAAGTGTACTTTAGTTTTGAAATAGTTCAATAGATAGTATATTGAAATATACTTTAGTAATTAAAATAATAGATTTGGTAGTATATCTCAAGTATACTTCGGTTTAACGATAAAAGTATCGGTAGTATATCAAATTATACTTTGGTTAGAAAATAGCATATTAAGCTATGCTTTGGTTTGAAAATAGCATATCAACTAAGCTTTAGTTTGAAAATAGCATATCAATTATGCTTTGGTTTGAAAATAGCATATCAACTATGCTTTGGTTTGAAAATAACATATCAACTATGCTTTGGTAGTATATCAAAATATACTTTAGTTTATGAAATATCAAAGTCGGTAGTATATCAATCTATACTTTGGTAAACAGTAGCATATCAAACTATGCTTTGGTAAATAACAAAGTAGTGTGTTAAAACACATGTTGGATTTTGTACATAGTATATCAAAATATACTTTGGTAGATCACATTTAAGAGCACATCAAACTGTACTTTTATAGTATATCAACATATACAAAGAAAGTGTGATTTGGTATTCAATCAAGCCTTAGTGTATCAAACTACACTTTGGAGACTATAGAAATACCACAAAGGCAATTTCTATTTGGTTAAAATTTGGTTTCTGACATTCTATACAACAGGAATGGGGTGTCTAGTCCTATAGCGCTATATCGTACTACCAATCGGCTGGGTGAATGTATAAAAATAGGTACAATCCAACAATTAGTTTTATAAGTTTTGAAAACCAGTGTTTAAACCATAGGTAATCGTTTAATTTGTCAAAAGAATATGTACTAAGCATGTGTAATCATATAGTTTAAAATCATAAATAACAAATAGGCATATATGTTTCACCCCAAAACAATTGAAAACAGTAAAAGAGGGGACTATGTACTCACTTGAGATTGCAAGTATCCTTGATTAAGTGTCCTAACAAAGCTCGGGAAAACAAGGAATCAAGTGGCACCTAGTATGGAATCACTAATTAAACAATCGGATCCTAAATCAGGAGATAGGATAGAATGAAGTTCTATAAATCAAATGAGTATTGGAACTCATATGGCATGATTTAATAGACCTAACATTCTGATTTGAAAGTCTACCTAAGTGCTTTTGACCCGTTTCGACCCATTATGGTAGTATAAGCCACTATAATGCGTCGTTTGGGTAAAACTATGTTCGGAAGGTTATCTATGTGCTATGTCAAGTCTTACATGCCCAATTATCCCTAAACATGGTACTAAACCAGATTTTATGTCAAAAAGTTGATCACATATTCAAAATACGAGTTTATGCTTCAAAAGGGCATTTTGGTCATTTCCTATGGGCATACAAGCTAACTAGCAAAAGACTAACCAATCCTATATGATCATAAGGTATAACCTTAGAGGTATAACCCTATGCAACTATGATCATTAAGTATGATTGGTCGGATCCTAATGATCGACCAAACGGGTAGGGTTCGAAAGTCTAAGCGGTTGTTTAGACCGCTTGACTTACGACACTAAACAAACACTAAACTAGTAGTGATGAGTTAAACATGTCAAAACATGTTTAACTGACTTAGAAAACTGATTTGGTATCAAAACAATGGGTTTTGATACCCGAAAATAGTTCCGTTGCAAAATGCGTGCTAAAACGCATTTTGACCAAAACTTTGACTCGTCACTACACCTAGTTAACGTGGTAATCAGTGGGTATAATCGCTAAGGATTATAACTATCGTAATTACAATCACGTTGCAAAGTTCAACCGAACCTTGCATTGACCATTGACTGGTCAAACTGAAAGTCAAACATTGTTTGACTTTTTAAACTAGTAAGTAATAAAAGAATGAAAGAATGCTCACTGGGTCCTTGCTATCTTTTCTACAAAGAATAAGCTTCCAATCAGATTAGAAAGCTCCCAAATCAGATGATAGAGAAGAGAAGAGAGGAATGAACAAGGAATTCAAATGAATGGCCTTGCTATTTATACTTGTTGCAAGATCATAAGATCATTCCATGTGTTTGTGTGGCCAACAAGGAATAATCTTGACCCTACAATTGTTAAGAACTGATTGGGAACCTTGGTGAATACTTAAACTTGCTCAACACACTAGAAATTTGCACAAACAGCCCCCAAAGATCAAAGAGTTTGCTGAAACTCATTTCTGGTCACTGGGCATGCCTTACGGACTATAAGGACATGTGCATACGGTTCGTAAGCTACTTGCAGACCAGCAACTTTCAGAAATTGACAATTTAGTCCCTGCACTTGAGAAACTTGATTTTTGATGCATTTTTGACACGTTTAAGCCCCGTTAACCCCATTTCAAAGCTCTAAAATGAAGTTAAAGCGTAGGGAACTTAAAATATGCTCAAAAATATCTCGGATGTCGGTTCGTTTGGTCGTACGGTTGCGTTGTTCGGTTAATTACGACGAGAGTCGTAACGAACGCAAAAATGATCCAAATTAAGCGACGAATGGAATTTTTGCATGCCGATCACTAAAATAAAAATATTTTAGTGTGTACAAAAATTTTGGATGTCCAGATGTGGTCAGAACGTAAGACATGCGCGAAAATGCAAACTTACGTCGTTTTTGACACTTTTAGCCCCTGTAAGATCATATAAGCATGTTTTCGCACACCGAACCTATCAAAGCCTATTTCTAAGCTATGTTTAGGTTATATATGGTATGTTTAGCTTATGATCAAGTTCCGGACTGTACGTTACCTTACGAATCGGTATAGTTTCACAGTTTGACGCAAATAGTCCCTGCGATCGAATAAACTTGTTTTTGCCGTACCAAACCTTCCAAAACTTATTTCTAAGTTATGTAAAGGTTATTTAAGGTACGTTAAGCCTATTTCACTATCGCGGAGTGTTTGTCGCATTAAACTGATTACGTTTACGCACCAGTGCGCGTATAACCTTCCAGAAAGCGATTTAAAGCTCGAAATCGAACAAGAATTGATATGTGCAAAAGATACACATATTTATACAAATCCCAAGTATGAAACAAAATATTTCATTGTATTTGCATTTGTATGATGGTCGTAGTGACACAGGTGTCACAGTCTCCCCTACTTTAGGAAATTTCGTCCCGAAATTTAATTCTAGAGGAAACTTGTGAAGACAACTGTGATTGTTTCGCTTTCGAATGAATCCACCGTTTCCCAAGTAAAACTCTAGGTCACGTTTGGATTCTTAGAGAATCTGTTAATTACCAAGATGTTGTCATTGTAGTAACAAAAACATGGGGTTTCGAACAACGAGTAGGAGAATGTTTCATATGAATACTATTATAGGAAACTTGTGTGTGCTCGAAATCAGAGTCAGAGATTGCAAGATATAATAACATTGGTCAAGGTCCAGGACTTCTAGTAACTTAAATAACACTACATTTGCAATGTAATAAGGAACACTTATATATAGGAAGTACCAGCGGCGTATCCACCATGTCCTTTTTACATTGTTCCTGTCTCGTTGTCCTTATCACTATAGGTCTTAACACATGACAAAACTTGATGTGGTTTTTGTGCACTGAATTCCATAATTATATATGCATCCATAATTACGTAATTCCTTGCACAGTCCGCACAGTTCATCTCATAATGTGTAGGGTAAAATCAATCGAACAAACATGAAATGACTTGACTAGATCACCAAAAGATCTTTTTTAACTAAATCAACGAACGATCCTTTTAACTAGATCAACACATGATCTCCTTATCTAGATCGTCGTATGATCTCTTTAAATAGACCATTTAAGGGATCTTTGTAACTCAAAAACCAATAATCGTTTTGAAACAGCACTTTGGAATCCAAGGTTCTGACTATTTGCATAGAAAGCTCCTTAAGGATTTAAGATAGTACTTTGAGTATCCTTCTGAGAATCTAACATATGAAAATACGGAAGATTATACCAGGACTTAGATAGCGAGCTTTAGAATTACACATAAACACAAAATTACCAAATTGTGTATTCGTTAATTTAGTTATTAGCTAGTTCATGAATTAATGCATTTTGAAGTACACTAGAAATCCAATCATGGACTTCAATTAGTACTTTAAAACATCATCAAGAATCTAACTATGAAGATAGGAAGATCTTTATAAGGATTTGGAATTCGTGTAATGAATATGTTTTGTAGTCCATGTACTAGGCATGTTAAAGCAACACACGAAGCAAAATGTACTTGATAATCGTGTACATAGTCACAATACATGGGTCCAGTTAAGGGCCCACGAAGGTACCTTTAGATATCAAATCAGGGATTTGAAGTGGTACTTCAATTATTTGCTTAAGAAATTACAATTTTTATCCTGTACTTTTGTCTCTTTAAAAGAAACTAGTACTTGGGATTTTAGGGAAGACCACAAGTGATCACAAAATGAAAGAACCACATGAGAAGTTTGTTCTGCAAAGAACATGGTTCTTTGGTGTCGGTATTGTAGAGGTATGACAACACATACACAATCGTATCAGCTATGGAAATAAAATTTGAACAACAATTTTATTTATATAACTGCTGAATTGTTTCAAATGTCAAAAGATAACAAACAAGGAAATTCAATAGTCTAATTGTTCACTGCTGCATTGTCATTTGCATTTGCCTCGTTTATGTTAAATGCTCGTCCACGTGCTGGATTTGCATTAACAAGTCTTGGGCAATTTTTTTGGTAGTGAGTAAGATCACCACAGTTATAGCACGATCCAGGTGGAAACTGTGCTTGAACAACAGCAGGATTTGCAGCATTTTGGTTTTCGACAACATGACGACATGTATTGACCAAGTGTCCCAATCGCCCACAGTGGGTACATTTGTGACATGGTGTCTGATTCACATGATGACGGTTGCATTTGTTGCACAAGGGTGCAGTACCAATATAATTCTTCCTAGCACAAGGCTGTGCTGGCTGATTTGGTGCAACCTGATCATTCTGAGCGACCACTGCGAAGTTTTGTGAAACCTTACGCTTCTTCGACTTCTTAGAGGACTCGGTCTGTTTATCCTTTGGTTTTTCTTGTGCTGTCTTGTCAGATGGTTTCGGATCACCTTTTCGGAAAAGCTTACCCTTCCTGATTTGAGATTCAGTCAGGGTAGCAGATAGTTCAATGGCTTGTCTGACGGTAGTAGGGTTGCCACCAGTAACAATATCCTGAACTGGGTCAGGGAGGCCATCGATGTACCTTTCAATCGCCTTATCCAAAGGCGTAACCATGGTAGGACATAACAGACTCAATTCCTCGTAACGATCAGTGTAGGCTCGATGTTCACCGCTGTCTTGTTTGAGATCGTCAAATTCCCGTTCTAAAGCCCGAAGCTCATGACGAGGGCAGAATTCCTTCATCATTAGAGCCCGAAGCGCTTCCCAGGTTTGTGCCATTGCCACATCGGCACCTCGATCCCTCATTATGCCGTTCCACCATGTGAGTGCTCTTTTCTGGAATACACTCGACGCAAACTCAACTTTTCGCTCGTTTGGGCATTGTACATGACGAAACGTGCTTTCGAGACTCTCGAACCACTGTAGGAGCCCAGTGGCCCTTTCAGACCCAGTAAATGTAAGTGGCTTAGCTGTATTGAATGTCTTAAAGTTGCACTGAACATTGTTATTGTTATTGTTTGCCTGATTTATCTGGGTAATAAGGTTCGGGAGTACAGTAGCGATTTTCTGAGTGATTAAGGCTGCCATGGCGGCATCCTGAGCTTGATCACGTCGAGGAGGCATATTCTAAAAGAGCAAAGAAACACGAGGGAAAAACGAGTGAGATATTATTTGGATATTCAAAACTGGATGTTAAGAATATCAACAAGGCATAAGGATTGTGATCATTTGTTCGTTACTTAAAACAAACAAACGACACTGTAACAAATCAAAGTAAGTAGGTCAATATAATGTATCACTGAAGACATGCTCGCCTATAAGTGAACACTCACCCCAAGAGTTCCCAGGTAAGAGTGTCTGGTCCGCTACTGCGGATTTGTACGAACACTCTAGCCTTAGACAGAAAACTTAGGGTACAGGCATTCACTCTTCTAGTTCGCACGTGTTTACATTATTTAGACCCAAACTTTGACGAGATTTTGAAAACACCAAAGGCTTAAAAGCCTAAAAACAAATCATCTAAGGATAGATGATTTCTTGTGATGTTTTGAAAAATTTTGACTCGAGAGAATGAATTGTGTTTTGTTTTTGTTAATCACCTAAGGATAGGTGAAGTGTATTGTTTTAAGACTAAACACAAGATAACTTGTGTTAGGGTCCTAGGAAGGTTATAGTCCAGGTCAAAGCATTACTAATAACCTAATTCTCTATAACCATTGGCTCTGATACCAACTTTTCTGTCACACCCCGACCACGTAAAACAACAAAACGTGGCGGAAACGTCGGGGAGTGTTGTAACAGAATCATTGTTTCACAACCATGGATCAAATAGTTTTGTTTTATTGAATTATTGAACTCATTGTTTTAGTACAACTCAGATAAAGACAAATAATTGTTTCTCAGTTTTAAAGTCGCTAAGGTACAAGTCCATCCTATGTGTAGCATGCACCAACAATCATCACATAGCAGTACCTGAAACATATATGAAAATAGGTACGTCAGCATAAAAATGCCTGTGAGTAACATAGGATTTTGTGTATTAGATTCATGGCTTTGGATAATGCAAGAAAAGGTTTTATGTTTTCAAAATAGCCATGAATCCAATGTAAAAGTTTTGTTTCTGAAAACGTGTCGTTTTGGAAAAAGGTTTTTAGTATAGACAAAAATATACTTTGGTTTTGTAAAGTTTGTATAATTAGTATAACAAAGTGTACTTTAATTTTGAAATAGTTAAATAGATAGTATATCGAAATATACTTTAGTAACTAAAATAATAGATTTGGTAGTATATCTCAAGTATACTTTGGTTTAAGGATAAAAGTATCGGTAGTATATCAAATTATACTTTGGTTAGAAAATAGCATATTAAGCTAGGCTTTGGTTTGAAAATAGCATATCAACTAAGCTTTATTTTGAAAATAGCATATTAATTATGCTTTGGTTTGAAAATAGCATATCAATTATGCTTTGGTTTGAAAATAGCATATCAACTATGCTTTGGTAGTATATCAAAATATACTTTAGTTTATGAAATATCAAAGTCGGTAGTATATCAATCTATACTTTGGTAAACAGTAGCATATCAAACTATGCTTTGGTAAATAACAAAGTAGTGTGTTAAAACACATGTTGGATTTTGTACATAGTATATCAAAATATACTATGGTAGATCACATTTGAGAGCACATCACACTGTACTTTTGTAGTATATCAACATATACAAAGAAAGTGTGATTTGGTATTCAATCAAGCCTTAGTGTATCAAACTACACTTCGGAGACTATAGAAATACCACAAAGGCAATTTCTATTTGGTTAAAATTTGGTTTCTTACATTCCATACAACAGGAATGGGGTGTCTAGTCCTATAGCGCTATATCGTACTACCAATCGGCTGGGTGAATGTATAAAAATAGGTACAATCCAACAATTAGTTTTATAAGTTTTGAAAACCAGTGTTTAAACCATAGGTAATCGTTTAATTTGTCAAAAGAATATGTACTAAGCATGTGTAATCATATAGTTTAAATTCATGAAAATAACTAATAGGCATATATGTTTCACCCCAAAACAATTGAAAATGGTAAAAGAGGGGACTATGTACTCACTTGAGATTGCAAGTATCCTTGATTAAGTGTCCTAACAAAGCTCGGGAAAACAAGGAATCAAGTGGCACCTAGTATGGAATCACTAATTAAACAATCGGATCCTAAATCGGGAGATAGGATAGAATGAATTTCTGTAAATCAAATGAGTATTGGAACTCATATGGCATGATTTAATAGACCTAACATTCTGATTTGAAAGTCTACCTAAGTGCTTTTGACTCATTTCGACCCATTATGGTAGTATAAGCCACTATAATGCGTCGTTTGTGTAAAACTATGTTCGGAAGGTTATCTATGTGCTATGTCAAGTCTTACATGCCCAATTATCCCTAAACATGTTACTAAATCAGATTTTATGTCAAAAAGTTGATCACATATTCAAAATACGAGTTTATGCTTCAAAAGGGCATTTTGGTCATTTCCTATGGGCATACAAGCTAACTAGCAAAAGACTAACCAATCCTATTTGATCATAAGGTATAACCTCAGAGGTTATTCCCTATGCAACTATGATCACTAAGTATAATTGGTCGGATCCTAATGATCGACCAAACAGGTCGCGTTCGAAAGTTTAAGCGGTTGTTTAGACCGCTTGACTTACGACCCTAAACAAGCACTAAACTAGTAGTGACGAGCTAAACATGTCAAAACATGTTTAACTGACTTAGAAAACTGATTTGGTATCAAAACAATGGGTTTTGATACCCGAAAATAGTTCCTTTGCAAAATGCATGCTAAAACGCATTTTGACCGAAACTTTGACTCGTCACTACACCTAGTTAACGTGGTAATCAGTAGGTATAATCGCTAAGGATTATAACTATCGTAATTACAATCACGTTGCAAAGTTCAACCGAACTTTGCGTTGACCATTGACTGGTCAAACTGAAAGTCAAACACTTTTTGACTTTTTAAACTAGTAAGCAATAAAAGAATGAAAGAATGCTCACTAAGGGTCCTTGCTATCTTTTCTACAAAGAATAAGCTTCCAATCAGATTAGAAAGCTCCCAAATCAGATGATAGAGAAGAGAAGAGAGGAATGAGCAAGGAATTCAAATGAATGGCCTTGCTATTTATACTTGTTGCAAGATTATAAGATCATTCCATGTGTTTGTGTGGCCAATAAGGAATAATCTTGACCCTGCAATTGTTAAGAACTGATTGGGAACCTTGGTGAATACTTAAACTTGCTCAACACACCAGAAATTTGCACAAACAGCCCCCAAAGATCAAACAGTTTGCTGAAACTCATTTCTGGTCGCTGGGCATGCCTTACGGACCGTAAGGACATGTGCATACGGTCCGTAAGCTACTTGCAGACCAGCAACTTTCAGAAATTGAGAATTTAGTCCCTGCACTTGAGAAACTTGATTTTTGATGCATTTTTGACACGTTTAAGCCCCGTTAACCCCATTTCAAAGCTCTAAAATGAAGTTAAAGTATAGGGAACTTAAAATATGCTCAAAAATATCTCATATGTTGTTTGTTTGGTCATACGGTTGTGTTGTTCGGATAATTACGACGGGAGTCGTAACGAACGCAAAAACGATCCAAATTAAGCGACGAATGGAATTTTTTCATGCCAATCACTAAAATAAAAATATTTTAGTGTGTACAAAAATTTTGGATGTCCAGATGTGGTCAGAACGTAAGATATGCTTGAAAATGCAAACTTACGTCGTTTTTTGACACTTTTAGCCCCTGTAAGATCATATAAGCATGTTTTCGTACACCGAACCTATCAAAGCTTATTTCTAAGCTATGTTTAGGTTATATTTGGTATGTTTAGCTTATGATCAAGTTCTGGACTGTACGTAACCTTACGAATCGGTATAGTTTCGCAGTTTGACGCAAATAATCCCTGCGATCGAATAAACTTGTTTTTGCCGTACCAAACCTTCCAAAACTTATTTCTAAGTTATGTAAAGGTTATTTAAGGTATGTTAAGCCTATTTAACTATCCCGGAATGTTTTTCGTGTTAAACTGATTACGTTTACGCACCAGTGCGCGTATAACCTTCCAGAAAGCGATTTAAAGCTCGAAATCGAACAAGAATTGATATGTGCAAAAGATACACATATTTATACAAATCCCAAGTATGAAATACAATATTTCATTGGATTTGCATTTGTATGATGGTCGTAGTGACACAGGTGTCACAATCATATTGTGGTGTCCCTATTGATACAACCTGTTCTTTTTTAGAAGAAGCACGAGGAGTTTCAGGCATTGGTTGAGATCTTTCTACCATCTGCTGTGAGGAAGTAGCAACAGCGGTTTCTTGTGACTTTTGTGTTGTCACTGGCAGTTGCTCTGGGATCTCATCTTCCAGAATTGCCCTTTTTGTAGGTTTGGGGGGGGGGGTTGGGTTTTCTTTTGTCTTGGCTTTTTGGTTATTTTAGGTGTGGGTTTCACAGCAGTTGTTTTGCTGCTGTGATCACCTAGAGCAGTGGGCTTAGCAACAGATACCTAAGGAGTGGTATTAGCTACTAAATTCTGCTCAGGAACCTCTGCTTTTGTTTTGCAAGGTGTTGATAATCTTGTAAACGTCTCAGCAGTTAAGTTGTTTATTTTAAAAGAATCACGTTGGATGAGCACATGTGCATCATCCTTTCCAAATTTCTTTTGAAAGTAATAACTTAAAAACTTTGGAAATAATAAAAATGATTTTGCAGAAACATTTCTGACTAAGTCATCAAAGATTTCCTGGGAATAGTTAAAATTTTCATTTTGTAAAATGGCATATCCCAGATATTGAATCTTTATTGGTATCTCATTAAAAACAGTTGTTTTGTTTGAAACACACATCAAGAGGGTATGAAATAAAAATCTTGTTGAAGGAGGAAAGTTACCTTTTTGTAAGGTATCCCTCCTCATCTCTTCTGCATACCCCTCTCAAGAAAATCAATTTGATACTCATTTTTGGGAAAAGAAGTTTTACCTTGCTGATCATCGAGTTCAAATACTTCTAAAATGGATTGTGGTGTGATTTTGACTGTTTTACCCATCAGAGAGGAATTAATGCTATGATGTCTTCACCTTGTGTTTCAAGAGTAGCATTTTTCCAAAATTCTCTCTGGGTTTTCAGGAAAATCGGAGCATCTGTTGTCAAAAAAGTTTTGTACTCTGAAGACGACAAAGTGTCAATGATGGAATCGTAGGTATCGATGGTACCGGGTTTTGTAAGGAGACCCAGATAGTTGTGAGGAGCCTTGTATGGAATTTCAATGGGTGTGGTAACCATTTGAGTGGCCTTTTTAGAAGATGATTTTGAGATGGATTTTGCAGATGAAGAAGACTTTGATTTTGTCATTTTGAAAAAGAAGATCGATGAATGATTTGAGAGAGAGATGGAAACTGCTTTGAGAAAGGAATTTTTGTGAATTCGATTTAACAGTAAAACCCTGTTTGGGGGTTTTGCTCAGGGTTTTATAGCGAAAAAGTGAATGCTGAAGTGGCAGCGGTTACAAAAGATCTGGCCGCTATGTACTGTCCACGTGCCAACCTCTGATGAATTGAAGGACAAGTGTTTTATGAAAACCACTGATGGAACAAGATCAGTGGTTGTAACGGTAATAATGGAAGTAGTGGGTGATTTTTAGTATCAGTGGATAGCATATCAGTGGATAAAAACACTGATATTGAACAACAATGCTTATCAAGGAAATGAGAGAACAGGGGTTGACTTTCAGCAGTGGACATATATTTAAGTGGAACAGATTTTTGGACAAAACAGTGGTTATGGCAGACTTTTAAGGATTTAATGAAAAATTCATTTTTAGCTATTTTAAGGATGGATTTTTGATTTTCTGAAAACATTTTAATGCTTTTATTCATAGAAAAACAGAATTTTGCCTGTTATTCCATGTTTAGCATGCCAATCCTAGAGATCAAGCTTTCAAAGGTGGATGTGTCTAATGCTTTGGTTAGCACATCTGCCAGCTGATCTTTAGTTGGAACATGGTGCAGAGAAATCAAGCCTTTTTCATAGCAATCTCTCACAAAGTGATGTCTGATATCAATGTGCTTGGTGGTAGAATGGGAAACTGGATTTTTGATGATATTTTCTGCTGCCTGACTGTCTAACATGAGAGGTGTCTTTAGGGCAGTGATACCAAAATCCAGCAACTGATTTTGAAGCAAAAGCAGCTGGGCTGTACAGCTTGCAGCAGCTATATACTCTGCCTCAGCAGTAGATGTGGAAACAACTGCTTGCCTTTTGCTTTGCCAAGACACAAAGCAACTGCCTAGGAATTGGCACCCTCCTGAAGTGGACTTCCTTGTCTTGTCACATCCAGCAAAGTCACTATCTGAGAAACCTGAAAGCTCAATTTTACCATCAGCTGGATACCAGATACCAAGTGTGGGAGCACCTTTTAGGTATCTGAATTTCCTTTTTACAACAATAAGGTTTGACTTTCTAGGGGCTGATTGGGATCTTGCACAAACACATGTTGCAAACATGATGTCTGGCCTAGATGCAGTTAGATACAATAAAGACCTAATCATGCTTCTATATAAAGTTTGATCAACCAAATCATCCTTCTCATCAGACATGACTAATTTATTGGTTGCAATGGGTGTACTGCATGGCTTACAATCATCCATCTCAAATTTCTTCAAAAGTTCTTTGGCATATTTTGCCTTGATGGATAAAAATTCCATTTTGCAGTTGCCTTACTTGGAGACCAAGAAAGCACTGGAGTTCACCCATTGCACTCATTTCAAACTCAGCTGTCATGAGTTTCCTAAACTATTCACACATTTTGTTACATGTGCTTCCAAAAATGATGTCATCCACATAAATCTGGACAATCATCAAATCCTTTCCTCTCCATTTTAGAAACAGTGTTTTATCTATTTTAACTCTTGTGAAACCAATGGAAAGTAAAAAGGTGGAAAGAGTTTCATACCAGGCACTTGGTACTTGTTTCAAGCCATACAAAGCTTTATTTAACTTGTACACATGATTTGGATTAAATGGATCCTCAAAACCTGGAGGTTGACAAACATAAACCTCTTCTTGAATCTTACCATAGAGGAATGCACATTTGATATCCATTTGATACACCTTGATGTTGTGGTTGACAGCAAAGGCTAGGAATAATTTGATAGCTTCAATTCTTGCTATAGGGGCAAATGTTTCATCATAGTCAATGCCCTCTTCCTGTCTGAAGCCTTAAACCACAAGTCTGACTTTATTCTTGACAACAATACCCCTTTCATCAGTTTTATTTTTGAAGACCCATTTTGTGCCAATAGGACTCACACCCTCTAGCAATGGTACAAGCTCCCAAACTTGTTGTCTTCTAAACTGTTGGAGCTCCTCTTGCATGGCTTCTACCCAGCTCTTGTCTTTTAGTGCCTCTTGGAAGTTGACTTGCTGATGGAGAGATAGTAAACCAGCAAAAAGACATGTTTTGGGATTGACTTCTTGTGAGCACCCCTTCATTGATGTTGCCAATGATTTGGTCAGGTGGATGAGATTTCAAGAAGATAAGTTCTCCTTGGTATGGAACAATGGCATTAAGTGGGGAGGGCTGTAGATGTGAATCATCTGAGCTAACCACTGCTGGTGACTTTGATGATCCAGCAGTGGCTTCAAAAGGTGGTGGAATAGGAGGTAATGGTGTGGACACATGCTGACTTTGATCCACTGTTTGAGGACTTTTATCAACAGTGTTTGATGATGTGGAAGCAGGGGTTAATGGGCTACTTTGGTCAACAACTGTTGAGGTAGCAGTGGTTGAACTTTGACAGCTGTTTTGAACATCTGCTGCTCTTCCACTTGATGCAGACTTTTGTTGTGGGATAATGATTTCATATCCATAGTCTGATGATGAGTTTTCTGGTGGTCCTGCATTGTTAGACTTGACAGCAACACTTTCAAATGTGAATTTATCAAGATCAAATAAATCTGCAGGATTTGCTGGGATTTTAATTGATGAAAGTTCATTGAACTTTACATTCAAAGTCTCTTCCACTGTCTTCGTCCTTGTGTTAAACACTTTGTAGGCCTTAGCTGTGGTTGAGTATCCCAGATGATAACCACAATCAATTTTGGCTGCAAATTTTGATATAGAATCTTTTATGTTTAAAATGAAACATGGGCAGCCAAAAACTTTGAAATATGAAATCAATCGCTTTATTTTATACAGTAGTTCATAGGCAGTCTTTTGATGCATTGGGTTGATTAAAACTCTGTTTTGAACATAGCAAGCAGTGTTTACTGCCTCTGCCCAAAAAGTAAATGGCAAACCTGAATCAGCAAGCATGGTTCTAGCAGCCTCAATCAAAGTCCTGTTCTTCCTTTCAACAACCCCATTTTGGTATGGTGTTCTTGGAATGCTGTACTACCTCACAATTCCTTTTGACACACAGAAATCATCTAACTCCTTGTTTCTGAACTCTGTGCCATTATCACTTCTGAAGATTTTCACTGGCAAGTCAAACTGCTTTTCAACCTGTTTCACAAAGTCTTGCAGAATGCCTGCAGTCTCATCTTTTGAGTGTAAAAAGTAAGTCCATGTAAACCTAGAAAAGTCATCAATAATAACCAAACAATATCTCTTTTTCTTGAGACTCATGACTTTAACTAGGCCAAACAAATCCATATGAAGCATTTGCAAACATTTGGTTGTTTTGGACTCTTCAACTGATTTGTATGAGCTTTTATGTTGATTTCCTTTTAAGAAGGAAACACAATGCTCAGGACAGGTGAACAGTTTTTGAGGTAAACCTCTTACTAACCCCTTTTTTGAAATAGCAATGATTGTCTTGAGATTTGTGTGCCCCAATCTCCTGTGCCATAATTATGTCTCTTTGTTTGAGGCAGCTGAGAACAGATAGGCATCAGTTCTGGGGCACTCTTTTGACATATCAACCACATAAACATTGCCACTTCTTTGAGCAACAAGTTTGGTTTTTCCATTTTTTATTATTGCTTCAATCTTTTCAACCATATCTGGTCCAACAATCCTACAACAATCCTTTGTGAAGAATGAGCCATAGCCCTTATCACTCATTTGTGAGACACTCAGGAGGTTGAATTTTAGATTATGTATCAGATTGACATTTTCAAATTTTACATTACCAGACTGTACTGTACCAGACCCCAGAACTTTCCCTTTACTATTATTATCAAAGGATATATCACCCCTCCATGGATTTTGAAATCTTTGAGTAGGGCTTTACATCCTGTCATGTGCATGGAGCCTCCACTATCTACATACCAAAGGCTATCTAAGCATGCAGAAGCTCCCTGCACATGAAGCCAATAAGGCTTTGGATGGGGTCTTAACAGTGTCTGGGATGAGTTCAGGTGCATGGACAGTGGTTAGCTCAGGGGTTTGAACATTTTTGGGAATGTTTTTCTATAACCACTATTGGGGGTCTTGACCAATCACCTGTTGATAGCCAAAAGGATACCTGTCCACTCTTGGTTTAGAAGGCTTTTTGTAAACCTCATAAACATGTGGGATCCTTTGGTATGATGGTTATCCTTTACCTCTTCTGTATTGATTGGCAGGGAGTGCATCAGTCACCTGAACATCTCTTTTGACAGATGTTTGGTTCAGCTGTTTTGTAACAGCTGTTTGGATTGGCGCAAACAGTGGTTGATTCTTGGTGAATTTGACAGATGATGATGATGAACTTAAGGATGTTTTTGCAGTGTACTCATTCTTTTTTACATCAAAGTTTTTGAGATACACACATTCTTGAGTTTTGTGGTTTGTTTTACCACAGATGGTGCAGCTCTCAGCAGGTTCAATTACACTTGTTTTGTTGAGATCATATGCTTTTAGATGAAAACAATCTTTTGTTATATGGTTCCTTTTTTCACAGAAATCACAAAACAGGTTTTTAACTTTTTCTCTTCTTTTCTTCTTCTCAGACTCCTTAGCAATAGAGTTTTGAACCACTTTTGGGATGTCTTTGAGGGGAATGACCTTTGCTTTAGGAGCTTTTACACCATCAGTGGTTGTGAAATCCATTGGTTTGAAGTTTTCAAGGATGTCACACTCATCAGACCATGTGGGTTTAAATTGGTATTTCTCAATTTTCTCAAAAGTTAAGGACCCCACAGATCTTTCAAGAGTTATTTTGTTACCAAGTTTGTCAGTTATTTTAACCTCTTGGCCATCCTTTTTGTGGGAATAACTTCAACAGTGGACTGCACAGATTCTTTAAAACATTGTTTTCAATTTCATCATGTTTTCTAAAACCAACACCAAATTTCACATTGCTTTTGATCTGTTTTTCAAGAATGACCTCATAACCTTTGCAAGACTCCACCCATTTCTCACAAGTGATTTGGGTGGATTCCAACTCCTTTTTACAAACTTGATATTTTTCTACCATAGTTTGGAGTTGATTCTTGGTTATGCTCTGCTCTTCTTTGAGACTGCAGATTTCTTTATCCTTTTCAGCCAATTTGTTTTTAAGTTCTTTTAAAGACCTCTCAAATTTGACTTCATCATTCAACACTCTATCCCTAAGGTTTTCATTCACCTCTTTAATGTAAGCAAATGCTATGATGCATTTGTCTGAACACAGATTTTCAAGAACCTGAGATGATACCTTAGCTGCAGCCATCATGGCACAATCACATTGATGATCATTTTCTTCATCAGCTCTCTCTTCTTTCTCACCTTCTTTCTTCTCTTCTTTGGACCAGGGGTCAAACAATGGTTCAATCAGGGTTTCTGAATTTTCTCCCAGCAGTAGTTCACCAGCAACAGCAGTAACCACTGCTTCAGCAACTTCATCCACTATTTCATCACTTGTTTTCCCTTTTTCAGCATTCAGCTCTTCTGGTGTTGACTCTAGTGCCATAAGACAAAATTCATCATTAAAAGCATCATTAGTAGTATAGAGTGCAAAATTTTCATCACCTAGTTCATCAGGTAAGGTGCTCCAGTCAACAAAGCCTTGGGTGAAAAAGCTTTGCTAATCTGGTTGAACCACTGCTGGTGGTGCAACTTGTTGTGGTGAAACTGGTTGCAATTGAACCTGAGGTACAGGAGCCTGAACACACTGAATTTGAGGGACAGTAGTTTGAACATAATGCACAGGAACAGGGTTTGCATAATGAGCAGTGTTTACATGGGCAGCAGGGGTATAATGGGAATAGTGCACAGTGCTTTGATTTTGTGGTCTAGGGTTTGAGCTGGGATGAGTAACAATTGGTATCAGAGCTCGGATAGTCAAATTTGATTTAACAATCATTTTGACATAAACAGTTCAGCTCATAATCATTGATACTGGTAGTTGTTCGTTTTGTTGAAAAACAGAGCAAGGTTTAATCACCTTCAAAGTTGATTAATCAATGCCTGTAAAACAACCAGGATGACGTCACAATCACAAGATGATAAGAATAACATCGGTTCACTTTTCAAACCATTGATACTGATAGTTGTTCGTTTTGTTGAAAAACAGAGCAAGGTTTAATCACCTTCAAAGTTGATTAATCTAGTTACACTGTAACAGTTCCAAGTAATTATGGGATGCACTTAAGGAACAATTTGGGGGAACTGAAGAAGTAATTGAAAATAACAGGGAAATTCTGAATCAGCAGTATGAAACCTTTTGTCATATTAAGGGTGAATCATTGACTCAACAGTTTGAGCGATTCAGTTGTCTCACTAGTGTGCTAAGGCTTGTTAAGGTTGTATTTGCTAATTCTACAAAAAATAGCAGGTTCCTTAGACAACTACCTGAAAAATGGGATACAATTGCCTTTGTAACTAGAAATTCTGCTAAGTTCAAAGATCTGTCCCTGACCCAACTTCATGGTAGACTCCTGACCTATGAAAGGGAGTTGAACCAGAAAAAGAAGTTGCAAGAGCCTGGCAAAGTTGCTGATGATTATTCATTTGGCAGCACAACTCTTTTTGGTCAGGAAGAATCTGGTAGCAGTAGTAATGATCAGATTTATGATCATTTTATTGATATAACTGCTGGTGGAAACTTTAACAACTCTGATTCTCACTCTACAAATTATGCTTTTACTGCAAATTGTGAAAACCAAATGTCAGATAACTTGTGCTTTGAACTAAATGACTTACAGCACTTTGATCCAACTGACCTTGAAGAAATGGACATTTTGCATCAATTGGCATTGCTTAGTGTAAGAACAAGCAAATTTTATAAAAGAACAGGGAGAAAATTCCCAGGGTTACATGGGAATTTAAAAGTGGGGTTGGATAAGTCTAAGATCAAGTGCTATAAGTGCAATAGGCTAGGACACTTTGCTAGGGAATGTAGGAGTCAAACCACTGGTCCAATTGTTACTCATCCCGGCTCAAACCCTAGACCACAAAATCAAAGCATTGTGCACTATTCCCATTATACCCCTGATGCCCATGTAAACACTGCTCATTATGAAAACCCTGTTCCTGTGCATTATGTTTAAACCACTGTCCCTCAAATTCAGTATGTTTAGGCTTCTGTACCTCAAGTTCAAGTGCAACCAGTTGCACCACAACAAGCTGCACCACCAGCAGTGGTTCAACCAGATCAGCAAAGCTTTTTCACCCAAGGCTTTGTTGACTAGAGCAGCTTACCTGATGAACTAGGTGATGAAAATTTTGCACTCTATACTACTAATGATGCTTCTAATGATGACTTTTGTCTTATGGCACTAGAGTCAATACCAGAAGAGCTGAATGCTGAAAAAGGGAAAACAAGTGATGAAACAGTGGATGAAGTTGCTGAAGCAGTGGTTACTGCTGTTGCTGGTGAACTATTGCTGGGAGAAAATTCAGAAACCCTGATTGAACTATTGTTTGACCCCTGGTCCAAAGAAGAAGAGAAAGAAGAGAAGAAAGAAGGTGAGAAAGAAGAGAGAGCTGATGAAGAAAAAGATCATCAATGTGATTGTGCCATGATGGCTCCAGCTAAGGTATCATCTCAGGTTCTTGAAAATCTGTGTTCAGACAAATGCATCATAGCATTTGCTAACATTAAAGAGGTGAATGAAAACCTTAGGGATAGAGTGTTGAATGATGAAGTCAAATTTGAAAGGTCTTTAAAAGAACTTAAAAACAAATTGTCTGAAAAGGATAAAGAAATCTGCAGTCTCAAAGAAGAGCAGAGCATAACCAAGAATCAACTCCAAACTATGGTAGAAAAATATCAAGTTTGCAAAAAGGAGTTGGAATCCACCCAAATCACTTGTGAGAAATGGGTGGAGTCTTGCAAAGGTTATGAGGTCATGCTTGAAAAACAGATCAAAAGCAATGTGAAATTTGGTGTTGGTTTTAGAAAACATGATGAAATTGAAAACAATGCTTTAAAAGAATCTGTTCAATCCACTGTTGAAGTTATTCCCATAAACAAGGATGGCCAAGAGGTTAAAATAACTGACAAACTTGGTGACAAAATAACTCTGTAAAGATCTGTGGGGTCCTCAACTTTTGAGGAAATTGAGAAATACAAATTTAAACCCACATGGTCTGATGAGTGTGACATCCTTGAAAACTTCAAACCAATGGATTTCACAACCACTGATGGTGTAAAAGCTCCTAAAGCAAAGGTCATTCCCCTCAAAGACATCCCAACAGTGGTTCAAAACTCTGTTGCTAAGGAGTCTGAGAAGAAGAAAAGAAGAGAAAAAGTTAAAAACCTGTTTTGTGATTTCTGTGAAAGAAGGAACCATCTAACAAAAGATTGTTTTCATCTAAAAGCATATGATCTCAACAAAACAAGTGTAATTGAACCTGCTGAGAGCTGCACCATCTGTGGTAAAACAAACCACAAAACTCAAGAATGTGTGTATCTCAAAAACTTTGATGTAAAAAAGAATGAGTACACTTCAAAAACATCCTTAAGTTCATCATCATCATCTGTCAAATTCACCAAGAATCAACCACTATTTGTGCCAGTCCAAACAGCTGTTACAAAACAGCTGAACCAAACATCTGTCAAAAGAGATGTTCAGGTGACTGATGCACCCCCTGCCAATCAATACAGAAGAGGTTAGGGACAACCATTATACCAAAGGATCCCACATGTTTATGAGGTTTACAAAAAGCCTTCTAAACCAAGAGTGAACAAGTATCCTTTTGGCTATCAACATGTGATTGGTCAAGACCCCAAACAGTGGTTAGAGAAAAACATTCCCAAAAATGTTCAAACCCCTGAGCTAACCACTGTCCATGCACCTGAATTCATCCCAGACACTGTTGAGACCCCATCCAAAGCCTTGTTGGCTTTGGAGACCCTAATGAACTAATCCTTTTACTTCATGTGTAGGGAGCTTTTTCATGCTTAGATAGCCATTGGTATGTAGATAGTGGAGGCTCCATGCACATGACAGGATGTAAAGCCCTACTCAAAGATTTCAAAATCCATGGAGGGGGTGATATATCCTTTGGTAATAATAGTAAAGGGAAAGTTCTGGGGTCTGGTACAGTACAGTATGGTAATGTAAAATTTGAAAATGTCAATCTGATAGACAATCTAAAATTCAACCTGTAGGATTGTTGTTGGACCCGAATGAGTCGATCAGAAGAGTTGTTTATCTGATTCAAAGGCGGAAACAATGAAACGGACGCTCAAAGTAATTATAATGTCTCTTGTATTGATTTAACACTTATTACAACCTGAGAACAATCTGGCAGCACTTCGTTACACAGTTCAGATTCCATGCCAAATGAACAAACAAGTGCACTATATATAGTTGACATGATTTCGCTTATATGACCAAATGCCTTATGAGCGAAATCAGAAGTTTCTGATTTCGCTCCAAGTAACCTTGGTCCATATGAGCGAAATCACACTCTTAACCACTAACTTCTGTTTCTCGAACCTCGTGCACTGATTATTCTAACCTATCCTGTTACATGATACAAGACGAAGTCAATAGACGTAATGCACTAACAGACTCCCCCTCAGATATTGACGAAGTCTTCAGTGACTAATCTCTGTTATGACATCTCTTCAGTCTTGATCATTCTGCATTCTCACTCAGATTGTAACATTGTAAGCATCTTTCAATCTCTATCTCTGATCAGCTTCTCTTTGACTTTTAAACCAGAATCTCATCACTGGCTCTATCGTCAACAGCTTCATCATAAGGCTCCCCCTTTCGTCAAGCTTCCGTGCTTTTAGGGATCGACACCTCTCTTTCCAGCTACAAGCTCTTCCTAACTACAAGCTTGTCTTCAGACTCCCCCTTAGACACTGCTCTCGGGATCGTAGTCTGGATTACCTTCAATCACTCATACACTTGATAAGTAACAACATTTTAAACTTCAAATTTTCCAGAAATCATAATCTGGCAATTCAAAACATTTAATCACTCCCCTTAACATCATACTACAGATAATTTGCAGTTTCAACAAACATGATCGTAAACTGACTCTTTAACAATATAAGCATCCAAATCCCCCACAGTTAATCATCCAAGTCCAATTTAATGACCTTGAAGATATCACAAACTGTTTTTAAATTTTTAATTCAAGTTTCAAATTAATGAACTTGTTTTATTTTCAGAAATACAATCAACTTACTTAGATTTTGAAACTCAGCATCTTAGATATCGGTTGTCGAAAATAAAACAGAAATCAAAATCTTTTTGTGTTTTCTGAAAATATAAAGCTTTAAAGAAATATGTACAAACATATTTACAGACAATATTTTTGTCTGAGTATGCGTCAGAAGATCATGTCAGTTTTTGACAAGTTACAAGTACCTTTGAGCTTAGTTACACATTAAGAATTAAACAATTCACTTAGATTGTCGATATACTGGTCCACTTAAATTTTCATACAAACTCCAACTGATTCAGGATATGAATTAGATGATTTATAAACTTAAACTTATTCATGTGTCCCACCTCTTGAATATACTCCCGTATCCAGAATCCCAAGTATTCAGTCTTACAGGTGAGTATACCACAAATGATATCTGTCAGGGGTTAAATGCGAGGGCCGTGAGAGCTCAGGTCGATACTTCCGTATAAGCAGAGAGATGACGGCTTCGACATTTCGGTGTGTCCCCTTTAGAGGATCTTTTTGCTTCAACAGCATACGATTAGCATTTTGCAATGTTTCATCGTTTTTTATGCTGAGGGTGGTTGCTATATTTCAATCAATGCGGAAAGTATTATTCGGGGACTAGGTCAGAACTTCCATTCAGCAAAAGTCCCGGAATAATACCCCAGATATCACTAAGTATAAAGACCTAGTATCTCAGAATAAGGGACCTTTCAAACGAGATTTCAGGGGTTACCTATATATCCATGTAGTGTTCCCCATGAAATAAGCAAGTGTTTGAATTTAGGTTTATATCCCAAAAAAGTTTACTAAATGTATAAAAACCTATCGACATATCATCAGTGAGACTGTTTAACGCTATTTAATCATTCCAATTCTTTAGCATACTGTAACTGACTACTGATGTACTATCATTTCCTCTTTTTACGCAAAACACAGATTTTTGAATTTTATCATGTTTTTGTCTTTTTCAAATTTTCTAAGGTTTTTGGATTTTTTGACAATACAATTTTTCTCCCCCTAAAATGCAAAATCATTAAAAATTTGACAACACGATACTGATAGCTTTGTCTCGCCATCCATTTTCTGCTTCTCGTGTACTGAACTACAGAAAATATCTATACTACTTTATAAAGCATATCCAAAGGACTTCTTAAAGTCATAAAAATTCCCTTAAAACACCCCTAAAGCATGCTGTACAACCCTCTAAAGCACAATATAATTTACAATTCCAATTATGCCCTCCAAAACTTTAACCCTTCACCCGGATCCATCATCAGCCGTCCATTTTCTTTCAATTCTTCACACGGATCGTGATCTGATGGATGATTTTGTTTTCACACGGATCCACCTTTACCCTTCCAAATTAGGGTTTCAGATCTCATCTCATTCCTATCTGCCTCCTTCTCTCTCTCTCTCTCTCTCTCTCTCTCTCTCTCTCGGTGATTCAGAAACCCCAGCATTCCTACCACTCGACAATCGTCAGGTAAGCTTAAATTGTTGATTGTGCAACTGAGCTTTTAGATCTAGGCTTTCTCTGTGACACCAGATGGATGATTATCTCTCTATCTGACACCGGATCTATGTAGTGTTTCAGACATGCGCTGGGTTCGTCAACGATGGTGGCTGTGGGTGGAAGATGATGACGTTGGTTGGTGGCCAGATTGGTACCATCCTTACCAGATCTACCTTTTGTTTGGTATTTGTGTAGTTTATGTTTATACGCTGTTAAATTTCATGTGTTATAAGTTGTTTTAAACAGTTTTGCTACTGTTTTTGGATGTATTTATGTTAGATCTGCGTAAAATTTTCAGATCTGTGTTGGTTCTGGGTTTTTATAATGTTTTGTGAACTGAGTGATAAAATTTTCAGATCAGTGTATAGATAATGTGAATGGAGTGATAAAATTTTCAGATCTGAAGCATGATTGAGAATACAGTTTAATGTAGAATGTTGTATGTTGTATTTGATTTACACATCAGCTATTATGCTTCTTGAATGAGGTTATCTAAACACATACATGTACTTGTTAATTGTGAGCTTGTGTTTTCAATTCTTGAATGAGGTTATCTTTGCAAGTAATGTTTGTTCTTGTTAACCATCTCACGGTCTTAAAGCTTAAGTGGTGCTTTTTTGTTTGCAGTTATTTCAATCTCCACATGTCTCTCTTAGAAAGCTTGCTTTGGGCACTATAAATCAGTTCATTCTGTTGATGCCACCTGTAAGTTATTTAAGCATTTTTTTCTAATAAATAAGTGTACTTTAACTGCAGAAATAACTAAGCATTGGATGTGTAAACTTTTTACAGGTTTTGTTTATGTCTATGGATACATACCTGCAAGGTTTATTTGTTCTTGCTATTGATCCATCATCAGAAGTACGGAAATTGGTTTGTTCGGCTTTTGTTCAGCTAATTGAAGTTCGTCCGTCTTTCCTTGAGGTGGGATTTTGTGTAATACGTACCTCACTTTCATATTCACACGCATTACATATTGCTGCTTTCTTATCCCGTGCTGTTCACTCATGATTATGTGCTTGCAGCCACATTTATGTAACGTAATTGAATACATGCTACAAGTGAACAACGATCCTGATGAGGAAGTGTCACTTGAAGGCTGTGAATTTTGGTAAGTTTGTAACACTGTAACACAATGCTTTTGATTCATATTTTGTTCCCTCCAAATCTTTATTGTTGCCTTTCGTTATAAAAAATCATTTACCAAATAACAATCATTTTGCAGGTCTGTGTTTTGTGAAGCACCGTTGCCACCTGATAATTTACGATCATTCTTGCCACGTCTGATTCCCGTATGTTAGCCTTTCTCATTTCTTTAATAAATTTTCCCTATACTTTTTTAACATGTGTACTGGCAGGTTCTGTTGTCAAACATGGCTTATGCCGACCATGATGAGTCACTACTTGATGCGGAGGTCAACTCCTTCCCTGCGTCGTCGACTTTTTTCTTCAAATGATTTTTTTATTAATTCCTGATTATAACGTAAGTTTGTTATTGCAGGAGGATGGTTCTCTTCTGGAGAGAGACCAGGTTCTGATTTTTTTTATCTATTTAGATCTCCTTAGGATCGTTCTTAAACATATGATTCTTGAACTATTTTCTAAATTTACATTAGCTGTGCAGGATTTGAAGCCGCATTTCCATTCGTCACGTTTTCATGAATACAAATGACATATATATACACGCTATAATTGTATAAGCATTTCAGTAACTTATGAATTGGTTTCAGGGCTCTTATTGGATTTCTATCAAAGCACTCCGAAGCTGAAGCCGCTGAAGCCCGGGACAAGATATGCAGAGCAATACAATACGGTTCAAAGTTCGTAAGTAATGGCGAGCCGTTTTTGGGGGTTTAATGGTTTGGCCGACTCTCTGCAACTGGAATTTTGTTGATCCGGCATTTTGACTTTTTCATGTTTTTTATTATCCATTTTTGGATTATGTGGTTGAGTTGTGTATTTTTATAATTCTCATGAGCCTTATAAATTTTTTTAAAAAGCATTATACAAATTGTTGATATTGAAAAGTTTCTTTTTTTTAAATCATT
This sequence comes from Helianthus annuus, assembly GCF_002127325.2. Taxonomy (NCBI): domain Eukaryota; kingdom Viridiplantae; phylum Streptophyta; class Magnoliopsida; order Asterales; family Asteraceae; genus Helianthus; species Helianthus annuus. Next base: position 119,823,934 of record NC_035445.2, on the reverse strand, counting down.
ATACAAATTGTTGATATTGAAAGACAAACTTAAAAACAGTTCAAACCACCGGTTAGGCCCGTCTTGCTGAATCAACCAACTCAGATGGTATGGTTTGCTGTTTTTTCAAAACTGCATGCATTTCGGCGCAAAATTTTCATTAAAACCGGCTGAATTGCATCGTGAACACCCCTAGCACTAAGAACAATGGAAAATTCTCTATTTATGCGGAAATACCGACTACTATTTGGACGTATTTTTTTGTTATTATCTACCTGATCATGTATCGGTTTTGTATACCTACAGGTTCTCGTGCAGCGATAACTAAATGAATTCTGAACCCGATTTGGGAGGAAATCAGATCGCTCGCCGAGTCTGCAAAGATTATTACGTGAAGGTATAGTGTTATTTGCATCATACATTTTTTATGATCTATAGGGCTTTGATTTTGTTATTGAAATGTATGCATTAGTTTTACATCTGTACCTACAAATAAAAAGCCTTTTTATTCATACATAAGTCTAATTTGAAGCCTTACTTGTTAATAATATTTTGGGTCTTTTTCGGTTTTCAAACTCAAGAATTTGAATTTTTATAAACATTACGTTTGTGGAAGTATGAAGGCATGAAGCAACAAATCTTGGCAAAATTGTCTTTTTGTATCATACATTTGATGTTGATGAATCTTTATTTCTAGGGTATCTTTGTTGCTATTGCTAGAAACTCAATAATGCATTCTATTAAGGGTATACGTATGGACCCGCCACCTCCAGAAAGTAATTTTTTTGTGACCATGTTTTCAGCATCTGATTGTGGAGATGGCTCTTAACTGAATAATTGGGCTGGTGTTGACAAAGATGGGTTTGTGAGGACTCTTAAGTGCCAAATGACAAAGATGAAACGAATTCATCTAGGAGTAGTTTATCGAAGCAATCTTCATTGGAGAAAAAGAATTTGCATCAGAAGTAACAATATGTCATGTTGGTCCAAAAAGTCTGTCTTTTTTAAATTGAATTTATAAATAATTAGTGTTTTAGTATGATAAAAAAAAGATACATTACTACAATGATAATCTACTCTTTTTGTTATTTTTAAAAAACTATGGGTGACTTTTGACTGTTTAACCCGCGAATTTGTTTGCCTATTATAAGTTTAGTGGTTGCAACTTACAGCAGTAAAGTGCTTTTAAAAAAGGAATGGCAGGCATTAGATCAAGTATAATGATAGCAATAAGACCATTGGGTGTGGTTTGGTTAGTCTCTTTGGGGACTACCCAAGGGTGTGGAGGACTACCCAACTTAATAAAAAACCAATATATTAATAAAGGAGAGAGAGAGGGCCCCACCAAATGAAAACTCAGTCAACCACAAAGCTCGTCCTTCCATCTTCCTGCATCCGTTGGCGACGTGACGAGCCCCAAGGGGGCGGTGTGCGACGTAGGGGACGAAACAAGACGGGGAGGGGACGACCCCCATACCCCATGGTCTAAGGGAATGGCAGGCATTACATAGGGAATGGATACATGAGGCAGCTTCATAAAAATAAAGGCTGCAAACAGGAGCACAACTTCATAAGCGCATGGTACATATAAAACAATCTTAGAAGATGTCAACAGCTTATTATGTGGGCCAGTTTCATTCTTCAGCCTACAACTCAATGCCGGATTGTAATTTATGAAATAAAATAACGAAACAATATGTTGTAGAAATTGTGTAAAAAGATAAAGCTGCCTTTTTGGTCATTGTTGACCTAAGAATAAACAGAAGTCAACTTCGGTGGTCAGAATTGATGTGGGTGGTTGTATGAGTTTTGTGACAACATCGAATACGGATCCATATATATGGCTAGGATATGAACCGGGTGAATGGACAATCTAATTGGATCGCAGTAGTAGTTCAAGAGGGTATTTAAAAAGTTCCAACTCTTTTAACGTTTCATGATAACTATTTATAAGAAGGTTGTTTGAAATGTTAAATAAATAGGAAAACAAACATACGTACTATACGATAATATACGGTAGGATTGATAACTAACATAAATGAGTACCATGTTGGGTCCAAAACCTTTTGACCGGTGTAAAACAACCATCTCATATTTTTCTGTTAAGAGCAACTTACTAGCTTCCCTACCTGTTTTACACACCATATGCCCTCCTAAAACGTAGATTTTAAAAACTTTTATATATCTAGATATTTATTCATTCATAGTTAAACTACATTGTTTTCACGTATTATATTTCTATAAATTAAACTTGATCATACCATCATGTTTTAGTGGTATTAATGTTGTACCGTACAACCCATAAATGCACATAGAGAACTTTTTCTCAATGAACTTCAGTAAAGTTTTTGACAGCAACTCATAGTTGTGAATAATGTTCCACAAATCACTACAAAATGTCTTGTGGAGTAATCTTAATAGCGGAAACTTGATAAATATTTTTATTTTTTTTAAAAAAATACTCTGTTTAAACCAACATGACTCAGCCCGACCTGAAACCTGTTTCGACCCAGAACCGTTCTGAATCGAACCAAAACAACCCTTTTGATCTCTAACTAACAAGTTTTATGTTTTTCGTTGCATCACGAATTTGGTTTTGGTTATGGCTCAAAACCGAACCGCCTCATACATAGCCCTAAACTCACCAACCTAAGTGATATGTTTCCCGCCGCATCGCGCGGGTAAACGACTAGTAACATATAGTACTAATTACCTCCATGATTTACAACACATTGATTTTTACAGTTTGAAAACCGTTTTTCAATCTGATGAAAGTAATCATGTTTGTTCAGCCGTGATGGTTTCGGCGTATTCAATCAACATATATTCAGAACAAAAATTAAAAAACAAACATATTTTTGGTTTTTCAAATTTTACCAAACTAGAAGCATATTTTTGGTTTTTAATTTTTCATGTTTTTAGGGTTTTGAAAATATTGTTTATTTATGTACATAAAACAATCAAACTAAACTCCCTGTTCAACCAAACCAGGGTTCAGCAACCTTGTTGGGATTGAACCCTAACAGAGGAACAGATAATGTAAAGCCAAAACCAGATCACAGCAGTGGACTATCAATAAGTAGTTGTTTACACTTTGCTCTCCCCTTGACAGTGGTTATCTAATAGCTGATGGATCTTAAGTACTGCTCAAATTACAACAACTAATAAACCAAACTCTGATGATTATCCAACGACTGCTGAAGACAAACACTGATGCTCTATCTACTGCTGTTTCCTAAGTACTGCTAAAGACTCAAGCACTGCTCTCTCAAAGACTGATCACCTTTGAAGAATGCACTGAAGATTCAACATCTGTGCTCAGGCTACAACAGTGGAACGTGAAGCAGTAGTTTTCCTTAGTTTTGCTTTTTACTACTTATCAGATGTTACATGTCAGTAGTTTGTATAGAACAGTATTTGTAGTTTGTTAGATGGTTAGATGTCACTATCATGGTGACGTCAGCTGAGGTAAATCAGTAGTTTGGTTTGCCTATAAATATGACAGTATTCTGTACTGTTATACTTGATTCGTTTTGAGTGAGTTCACCTCCTCAATTCAATCTTTTCATCTTGTGCAACCAACTCTGGTGTATCAGGCTGAGAGGGAGTTTAGATTGTAAGCTTGCATTGTAATCTTTTGCTTTCTATTGTAAATTTTTTGACTCAATGAAAAGCAATCGTTTATCAATCTATACTTTCCTTTGATTGTGTTTACAAAGTTTGCTACTCATTTCCGCTGCACTCATATCATTTCATATGTTCTGATTAATCGTTTTATGCAAACAAATACAATCATGATGGCCCCAGATCCCTACAATTGGTATCAGAGCCTCGACAGTCAAATTCGATCTAACAATCAATTTGACATAACAGTTCAACTCAAAAGTTATTGGTACTAAAGGATTGGTTGTATTCAGTTGAAAAACAGAGTAACGAGTGAATCATGGTCAAAATGGTTATTCAAAAACTCTGTAAATCAACCAAGATGTCATATGACACACAAATCTCACACAATAAGTGTTTTCATGCATATGTCACTCATAGTTTTCAGATCTGTAAAATATCTGATAAATTATGGGATCGTTCGATGTTTTCAAAATTGATTTCAATTGTTGTTTTGATATTTGTGATGTTTTCAATAAACACTAAAGTATGTACCTCAGTTCAGCAGAACTTGTGTTCATCCAAAACACTAGAATACTGCTGACATAGAAAAGAGGGAAATAAAACTTTAGGCAAAATCTCTCATGTGCTCAAAGGCAAGTTGAGTACCTTCAAAAGGACGAAATCAACTTTGTCCAAAACACATTGAGAAAATAAGGTATCAAAACTGTCCTAATCATAGGTAAATATGAGATCTGTAATAAAACATGATCAAATATGGTCAGATCTCTCAAAACATTGCTTCAAAGTGATTATGGACAAAGTATGTTCAAAATATAATCTCCTAGTGAGTATTTCTAAACATATGAATAAAAAGGGTAAAAAGGGACAAGGAAAAGGGAACAAATCTCAAAGTGTAGCCATCTCAAAAACTTATGAAATCAAAAGCAAAAGAGTGTAAGCATAAAACACTCTTGACGTTCTAGTCAGGTCATCAGTGGTCATTTTGCAACTGTGTGCATTCATCAATACAGGAATTGTTCTGGTAACAATAGCATCTTCAGTGATGGTGCTTAAAAGGAATTTACAATCAATTGACAAGAAAATGACCCAAACAATGGTCAAAATAACTTGAGAATAATATGATCATGAATTTACTGGAAAATTGTCGGATCCTTTTGATTATTTTCAAAACTTCCTTTGACTTTTGTTAAGGTGTTTTCCTCTAAAATAAAAACCAGATGTATTTTTTTAAAAAAATATATTATGATCTTTTACTCATTTTTTATAGTAAAAGTTCATCTCTGGTCTGGATGTAATTACCTTATTTTTGTGTGTAATTACTATCCCTAAAACTGATCAAAAGGAAATGACACACATATCAAGGTCATGTTAAGCTCAAGTTTGGTTTTCACAGATCAAAAATTGATTGCAAATTGATTTAGACTACTGAGATACTCATGCTCTAGTTCAGATAATTAGACACAAAATGAGCAGCTCAGGTAGAAATGTCTTCATCATCTGGGATGCTAAACCATTGTCTAAAATAATAGACATTTGGCAAATCCTTGAACAAAATTCCATGTAGATAACTGCTGACAATTTAATCTTGATAATTTACATCTAAAATGTATTTTGTTAAGAATAGCATCTCAAATGCTCAACAGATGTTAGATAAGATACTGTGCCTTCACAAAGCAAAATCAAGTTCTACATCTAAACAAGCAGATGCTAACATTGTTTGTCAAAAGTTGAAATACTGCTGCACTATCAGTTGTTGAACCAATTTTATCTTCTACCACTGTTGTTTCTAAAGTGCTGTTGTGCCTTAACATCTGCTCACTAAAGTCTGTCCACTGCTAAAGTGTCAACCTCTGTTCTCCAAAACACTGATGTTTAAAATCTTTGTTACATCCACTGTTTCATTTTATTACTGTTGTAACTACTGATACTTGATCCATCAGTAGTTGTCAAAACAACTGTCCTCCATTATTTACCATTCCATCAGATGTTTGACACGTGGTCAGTTTTTAGCCTTCAGATCAAAATAACCGCTGCCACATAAGCAATCACTTTTTCCCTAAATAAAACCCTGATTAAATCCAAACAGGGTTTTACTGTCGAATTGAATTCCAAAAGTTCTCTTCTCATAGCAGTTTCCCTCTCATAACTCCAAAAACTTCTTCGATCTTCTTCATCCAAAATGACGAAACCAAAATCAAAATCAAAATCAAAACCATCATCTTCCTCCACAACAGCTGATGCCACTCAAATGGCCGCTGAAACACCGGAGATTCGTTAGAAAGCTCCACACAACTATGTAGGTATTCTCACAAAACCTACCGATAATCACACTTTCGACTCCATCCTTGACATCCTTTCTGCATCAAAGTACAAAACTTTGATAACAGCAGTCGCTCCTATCTACCTTGATACCCAGAGAGAGTTCTGGAAAAATGCCACCCTTGAAAAACAAGGAGATATCATCGCCGCCATCAACTCCTCGATACAGGGTAAGAAGGTAAACATCTCACCAAAATCCATCTCTGAAACCTTTAAACTCGATGATTTAAATGGAAAAACCTCATTTACAAAAGACGAGTTGGTAAAGGATTTCATGAACAGGGGCTATGCAGAACAACCAAATAGGGATACCCTACAAAAGGGTTACTTCCCTTCTGCACCCAGATTTTTATTCCACACACTGCTCATGTGTGTTTCTAATAAAACAACGTCCTTTAATGAGATACCAACAAAAATCCAATGCCTGGGGTATGCAATTTTAAATTCTAAAGACTATAACTACTCCCAGGAAATATTTGATGATTTGGTAAAGAACGTTGATAATAAAGCATTTCTGCTCTTTCCAAGATTTCTAAGCTACTATTTTGAACAAAAATTTGTTGAGAAAGATGCAGAATTGCCCAAACAAGGTGTCTCATTCAAAATAAACTGTTTAACAATTGAAACATTTTCAAGAATGATGGCACCAATAAAATTAAAAACAAAGGAGGCTGAGCAGGTTTTAGAAACTGCTACTGATCCTCAAGCAACCACTGCTGAGCCCACTGCTCCAGGTGATCAAAGTAGCACACCCACTGCTTTGAAACCAACACCTGCCACCAAAAAGACCAAAAGAAGAACTTCCAGAAAACCCACCAAACCCACACCAAAGGCAACTCTGGAAGATGAGATCCCAGAATCAATGCCAGTGACAACACAAAAGTCACAAGAAACCACTGCTGCTACTTCCTCACAGCAGATGGAAGAAAGATCTCAACCCCAGCCTAAAACTCCTCCTGCATCCTCACAAAAGGATCAAGTTGTAAGCACAGGGACACTGAATTATGAAGCTCTGTATCCACTCGGATCCATCTTCCACAGTCCTGATCCCAAGGACATGTCTCTTTCAACACCCATACCCTCACCAATCATATTACCACAATCAATAATACCCCTGTTGCATGCAGTTGATATGGCACAGACACAAACCAGTTCCTCTCTGTCACCTATTACTGAGAGCATACCTCCACAAGTGACTGGGTCTGATGCTCATGCCTCTGCTAACCCAGCAACAGCTGAGGAGGTTACACCCCCTGAGTTACAAGTAACTCTCGGTGGTAGTTCAAGTGGAGCAGCAACTACAACTGATGGATCAACAGATCTTCAGTTGGACAGTTGTTACATTACTAAGACTCCCTTGAAGGCAATTTCTTCCATGGCAACATCGGTAACCACCAGTAAGTTATCTTTAACTGCTGGTAACATCAAAGGATTATCGAGTGCTGAAGAAAGAAGTCCCCAGTACCAAGAAAAAGGGGCATCAATGGATGACTTTTGGGCCACAGCCCCTAAGTCACACATTGATACAACCACTGCTGGTGGGGATTCAGATGATCCTATTAATTCAGGTAATGATTCAAAATACAATGAATTGACGGCCAGAGTCGAAAATCTGGAATCTTCAGTTGCAGAAATAAAAGATATGGTGCAGCAGCTGTTAGAAGCTCAAAAAGCCCAATCATCTGCCCCTCCTGCTCAAGCACCTGCTCCCCAAGCATTTGCTGCAAATGAGCTTTGGAATATCTTCCAGCCCATGCTTGAACAACAGCAACAAATGGCTGCTAAAAAGCATGCTAATCAAGTACAAATGCTGACCAACATGGTGGAATCTCGGTTCAAAGACACTCAAGCAGACATCAAGGCTATAAAAGCTAGCATATAAAAGACTGCTCAGAGTGAGAAAGGTCCATCTACCATTTTCTTCATGGATACACCCCTGGCAGATAATGCCAAAAAGGGGGAGAAAACCAAGCTGAAAAAGAAAGGTATAGAAGATGGGATATACAGTGAACCAGAAAAACCCAAAACCTCAAAAACATCAACAGCTGATACAACAGTAGTTACAAAAACTGCTGACAGTAGCCAAACAGCTGCCATTACATCAACACACACACCTCCAACACATACAACTACTGTTTCAACACACACCACCACAACTACTGCTCCACCACCATCATCACCTGTGTCTACAACACAAAAACCACCACTACCATCACAAACAGCCAAACCTTCATTGCCTCCTGCCATAAAGCAGAAGACAGCAGATGTTACAACATCTGTTGTAATGACAACAGTGGTTGAAACACCAGTTGGTTCAACCACTGTCAGTCAATCACAGTCACAAACCACTGCTATCCAATCTCAAACCACTGTTCCACCCAATACATCACCAGCCTCTCCTCCATTAAAAAGGAGAAGGGTTTTCATTCCTGATGATGAGTCACCACCACCATCACATCCTCCATCCCCTGCTCAAAAGCAGAAGACATCTGCTGACACATCAGCAGTTGTAATGACAACAGCAGTTGAGACACCAGTTGTTTCAACAATTGTTAGTCAACCATCCACCACTGCTCTATCCTTTCCTATATTTCAACCTAAGCTCTTTAGCAGAAAAAGAAAGCCAATCACTGCCAATGAAGGGATACATGATCCAAACGCTGCACAGTATCCACTGGAACTTGAAGCCATTAAAATGAGATGAGGCAATTTTATACAGAAGAAGATCCCTCAAAAAGAAAATTCTCTTCACTCATAGGCTACATAGAACCATAAGATATTAATGATTATCTCAAGATAAAGGCAAGGCAAGCTAAAGTAAAAGCCAAGGTTGACAGTGAAAAAGAAAGTTTAAGCGAAGAAGGCATTGCTAAAAGACTGGAGTTCTACCTTTCAAAGGTAAAGCAGATGGAAGAATTTGCACAAGAACTAGACAAGGAAAAGGCTGATCAAAAGAAGAAGTTAAGAATACAACTTCTAGCCTTCATCATGAAAGAAAAGTTCTATCCTGCTGAAGAACAACAGTTTAAAGAATGGCCATTAGTAGCTTTAAAGCATGAGGCTGAGAGGATCCAAAAAATCAAGAATGATCCTTCAAAGAAGAAAAATGCTCCAAACTGGAGTAAATACAAAAAGCTCATTGCTGACCTCACTGCTGAATATAAAGGAAAGAAAAAGGAGCTAGTGGATGCTAGGATGGACACTGCTGAAGTCATATCAAAATGGTCTACGCAGCAGATTGATGAAGCCTATGAGAGGCTAAAGAAAAGGAAGAAAATTGCTTCAGTTGCTTCAAAGAAAAGAGAACATATGATGAAGCTTGAACAGAAAATAGAAAACCTCAGAACAATGTTCAAATCAGCATACAAACCTACTCTTGTGTCAAACCAAGAAGAAGGTAAACTGATGACTGAAGAAGAGGTCAAAGAAAAAGAAGCAGAATACTTCAAGGACACCATCATGAAAATGGGTCTGAAAGAAGATAGCTCAACAAAGCTTCAGAACCTTTTTGAGAAGGTGTTAAACAAACCTGCATCACCAAACACTGCAACAGACATGTCAGAAACTGAGAGGCAAGAGCTTATTGAACAAGAAACTGCAGAAGACATAGCTGCAGCAAACAAAGTCATTGAAGAAGCCTTCAAAAGAATGTCTGATAGTTTGCATGTGTTTTCAAGGCCATCTTCCCTCAACTCATCTGATAATAAATCTCTCCCAAGAAACCCATTGGATTAAAAAATACTAAAGTGGAAGTCTGATCAAAAGACCCACGTATTGACTTTGCTCAGATCCAATGGTGAGGTGAAGCACATATCAAGGAAAGAAGCACTAGGCCTTAGTGTTAAAGATTTGCAGGATCTCCTTGAGCTTTCACTGTGCAGGGATGAAGATGACCAGAGTGCCAAAGAATTTGAAGCTGAATTTAAGGAACAAGCTAAGGCACTCTTGATGAGAAATAAAGGTCCTGAATAAGGAAAGGTTTGGCATTATCTGTTCCAGGGGGAGATTGTTGGGATTGAACCCTAACAGAGGAACAGATAATGTAAAGCCAAAACCAGATCATAGCAGTGGACTATCAATAAGCAGTTGTTTACACTTTGCTCTCCCCTTGACAGTGGTTATCTAACAGCTGATGGATCTTAAGTACTGCTCAAATTACAACAACTGATAAACCAAACTCTGATGATTATCCAACGACTGCTGAAGACAAACACTGATGCTCTATCTACTGTTGTTTCCTAAGTACTGCTGAAGACTCAAGCACTGCTCTCTCAAAGACTGATCACCTTTGAAGAATGCACTGAAGATTCAACATCTGTTCTCAGGCTACAACAGTGGAACGTGAAGCAGTAGTTTTCCTTAGTTTTGCTTTTTACTACTTATCAGATGTTACATGTCAGTAGTTTGTATAGAACAGTATTTGTAGTTTGTTAGATCTTTAGATGTCACTATCATGGTGACGTCAGCTGAGGTAAATCAGTAGTTTAGTTTGCCTATAAATATGACAGTATTCTGTACTGTTATACTTGATTCGTTTTGAGTGAGTTCACCTCCTCAATTCAATCCTTTCATCTTGTGCAACCAACTCTGGTGTATCAGGCTGAGGGGGAGTTTAGATTGTAAGCTTGCATTGTAATCTTTTGCTTTCTATAGTAAATCTTTTGACTCAATGAAAAGCAATCGTTTATCAATCTATACTTTCCTTTGATTGTGTTTACAAAGCTTGCTACTCATTTCCGCTGCATTCATATCATTTCATATGTTCTGATTAATTGTTTTATGCAAACAAATACAATCATGATGGCCCCAGATCCCTACAAACCTCTTCCTGTGCCAGGCTGCTCTTGTTTTCATTCTCACAGTCTTTAGTTCCGATGAGCACCTGCACATGCAACAATTTGATCATTTGAACAACGCAACCCAAGCCTGTTTAGACTCAGGTAGTTGAACATGAATCTTTCCAGGTAAAACTGGATCGAGAATACAACATCTAAGAATCTCAGACTTCTCAATGTCAACCATTTTGAAAACTTTATCAACCTTTTCTGAAATCACGTTCTGAATCAGGAATACAACATCTAAGAATAATTTGTCCGATCCAATCATGGTATAAACCAATCCTTTTGAATCATCATCCACAACTTTCTCAGATTTTATGTTTTTCAGATAACCGTCATGAAAATTACCTTCATCTTCATCCTGTGATTCAGACTTACCTTTGGTAGACTCATCTTTCAAAACATTTCAACAACCTTACTTACCACCTCTGAATCACTAGCATCATCAGATTTGGAGTAAGTCACATCGATACTTTCGGGTAACTGGTCAGCTATGTTCAAACCCTTTGCCACCTTTTCCTCATAATAAAAAGTATAATTGTTTCTCAATGGTGGTGGTACCTGATGAAATTCTGAACCAATACCCTTTTTGTTCTTGTCAGTATCTTTGTCATCTGGTGTGATGTTGAAAATGCGTTCGAGAATGTACGAAGAGTTATGATAACTTTGAAGTTTGGTAACAACCTTTTCTTTTTCAGCCAAGACTTGTTTAAGATTAGCAATTTCATCAACACATTTGTTAAATTCAAGTTGCTTTTCTTTAAACTTTCTTTCATACATTTCTTTAGTGACTAAAGTTTCAGACGATCTTTGGTCAAAACTTTTGACTTGGCTTTTCAAAGTATCATAAGCTTCTTGTACTCTCTGACTCCACCACTTTAAAGAATCATACTGTTTTTGTAAATCTTGAAATTTAGATTCTTTTTCAACACAATCAACACATTTAGCATTACACTTATCTTTCAAAATCTTATTTTCTTCTTCAAAACCATGACATTTCTGTGTTAACTTTTCAACTTTTAATTTCAAAATTTCTTCTGTTTCAACCATTTCTTTACATTTCATTTTGAAAACATTTTCAAATTTGTTTGCTTCAATTTCTTTTGTTTTTATAATGTCATCTTTTTCAGTACAGGCTTTGCACATTTCTATGCAATTCCTGCACTTGTTTTCACTTTTATCAACAATTTCAGCATTCAACAAGTCAGAAGATTCATTTACCTCAATATTTTTCAGCACTGATTCTTCTGTCTCAGCTTTCTGATCTTCCTCTTTGTTCTCCTCTTTTCCTTCTTTCTGTTCTTCTTCTATCTTCTATCTTCTGCTCTTCTTCAGCTTTCTGTTCCTCTCCAGCAGCAAGCTTTGCGACAGTCTTCACTTCTTCAACCATCTTTTCAATTCTTCTTCTTTTCTCTTCTTCATTTCTACCACCTTCGGTAGACTTGCTTCACAAACTTCTCAGATCTTGCCCTCCAAATCCGGCAGATATGTTTTAGCAGATAACCTTCTTGTGTTGAAAGTAGCCTGTCTTGGAAGCAAATTTGTTACAGCTTCGAAATCCACTTTTGATGGGTCAGCAACTGGATTACCCCGTGGATCCATGTAACATTCCAACTCATCAGTCCATCTTTTTGCTCTCTGGGCTTCTTTGAATGGTTCGTTTAATTTTCCGATTTCCCATCTTGCATAATCTGCTTTCCACCATCTATCAGGATCAGCATCAGCCACAAATGCATATCCAACTGCATCTTCTTCAGGGCAAACTTGACTCCAGTCGTAACCTTCATCGTCATGAATAACTGCAAGAGCCCTTGACTTTTCATCAGGCTGCTTCAATCTTGGAGGCTCAGACTTGTTCTGATGATAAATCGCTTTCTTGTAATAATCTTCTTTGAACGGGTTTTCAGAATCATCAGCATAATCATTTCTGCACTCGCGCTTAAAGTGACCTTTTTGTTTACATTTGAAACATGTCACCTTTGATTTATCAAATCCTAGTTTGGTAGATGGTCCACCAATTGACTTCCTCCCCGTGATCTCCATGAACCGCTGTGCCCAACGAACTGCACTGGCCATGCACCATCTTATATCAATCAATTCCATCTCCTCGGGGTTTATTTGATCGTAATCTTCTTTCGTCAAGTTGGTGTTGCCAATCTTCCCTGCAACGAGGCTTTCATACGATTCAAGTACAGATGCCAAGAAAACCATCTGTTGTTTTGCTGACTCTTCGCTGAAATTCTTCCCATTCTTCAAATCCACTGCGATATTACACTGAAATAAATTCTTGGAAGCAGATTGACTTGAAGTGTTTGAAGAAGATCCACTGTGAAAACCACTGTGAAGACTTTCATTGTTCACTGAATTTGAGCTTTCTGTAGAAAATGATGTTCTTGGAGACCCAGCCTGCGGTACATTTCCTCTATAGTAAAGCTCTACATTCTGCTGATAAGCTGGATTGTTGACTTTAGATCTCTTTATCTCTAACTCATGGCTTTCAAGCCTTTCAATCAGCATATCGACTTTTAAATCTTCAGGCTTGATTGTATTTTTCAACATTAGAGCGAAGTATTGCCAATCTTGATCATTTGGCAATGAATCAAATAATTTTTCCACCATCTCCTCTTCAGTATATGTGATTTCATGTCTTGCCAGCTCCATTTTCAGATGCCCAAATCTTTCGATCATTTTACAAACAGGTTCATTTTTCATGCAACTGAAAAGATCAAACTCTTTACGCAACAATTTCTTTTTGTTTTTAACAATTTCATTACTTCCTACACACTTTCTCTCTAACGTTTCCCACAAACTCTTTGAAGTTTTCTCTTGTTCAAGTAACGAGATAATATATTCTCTTACTGATTGTTTGATTAATGTGATCATTTTATATTCAGCCACAACATTTTTTATGTCTATGTCTGTGAAATCTTTTTCATTTATCAGCTCTCCTCCCTCTTTTACTGGTGCAGTATATCCATTTTTCAATTTTAACCAACTTTTAGGAGCGAAAGCTTTTACCCAACCCTCAAATCGGTTTTTCCACCAGTTATAATCTGTAACATTTGTGCTTGTAATCATTGTGAACAGTTCAAGTATCAATAAAACAATGTTATTTAATCCCAATGTTTGTTTGGTTGTGTTTTACATTTTTCATGTTTTGACTTTTGTTTGATTTTATACTCTACATTGCTTTCTGGAGAGTTATACGCTAACTGGTGCTTAAACGTGCTCAGTTTAATGCGACAAATACTCCGGAACATCAACATATACTCAACGTACCTTAAATAACCTTTACATAACTTAGAAATAAGTTTTGAAGGCTTTGGTATAGCAAAAACAAGTTAATTCGCTTACAGGGACTAAACTTGACAAACTGCGAAAGTATGCCAATTGGAACTGTAACGAACATTCCGGAACATGTCCATAAGTTAAACATACCATAAATATCCTTTACATAGCTTAGAAATAGGCTTTGAGAGGTTTGGTATGCTAAAACAAACTTTTGGATCATTCAGGGACTAAAAGTGTCAAAAAGTGCATAAGTTTGCACTTTCGCGCATAACTTACGTTCTGAATACATCCGGACATCCAAAAATTTATGTAAGCATCCTTATATTATGCCTTAGTGTTTGGCATAAGAAAAATCCATTCGTCGCGTCATTTGGATCGTCTTTCGCGCTTATGCACATTCCGTCGTAATTAAGCGAACATCGCGATCGTACGGCCAAACGAGCCAACATCCGGAACATTTTTGGGCATGTTTCATGTCCACAATGTTTAGGCATCATTTTGGGGCCTTAAAGATGGCTTTACAGGTCTTAAAAGGGCTGGAAATAGCTTAAAAACGCAACAGGGGCCAAATATGTAAATTCTGCAAGTGGTGCAGATCAGACGGGGCCAGGCGACCCGCGTATGATCTGCACTCCCTTTCACGCGGGCCGCGTGAGGATGTCTGACAGAAAGATTTTTGCATTTAATGCAAAATCTGGCCTTTCGTTCGATCAAGAGGCGATGCCTTTTCACCCAATGAAGGGCCAAGGGCCAAGTTCAGTGAATTTAACCATTGGACACATGTACGCACGAGATCAAGGCACGATATTCGATAAAACGATCCTAACGGTTCCATTTTTCCTATAAATACCCCCCCCCCCTTTGTGTAAAAATCACAACAATCTGATCTTGAAGCTCTAAGTTGAAACCATTGTTTCATACCTGAGCTACTTGATCTAGATTAGCACTCGGGGACCCTCCGTAAGTCTTCTTTCGCTCTTTTATTCGCTTTTCGAGTCCGAAAGTCAACGTTTTGTTGACTTTCTGCATTGACCAGCTTATGGTTGATGCGAAGTTCATGGAACTTCATAACGTGAGCGTGATCACGATGGTTATGGTCCATAGTGACCATACCTACTGATCACCACGTTATCTAGGCTCAGTGACGAGTCGTAGTTTCGGCCAAAATGTGCATTCTTGCATATTTTGTAACCAAACTACTCGTGAGCATCAAAGCCGTTTGTTTTGATGCCAAACCTGTTTTCTAAACTTAGTTAAGCATGTTCTAACATGCTTAGCTCGTCACGTTTAGTATAATGCTTATATAGGGTCGTAAGGTAAGCGATCTAAACCATCGCTTATACTTTCGAACCCGACCCATTTGGTCGATCTTTAGGATCCGACCAAACACATTAGGTGACCATAGTTATAACCTTCCGAGGTTATACCTTGTGGTCACGATGTTAGGCGTTCCAGACGCGTTCTACGCGAACGACGCGTTAGGGTAGCCTAAGCTACCTAAACGGGTCATGATGGGGCGTAAGCACTTAGGTTAAGTTTCATTTTAGTATGTAGGCTTTGTTAAACCATATTACACGAGTCTCCATACTCGTTTGGTTTTCGAACCCGCGTACTGTCCGATCCTTCCGATTTGGTCCGGTATATTAACATAAGCTACCTATTAGGTGCCGTTGATATTCCGTGATCTTTAGCATTATCTGGTTATTATACAAGGAACTCAAAGCAATCTCAGGTGAGTACATAGAACCCCATCTTTTACTGTTTTCTAAACTGTTTTGGGGTGAGACACATGTGCCTATCTGTTACTTTCATGCTTTCCATGTTTTCACATCGTATATCTGCTATGCTCATTAGTACATTATAGTACATGATTTCATTACATTTTATGCTATGTATGCCCATTGTGTGCGTACTTAGCACATTGATTTACATAACATTTTTGCTGCATATTCTTACTCATCATATGGGCACATCGATTTACATGAACATTTCTGCTGCATATGTTTACTCGGCATATGGGCACATTGATTTACATAACATTTCTGCTTAGTATGTTTACTTAGCATACTTAGTACAATTGTTTACATCACATGCCTTCATTTTGTTATGACATTTGGTTTGTTTAACATGGGACAATACATTCATTAACATTGATCACGCCGTTCGTTAGTAGGTAGTGGTACCATAGGAATTGACAACTCCCATTTCTGAAGTCCTGGGTTTGATAGGACTGGAAGGAATGACCGAATTCGATATACATAACTTAGATAAACCTTTAATTTGTTTAAGGGTTTATCGCCGCAGTCTCAAGGCTTGGATGTATGCATAGTGTACAATACCACATAAATGTTAATATCAATAGAGCATGCATTTTTCCACAGAACATAACGTTGATTTAAACCACGTGTTACTTCAACGACTTGTTTCGTGCAGTTTACATATGGTTTAAGTTGATACATTTCGCTTACCATACATGATTCATTTTGGGATACACATTACATGATTTACATTGAACATAAACACGTTGACATTGACATACACATTGGTGGTTTACATTTGAACATAAACATTTGACATGGTTTACACAATAACACTTGACATTTGGTTTACACATGAACAATGTACATGGTGGATTGGTTTGGGTAAATGATTTAAGTAACGTGGCGTATGTAATATGATATAAACATGGTGGATACGCCGCTGGTACTTCCTATATATAAATGTTTGTATGATATTACATATCTTAGCGTTATCTAAATCATTTCAGTTTAGACATATAACATTTTATACAAATAACACACCTTTCATAAAACATTGCCTTACAAAACAACTTATTATATTCAACTCATTTTACTTGGTTACTCGTTTAACCTTGCACTTATCTATACGTATCATTTGATGTTATCGTTTTTCAAATGGTTTACAAAGCAAGACAAATTACAAGGTTCATGACTGACTGTTATTAAACATTCTTTAAGCTCAAGTCATGAATCCCATTTTCACAAAAACTATGTATCTCACAGGCATTTTTATGCTGACGTACCTACTTTCACATGTGTTTTCAGGAGCTATTCCATAGGACGATGATCATGATTCTAGTGCGGACCTGTGCCTTAGAGCCTAAAAATGAAGTTTGAACTAGCTTAATTATGTTTTGATTTCCGTACTCTCTTTCCAAGACAATGTAACACCTTTGTTTATAAATAAAATACAACTTGTATGCCATGGTTATGAAACAATTTAATTCTGTTCACCACACTCCCCGACGTTTTCCGCCGCGGTTGCATGTTATACGCGGTCGGGGTGTGACATAATCTTCAACTTTCATTAGCTTCGGTGGTTTCTGTTGGCTTCCATACATGTTCTCAAACTTCAAATTTTCCGAAATCTCTCTTGAATATTCTCTCATCTCAGATCTTCTATCTGTCGATTCGGAAGTGAACGCGTTGTAGAATGTGTTGTAAAATTCTTCACCGTTGCTTGACATCTTCAATCACCTAAGAACAGACAAACAATCTCAATCAGTTTAAACAATATCAAATAATCTGAAATACACTGACACTCGGTTGTCGTGAAATAATCATGACGCGAAAAAGTTCACTTTCGAGCGAAATATAACTCTTGAGCGAAATCAGATTTTAACCAAGTAATCCCTTTTGAGCGAAATCAAGTAATAACACTATGAGCGAAATCACTTGACTAATCAGTTCGAGCGAAATCAGACTTTAAGACTTTCGAGCGAAATCAGATTGAACGTTTGAGCGAAATCAGGTTGACGTTGGAGCGAAATCACATGTATCTTGAAGCGAAATCATGTTTCTTTGTGTCTCAAAAGTGAAATCAGACTGTTATTGGAGCGAAATCACACATTGTCCATACGAGCGAAATTAACTCGGATGTCAATTTTGGTCATTTTTAGTCCGAATTTAGATGTGAAACTTTCAAGGGTTTATCTACGTCCAATTTTACACAATCTGTGAAATTTTGATCTGGTTTTTTGTTCTGTTGAAGAAAGAAGGTGTAGAAGACAGAAAACTGATGTAATTGAGCTAAACTCTTCCTCCTGTGCTCTGATACCACTTGTAGGGTCGTTGTTGGACCCGAATGAGTCGATCAGAAGAGTTGTTTATCCGATTCAAAGGCGGAAACAATGAAACGGACGCTCAAAGTAATTATAATGTCTCTTGTATTGATTTAACACTTATTACAACCTGAGAACAATTTGGCAGCACTTTGTTACACAGTTCAGATTCCGTGCCAAATGAACAACCAATTGCACTATATATAGTAGACATGATTTCGCTTATATGACCAAATGCCTTATGAGTGAAATCAGAAGTTTCTGATTTCGCTCCAAGTAACCTTGGTCCATATGAGCGAAATCACACTTGTTGGACCGTTCTATGACCCGAAAAGTCAGTCGAAGTAGTTCATCTTTACATACGAAGGCGTAATCAACGTAAGTAAAGTAACAACAGCTAATCCTTTCAATTCTTTGTGTTTATATTGCTTTCTAATAAAATTTCAGCAGAGTTTCAGCACCGTAGCACACACATCCACTATTACAACAAATGAACCGCTCCACCCTATATATAGAGATCTTGGGTCGCTTATATGACATGCCATATAAGCGATCCAGCACCTTTGTCCTATAAGCGATCCATATTAATGCCCTAAAAGCGGTCCAAGACTAAGACAATGACATATAAGCGATCCTAAGCATGTCTAACCTAATATTTACACTTTGACCCCCAATAGACCAATCTTGACTTCAGACATTTAGAAGACGCAGTCAACAGACATTCCATGTATCAACAGATTCCCCCTTGGATGTTGACGTAGTCTTTTAGCATCTTCAGATCCATAGTCTTCAGTCTTTGTCTTTTCACCAACTCTGTCTTCTTCTCATAAGCATTCTTCACAGGTTCCAGGACTATCTCCTAGCTCTATCTACAAACTTCCCATTAGCTGTTGATCCAGACTCCCCTTCTCACTGATTCCCCCTCTCATTTTGCTGGAATCTTGAGATATCTGGTTCAAGCTTTTGCAGTTTGCCTCCGTTGGGAAAAATTGTCCAAACCTGTTACTCAACCAATAACATTACAATCTATCTTTTCAATCAATAAACACTAATTCAATCAGCTTTAGAAATCCACTCAAGTTTTCAAGTTCAAGTCAATGACCCTGAATACTTGATTAATCTACCAAGTTCAACTTAATGACCCTGGTTGATCTTTGACGAATCAAACTGATTTAGTAAAACAATTTTCCAATTTTCTGAAAAATAACAAGTATCAACTTAATGAACTTGTTTGTGACTTTGAAAACAAACATTTTCCAATAATGTAAGCTGTCCTCGATCTTCAGCTCAGAATCTCCTGCATCTGCTTCATCTTTCTAGAATCCGACAATCAACTTTCCACACTGGTTTGTCTAAAATAAAGCAGAAATAAAATCTTTTTGGATATTAAGATGATCTAAACTAAAAAATGAAATAACAGAAAATTTAAACTGCAGAAAATAAACTATTTACAGGTTTGTTTTTGGTGAGCGTGTCAGGGAATCATATCAGCTTTTCAGACAGTTTACAAGTACCGTTAAGCTACATTACATACTCAGACTTAAACAATTCACCTCAATTGTCGATATACTGATCCATCTTAAATTCTCATACAAACTTCAATCTATTCAGGATACCGTTTAAGTGTTTTAAGAACTTAGATCAATTCATGTGCCCCACCTCTTGAATATACTCCCGTATCCAGAATCCCAATATTCAGTCTTACATGCAAGAATACTACAATGATGTCTGTACATAAATTAGGGTATGCGAGAACTGAGGGATCTCAGGTCAGAACTTCCGTTCAGCAGAGAGATATCAGCTTCGACTTTGCAGTGTGTTCCCTTTAGAGAATCTTTTAGCTACAACAACTGATTATCAATTTTATTGTCTAATCTGCTGAGGGCTTCATGCTATATTTCAAGCATTTTGGTGAAAGTATTAGCCAGGGACTAGGTCAGAACCACCGTTCAGCAGAAGTCCCGGAATAATACCCCAGACATCATAGAGTACAAACGCCTAGTATATCAGAATACGAGACCTTTCAAACGAGATTTCAGGGGTTACCTATATATCCAAGTAGTGTTCCCCACAAATTTCACCAGTTTGAAATTTTAGGTTTATATCCCGAATAAATCTACTAAATGTACGAAAACCTATCGACACATCGTTAATGAGACTGTTTAACTCATTTTATCTTTCCAAATCTTTAGCATACTGTAATTGTCTAGCTGATGTACTATCATTTTCCCTATATACACAAGCTCTTTTTCAATTTTATCATGTTTTTGGATTTTTGCATTTTTTACTGTTTTTGTATTTTTCTCAAAATAGACTATGTACAACTATCTATCTTCCCCTAAATACCAAAACACGTAAAAAATCGACAAACCATTGCAGATTGTTTCTCATCTTCATCCGCAACAGTACTCTCATCAACGCTCACAACCCCATCCGACACCGAAAGCAATTTCATACCATTAAGTTTTAATAAATATTGAAACCGATTTTTATCAAAAGCTTTGGTATGCAAATCAGCTTTTTGTTCGTCAGTGTAGATTTTCTCAATTCGTATCAACTTTTTCTCGAAGCAATCGCGAATAAAGTGATGACGAATCTCAATATGTTTAGTTTTAGCGTGATGTACTGGATTTTTAGTAATATTAATTGCGGCCTCATTATCAACAAACAGAGGTGTGTTAAGAAACTGCAAACCGTAGTCGCGCATCTGTTGCTGTATCCACAGGATCTGAGTGCAGCAACTGCTAGCAGAAACATACTCTGCTTCACATGTAGATAGCGCCACAGATGTTTGTTTCTTACACTGCCAAGTAATCAATCTCGGACCAAAAAACTGGCATCCTGCAGTTGTTGATTTCGCATTAATTTTGCAGCATCCAAAATCCGAATCGGAAAACCCTTCGAGTGTAAAATCGCCTTTGCGAGGATACCACAATCCCAATGCGGGTGTGCCTTTCAAGTAACGTAAAATCCTCTTCACAATAACCATGTGCGATTCTCTCGGGTTAGACTGAAATCTTGCTGCGAGGCACGTTGGGTACATGATGTCAGGACGTGAAGCAGTTAGGTACATCATAGAACCTATCATGGATCGATAAAGTGTCTCATCAACCCGGTCTCCGGTGAGATCTGGGTGAATCCCATGATTAGTCGCAAGTGGGGTAGCAGCTGGAGTAGAACTTGACATTCCAAATTTCTCCAGAATATCATGCACGTACTTCGTTTGATGAATGAAAATTCCTTCAGGAAGTTGTTCAACTTGTAGA
The DNA here is from genome assembly GCF_002127325.2 of Helianthus annuus. Taxonomy (NCBI): domain Eukaryota; kingdom Viridiplantae; phylum Streptophyta; class Magnoliopsida; order Asterales; family Asteraceae; genus Helianthus; species Helianthus annuus. Next base: position 119,802,533 of record NC_035445.2, on the reverse strand, counting down.
CCCAGAAAGAATTTCATCTCCCCCATTGAAGACATTTCAAATTTCTGCTTCATCACCTGTTCAAAATCTTTGCATAATTTCTCATTCGTTGACCCAAAAATTATATCATCTACATAAATTTGTACTATCAGAAGATGACCATCAACGACTTTAGTGAAGAGAGTGGCATCCACTTTTCCGCGTATGAACTGGTTAGCGAGTAGGTATTGAGACAAAGTCTCGTACCAGGCTCTCGGCGCCTGATGTAGACCATACAACGCTTTGTCCAGCAAATAAACTTTGTTCTTGTGGATTGGGTCAGTAAAGCCCGGCGGCTGACCAACATAAACCTCCTCTTTGACCTTCCCATAAAGAAACGCTGATTTAACATCTAACTGAAATACTTTGAAATTCTTCCAAGACGCAAATGCTAGGAAAATTCTGATAGCCTCTAGTCGTGCGACAGGAGCATAGACTTCGGTAAAATCAATCCCCTCCTGTTGACTAAAGCCCTGAACAACGAGTCGAGCTTTGTTTCTTACAACCACTCCTCTATCGTCCCTCTTACATTTGAAAACCCATTTTGTATTGATTTTTCTTTGACCATCCGGTAAATCAACCAACTTCCACACACCTAACTTTTCAAACTGACTTAATTCTTCTTGCATCGCTATGACCCAAGAGTCTTCAGTAAGCGCCTCTTTGTAAGTTCTCTGTTCGACCTGCGAGATAAAACAACTTAATGAAAATTCAGTTTGTAAAGGTGCTACTGTAGAATAAAAACATGTTAAGCCCTGGTCAATTTGACGTCTCGTTCGAACGCCCGATTGCAATTCTCCTATTATCAACTCCTCTGGATGATACGAAAGAGTTCGCGGCATCACTTCGCTTGGAACTTCTACATTTCCCTCCAGATTAATAACATTCTGCTCTGCATCTTGTTCACCAACTTAGTTTGTTTGTCTTGACAACTGGATCTGCTCCCCCTCAAGATCTGAATCACCATGGTCAAAAACTGGCATGTTTTCAGCTTCTTGATCATCATTCACCTCCGACTGATTACCAGGAGCAACTTCATCATCATGTTCACCAGCGTTACTAGTACCTGCTTCATCATCATTTGAAGTCTCCCGAGGTCTTCTAGAGTACTCTGCTGGAAACCTGAGCGACGATTCATACTCTCGTAAAATATCCAGCTCATCAAAGAAATCTTCCTCTTCCTCTGATTCTTCTCTCATGTCAAACGATTCCCAAAGTTTGTCATAATGATAACGCCATGAATCACCAGGATTCTGTGGCGGCATAGTATAACCCTGACATTCAACATTCGCTGCTTCAATAATACGCTTTTCACTTGGAACAAAGACACGCCGTGTAGGACCTGAATATCCAACAAATATTCATTCAAAGTTCTTTGAACCAAACTTGCCTTTAGGCTCTATCACCGTACAGGGTGACCCAAACGGTTCTAGATACTTCAAATTCGGCTTGCGTTTATTGATTAGCTCAAAACACGTCTTGTTGAACTTCTTCACAGTAAGAACTCTATTGAGAGTATAGCATGCAGCAGAAACAGCTTCAGCCCAGAAATTAATTGGTAACTTGGAATCTGCAAGCATCGTTCTGGCTGTCTCGATTAGCGTCCGGTTCTTGCGTTCTGCAACTCCATTTTACTGAGGAGTGTACGGAGCACTAAACTCATGCAGTATACCTCTTTCATCACAGTATTCCTCCATCTTACTGTTTTTGAACTCAGTACCATTGTCACTTCGAATTCTACAAATTGGTCTCTGGTACAGATTCTCAATTTTCTTAAACAATACTATCAAACTATCAAAGGTTTCGTCTTTCGATTTCAAAAACATGACCCACGAAAATCTGGAGTAGTCATCAGTCACGACCAAACAGTAGGAATCTCCTGTTATACTTTTGACGTTCACTGGACCAAACAAATCCATGTGAAGTCTTTCCAAAGGTCTCGAAACTGAATTGACTTGTTTTGTAGGGTGTGACTTTTTCTTCTGTTTGCCTCTGACACAGCTTATGCACTCCCTTTCCAGATGAAAACCTTTAATATTCACTCCAGTGACCAAGTCGTTATGCACTAAGTGATTCATTTTCCTTAGGTGAATATGCCCCATCTTCCGGTGCCATAACCTTGACTCTTTCTCCGTTGCTCTGGACACAAAACAATGAGCCTGACCCGTGGTTGTAGTAGCAACGCTCATGTCCAACACGTACAGATCGTTGACTCTTGGTGCCCTAATAATGATCCACTCTTCAGGTATCACAAATCCCGGTTTCAAGATCAAACATTCTTTGTCGGTGAAATGAGTAGTATACATCCTGTCACAGATCTGGGAGATACTCAGCAGGTTGTTCTCCAGCTCAGCGATGTAGTTAACTCTCTCAAACGTGATAATGCCATTAGATAATGTTCCTTCACCTATGATCTAGGGCTGGCAATTTTACACGAATACACGAATACACGAATACACGACACGAACCTATACGAAGTTAACAGGTATCGTGTATGGCCTTAACAGGTATCATGTACCAAACAGGTAGACACGAGATTACCTGTTAATTTTCGTGTATAAACAGGTTAAATACCTGTTTACCTGTTAATACCCGTTAGTACACGATAAGAAATTAAATTAAATAAAACTCATCAGCCATGTGCATGTGGGTTCCTTAATTCCTTTCTATTTTCATTCCTCATTCAATTTTAAAAAAAAATAAAACCCTGAACTCCCTCTGTAACTCTCAGATAGCATGTCGTTTTCATGTTTTTGTCCGTGTTAACAGGTATTAACAGGTAATTTTCGTGTATACCAGTCAAACAGTGGTGTTAACAGGTATTAACAGGTAATTTTCGTGTATATCGTGTCGTGTTCGTGTTCGTGTTCGTGTTTGAAAAAAAGGACACGATAAGTTATCGTGTCGTGTTCGTGTATGTGATTTCGTGTATCGTGTCTTATCGTGTCGTGTCTTATCGTGTACGGGTATACACGATATGCCAGCCCTACTATGATCCTTCCTCCTTGATTACCCGCAAAACCCACATAACCACCATTAATGTCATTCACATCATACAGCAATGCGGTCTTCCCTGTCATATGCCTTGACGCTCCACTATCCATTATCCACCTGGATACAAGTTTTGGAAGATCCTGCACATAACAAATCATCATTTAAAACAACTTCAAGAAAGATGCCGATTCATGCTTCGCGATCCAGGAAGCTCCGGCAATTCAAACTGTTTAGTCAAACATGGTGTCCACCCAGGCCTTATCAGCCTTAGGTGTAACCGTGACTTTCGCAATTTGAATTTTGAAATTCTTAGACTTAAGAGGTGGATATTGTGCATACCGTAATTGATTCTTCAGCCTTTTTCACCTTAGAAGTTGAAACTTTCTTCTCAACTTTAGATTCAATTTTCGGTTTCCACACCTGTTGAGCTACTGCAACCCTCTTATAAAATTTATCATTTTGATTTACCAACTTCTTTACAAGTTCAGTTTTTGCTTTTACGTTGTTGTTTTTAACGTTTTTCTTCTCAATCACTTTCTTCTCAACATACATCGGTGATTTACCCTTCACATCAACTTTCTTTTGCTGAACCTTCACAGCTTCAGTCTTAGGCTTTACATATGTACACTTTCGTGCAATATGACCGACCTGTTCACATCTAAAACAAGTACGAGTATCAGCTACCCTACTCGTGCCTTCAGACTGGGCCTGTGAAGCTCTTTTCTCAAAAAATTCTCTGTTTGATTTTGAATAAATTACTTTTTCTTCATCAGCAAGTGAATTTGAACTGTTCACAAACTTTTTCTTTTCAACAAACCTCTTGTTTGAAACATTTCTTTTCTGATATGGTTTACCCCCCTGATACCCATCCGACCAATTGTTTCTGTTGTTATTGTAAAAACGTGGTGGATAAACAATTTTCTTGTTGTAAACCCTCTCTTTCTTTCGATTCAGATTGTTCACTGCTGACAACTCGACTTCGACCAGTTTGAAAACATTTGTCAATTTGTTCAAATTAACATTCTCTAATGGAAACTCAGAATCCGAAAACAACTTATCCGATCCCGACATCTTGTACATGACAAGATCAGATTCATCATGTAAGTTGTTTTTGGACTTTTGCTTTGGAATGTATTTATCTAGAAAACACCCATCCTCCTCAGAAGTGTCACAATCCGGTTTAAGCACTTTGTCTACCACACTTTTTACCACATCATTTTGGACACCCTCGTCATTGGAAGACGTGAACGTGACATCAATGTTTTCAGGAAGTGTAACATCACTTTCTTTCTCAAGTTCAACCAACCCAGATTCCTTTTTAGTGTAATTATGCAAAATCGGCGGTGGAACTTTGTGAAACCCTACACCGGTACCATCTGAAAACACATCCTCTCCAACTTTGTTTTTTCCTATAGGTTTAGGAACAATATTCTGCAATACAAAGCTTGCAGAGTTATAACTGCTAAGTTTCAACGTAATTCGCTCATTCTCTATTTCAGCTTCTTGAACTTTAAGTTTCAATTGAGCGATCTCATCCAGTTGTTTATTAATTAATTCTTCTTTTATTCTCACCACAGCTCGCAAATGTTCATTTTCTTTAAAAGTTTTACCATTTCGTTCATCATTTTCTTTAACTGTGGTTTTGAGCTTTTCAAATTTTTCTGAAATTTTACGGTTTTCAAGAATTAATTTTTCATTTTAAGTTTTAACCTTTTCATGATCAATTTTATGTTTTTCCATTTGAGAAGTTAACTCTTTGATTCGTTCAGTTGAAGCTCTCACAGTTTTGTCACGACCGAGTATTTGATCCTCAACACTGCTGACCTTGGCTGTCAGATTTTTAATTTTCTCATTGTTGAGGTATGTGACAGTACTACAGAAATTGCATTCTTTTGTGCAATTTTTGCAGTCAATGTTTCCATCAATCTTCTTACCTGACGCATTAGCTGACACATTTTGACTGACCTGATCTTTAGACTCAGAAACAGAATTAGGATCTACCTCAAGTGCTTTTGCAGCTAGCACTTTGTCAGCCATTTTTCCCAGATTTTCATCTGTCAACTCTTGCGCAACATCGATCAAACTCGTATCAATCTTCTTCACTTCATCAATCTCTTCTTTTTCTTTCTTTTCTTTCTCCTCGTTATCTTTCTCTTTCTCTTCTTCAATCATCTTTGACGTTGGTGTTCCCCACCACTTGTGCTGCCAATATTCATCTTCTTCTTTATACTCCTTGATGATGGCCTCAATATCAAGCGTTTTATCATCAATCGCTATGTTTCCACAATTGTCAAGATAGCACTCCCTGTCTGGATCCCACCTATTTGCTCGTTTTGCCTCTAGATATATACCAGACAGTCTGATAATCTTGTTTTGAGCAATCATCTTCCGATATTTGTATTTCTGTTCCTCCGTTCGATTATCTTTCCATGGAATAGGCTCATTCTTTGCCATAAAAGCATACCCAACGACATCATCTTCTGGCAAAACCTCTTTGCTCCAATCGTAACCCTCATCATCATAAATCACAGCTAATGCCCTCGATTTGTCTCTATTCACTTCCTGCTGTTTCAATCTGGGCGGCTCAGATTTATTTTGATGATAGATTGCCTTTTTGTAATAATCGTCACGAAACGGATTCTCAGACTCATCAACGTACGCGTTTCTACATTCACGCTTGAAGTGACCCTTCTGCTTACATTTGAAACACGTCACTTTAGATTTATCGAACCCTAACTTTGTAGATGGACCACCGATCGTTTTTCTCCCAGTAATCTCCATGAAGCGTTGTGCACGTCGCACTGCACTTGCCATTGCCCAGCGGATGTCGATCAGCTCCATTTCTTCGGGGTCTATCTGATCGTAATCTTCCTTCGTCAGATTTGTATTCCCGATTTTACCAGCCACCAACCCTTCATAAGATTCTAGCACAGACGCTAGAAAAACCATTTGTTGCTTGGCCGACTCTTCATCAAAATTCTGTGCGTTCTTCAGATCTATCGCGATGTTGCACGAAAACTTTGCATCAGAACGTTTGTCAGAAGATGAAGATCCACCATGATAACCACTGTGGCTTCCACTGTTTGAACTGCTTTGACTTTCTGTGTTTGCTGAAGAAACATTCTCAGCAGAAAATGCAGTTTTCGGAGAAGTAGCTTTCGGCATCAAGCTTTTCGGATAATAAAGATCCAAGTTTTGCTGATAGGATGAGTGATTGATTTTGTAAGTTTTCTTCAATTCAAGCTCATGACTTTCAAGTTTCTCAATCAACACATCTAGAGTCAAATTTTGAGGAGAAATAGTGTTCTTCAACATTAAAGCATAATATCTCCAATCCATTTCATCAGGTAAAGCATCAAACAGTTTATCAACAAGTTCTTCCTGAGGAGGCTTAATATCATGTCGTGCAAGTTCCAGCTTCAGATGACCGAACCTTTCAATCATTTTACAAACGGATTCATTTTTAAGACACCCAAACATATCAAACTCTTTTCGAAGAAGTTTCGTTTTGTTTTTTATAATCTCTTTACTTCCAAGACACTTCGTTTCGAGCTTTTTCCACAAATCTTTTGCATTGGTGTAATCTATCAATGAAATGATATCTTCCCGCACCGACTGAAACAATAATGCCACACACTTTTGTTCTGCCACAAAAGATTCAATTTCATCAGCTGATGATAATGTTTCTCCATTTTTATCTCCATGATCATATCCATTCTTCAAACTCTTCCAACTAGCATACGCGAACGCCATCAACCAATCTTCAAATTTTCTCGACCAACGACTATATTCCTCAATAGCCATAAGCTTCAGGGGTTTGTTGAAAGTACCGAATGCACTCTCCGATTCCCAAGCTTCCTTCTTTTTCTCCTTTGATTGTGTCTCATTCGTATTGTCAGAAGATGTATCATTGTTTCCCGACGTGAATGCGTACATGTCGCTAAACGGATTTAAGAACATATCATCCATCGTGAATGTACCTACAAAATCAGACAACACTTAGAAAAGTTTTGATTTTGAACAATAAACAAAACCACAGAAGCGATCCTGTCTAAACAGTCTGACAGAAAAGCGATCCAATATATGTTCGTAAACGCGGACCAGACAGTAATGACTAAGTCCTCTCGAGCGATCCACAATATGTCAAATAAGCGACCGAGAGTATGTTCGTTCGAGCGATCCAGAGAATGATCGTTCGAGCGGTTCAAATACTGTCCGTTCGAGCGGTTCAAGTAAGTTCGTATAAGCGGTTCAAACTATGGTCGTTCAAGCGGTTCTACTATATCCGTTCGAGCGATCCTGAGAGCAAAGTTGTCCAAAAGAGCGGTCCTAAATGTGAATTTGGAGCGATCCAAGCAGGTTTGGTTCAAATAAGCGATCCGATGTCTGAAAAAGCGATCGACTAATTTTAGCCTGTTTTAACCATTTTTAATCCGTATTTTCACCTGATTCTTTCTAGGGTTTGATAATAGTGTGTTTTACATGTTATACTCGAATTTCAGACAATTTTGACCGTAGGAACCACTAGAAACTGAAAAAGTATGAGAGAAAGTGAGTAGAAAAGAGAAATTTCTGCAGATCTATGCTGTCGTAGTATGAACTCCTCGTCCTGAGCTCTGATACCACTTGTTGGACCGTTCTATGACCCGAAAAGTCAGTCGAAGTAGTTCATCTTTACATACGAAGGCGGAATCAACGTAAGTAAAGTAACAACAGCTAATCCTTTCAATTCTTTGTGTTTATATTGCTTTCTAATAAAATTTTAGCAGAGTTTCTGCACCGTAGCACACACATCCACTATTACAACAAATGAACCGCTCCACCCTATATATAGAGATCTTGGGTCGCTTATATGACATGCCATATAAGCGATCCAGCACCTTTGTCCTATAAGCGATCCATATTAATGCCCTAAAAGCGGTCCAAGACTAAGACAATGACATATAAGCGATCCTAAGCATGTCTAACCTAATATTTACACTTTGACCCCCAATAGACCAATCTTGACTTCAGACATTTAGAAGACACAGTCAACAGACATTCCATGTATCAACAACACTCTTAGCCACTAACTTCTGTTTCTCGAACCTCGTGCACTGATTATTCTAACCTATCCTGTTACATGATACAAGACGAAGTCAATAGACGTAATGCACTAACACAACCTCCTGAGTGTCTCACAAATGGGTGATAAGGGCTATGGCTCATTCTTCACAAAGGATTGTTGTTGGATTGTTTGGCCAGAAATGGTTGAAAAGATTGAAGCAATAATAAAAAATGGAAAAACCAAACTTGTTGCTCAAAGAAGTGGAAATGTTTATGAGGCTGATATGTCAAAAGAGAGCCCCAGAACTGATGCCTGTCTGTTCTTAGCTGCCTCAAACAAAGAGATAGAATTATGGCACAAGAGATTGGGGCACAAAAATCTCAAGACAATCACTGCTATTTCAAAATAGGGGTTAGTAGGAGGTTTACCTCAAAAACTGTTCACCTGTCCTGAGCATTGTGTTTCTTGACTAAAAGGAAAACAACATAAAAGCTCATACAAATCAATTGAAGAGTCCAAAACAACCAAATGTTTGCAAATGCTTCATATGGATTTGTTTGGCCCAGTTAACTGCTACCTCAACAATTGTTGACCAAAGTAGCCCATTAACCCCTGCTTCCACATCATCAAACACTGTTGATAAAAGTCCTCAAACAGTGGATCAAAGTCAGCATGTGTCCACACCATTACCTCCTATTCCACCACCTTTTGAAGCCATTGTTGGATCATCAAAGTCACCAGCAGTGGTTAGCTCAGATGATTCACATCTGCAGCCCTCCCCACTTAATGCCATTATTCCATACCAAGGAGATCTTATCTTCTTGAAATCTCATCCACCTGACCAAATCATTGGCAACATCAATAAAGGGGTGCTCACAAGAAGTCAATCCCAAAACATTTGTCTTTTTGCTGGTTTCCTATCTCTCCATCAACCAGTCAAGTACCAAGAAGCGCTAAAAGACAACTGCTGGGTAGAAGCCATGCAAGAGGAGCTCCAACAGTTTAGAAGACAACAAGTTTGGGAGCTTGTACCATTGCCAGAGGGTGTGAGTCCTATTGGCACAAAATGGGTCTTCAAAAATAAAACTGATGAAAGGGGTGTTGTTGTCAAGAATAAAGCCAGGCTTGTGGTTCAAGGGTTCAGACAGGAAGAGGGCATTGACTATGATGAAACATTTGCCCCTGTAGCAAGAATTGAAGCTATCAGATTATTCCTGGCCTTTGCTGTCAACCACAACATCAAGGTGTATCAAATGTATATCAAATGTGCATTCCTCTATGGTAAGATTCAAGAAGAGGTTTATGTTTGTCAACCTCCAGGTTTTAAGGATCCATTTAATCCAAATCATGTCTACAAGTTAAATAAAGCTTTGTATGGCTTGAAACAAACACCAAGGGCCTGGTATGAAACTCTTTCCACCTTTTTACTTTCCATTGGTTTCACAAGAGGTAAAATAGATAAAACACTGTTTCTAAATTGGAGAGGAAAGGATTTGATGATTGTCCAGATTATGTGGATGACATCATTTTTGGAAGCATATGTAACAAAATGTGTGAAGACTTTAGGAAACTCATGACAGCTGAGTTTGAAATGAGTGCAATGGCTGAACTCTAGTGCTTTCTTGGTCTCCAAGTAAGGCAACTGCAAAATGGAATTTTTATCCATCAAGGCAAATATGCCAAAGAACTTTTGAAGAAATTTGAGATGGATGATTGTAAGCCATGCAGTACACCCATTGCAACTAATAAATTAGTCATGTCTGATGAGAAGGATGATTTGGTTGATTAAACTTTATATAGAAGCATGATTGGGTCTTTATTGTACCTAACTGCATCTAGGCCAAACATCATGTTTGCATCATGTGTTTGTGCAAGATCCCAATCAGCCCCTAGAAAGTCAAATCTTATTACTGTAAAAAGGTTATTCAAATACCTAAAAGGTGCTCCCACACCTGGTATCTGGTATCCAGCTTATGGTAAAATTGAGCTTTCAGGTTTCTCAGATAGTGACTTTGCTGGATGTGACAAGACAAGGAAGTCCACTTCAGGAGCGTGCCAATTCCTAGGCAGTTGCTTAGTGTCTTGGCAAAGCGAAAAGCAAGCAGCTGTTTCCACATCCACTGCTGAGACAGAGTATATAGCTGCTGCAAGCTGTACAGCCCAACTGCTTTGGCTTCAAAATCAGTTGCTAGGTTTTGGTATCACTGCCCTAAAAACACCTCTCAAGTTAGACAGTTAGGCAGCAGAAAATATCATAAAAAATCCAGTTTCCCATTCAACCACCAAGCACGACATCACTTTGTGAGGGATTGCTATGAAAAAGGTTTGATTTCTCTGCACCATGTTCCAACTAAAGATCAGCTGGCAGATGTGCTAACCTAAGCATTAGACACATACACCTTTGAAAGCTTGATCTCTAGGATTGGCATGCTAAACATGGAATAACAAGAAAAATTATGTTTTTTCTATAAATAAAAGCATTAAAATGTTTTCAGAAAATAAAAAATCCATCCTTAAAATAGCTAAAAATGAATTTTTCATTCAAGCCTTAAAAGTCTACCGTAACCACTATTTTGTTCAAAAATATGTTCCACTTAAAAATCTGTCCACTGCTGAAAGTCAACCCCTTGATAAGCACTGTTGTTCAATATCGGTGTTTTTATCCACTGATATGCTATCAACTGATAGTAAAAATCACCCACTGCTTCCATTATTACCGTTACAACCACTGATCTTGTTCCATCAGTGGTTTATATAAAACACTTGTCCTTCAATTCATCAGAGGTTGGCACGTGGACAGTACATAGCGGTCAGATCTTTTGTAACCGCTGCCACGTCAGCATTCACTTTTTCTCTATAAAACCCTGAGCAAAACCCCCAAACAGGGTTTTACTGTCGAATCAAATTCACAAAAATCCTTTCTCAAAGTAGTTTCCATCTCTCTCTCTCAAATCATTCATCGATCTTCTTTTTCAAAATCAAAGTCTTCTTCATCTGCAAAATCCACCTCAAAATCATCTTCTAAAAAGGCCACTCAAATGGTTACCACACCCATTGAAATTCCATACAAGGCTCCTCACAACTATCTGGGTCTCCTTACAAAACTCGGTACCATCGATACCTACGATTCCATCATTGACACTATGTCGTCTTCAAAGTACAAAACTTTGTTGACAATAGATGCTCCGATTTTCCTGAAAACCCAGAGAGAATTTTGGAAAAATGCTACTCTTGAAACACAAGGTGAAGACATCATAGCCATTAATTCCTCTCTGATGGGTAAAACAGTCAAAATCACACCACAATCAATTTCAGAAGTATTTGAACTCGATGATCAGCAAGGTAAAACTTCTTTTCCCAAAAACGAGTATCAAATTGATTTTCTTGAGAGGGGGTATGCAGAAGAGATGAGGAGGGATACCTTACAAAAAGGTAACTTTCCTCCCGCAACAAGATTTTTATTTCATACCCTCTTGATGTGTGTTTCAAACAAAACAACTGCTTTTAATGAGATACCATTAAAGATTCAATACCTGGGATATGCCATTTTACAAAATGAAAATTTTAACTATTCCCAAGAAATCTTTGATGACTTAGTCAAAAATGTTTCAGCAAAATCATTTTTATTATTCCAAGGTTTTTAAGTTATTAATTTCAAAGGAAATTTGGAAAGGATGATGCACATGTGCTCATCCAAGGTGATTCTTTTAAAATAAACAGCTTAACTGCTGAAACTTTTACAAGATTATCAACACCTTGCAAAACAAAAGCAGAGGTTCCTGAGCAGAATTTAGCAGCTAATACTGCTCCTCAGGAATCTGCTGCTGAGCCCACTGCTCTAGGTAATCACAGCAGCAAAACAACTGCTGTGAAACCCACACCTAAAATAACCAAAAAGCCAAGACAAAAGAAAACTCAAAAACCCCCAAACCTACAAAAAGGGCAACTCTGGAAGATGAGATCCCAGAGCAACTGCCAGTGACAACATAAAACACACAAGAAACCACTGCTGCTACTTCCTCACAGCAGATGGTAGAAAGATCTCAACCAATGCCTGAAACTCCTCCTGCTTCTTCTCAAAATAAACAGGTTGTATCAATAGGGACATCACAATATGATGCTCTAGAATCACTTGCTTCCATCATCCACAGCCCACAACCCGGGGCCAATTCTCTTTCTACACCCAACCTCACCTCCACAATTCCCCCATAAACAAAATTATTGTTGGATGCTCTTGATTTGAACCATCCACAAACCAGTCCTTCTCAATCACCTGTCAATCAGAACATACCTCAACAAGTGATTGGGTCTGATGTATCAATCATTGCTAACCCACCAACAACACCTGAGGAGGTTACACCCCTTGAGTTACAAGTAACTCTTGGTGTTAGTCCAAGTGAAGCAGCCACTACAAGTGCTGAACCCACTGGTTTGCATTTGGACAGTGGTTACATCAATAAGACTTCCTTGGAGGCAATTTCTTCTCTGAGAACACTTGTGTATCCAGTTTTCACTGGTTCACTAAAAAGTGATTCTCAATTTGAAGAAAGAAGTCCCCAGTTCCAAGACAAAGGGGCATCAGTGGATGACTTTTGGAATACATTCCCTGAGTCAACCACTGTGACAACCACTGAAATGTGGGAAATCAGATGATCCCATTAAGTTGGGTGATGGTTTAATGTACCGAGAATTGACGGATAGAGTTGATAAACTGGATACTTCTGTTGTAGAAATTAAAGACATGCTGCAACAGTCGTTGAAAGTTCAGAAGGTACCCACTGCTGCACCAACTTCAACAGCGGCTTCATCATCTGCTCCTTCAACAGATGAGCTGTGGAGTTTCTTTCAACCACTGCTCCAACATCAAAGACAATTAGCTGATCAGCAGCATGAGATTCAAGTCCAAAAGATCAGAAATCTCATGGAGTTAAGGTTTAAAGATACCCAAGCTGATATCAAGGCTATAAAGGCCCACACACTGAACACCACTGGCACTGCTCCTCCCACTATTATTTTTGTGGGTAATCCACCACTAGATAATGCCAAAAAGGGAGAAATTGAAGCAGATGAAAAAGAGGGGATATGAAGATGGTCTGTATATTGAACCACAAAAAGATAGCATGACTAAAGACATTCCCTTGCCAGATGGAACCAAGAAGATTGATGTAGCCACAAATGCACTTGCTGAAGCAAAAGCAACTGTAAAAAGGGATAGAGAGGCTAAGGATAAATCCAGGTGGGAAAAGGAGAAAAGAGCTTTTATGGAACTGAATGAGCAGGGTATTTCTGAGCCAAAGGATGACAAAAATCCTGAGCCAAAAAGAAAGAATCCCACTAGAAAAGTGAGGGAACCCAAACACACACCATCTAGACCCACAAAGCAAACTCCTAAACCTACCAAAAACCTCACAAATCAATCTTCCACCCAAACAGCTGTTGTCACACCTGCTGTACCAACAACTGTTGGTACTTCAGTGGTTTCAGCAGTTGTTAAACCAAAAACCACCACAACAACAGCTCCCACTTCAACCACTGCCCCACCAAATATTCCATCACCACCAAAACTACCATCACCACCAAAAACAATATCACCACCATCCCCTCCTGCCAAAAAGCAGAAGACAGCTGATGACACATCATCAATTGTAATGGCAACAGTGGTTGAAACACCAATTGTTTCAACAACTGTTAGTCAGCAACCTCCCACTTCAATCACTTCCACTACAATAACCACCACTCAAATCACCACCACTAATCCATCCAAAACATCATCAACCTCTCCACAACCAAAAAGGAGAAGGTTAATTCTGAAAGATGATGATACTTCACCACCACCAACATCTTCACAACCTCTATCACTTGTTACTATACCAAACTCTGTTCCTCTCTCATCAGCTCAGGTTCAAAAGCCAATCACTGACATTACTCCTGCAGGTGTCCAATATCCTCTAGAGCTTGCAGCAGTCAGAGAAGAGATCAAATCCTTCTACTTTGAGGATGACCCTGCTAAAAGGAGTTTGCCATTAGTTGGAGGATATCTCAGGCTTAACAATATTGAAGAATATTTGAACATTAAGACTCTACAAGCAGAGGATATCTCTAAAAGAAGTTCACAAGGGAAATCTGACAAAGAAATTCAAAGGCATTATCAATTCCTGCTCACACAAGTCAGATCTTTGGAACAATTTGCAAAGAATGTTTGTCAGCAGATATCAGAAAGAGCGGATGAATCCTTGAGAAAAGATTATATTGATAACATCATGTCTTACAAGAAATACAAAGGAGAAAAATACATATACAAAGAATGGACCATTCCTGAGCTTGAAAGTGAAGTAGCCAGGATTCAAGAAATGATTAAAAACAAAGTTAAACATACTCCTCCTTATTGGGCAAAATACAAGAAGAATGTACCTGATAAGGCATTGGAGCTGAGGAGAATGAAAGAGAAATTGATCACTGCTGACTTTGGGTCAAAGAACCAAGTGATGAGGTGGAAAGAAGACAAGGTCAGGGCCACTTACAAAAAGTTGGAGGAACTTAGGAAGAAAAATCCAAAGATTCCACAAAAACCTGACTATCCTGAAGCAGAGGTTTCAATAAGACCACCAAAGCTGCAAATCAGGAAGGCCGCTGTCACACCCCAACCGATGGCGGAAACATCGGGATGAGACGAACAAATCGCTCAAAAGCATCATAACACTATTGTGACAATATAGTTTAATTCAAATTTCATAAAATGCTAAAATTCGTACATTGTTTCCAAATAAGATAAATTGCAACAAAATAATGCAAAACATCGCTTATTCTAAGATGCGTTTCTAGGTTCATCCTAGCTTGTTTACTTGATCACTTCGTCTATCAACCTGCAACATGTATTAAAATAAAATCAACAAAAATGTTGGCGAGTATACAAGTTTGATACATAGCATAGTAGAATAAAATGTTTAAATGTGCTCATATCCAACATGAATAAAATGATACAAGTTACTACTTTTCCATTCAATATCGTTCAACATCGTTCAAATATCGTTCAAATATCGTTCAACATCGCAATACCCCCAAGACTCAAGGGCATTGCGATTAACACGTTCAACTTGCATAGCATATGAGTTTACAAGCATCAAATTGTTTCATGTTTAAATGTGGATAGAGTGTGATAAAAACAAGATTCAAACGTTGCGTGTTTTTGTATAGAATACATGTTGCACCCAAAAGTGTTTAAAACGAAAATGGGATCGAGTATACTCACATTGGTTGCGTTGCGATTTCTTGTAATAACGCACGAGTAATAGATGGAGAATTCCAAAAGAACGAACAAGAGATTATCCTAGATATGAAATACGTGAACGTCTTAGTAAATAACGAACTCGTCTACATTCATGGATTAAGTATAATTCCTAACATTTAGAGTTTACAAATTAATAAATTTTATTTCGTTCAAGATATAAAAGAGTTTAAAAGGAATCAATTGATTGGTTATTAAATTATGAGTTTTTTTTATTGTCATGAATAAATGTCACTAAATAAAAATGTAAATAGGAACTATTAAGGTTTCCTTAATGTAAAGAAAACTCAAAGAAGGATTTTATTAGTACATATATTATTTTTAAAGAGGGTTTAATGGTTTTTAAAAGAAAAGAATATAAAGGTTTTGTTTTAAAAATAAAAAGGAAAATGAGTTTTAAAATTTAATTCCAAAAAGATGGTCACGATAAACATCCAAACCAACTGGATTGTGATATTGTTTGGTGATGAACTCCATTTTGCATTAATTTTATATAGACACTAAGCCGGTCTACACACACCTTCAAACCGGCTGGGCTATGATAACAGATGTGATTTACTTTTTATTTCATTCAACACATTATAAAAGAAGGCACTGTTATACTTGGATAGCTTGAACAAAAGAACAAGTCGACTGTTATGTATCATTTTAAAAAAAATAACAAAACAATAGAACTGTTTCTTATTTTACCTATGTTATATATATAATAGTCAAACAGTATGAAAACGAAAAGAGAATAAAAGGTTTATATGATAGATATGTATACCGAACAAGACGACTCGAGTCCGACGTAGCTCCGGCGAAACGGTTTACTCCGAGGGCTTAGGGGTTTCTTCGGTGAACTCCGATGCGCTTCGATGTCCGACGAGGTGCAAGGATTCCTGTCGTGACCTCCGTACATCTGGCTAGTTTCCGACTACAGCGAAAGTGTTTTCGGTTTGGACAGAAGTGATTCGAAAGATGTTTTGGGAGTGGTGTTGTTGTGTCGAAACAGAATGATGTGTGTGAGATGGTGTGTAATAGTGTTCGAAGGAGGGCTTGTATATATATCATTCCGTCCACGTTTATTTTAGAAAGTTTAATAATTTCCGAAATCACTACGGTGTCGGTTGGGAGTATTTGTTTGACATGGAGATTAGGTTCGTGATTGGTTTAAAAACAGAAACACGAAATCGTATCATAACCGAATCAATCATCGAGAAAAGGACGAAAAGTAGCTGTTTGTTCGTTTTGCATGGCTGGGAATGGAAAGTCAAAAAAATGGAAAATGTAATCACCATTTGTTATTTCCTTCTTCTTCTTCTACTACGTATAACATCATATTTTAATAAGCATATACTCAATAGTGTACATATAATTTTAATCTAGAATGGATTGTTTGCATATAGGTCAAAGTTGTATATATGATTGGATAGTTAAATAACAAGAAAAATAAGTAAATCATTAGTAAAAAAAACTACATAAATAATTAACCATAGTTTTAAACGAATTAGGATAAACGATTAAATATTTTGCGAAGTTCACGAGTTTCAAGTGGTAGGATCTGAATTTCGTGTATCAAGCGTCAAAGTGTAATAAAGGATCAAGAATCTCATTGTTTCGTCACTTTAACTAGTATCGGGTGTCGTTTAATCAAGAGTCTAAGAATAATATATCGTTCAAAATGCGTATTTGATTACAGTCGCACATAAGTCTAACATGAACACACGAACATGAAAAAAAAAATATAACTTGTTTTCATTATGATCAATAGTCTCGAATTACAATTGGAACGAAAATAGATTACAATGAGTGTCTAAAATGAAAAGTACCACTTGACTTGCTAAAATAAGAAAGTACGAAAATGCGGAGCATTACAGTCTCTCCTACTTTAGGAGATTTCGTCCTCGAAATCTAAGAGGAAGGACTGAATGAAGAGTAAATGTGATAGTCCATCGAGAGGAAACAATATTGGAAAATGAAATCAATGGTGAGGGACTTGCCATTAGAAATTTTGACTGGGAACGACTCGGGGAGTTTCGAGCGAGTATATTTTAACATAGATTCAAATTTAGCATATACAAAGACTTACACGAGTCTAGAGGTAATAAGGTTGTTAACGGAAAAAAGTACCATCAATGACTTCATTGTCCTCGAGGAGCTTGTTGTGGTTGTCCTTGGTTTAGCTGAGGGCATTGTGGGCGAAGGTGCGTAGTATCTCCACACTTAAAACATGCTCTAACTTTGTTTGCAGGGTTAGTGAGACAGTAAGTGGTATCGTGGCCAAAACGGTTACATATAGTGCAATGGCGGCAATTTGAGGTGGTAGGGTGATGACGGTTGCAGGTGGTACACTTGGGATGAATTCCAGTATATGGTTTTCTTGTGTTCTCTGGTGTAACAAGGTTTGGGTCTTGAAACTTGCGTTTCTTACCCTCGCCACTACTTGATTGTTGGATGATTTGGTTGGCTATCTTAGATGAGTTGGTAGGGGTTGCAATTTGTTTATCACGAACGCGATTGTTGTTCAGGCTTGCTGCGAGGCGATAGACAGCCTCGATGTTGTCAAGTTTGGCTGCCTCGATGGTGTCACGCATGCTAGGGGGTAACCCATTGATGTACTTCCTGATCAAACGATCAGTGGTCAACACGAGGTGTGGTACTATGAAACTCAACTGTTTAAAACGGGTAGTATAGGCTAAGTTGTCGTCACCGATTTGCTTGAGGGCCCAAAATTCTTCCTCAAGCTTCTGTTGTTCGTGAGGAGGGCAAAATTCCTCCATCATGAGTTGTTTCACTTCCTCCCAAGGCAGTGCATAAGCTACTTCATTTGAGCAAATGTTTCTTTCGTTAGTCCACCATTCCAAGGCCCTAGCTTGGAAAACTCCGGTAGCACAATGTGTTTTGAGTTCTTCAGGACACTCGCTGTTGATGAAAGTAACCTCTATACTATCGAACCATTCAAGCATAGCGGTCACCCCATCCTTGCCAGTGAAAGGTTTAGGGTTGCAGGAGGCAAAGTGCTTACAGTTGAAGGTTAGAGGCTTGGGTTGGACCACCTTCGAGTCAACAGAGGAGTTGGGAGTGTTTGAAGCTTGAATTTCAGTAACGATCTTGGGGACAATACGAGCAATCTGATTGGCCATGAATGCCATAATCTTCTTTTGGGAGCTGGTCTTAGACTTCTTCGATGAGTTGGAAAGTTGATGAGATGACGACATCTAAAGATACAAAACAAAGAATAGATGAGACTTTGATCATAATGTTTTGTTTAAGGAAAATTGTTTTCATGAATGAATCACATAGCATATAAAAGATTCAATTAGTGTCACATAGCATATAAAAGATTCAATTAGTTTCACATAGCATAATCATGAATTTCACGTAGTGTAACATAGATAATGAAAGCATCGTAAATTTAGTTTGTTCGCGAGAGAATATTATTATTTGTTTTAGATTGCGAAGATAGTGTGTAACGTGTCTCAAATTTTGAAATGAAAGTACCTTTCAAATATAAAACACATAAAAATTGAGATAACATAAAAGAGATTTAACGTAAAACATGGATTGTCACGGAACGTAACATAAGACTATTCCAAAGAAAATCGAAGTCCTTTTCGAATTAAGGAAATGTGCTTTGGCCTAATAGACAAATACTCTCATCGAGGAGCGACTAACGATATTTGTCCTTCCAGTTACTACACGTCCTTAATCGATTGGGAACATCGAAACTT
The DNA here is from genome assembly GCF_002127325.2 of Helianthus annuus. Lineage (NCBI taxonomy): Eukaryota > Viridiplantae > Streptophyta > Magnoliopsida > Asterales > Asteraceae > Helianthus > Helianthus annuus. The sequence goes on along the minus strand of NC_035445.2, from coordinate 119,783,476 downwards.
TGGCGAGATTGAAAATCGAAGAGTGGGACTAGTTAACAAGATACAAGTTTCACCTCTAACTTGATAACATCGTACCCTAATGTGGTTGGTACTTATCAAAAGAAAAGGGTCCACTAGAATATGAAATGGAAATTTCCCTTCAAGATTTGGATATCACTCCTAACTTGAGGGTAGATTTCGTGCAAAATTCAAAGCATAGCTGAATGAAAGTCATCACCAAATGTGGGAATCACCCCTATTTTGATGAATCGTCTCGATTGTGTTATAAGAGTGTCTTCAAAGCCTCCAAATGTGTATTGTGTTAGCCTTAGGAAAGGCATGTATATTAAAAGACCAAAGAGAGTAGAGGGAAGCAAAGAAGATAAAAGGAAGATAGTTTTAAACAACACATAATGATAAAGCACCTAAACTATAGACTAGGTAAAAGCATCCCTACTTTTCCTAATTCCCTATAGTTATGGCTCTGATACCAATCTGTCACACCCCAACCGATGGCGGAAACATCGGGAGGAGACGAACGAATCGCTCAAAAGCATTATCACACTATTGTGATAATATAGTTTAATTCAAATTTCCTAAAATGCTAAAATTCGTACATTGTTTCCAAATAAGATAAATTGCAACAAAATAATTAAAAACAACGCTTATTCTAAGACGGGTTTCTAGGTTCATCCTAGCTTGTTTTCTTGATCACTTCGTCTATCAACGTGCAACATATATTAAAATAAAATCAACAAAAATGTTGGCGAGTATACAAGTTTGATACATAGCATAGTAGAATAAAATGTTTAAATGTGCTCATATCCAACATGAATAAAATGATACAAGTTACTACTTTGCCATTCAACATCGTTCAACATCGTTTAATATCGTTCGACATCGTTCAAATATCGTTCAAATATTGTTCAACATCGCAATACCCCCAAGACTCAAGGGCATTGCAATTAACACGTTCAACTTGCATAGCATATGAGTTTACAAGCATCAAATTGTTTCATGTTTAAATGTGGATAGAGTGTGGTAAAAACAAGATTCAAACGTTGCGTGTTTTTGTATAGAATACATGTTGCACCCAAAAGTGTTTAAAACGAAAATGGGATCGAGTATACTCACATTGGTTGCGTTGCGATTTCTTGTAGCAATGCACGAGTAATAGATGGAGAATTCCAAAAGAATGAACAAGAGATTATCCTAGATATGAAATACCTGGACGTCTTAGTAAATAACGAACTCGTTTACATTCGTGGGTTAAGTATAATTCCTAACATTTAGAGTTTACAAATTAATTAATTTGATTTCGTTCAAGATATAAAAGAGTTTAAAAGGAATCAATTGATTGGTTATTAAATTATGAGTTTTTTTTATTGTTATGAATAAACGTCACTAAGTAAAAATGTAAATAGGAACTATTAAGGTTTCCTTAATGTAAAGAAAACTCAAAGAAGGATTTTATTACTTAATATATTATTTTTAAAGAGGGTTTAATGGTTTTTAAAAGAAAAGAATATAAAGGTTTTGTTTTAAAAATAAAAAGGAAAATGAGTTTTAAAATTTAATTCCAAAATGATGGTCACGATAAACATCCAAACCAACTGGACTGTGATATTGTTTGGTGATGAACTCCATTTTGCATTAATTTTATATAGACACTAAACCTTCACTTACTGTTTTATAAAAGAGATTCAAAAAAAAAAAAAAAAAAAAAACAAGAAACAACGATTTTGTAGCGAATCCGGCTTGAACTCGAGACCCCGGTCTACACACACCTTCAAACCGGCTGGGCTATGATAACAGATGTGATTTACTTTTTATTTCATTCAACACATTATAAAAGAAGGCATTGTTATACTTGGATAGCTTGAACAAAAGAACAAGTCGACTGTTATGTATCATTTTATAAAAATAACAAAACAATAGAACTGTTTCTTATTTTACCTATGTTATATATATAGTGGAGAGTTCAAATGAGAAGAAACTTTTTGTAAGAAGAAAAAAAAAAATTTCAACCAATAAAAATCATTCATTTTACTTCATTTAATATAAGTATTTAATGTTACTATAAGGGTAATATGGTAAACCTACAAAGATCATTAATTAGTAGTATTCATCTTTAATAGGTAACAACATTAAAATTTGTAACTTATCTTCAAAGTATATATTTTTTCAAAAAAAAATAAAATAAAATAATTTAGAGTGTAGGATAAATTACAATGTGTATATGATAAATTACGGGTTGTGTAGGATAAATTTCAATATGTGTAGGGTAAATTCCGAAAGGTGTAGGGTAACTTTTGATGTGTGTAGTAAAAAAACATTAGTGTGAAGGATGATAGTTTTTATGACTAATTAATTAGTCAAAGATGATAATAAATGAGATAAATGAAAAATTATTTAATGTTTTACAATTATACCCTTTGTTCTTTTTCTCCTCAATTAATTTTTTCTTCTCAAATGAACCTTTGTTCTTATACTTCGATAGCTTGAACAAAAGAACAAGTCGACTGTTATGTATCATTTTAAAAAAATAACAAAATAATTGAACTGTTTCTTATTTTACCTATGTTATATATATAATAGTCAAACAGTATGAAAACGAAAAGAGAATAAAAGGTTTATATCATAGATATGTATACCGAACAAGACGACTCGAGCCCGACGTAGCTCCGGCGAAACGGTTTACTCCGAGGGCTTAGGGGTTTCTCCAGTGAACTCCAATGCGCTTCGATATCCGGCGAGGTGCAAGGATTCCTGTCGTGACCTCCGTACGTCTGGCTATTTCCGACTACAGCGAAAGTGTTTTCGGTTTGGACAGAAGTGATTCGAAAGATGTTTTTGGGGGTGGTGTTGTTGTGTCGAAATAGAATGATGTGTGTGAGATGGTGTGTAATAGTGTTCTAAGGAGGGCTTGTATATATATCATTCCGTCCACGTTTATTTTAGAAAGTTTAATAATTTCTGAAATCACTACGGTGTCGGTTGGGAGTATTTGTTTGACATGGAGATTAGGTTCGTGATTGGTTTAAAAACAGAAACACGAAATCGTATTATAACCGAATCAATCATCAAGAAAAGGAAGGAAAGTAGCTGTTTGTTCGTTGTGCATGGCTGGGAATGGAAAGTCAAAAAATGGAAAATGTAATCACCATTTGTTATTTCCTTCTTCTTCTTCTACTACGTATAACATCATATTTTAATAAGCATATACTCAATAGTGTACATATAATTTTAATCTAGAATGGATTGTTTGCATATAGGTCAAAGTTGTATATATGATTGGATAGTTAAATAACAAGAAAAATAAGTAAATCACTAGTAAAAAAACTACATAAATTAACCATAGTTTTAAACGAATTAGGATAAACGATTAAATATTTTGCGAAGTTCACGAGTTTCAAGGGGTAGGATCTGAATTTCGTGTATCAAGCGTCAAAGTGTAATAAAGAATCAAGAATCTCATTGTTTCATCACTTTAACTAGTATCGGGTGTCGTTTAATCAAGAGTTTAAGAATAATATATCGTTCAAAATGTGTATTTGATTACAGTCGCACATAAGTCTAACATGAATACACGAACATGAAAAAAAAATATAACTTGTTTTCATTATGATCAATAGTCTCGAATTACAATTGGAACGAAAATAGATTACAACGAGTGTCTAAAATGAAAAGTACCACTTGGCTTGCTAAAATAAGAAAGTACGAAAATGCGGAGCATTACAACCGCTGCTCTACCTAGTGCCATTCTTTATCAAAGAAGAAGGCAAAAACAGATGGATGCAGAGACAGCAAAGGATATAGCTGCTGGTAATGAAGTGATAAAAATGGTTATGAAACAGATGATGGCTGATATTCCTGAACTTGCTCAAGCTCAAAGCACTGCTCAGTCAGTCATCACAAGGCCAGCATCTCCAAACTCCTCATCCAATAAAAATCTCCCAAGAAACCCACCAGACTCAAAAGTACTAAAGTGGAAAACTGACAAACAGACCCATGTACTGACTGTGATCAAGTCTAGTGGAGAAGTGAAGAAAATAACAAGGGAACAAGCACTTGGCCTAAGTGTTGAAGATCTGCAGGATCTCCTTGATCTTCCACTATGCAGGGATGAAGATGACACAGATGCCTTAGACTTTGAGTTACAATTCAAAGGGCAAATAAGGGAACTGTTGATGAGGCAATAAAGTTTCACAATAATGAAGGGTTTTGGCATTATCTGTTCCAGGGGGAGATTGTTGGGATTGAACCCTATCAGAGGAACAGATAATTAAAGCCAAAACTGGATCAGAGTAGTGGATCCAAAATAAGCAGAAGTTATGAATATAAGTCTCTCCCCTTGAAAGTGGTTTCAACATCTGAAGACCTCCATCCACTGATCCTTTACTACATCTGCTGATTACATCTACTGTCCAAGTTAAAAGCTGATAAAGACTAAGGCCCTGTTGATCAATCTACTGCTATGGGTCAAGCACGGATGAAGTTATCAAGTAATGCTGGAGTCACAACAGTGGAAGGATAAAGCAGTAGTTTAGTTTTCTTATGTAATGAATTGTAATCAGTAGTTAGCATAAGCAGTGTTTGTATTAGATCAGTTGTTAGAGTTTGTTAGGAGGTTAGATGTCACTTTCATGGTGACGTCAGCAAAGATGCCACAGTGGTTTGGGCGTGCCTATAAATAGAACAGTACTATGTACTGTTCTATTAGCTCTTCACCACTTTTCTTCCTGTACGAACAATCACTGTGAGCTCAGGCTGAGGGGGAGTTTGTTACATGCATGCATTGTAATCGTTATTGAAATAAATTCAATCATTCGGTTCTTTGTTGAAAATGTGTGTTGAAAGCAATTCTCCTGTTTGATTGTGTGCAAAGTTTGTTTCCATTTATATTCCGCTGCATTACTTGTTCATCTTTCATTTTAATTCAAACATAAAATACAATCAATCCAAACTCAGATCCTAAGATAATCGGTGTTTTATTATTGTAACAGTGTTTAGCATTCGCAGTGTTTAGAGTTTGTTAGTATTGTTGTTACGCCCTAACACGTTTAACCTTAAAGATGACGCAGCGGAAAAGGAGCTTTAAAATTTCTTTCTTTATTAACGACATTACTTTCACGAAGCTTCCAAATTCTAAAAATGTTAAACGTTTTTATAAAAGAATTCACAACATTCATACTAAATACTAGATTTCTAGACATTAAATTCTTCAACTATGTGACCGATCTATCCGTACAATCCTTGCTCTTGACTCGATCAACATCCGCTTCACTTTCTTAGCAGCAGAAGAAGTCCGTGTAGTACCTGTGAGCATCACATACAACTTAGCCATTAGTCGATGACAACATCATATAACATTAACCCCAAATAATTAAAGATTGAATAACGTTCAATAATGTAACTGGTTCCATTCGAATAATCCTTCTCCTTCTCTTGTTCCGGATTCGGCTTAATTTTCATAAGAATCCGATGTACTCATTCCTGCATTACATACCGACCTCAAACGCATAATTAGTAACGTTAAATTTCTAACATATCAATTTATGCATACATACGTACTTACATACAAACACACTTACACATCTGCATACATACCTACCTTCCTACATCTCTACATACATACGTACACGCATCCTTCTTACATCTCTACATACGCACATATACACATACATATCTTCACATATACATAAATACATAAATACATATGTACACACACTCTTACGCACATAATACGTGGTTGAAAACCGGTACTCTCAATCATGTGACAATGTGTGCTTATAAGAGTTTTAAATCTTGAAAGGCCTACTCTTATATAGGTTTGTATATATGCGAGTTTAACAAAGTTAAGGAGCTTTTCGGGAGCTTTACGGGTTACCGAGTTGAAAACCGGAGCACCAGGATGCGTTACGGGTCAACCGGGAATGCAAGACGCGAATAAACAGAGATCTCACAGCTAAAGCCCGTCGCCGACGGGTCCTAGGCCGTCGGCGATGGCTTCTGAATAAGCCCGTAAGCACATAAGGCCGTAACCAGGAGCTTAAGGCGTCGGCTGATTTTGAATTTTTGGGAGCCCGTCGGCGACGGGCTTATACCCGTCGGCGACGCCCTCTAGAAAGTTCATTTTTCTGCAGCTCCGTTTCGTCGTCCGTACGCACTAAAACGCGCATAACTTTTGAACCGTTTACCCGTTTAACCCCCCGTTTCTTTCTACATGCTTGTAAATTCACCATTTATCATATGGACCTAGACATTACTCTAATCGAATAACTCACTAAAACGCGCATAACTTTTGAACCGTTTACACGCTCTTGGCTTATTATTCACTTATGAATTATTCGACCCGTTATGGGTATTTATACATTAAAAGGTCTATAACATACAAAACCCTATACTTCGCTTTCATACTAAACCAAGACATTACTCTAATCGAATAACTCACTTCTAAATGACTTTTAAGGTCGTTTACCCGAAATCCTCACCAAGGGCGTTTTTGTCAACTTTGCCCCATTATTAACAACAAAGCACTACCTTGCATAAGTAACCAATCCTACTACCTAGTTATGATTCTTAATCACGCATACCTTGCTCGGATCAAAGCTGAGATCCGTTTAATACTTCATCGATATCATACCATTTGTTCCTATTCGACTTCAATTATCATACCTAGTTAAGTTGCATATAACTTTACATAAATAACTAAGAAGTGATTACGGAATCACTTACCTTGAGCGTCCATTTTCGCATTGGGTTCCTTGTCCCCTCTTGACCCGTTAGTCTTTCGTGCTTGAGTCCACGTCCACATGATCCCTAATGCTTTCATGTTACCGCAATCACATCCTTGTTAGTGTACACGATTTCACATATAATGATCATATCAAAAGCGTAACTCACATTTGACTTTCATGGTCAAGTCTAATAAACATAAAGCATACATCCAAAACCACATCTTTTAGACTCATGCAATCCATCATGTTAACGCATAAAACACATATTAATTTAGCACCTACCATACGACACTATGTACATTTCGTACTTATGATGCTAGAGTACTTACAACCACATGATCACATAATCATACTCGCATACACATTTGCTTACATATACTTTCACATATCATACACCTTCGCTCTTAATTACCTTGATTCAAGCACATCTAATACAAAGTGAGCATTACACCATTCAAGCACAAGGTACAAGCTCCTAATGCATAAATTTGACCAACATATACTTTCAACCCGAATTCGTATATGAGTTCCATCTTAAGCATATATTTCCAGTTAGTAAACTACTACTTTTATAACAATCGCTTTCTATACATGTAAACTCACGACTTGCATACAATTTCACTTTCTAGCTTCACCTAGTCATTTTATCAAACACTTGGCGTGCGTACCACTTTCTAAGCATAATGTACAAGTGTCCTAAGCATATTCTTCTTACATTCACCTCATGAATCATCTTATTCAAGCAAAGTCTCACAATCATCAATTCCACGTCAAGCTTACCTATCACAATCTATTGTACAACACTTCATACAACACAAAATCACAATTTATCATCTACAAGATCATCGTGATCATCATGTTCACTCTCATGCAATGGGTTTCATTCTAAATCATTCAACTAACTAAAATTTAAACCTTAACATGATAGGATTAACAAATAATCATGCTAATTTCGACCGAAATTCATGAGTTCATCATAACCCATTTTGTCAAACATCATCAAAACATAAAATTCGACTTACTTGGTGTGAAGAACACTTGGGTGGTCAAGAATCTTGGTTCATGCATTAGTTTTGAGCCAAATTCCTCCCTCAATTTGAAGAATTTAGGCTGATTAGGGTTTTTGTTCTTCCCCTGCCCTTTCTCTCGATCGCACACCATCACCAAACACTGACTAACTTTTGGTCAAGTGTTTTATTTATAACATTTTTCATTTTAACCCCCTTATCTTTTAAAACATGGCATTTATTTCATTTTACATACTAACTTGGTTAACTTCATGTGCACATGTGTTTTATACTTTCCATAGTTTATAAAACTTTACTAATGGTAGAATTCTATATTTATCATTTCTTTTCGCCAAATATTGCGATTAAAGCATTGTAGTATATCTTACGAAATTTGGGGTGTTACAAGTCTACCCCCCTTAAAGAAGGTTTCGTCCCCGAAACCTTTCTCATTCTTACTCTTACCCTTCTATTGTACTTATTCAATGGGCACGTTACAACCTAAGTCATTCGGGTCTTTGCAAAAGTCTTAATCATGAATAATTATGATGGTACACATTGTCCTTATCTTCTTAAATTAGTAATTTGCCTTCATAATAACACGAGGTCAGGGTCTGGTCCAGAGCTCTTATTAGTGTCTTTTACTTTATATTGCTAGTTTCTAGTACATACTATCACTAGCATTTCATTCATCGAATTTTATTCCAATTGTATACAATTATTAATCGTGCAAACCCAAGTCTATGGCTTGTTTCTAACTTCCTATTTACGCATATTACATTCATTTATTTATTAATCGAAATAAATCGATTATTTCCTACTACTCATACCTCATATACTATCCTTCATTTTGTTCGCTATGAGCTATCCTACACATTCCATTACTCTCATTACCTCTGATTAGCTTTAAGCTCATAGGAAGGGTCGATATATTATCATACGCCTACTGCAATCATTCGAAGACTTATTATTACAACCAAGTCACCCTTTTTACACCTACTTATCCGTACTTAACATGAAGACTAAGCATTATTTCCATGGTTACTATTGTTATCTATGTCATGCATATCTTTTCTACAATGCCTTGTTCAAATGAACATGGCCAACAAGCCGAGCATCAAGGTTAGCATTTCTTATCGATACTTGTCGTTTCGTATATTCTATCATAATTTCCACAGTTATGATCGTTCAAGTTCAGGACCACCAGTTCACATAGAAGCATCATTCAATATGTAACTTTCTATTTAACATCCACAAGTTAAACCATTTACTAACCTTGCTAATTTGGCACCGACCAACGTGTAACAACCCGAGTTGACTCGCTCCTTCACGAATCCGTATCTTAACAGGGTTGATCTTGTCCATCTGGTATCATGAGCTTTCATTCATGAGCATTCTTTCACCGTTCTCGGTAGATTCATTGCATCATGATTTCTGCCAATCTCATTATAAAATTAGGGGTTTACACACTTCATTCGATTTTATTTAAACATGATGTTTATCACCTGACCTCGTTTTTACATCAATACTTTATCAATTCCTTTTAAGACATTAGTGTGTTAGACCTATTCATAACAGGTCAATACATGGCCATTTCTTAATATATCATTCTCGTTATTTATATATATATATATACGTATCGAGGTACATGTTTTAAATCCGTCCCACGGTTTTAAATGTAACATCCATACCCCTCATTCCTTCTATGTTTGAATCCATCTAGCGGCTTCAAACATATCATTCGTACCTTTTCTTCCTTACATGTGTTTTAACAAAAACTTAAAGTTTTACCTACCTTCAGCAACAAGATTTTAAAGTTAGTCATCTCAGTTGTCGAATCATAACCACTTCATTTTAGTTTCATCCACATATGAGCTTTCTTCTTTCTTACACATTCGACTACCCAAGTAATTGGGTTCGGCATAAACACTCTCAAAGAGAGTTAAGCATACACATTCGATTACCCAAATAATTGGGTTTGGCATAAACACTCTCAAAGAGAGTTAAGCATACACATTCGATTACCCAAATAATTGGGTTTCGGCATAAACACTCTCAAGGAGAGTTAAGCATACACATTCCACTACCCAAATAATTGGGTTTGGCATAAACACTCTCAAAGAGAGTTAAGCATACACATTCCACTACCCAAATAATTGGGTTTTTTTTTTCGCATTTAATCATAACTTCTTCTTTCAATCCGTATAATGGATTAAGCTTCTAACATTCATTAGAGCATTCAAAATCACCCGTTCAAAACGGATGGTAGCTTATTCTTATTCGACTTGTTCGCCAGAACCGGTCGACTCGCATAACTTTTCATAACCTTCGTTAGCATAACCAAATCCGCAATGGATTTGCTATTTCGCATTCGCTACAACATAGCGCCCACCTGCTACCCAGTTCTACCGGACATACCTGCAATAATTGCCACGAACGTCATATGCTTCTTGCGTACTGGCCAGGTGCGCAATTCACACACTAGTTTCGTGCCTTCGTGTAATCATCGCCTTATGCCCGAGAAATGGGTTTCAGTTTCGTGCACATTTCTAAAACTTCCCCAAGACCACATCATTGTCTTTCGTTTAATAATTTCCCTCCCAAGGAGACCCCTTCCTTTTTCTTTTGACATCGGTACTCATACATATTAGTAGTGTGTACCTGGGGTTAATTTGCCTATTTGCACCATTGCCCGCCTTAGCGTTCATCCTATTCTGTATTCACGGATCATCCTCTTCACGCTCTTAAGCTTACCTTGCACATAACACACTATTAGTTTCCTTCCAATACATAATCTAATACATACTTACATTCGCCTTTGCATTTAGGCCTCGATCGAGTCTTGAATTGTACGGGTTCTTGATTACGAGAGCAAACCGGTTTGAGTTCAAGCATTTACTTTCTATTACTTGATTCTCTCAAACCAGGGCTCTGATACCAACTTGTTACGCCCTAACACGTTTAACCTTAAAGATGACGCAGCGGAAAAGGAGCTTTAAAATTTCTTTCTTTATTAACGACATTACTTTCACGAAGCTTCCAAATTCTAAAAATGTTAAACGTTTTTATAAAAGAATTCACAACATTCATACTAAATACTAGATTTCTAGACATTAAATTCTTCAACTATGTGACCGATCTATCCGTACAATCCTTGCTCTTGACTCGATCAACATCCGCTTCACTTCCTTAGCAGCAGAAGAAGTCCGTGTAGTACCTGTGAGCATCACATACAACTTAGCCATTAGTGGATGACAACATCATATAACATTAACCCCAAATAATTAAAGATTGAATAACGTTCAATAATGTAACTGGTTCCATTCGAATAATCCTTCTCCTTCTCTTGTTCCGGATTCGGCTTAATTTTCATAAGAATCCGATGTACTCATTCCTGCATTACATACCGACCTCAAACGCATAATTAGTAACGTTAAATTTCTAACATATCAATTTATGCATACATACGTACTTACATACAAACACACTTACACATCTGCATACATACCTACCTTCCTACATCTCTACATACATACGTACACGCATCCTTCTTACATCTCTACATACGCACATATACACATACATATCTTCACATATACATAAATACATAAATACATATGTACACACACTCTTACGCACATAATACGTGGTTGAAAACCGGTACTCTCAATCATGTGACAATGTGTGCTTATAAGAGTTTTAAATCTTGAAAGGCCTACTCTTATATAGGTTTGTATATATGCGAGTTTAACAAAGTTAAGGAGCTTTTCGGGAGCTTTACGGGTTACCGAGTTGAAAACCGGAGCACAGGATGCGTTACGGGTCAACCGGGAATGCAAGAAGCGAATAAACAGAGATCTCACAGCGAGAGCCCGTCGCCGACGGGTCCTAGGCCGTCGGCGACGGCTTCTGAATAAGCCCGTAAGCACATAAGGCCGTAACCAGGAGCTTAAGGCGTCGGCTGATTTTAAATTTTTGGGAGCCCGTCGGCGACGGGCTTATACCCGTCGGCGACGCCCTCTAGAAAGTTCATTTTTCTGCAGCTCCGTTTCGTCGTCCGTACGCATTAAAACGCGCATAACTTTTGAACCGTTTACCCGTTTAACCCCCCGTTTCTTTCTACATGCTTGTAAATTCACCATTTATCATATGGACCTAAAACCCAACATCCGAGTTAAGGAAATTCTTGACTTACACGCTCTTGGCTTATTATTCACTTATGAATTATTCGACCCGTTATGGGTATTTATACATTAAAAGGTCTATAACATACAAAACCCTATACTTCGCTTTCATACTAAACCAAGACATTACTCTAATCGAATAACTCACTTCTAAATGACTTTTAAGGTCGTTTACCCGAAATCCTCACCAAGGGCGTTTTTGTCAACTTTGCCCCATTATTAACAACAAAGCACTACCTTGCATAAGTAACCAATCCTACTACCTAGTTACGATTCTTAATCACGCATACCTTGCTCGGATCAAAGCTGAGATCCGTTTAATACTTCATCGATATCATACCATTTGTTCCTATTCGACTTCAATTATCATACCTAGTTAAGTTGCATATAACTTTACATAAATAACTAAGAAGTGATTACGGAATCACTTACCTTGAGCGTCCATTTTCGCATTGGGTTCCTTGTCCCCTCTTGACCCGTTAGTCTTTCGTGCTTGAGTCCACGTCCACATGATCCCTAATGCTTTCATGTTACCGCAATCACATCCTTGTTAGTGTACACGATTTCACATATAATGATCATATCAAAAGCGTAACTCACATTTGACTTTCATGGTCAAGTCTAATAAACATAAAGCATACATCCAAAACCACATCTTTTAGACTCATGCAATCCATCATGTTAACGCATAAAACACATATTAATTTAGCACCTACCATACGACACTATGTACATTTCGTACTTATGATGCTAGAGTACTTACAACCACATGATCACATAATCATACTCGCATACACATTTGCTTACATATACTTTCACATATCATACACCTTCGCTCTTAATTACCTTGATTCAAGCACATCTAATACAAAGTGAGCATTACACCATTCAAGCACAAGGTACAAGCTCCTAATGCATAAATTTGACCAACATATACTTTCAACCCGAATTCGTATATGAGTTCCATCTAAAGCATATATTTCCAGTTAGTAAACTACTACTTTTATCACAATCGCTTTCTATACATGTAAACTCACGACTTGCATACAATTTCACTTTCTAGCTTCACCTAGTCATTTTATCAAACACTTGGCGTGCGTACCACTTTCTAAGCATAATGTACAAGTGTCCTAAGCATATTCTTCTTACATTCACCTCATGAATCATCTTATTCAAGCAAAGTCTCACAATCATCAATTCCACGTCAAGCTTACCTATCACAATCTATTGTACAACACTTCATACAACACAAAATCACAATTTATCATCTACAAGATCATCGTGATCATCATGTTCACTCTCATGCAATGGGTTTCATTCTAAATCATTCAACTAACTAAAATTTAAACCTTAACATGATAGGATTAACAAATAATCATGCTAATTTCGACCGAAATTCATGAGTTCATCATAACCCATTTTGTCAAACATCATCAAAACATAAAATTCGACTTACTTGGTGTGAAGAACACTTGGGTGGTCAAGAATCTTGGTTCATGCATTAGTTTTGAGCCAAATTCCTCCCTCAATTTGAAGAATTTAGGCTGATTAGGGTTTTTGTTCTTCCCCTGCCCTTTCTCTCGATCGCACACCATCACCAAACACTGACTAACTTTTGGTCAAGTGTTTTATTTATAACATTTTTCATTTTAACCCCCTTATCTTTTAAAACATGGCATTTATTTCATTTTACATACTAACTTGGTTAACTTCATGTGCACATGTGTTTTATACTTTCCATAGTTTATAAAACTTTACTAATGGTAGAATTCTATATTTATCATTTCTTTTCGCCAAATATTGCGATTAAAGCATTGTAGTATATCTTACGAAATTTGGGGTGTTACAAGTCTACCCCCCTTAAAGAAGGTTTCGTCCCCGAAACCTTTCTCGTTCTTACTGTTACCCTTCTATTGTACTTATTCAATGGGCACGTTACAACCTAAGTCATTCGGGTCTTTGCAAAAGTCTTAATCATGAATAATTATGATGGTACACATTGTCCTTATCTTCTTAAATTAGTAATTTGCCTTCATAATAACACGAGGTCAGGGTCTGGTCCAGAGCTCTTATTAGTGTCTTTTACTTTATATTGCTAGTTTCTAGTACATACTATCACTAGCATTTCATTCATCGAATTTTATTCCAATTGTATACAATTATTAATCGTGCAAACCCAAGTCTATGGCTTGTTTCTAACTTCCTATTTACGCATATTACATTCATTTATTTATTAATCGAAATAAATCGATTATTTCATACTACTCATACCTCATATACTATCCTTCATTTTGTTCGCTATGAGCTATCCTACACATTCCATTACTCTCATTACCTCTGATTAGCTTTAAGCTCATAGGAAGGGTCGATATATTATCATACGCCTACTGCAATCATTCGAAGACTTATTATTCCAACCAAGTCACCCTTTTTACACCTACTTATCCGTACTTAACATGAAGACTAAGCATTATTTCCATGGTTACTATTGTTATCTATGTCATGCATATCTTTTCTACAATGCCTTGTTCAAATGAACATGGCCAACAAGCCGAGCATCAAGGTTAGCATTTCTTATCGATACTTGTCGTTTCGTATATTCTATCATAATTTCCACAGTTATGATCGTTCAAGTTCAGCACCACCAGTTCACATAGAAGCATCATTCAATATGTAACTTTCTATTTAACATCCACAAGTTAAACCATTTACTAACCTTGCTAATTTGGCACCGACCAACGTGTAACAACCCGAGTTGACTCGCTCCTTCACGAATCCGTATCTTAACAGGGTTGATCTTGTCCATCTGGTATCATGAGCTTTCATTCATGAGCATTCTTTCACCGTTCTCGGTAGATTCATTGCATCATGATTTCTGCCAATCTCATTATAAAATTAGGGGTTTACACACTTCATTCGATTTTATTTAAACATGATGTTTATCACCTGATCTCGTTTTTACATCAATACTTTATCAATTCCTTTTAAGACATTAGTGTGTTAGACCTATTCATAACAGGTCAATACATGGCCATTTCTGAATATATCATTCTCGTTATTTATATATATATATACGTATCGAGGTACATGTTTTAAATCCGTCCCACGGTTTTAAATGTAACATCCATACCCCTCATTCCTTCTATGTTTGAATCCATCTAGCGGCTTCAAACATATCATTCGTACCTTTTCTTCCTTACATGTGTTTTAACAAAAACTTAAAGTTTTACCTACCTTCAGCAACAAGATTTTAAAGTTAGTCATCTCAGTTGTCGAATCATAACCACTTCATTTTAGTTTCATCCACATATGAGCTTTCTTCTTTCTTACACATTCGACTACCCAAGTAATTGGGTTCGGCATAAACACTCTCAAAGAGAGTTAAGCATACACATTCGATTACCCAAATAATTGGGTTTGGCATAAACACTCTCAAAGAGAGTTAAGCATACACATTCGATTACCCAAATAATTGGGTTTCGGCATAAACACTCTCAAGGAGAGTTAAGCATACACATTCCACTACCCAAATAATTGGGTTTGGCATAAACACTCTCAAAGAGAGTTAAGCATACACATTCCACTACCCAAATAATTGGGTTTTTTTTTTCGCATTTAATCATAACTTCTTCTTTCAATCCGTATAACGGATTAAGCTTCTAACATTCATTAGAGCATTCAAAATCACCCGTTCAAAACGGATGGTAGCTTATTCTTATTCGACTTGTTCGCCAGAACCGGTCGACTCGCATAACTTTTCATAACGTTCGTTAGCATAACCAAATCCACAATGGATTTGCTATTTCGCATTCGCTACAACATAGCGCCCACCTGCTACCCAGTTCTACCGGACATACCTGCAATAATTGCCACGGTCTCACGAACGTCATATGCTTCTTGCGTACTGGCCAGGTGCGCAATTCACACACTAGTTTCGTGCCTTCGTGTAATCATCGCCTTATGCCCGAGAAATGGGTTTCAGTTTCGTGCACATTTCTAAAACTTCCCCAAGACCACATCATTGTCTTTCGTTTAATAATTTCCCTCCCAAGGAGACCCCTTCCTTTTTCTTTTGACATCGGTACTCATACATATTAGTAGTGTGTACCTGGGGTTAATTTGCCTATTTGCACCATTGCCCGCCTTAGCGTTCATCCTATTCTGTATTCACGGATCATCCTCTTCACGCTCTTAAGCTTACCTTGCACATAACACACTATTAGTTTCCTTCCAATACATAATCTAATACATACTTACATTCGCCTTTGCATTTAGGCCTCGATCGAGTCTTGAATTGTACGGGTTCTTGATTACGAGAGCAAACCGGTTTGAGTTCAAGAATTTACTTTCTATTACTTGATTCTCTCAAACCAGGGCTCTGATACCAACTTGTTACGCCCTAACACGTTTAACCTTAAAGATGACGCAGCGGAAAAGGAGCTTTAAAATTTCTTTCTTTATTAACGACATTACTTTCACGAAGCTTCCAAATTCTAAAAATGTTAAACGTTTTTATAAAAGAATTCACAACATTCTTACTAAATACTAGATTTCTAGACATTAAATTCTTCAACTATGTGACCGATCTATCCGTACAATCCTTGCTCTTGACTCGATCAACATCCGCTTCACTTCCTTAGCAGCAGAAGAAGTCCGTGTAGTACCTGTGAGCATCACACACAACTTAGCCATTAGTCGATGACAACATCATATAACATTAACCCCAAATAATTAAAGATTGAATAACGTTCTTGGAACCACCAAGGGTGAGTAAGCTTTGATGCAGTTTGATGACTATCTACCTCGATGTTATATTTGCGTGACGTGACCAAACGGAGTTAAGGTAGTACAAATTTCGAGGACGAAATTTCTTTAACGGGGGGAGAATGTGACAACCCTCACTAAACCAGGTTTCCGTACGACTTAATTAATAATAATTTACTGCTTAATTACTGCGCTTACTTGAATTTATGGATAGACTGCTACTTGACTGTTGATACTTGTACATATCTGCATCATACCTTACATACTGTCACTACATTATTTTCATGATGCACAAAAGCACAGTAGCACTATGAACGGATAACCTATTGAACATGCTGATAAAGCCAGCATCAGGCAAACACTGCCTCTAAAGGCCTGTATGAGCCAGAAATATTTTACTACACCCATAGTGAGTGTAGGGATACAAGGGTTGTATAACTGCGTCTCTAGGAATAAGATATAATGATTGGATGTGCCTAAAACGTACTCTAAGCACAAAACACAGCACTTTTATTAACATACCAGCTTCTAGCTAACTAATAAAGTGCCAAAATATGAGGAAATATTCCTGACACTTTTGGAAATAAGATGTGTCACTAAAAATATCATTTACGACGCTTAAAAGATTACTTAAGCACTTTAACGGATTACTATCCAACCAAACAACCGGACTATACCCGGAACATAAAAATATTGCCAAAAATATTATTAGTCATTTTCTGAGCCAGTTAGGGTCCCTGATTACCCTAACACCCGCATTATAACGCATCACACCACTAACCGAGTTAACCCCTATCTAACTTGGTTTAGTATAACTAAACTCTAACTAAACGATTGAAATCGAACTGGATACCCCCCCCCCCTAAAGAGATCGGCCAACTAGGGGAACCAAGAGGGTACAACTTTTGATTATTATAATTGATTTGTGTATAATATCAAGGAGACACGAAACCCGTTGGACGATGATCATAACTTTGTCTATAAATACACCACTACACACATGAGTTCTTACACATCACAATCACCAACAAAAACTCTCTCTTGCTCTCTCCCCACTCTCGGCCGAACCCTCTTGGGTCACCACCATCATTGTCGAGTTCCATCTTTCACATTCCAAGCACATACAAGCTTCAAGGATCACGCATTAGGAAGCTTGGAGCAAACGGAAGCGGAAGGACCTCATTACTTAGCTTTTATCCACCTCATTTTCGCCTAGATTCTTCCCTAGCCCCGAGCTAGAGGTATAATGTTTAAAACTCACTCTCGAACATATCTAAAGTGGTTAATATGATTTATAACGGTTAAAATGCGGAAACCCATCTTTTGAATCTTTAAAGTTCACTAAAACTTGAATTTTGTTGGATAAAAGATCATAACTTGTGTAAAAGTTGTAGTGTTTGAATATGTTGATTATTGAGGCCCGATCTACGTTGTGGTGGCTCTGATCATCGTTTAACCCGACTTTGTTAAGATCATAGATCTTGACATAAGCTTGTTTCTATCGGTACAAGGGTTAAAAGGTGAAACTCTACCACACGAAAGACATGAACTTGTGTAAAAGTATTTTGACTTGTAAAATAGTATTTAAAACTAGCGGATCTACGCATGTACAAGTGGTATTTTCGTAAGACCAAGTGTCGAGAAAATCATGTTTTATAAAAGTTGTATGACCCACTAACAAATATGATTTTTACAAACTACAAGTGTATAAACACTTGTGAAACGAAAGATCCGACAAAGTAACAATTTTTATAAAAGTTGTCGGGAAGTTGTAAAGAATGATTTATTCTAAAAACGGGGTTCTTACAAGATTAAACTATTTTACACATAGACCCACCAAATATAAGGAGATCTACACTATAGTTTTCGGAAAAACTACAAGTTCATGTAATAATGCGATTTATATACTAGTCGGCAAGTTTGGTGTGTTGAGATTAGTTTGATGTGTCGGAAATTGTTTGATTGAATTAAGAAATTGTTGAAGTGATTTTGTAAAAGAAAATGATACGCTCGAAAGCGTGGCCACCTCCAGTTACGGGGGAAACTCTGGCGAATTTTTTCTAAAATCTAACACTTAGAATTATTTACAAGTGTTAAACTATTTTTGAGATGTTTTCAAAATATATTTCGCCATGACTTTATTTATTAAATAATCGGAGGTGGGATTTTCACAAAAACTAAACATGATAAATATTTATTCGATAAATATATTTTTCACCACACTGTTTATGATTATTTTGTGAAAATATATAAATATTATTTTTAGAGTAAAAATAATATTTACAAACGTTGACGAACCCAAAATAATACAAACGCTTACACAACGAACGTATAAGTTACAACGGTAATTACTATTACCACTTAATCGTTAAAACGTAACTTACGCTTTATACGGAAATATTCATAAACGCGTATTTCGTCAACGTATTATTTTGGAAGGTATTAAGTGAAGAGAAAATATAATATTTTTGAGAAAAATATTTATATTTTGGAATGAGAAGTAAAAATATATTAAGTGGGACTTAATAAGATGATACAAATACACATGTATTAAATCCCCCCATCCTTGGGAAGGAAATTAATTACCAAGTATATACAAGGAACGGTTGTCTAACTGTTCCCCAAAACTTAAACTATAAAGCTAAGGCACGGCCATCCGTCTAATAGAATTAGCACATGTAGGTCGTTGCACAGCTGCCTGATATTTGGAGTACTTGGTATAGCGACGCACTGACGGTGAGTTCATGTCCCCCTTTTCTCTTAACTGTTTTCAGTTTTCTAAACTGCGGGGGTGAAATACATGTTACTATGTTTGCGAATATTTCTGATATGGTATGGTTAGCGTAAGGAGGGTTGTTATTTAGATCATGTGAACTGGGTAGGCGGAAACTTGAGGTCATTAATCCTCAGGGTAGGACGGAGGGGCAGGAGCGATAGATCTATTTGGGTGTAGCGAGCCCAGTCCCAGGCCCAGCGTAACGGACCTCGGGATGACTTTGTACCCGGCGCATAAATCTGCTAGGTTTGAGCCTTCCTACTTGCATTTCACACATATCAATGGCCTTGCAAACCATTGGTGATCTCTTTTTCCTTATTTGCTACATACTGGGATTTTATACTTACAAAGGTTTTTACTTACTCACTACACATGAACTTGCTCAACAATTTTTGTTGATTTTTCCAACTTACATGTATTTCAGGAAATTAAGGATCTGGCATGGTATGATACGTTTTCACGCTGCGTATGAGAAATAAGGTCATCCAAAGTTTAGGGGTCGTGACTCTTGCCTGGACGAGCCACCACTCTTAAACTACGTCTGCTTTATGTTTGTGATTCTGAACAATGTTTTTTTTATGAATTAGGTTGTAACATCCGTTGCATGTGTCGGTACTTTAAAACAATGTTGTGGTACTTTTATTTTGAAACTTAATCAATGGATGATCTTGCATGGTTTTACTTTCATATAGCTTTTTTATGATTAAGCTATGGTATTAAGAAGTCACACCAAATTAACCACGCTTCCGCAAAGCCAGGGTGTGACAGCTTGGTATCAGAGCTCTGATCATAGCGAACTAGGATTCCTTCTTGAGTCTAGACTATGATCACTAGGGCTCTCACGAAAACATTTTTACTGCATACCACTTAAGTCCAGATCCAAAACCTTTTTATAAACAAATGTTGAGCGCATTTTATTTATTATTTTTAGGCTCAGTCTGGGAGGCTGAGGCTCGGTCTTGGAGGCCGAGGCTCGATCTTAGAGATCGAGGTAGATGTTTACTATTTTTAGGCTCAGTCTTGGAGGCTGAGGCTCGGTCTTGGAGGCCGAGGCTCGATCTTAGAGATCGAGGTAGATGGCTAGCTAGGCTAGGAAGCGTAGGCTCAGTCTTGGAGGCTGAGGCTCGGTCTTGGAGGCCGAGGCTCGATCTAAGAGGTCGAGGTAGATGATAGAGCAGTCTTGGAGACTGGGAAAAATTCGGCTAGTTGGACTAGGAGTGTCAGTCTGGGAGACTGGGAGGCTAGTGGGACTAGGAGAATTATGTGATTTCTTACTTGATGACTTATGTGATTATTTGATTGTATAATTGACTGTTGGTGCATATTTGTGCTTATGGCCTCGCCCTGCACCGGCGATTCAGACACCACTGGACCTAGACCTGTAGTACCAGATGACCTAGCATCTTCAGAGCACGAGGTGCACATGTCGGACGTTTCTAGCACGGACGAGGACGACTTCCAGCCCTTCGCACTACCTGATGGTGCTGATGAGCCTGCAGATGGCCCTCTCGTTGAGTACCTACCATTATTGGAGATTCCTGCGTACGATTTACTTCTTGACGCCGAGGTTGATGGCGATATTGATCTGATTGATGATGATCTCCTAGAGTATAAGATCCAGGACACGGCCCTTCTTCCTGCTGGTGATCTTCTGATGATTGCAGATGCTCCCACTGAGGAGTCACCTGTCCACTCTCCGGTCCCAGACTCCATTGAGTCTGTGGCCTCTGCACCTTCACACACTCTGAGCGCACAACACTTTACACCTGGATCAGATCCTGACCAGGCATCCTCTGTTGCCCCTATTCCTAGTTTTGCGTTCGACCATGATGACGTGGAGGATTCCGATCCTATCTTTCCCCCAGGATTCGACCCCGATCAGGACATAGAGTTCATACCCATGGATCAGCCTATGGAGGATCCAGTCAACCTAGTAGACCCAGTTGATCCCATCGACCTTGAGTTTGATTTTGAGATGGCCTTTGATGATCCCGAGCCTACCGTAGCCCCCGAACCAGTAGCTGCTTCAGACCCCGTATTCGAGCATTACCCTATTCGTGCAGATGTACCCACTGTGGATCCTTTTATTAATGACGTACCTATCGATGACCATCCTATTGTTGCTCCGCTATTGGAGGATGAGCATGCTGTTGATGCCCATGTTGATGCCCCTCACATTGCTAATATTCCTGTTGATCCTGTTATTGCCCCTTTTCCTGACCTTGTGCCTGTACAGTCCAATCATGCGCTTCTTGCGGCCCAAGTTAATTCTCGATACGCGCACACCCGAAGTGGGTGGATAAATGATGACAATAGTTACCCACCTTTGGAGTTTCCTGTGACACTCCCTTGTGACTCCTGTTTCAGTCCCTGTTCTAGTTCCTATGGATACACCTTTGCTTCCCACACTCACCACTGATACTCACCACACCGCTACATGACCGGAGCCTGTACTTGAGCCAGCTACTACACCATCGAGACAGCTCGATGTTGCGCCTGCTGAACCTACACCTTTACGTGGTCACGACCTTGTTTCTTTTTAGTCGGCCAGACGTCGCACTTCTTATATCTACCTGCATCGGACAGCCCCCCCTCATTTGTGAAGAGGTTCGTTTTCCCCTTGTGAAGATCGATGCCCGTTGCGCCATCATGCCTAACACCTTCTATCAGGATATACCCGCACCTAGAAGAGATTCCCCAGACCGCACCGCTTGCTACATTCACCACTACAACGTTCGATAAGCCAATTGGATGGTGCCTACAAACGCACTATGTTAACTATAAACCCTTACCATTTCTCGCATTATGAAAAACGCACACAGGATAGGTTGCTCCAGTAACAGCAACTGCAAGTTAAGGATAAGAGTCGCGGAACGTTGAAGCTGAGCTGACACCTCGAAGGGCAACTTCAAATGCATAACATTACATAACTAAAAACATGAGTTAAGTGTCTACATCACAAGACATCATATTGTCTGAAAACTTTAAGTAAAACACCACGTCCTTCACCAACATGCCTTGATCCGTCACATACATCAGGATCCCTCTTATGCTCTTAACCCCTGATATTCCACCGTCCCCTGGGATTTTTGGTAATCGTTCCTTTTACCATTAAGCGGCAATTCAGTTAACTACTTCGAGGAATATACAAGCTCGCGGAGAAATTCAAGCATGTCGACAGTTTACTACTCTCTCCTCCCCCACCTTAGTTACTAGAAATGTTGATACCTGGATAACGCAGATTGCGTTACGATTGGGTAGAGACCCCAAGATTGTGGAGATTTGAGAGGACCACGTCTGACTACGCAATTTAGATATGCTAATATACTTGTTGGGCAAGGGTAGGGAGACCCGATGGCCCTGATAATGTGATACATTTTGTAAGGCAATGAAATTGTAGCCGGAAAACGATGGAAACCAATTGTCATAAAGCATGTGCTAAAACATTATGGCCAATAATCAACGAAAGCTCAGTCACCATGTCATTACTAAATGTGATCAGTAACGCTTATGCGCGTACTAAAATTTTGATACTACATGTTTACTTGCTATACTTTTATTCAACGAAACCCTCAAATTACGTACGAACGTTATGATTGTGATGCAATGTGCTTACCCGTATAATGAAAACCTAATCATAAGACGTAATACCAATATAATGGGAATGTGCTATGACTGAGAATCACGTGTTTGTTTGATATACGTTCGGCAAGCATGATCCCAATTACTTGCTTGATGAATTGCGTGATGTGTAATATAATGACTTAAACATGTGAGATACATGTGCTCCAAACAACTATTTATGTTCCCTGAATAGAAGAGACCTGACTAACATGAACTTCTTCCTAGAAGATGTCGCATCAAGAGATCACCCGACTGAATGAGGCAGAATGGTTAGCGCACGCCTCTCGAGTCAGAGCTCGGCACGAGGTTCTTCGCTACCAACATGGCGAAGGTGCCTCGGGGAGAGACCTACCTAACGGTAATGTTTAAGTCACTTGAGACACATTACAATACGTTGGAAAGTCCCTAAAGTGCCCTGCTAATACCTATTGTGATGATAAATTCTTGGATACAGGGTGTACCTACCAGTTTTTCCTAGAATGCAACCCTCCGAATTTCGGTGGCACGGGAGGTGCCATAGCATTTGTAAAATGGGCTGAGAATGTGGATGCCGTTGTGCGAATGAGTGGTTGCACGCCAGAGCAGCAAGTCCCATACATTTCCGGATTGCTACAAGATGGAGCTCTGTTATGGTGGGACCGTAAGGTTCGAGAGTTGGACGAGGCTGTAGCTTATGCGATGTCATGGAGCGAGCTGAAAGAGATAATGCGAAAGGAGTATTGCTCTCAGAAGGATATCCAATGGTTGGAATTAGAATTCAGGGAGCTACAGAAGAAAGGTCCAGATGTGGTGAAGCACGTAAAAAGGCTTTACGATTTGTCGCGAGTCGTTCCGTACCTAGTGGAACCCGAGTTGAAGAGAATGGAGCAATCCATATGGGAACTGACACCTCAAGCCTTGAGCTTGATGATGGTATCAACGCCACCATCCCCCGTGATTGCCCATGTGATAGGACTGGAGCTCACTAAGGAAGCACTTAGGTTGGTGAAACTTTCGATCCCGGATGAGAAGAAGGAAACAACAATGGAGACATCTGGGAAGGACAAAAGGAAGCTTGGTAAATCTCAGGGAGGTGATCAGGCAAAAGAAAGGAGAAGGGCCAAAAAGGGAAAGATGTACCTGGGTAATCTACCTAAGTGCGAAGTATGCCAGCGCCATCATAAAGGGAAGTGCAATAATAGGAAGTGTGACCACTGTGGTAATAGGGGACACGACAGGGAAACGTGTTGGCAGGAGGCGAAAAGAGGAAAGGAAGGTTGTAACTGCGGCGGTATGGGGCACCTTGGAAAGGATTGCCCAAGTGAGACTAACCAAGACCACGAAGAAGCATCCAACACCGGAGCAAGTAAGGCCTGCCAGGATCCAGATATGGTCACTGGTACGTTCTTTGTCAACCCAAAGTCATGCATTCACGTTATTTGATAATGGTGCCGACCTTTGTTTCGCATCTCATGAATTTAGGAATCTACTTAGGTTAGTAGAGAGTAAGTTAGTCGACCCACTCTTAATGAGGCTAATTGATAAACGACATCGACATAGTAACTAGGATGAACCCGCGATCGAGCAACTAAGCGGAAAAACGTTACCCGCGACCCGGAGATGAACGACGAAGCAATCATGACTCATGAGGAAAGATACGCCTCTACAAACTACAAATTGCCTGAAGGCATGGAGGATGTTGCGTGAAGAATAGGTTGCTTCTTGGCCCATGTCGGGGACAGGAGGAGCCAAAGAACTAGGATCTTTTTATTACAAGAAAATGCCCTAAGGTCTCCACGAGGACTTGCCAGAATGTTCTCTCCTACGGCTAATCCCGTTCGCGTCAGATAAATTCCCAACGTCACACCTGCGGTCAATACCCCTTAACGACTTATATCTTCGGAAGCACAAGGATTGACGGTGAAGCTACAGAAGTTGATGAAGAAGGAAGATAACAGACCAAAAAAAAAATCCCCTGTTGGGGAAAAACCCCATATCTGCTCGTCAAAAAGAGGGATGATGATTTTCAAGTAAACATCGGCTACCAGGAACCGAACAAGCTAACCCACCAAAATCAGCGACTCTTGTACAACTAACGATGAGAACCCAACTACTACACGACTAATCGACAATCGAACATCGTCAGAGAATATACCAGGATGAAATTGTGGGACAATGATCGTGCTTAAACATAAACAAAATACTGCTTCCTACACAATGAATAAACCAGATTCACACGAGGTGTGGAATCCAGAAAGACTAGAAGCCTTACATCTAGGAACCATATCTGTCAACTCAATCAAACATCATTAACTTAATCAACCTGTCATTATAGATAACGAACCCGAAAGTACTTAAATTTTCTTCCGTTGAAGTCTTCACTTTCACTTCTAACAAGTAGAAATTTGCATTTCTGCTCCCTTCAAGTAGTTGCATCGCGTTGTCTTCCTTCGCTGAGAGCGAATGCACGTTTGCTTCATATATTTGGTCACTTCTTCGTTTTAGTAAGAACGCATCACTTCATAACCCATGCACCATTTGCTACGCATGTGGTTTCATTTCGAATAAACGCTTCATGAATGTTCAGCTATTACATCGCCGAATCTAATTACTAGTTTGCGATCCGAATGACCTATATTTTGTCATTGTTGACTCTTTTGTTATCAAGTCAACACACTTATTGAAACCACCTGCTTGCGAGTTACATGTTTGATATCATGTCAAGATTTCCTTGTTGACATGAACGTTTATTGTTTGGTTACGTTGAAACTAGGTTCGACTGCTTGAACTTATCCAGATCACATGTTCGATTTGAGACGCCATATGATGTATTGAGAACATCATATTCTAATACTTTGACATAGGTTCTTTTGTTTCGAGTCGTAATAGACTTGTTTGGTCTATGACTTCATTAAATCGTTGATAGATTTCGATACCTTACAGTGATACTTTCACAGAATTGCAGCTTGTGCTTCTCTAATTACTCGCTTTGTACACGGATTTAATTGGTTATTTGACAACTCGCCCTAAATCCGTTTTCGTTATCACAATTAAATCACTCTCAACACACTTGCGTGCTGAGTCAAAGGTACATAAATTCATTGCATATCATGGTGTACCCCCTAACGATTCTTTCATAATCAAGCAAACGCCTTGCAGTACTCAATTTCACCTTCCGGTTTGCTTCGGTACACTTTCATCTGGTTCCAAACTCGGTGATTTTGTTCAGTCATCACTATTTCGAGTCTTGTCATTACGATACCTTGTGGTGTCACTACAAACTTGTAGATGTTGCTAATCATGGCCAACCGTTCCACGCAAGATACATAAACTTTTGTTGACTTGTCATTTACACATTCCTGATGCAACTACAAATCAAAGCAAGGATACACCAGATTCATCTGTATTCATTCGGTGTATCCTCACAGTTCAAAAGGGTCAAACGTACTGAACCTTGCCACTTGGCTACTTGGGAGTTGACAGATCCCCTTACCATTTCATTTGAGTAGAAAATTACGGAATGTATATAGAGGGTGTGGATTGTTAAATATTCTTGGAACCACCAAGGGTGAGTAAGCTTTGATGCAGTTTGATGACTATCTACCTCGATGTTATATTTGCGTGACGTGACCAAACGGAGTTAAGGTAGTACAAATTTCGAGGACGAAATTTCTTTAACGGGGGGAGAATGTGACAACCCTCACTAAACCAGGTTTCCGTACGACTTAATTAATAATAATTTACTGCTTAATTACTGCGCTTACTTGAATTTATGGATAGACTGCTACTTGACTGTTGATACTTGTACATATCTGCATCATACCTTACATACTGTCACTACATTATTTTCATGATGCACAAAAGCACAGTAGCACTATGAACGGATAACCTATTGAACATGCTGATAAAGCCAGCATCAGGCAAACACTGCCTCTAAAGGCCTGTATGAGCCAGAAATATTTTACTACACCCATAGTGAGTGTAGGGATACAAGGGTTGTATAACTGCGTCTCTAGGAATAAGATATAATGATTGGATGTGCCTAAAACGTACTCTAAGCACAAAACACAGCACTTTTATTAACATACCAGCTTCTAGCTAACTAATAAAGTGCCAAAATATGAGGAAATATTCCTGACACTTTTGGAAATAAGATGTGTCACTAAAAATATCATTTACGACGCTTAAAAGATTACTTAAGCACTTTAACGGATTACTATCCAACCAAACAACCGGACTATACCCGGAACATAAAAATATTGCCAAAAATATTATTAGTCATTTTCTGAGCCAGTTAGGGTCCCTGATTACCCTAACACCCGCATTATAACGCATCACACCACTAACCGAGTTAACCCCTATCTAACTTGGTTTAGTATAACTAAACTCTAACTAAACGATTGAAATCGAACAGGATACCCCCCCCCCTAAAGAGATCGGCCAACTAGGGGAACCAAGAGGGTACAACTTTTGATTATTATAATTGATTTGTGTCTAATATCAAGGAGACACGAAACCCGTTGGACGATGATCATAACTTTGTCTATAAATACACCACTACACACATGAGTTCTTACACATCACAATCACCAACAAAAACTCTCTCTTGCTCTCTCCCCACTCTCGGCCGAACCCTCTTGGGTCACCACCATCATTGTCGAGTTCCATCTTTCACATTCCAAGCACATACAAGCTTCAAGGATCACGCATTAGGAAGCTTGGAGCAAACGGAAGCGGAAGGACCTCATTACTTAGCTTTTATCCACCTCATTTTCGCCTAGATTCTTCCCTAGCCCCAAGCTAGAGGTATAATGTTTAAAACTCACTCTCGAACATATCTAAAGTGGTTAATATGATTTATAACGGTTAAAATGCGGAAACCCATCTTTTGAATCTTTAAAGTTCACTAAAACTTGAATTTTGTTGGATAAAGGATCATAACTTGTGTAAAAGTTGTAGTGTTTGAATATGTTGATTATTGAGGCCCGATCTACGTTGTGGTGGCTCTGATCATCGTTTAACCCGACTTTGTTAAGATCATAGATCTTGACATAAGCTTGTTTCTATCGGTACAAGGGTTAAAAGGTGAAACTCTACCACACGAAAGACATGAACTTGTGTAAAAGTATTTTGACTTGTAAAATAGTATTTAAAACTAGCGGATCTACGCATGTACAAGTGGTATTTTCGTAAGACCAAGTGTCGAGAAAATCATGTTTTATAAAAGTTGTATGACCCACTAACAAATATGATTTTTACAAACTACAAGTGTATAAACACTTGTGAAACGAAAGATCCGACAAAGTAACAATTTTTATAAAAGTTGTCGGGAAGTTGTAAAGAATGATTTATTCTAAAAACGGGGTTCTTACAAGATTAAACTATTTTACACATAGACCCACCAAATATAAGGAGATCTACACTATAGTTTTCGGAAAAACTACAAGTTCATGTAATAATGCGATTTATATACTAGTCGGCAAGTTTGGTGTGTTGAGATTAGTTTGATGTGTCGGAAATTGTTTGATTGAATTAAGAAATTGTTGAAGTGATTTTGTAAAATAAAATGATACGCTCGAAAGCGTGGCCACCTCCAGTTACGGGGGAAACTCTTGCGAAATTTTTCTAAAATCTAACACTTAGAATTATTTACAAGTGTTAAACTATTTTTGAGATGTTTTGAAAATATATTTCGCCATGACTTTATTTATTAAATAATCGGAGGTGGGATTTTCACAAAAACTAAACATGATAAATATTTATTCGATAAATATATTTTTCACCACACTGTTTATGATTATTTTGTGAAAATATATAAATATTATTTTTAGAGTAAAAATAATATTTACAAACGTTGACGAACCCAAAATAATACAAACGCTTACACAACGAACGTATAAGTTACAACGGTAATTACTATTACCACTTAATCGTTAAAACGTAACTTACGCTTTATACGGAAATATTCATAAACGCGTATTTCGTCAACGTATTATTTTGGAAGGTATTAAGTGAAGAGAAAATATAATATTTTTGAGAAAAATATTTATATTTTGGAATGAGAAGTAAAAATATATTAAGTGGGACTTAATAAGATGATACAAATACACATGTATTAAATCCCCCCCATCCTTGGGAAGGAAATTAATTACCAAGTATATACAAGGAACGGTTGTCTAACTGTTCCCCAAAACTTAAACTATAAAGCTAAGGCACGGCCATCCGTCTAATAGAATTAGCACATGTAGGTCGTTGCACAGCTGCCTGATATTTGGAGTACTTGGTATAGCGACGCACTGAAGGTGAGTTCATGTCCCCCTTTTCTCTTAACTGTTTTCAGTTTTCTAAACTGCGGGGGTGAAATACATGTTACTATGTTTGCGAATATTTCTGATATGGTATGGTTAGCGTAAGGAGGGTTGTTATTTAGATCATGTGAACTGGGTAGGCGGAAACTTGAGGTCATTAATCCTCAGGGTAGGACCGAGGGGCAGGAGCGATAGATCTATTTGGGTGTAGCGAGCCCAGTCCCAGGCCCAGCGTAACGGACCTCGGGATGACTTTGTACCCGGCGCATAAATCTGCTAGGTTTGAGCCTTCCTACTTGCATTTCACACATATCAATGGCCTTGCAAACCATTGGTGATCTCTTTTTCCTTATTTGCTACATACCGGGATTTTATACTTACAAAGGTTTTTACTTACTCACTACACATGAACTTGCTCAACAATTTTTGTTGATTTTTCCAACTTACATGTATTTCAGGAAATTAAGGATCTGGCATGGTATGATACGTTTTCACGCTGCGTATGAGAAATAAGGTCATCCAAAGTTTAGGGGTCGTGACTCTTGCCTGGACGAGCCACCACTCTTAAACTACGTCTGCTTTATGTTTGTGATTCTGAACAATGTTTTTTTTTATGAATTAGGTTGTAACTTCCGTTGCATGTGTCGGTACTTTAAAACAATGTTGTGGTACTTTTATTTTGAAACTTAATCAATGGATGATCTTGCATGGTTTTACTTTCATATAGCTTTGTTATGATTAAGCTATGGTATTAAGAAGTCACACCAAATTAACCACGCTTCCGCAAAGCCAGGGTGTGACAAAAATAGTTGTCAAAACTCTGCCACTACTGAATCAATAGTTGTTGATCAAACCTCTGCCACTTAATCAAGTCCAGCCTCTGTTGATAAAAATCCATCATCTGTGGATAAAAACCAACATTGTGCCACACCCATTCCTCCTATTCCTCCACCTCCATCACCAACAAATGTTGGCTCTTCAAAATTGCCAACAGATGTTAGCTCAGATGGTTCACACCTGCAGCCTTCTCCATTCAATGCCATTGTTCCATATAAGGTGGATCTAATCTTCCTTAAATCTCATCGGATCTAATCTTCCTTAAATCTCATCCACCAGACCATATCATTGGCAACATCAGTGAAGGGGTTCTCACAAGAAGTCAATCCCAAAACATCTGTCTTTTTGCAGGTTTTCTATCTCTCATCCAACCAGTCAAGTACTAAGAGGCACTGAAAGATAGTAGTTGGATAGAAGCCATGCAAGAGGAGCTCCAACAGTTTAAAGACAACAAGTATGGGAACTTGTACCACTGCCTAAGGATGTATGTCAAATTGGCACAAAGTGGGTCTTTAATAACAAAACTAATGAAAAGGGCATTGTTGTCAAGAATAAAGCCAGGTAAGTGGTTCAAGGCTTTAGACAAGAAGAGGGCATAGACAATCAAAAACCCACATAACTACCTCTCTACTTTCGAGAAAACCAACAAAAACACCACCTTCCACTCAATAATTGACATCCTTACTTCATCCAAACATAAAGGAATTCTTACTACCGACGTACCAATGTACCAAGATACACTCTGAGATTTTTGGGCAAATGCTAAACTTGAAGAACAAAACAAAGAGCCCTATGGTATAACTTCCAAAGTCGGAGGTGAACTTGTTGCAACAACCACAACCACTATATCAACAACATTTGGCAAACGACTTGGTAGGTAAGACATCTTTTCTGAAAAATGATCTTCATACAGAGATGATTGAGAGGGGGTATGATGGACAGTTAAAAGGGGCTACTATGCTTAAACCAAATTTTCCACCTCTAATGAAATTCTATTTCTATACCCTCTTAACATGTCTCTATTGTAAAACCACTACTTTTAATGAAATACCGTTGAAAATTCAGTACTTGGGGTATGTAATTTTAACAAACTCTGATTTTAACTATTCCCAAGCACTGTTTTCTGTCTTGGTTTCAAATGTGAAGAAAATTCAAAATGGGTAAAATGCTATTTTTCTCATGTTTCCAAGACTATTAAGCTACTACCTGCAAAAACATGTTTCTAAAAGGCTTTTGAGCAAGGTGCAGCTTGTAAAATAAATAATCTATCCTCTGAAACTTTTACTCGCCTTATGACCAAAGAGTCAAATGTTTCCAAAACACAAGCAAAAGGGAATGAGCAAATTTTAGATGAGTCCACATCTGCTCCTCAAACCTCTATTGCTGAGCCCACTACTCCTTGTGGTCACAGCACCAAAACCACTTCTGTGAAACCCCCACCAGCAAAATCCAAAAAGAAAACCACTGTCAAAATTAGAAAGCCCACCAAACCCAATAAAAACGGTCCTCTAGAAGATGAGATCCCATAGGTTAACCCAGTGACAACACCAATGTCACTTGAAACCACTTCTGCTACTTCCTCACAACTTGTGGAAAGATCTCAACCTATAGACCTAACTCCTCATGTTTCCTCACAAAAGGAACATGTTGTAAACACAGGGACACCACAATATGAAGCAATACTTTCATTTGAAAGTATACTTAAAGGCCCTTCTCCCGGGGCAATGTCTCTTTTAACACCACTCCCTTCATCTCCTATTCCACCAACCCTTGAACCATTGTTTGAAGCAATTGACATTCAGACCCAAAGCAGTCCCTCTCACCAACACACTAATAAGAGTATGCCACAACAAATGACTGTGTCTGAACCTGTTCAATTTGCTAACCCCCAAACAGTTGAGGAGGCTACACCCTTTGAGTTTTACAAAACTCTTGTAGGTAATTCAAGTGGAGCAGCCACTACAACTGAGGAACCCATTGGTTTTTAGTTGGACAGTGGTTACATAACTAAGACTCCCTTGAAGGCAACCATTGTTGAGGATACTACGGTAACCTCTGCTCTAGTGGGAAGTCCCCAGAACCAAGACAAAGGGGCTTTTGTTTATGATGATTTGGAGTCTACTCTTATCACCAAAACAAACACAACCACCTCTGGTGGGAATTCAGATGATCCTATTAAGTTAGGTGATTAATTAAGATACACAGAATTGACGGATAGAATGTCTTCTATGGAAAACATTGTTGGTGAAATGAAAGATATTATGAAACAGGTGTTGGAGGCTTCTAAATGTCAGCCTAGTACTCAGCAAATTTCCCAAGAAATCAGGAATTCAGTGCAACCAATCCTTGCTGCACAAAGGGAATTAGCTAAACTCAACCACAGCAAGCACATGGAATTGATCCGAATCAGGGGTATCAAAGAATCCCTGGTCAAACTCACTGGCTCCTCCCCTGCTCCTGTTTTTGAACAGGATGATGACGATGATGCCAAAAAGGGGGAGAAAGACCCTTTAATAAAAGTTGGAGCCTGATCCTAGAGTAAAACCAAAGGCCCAACAAAAACAAAAGCCAGGATCTGCCAAAGAAACTTCTGCAAAAACTTCTGAAAAATCAAATGTTGGAAAGAAAAAGGGAATTGATGAGACCCTCAACATCCAAACTGATGAGAAGATTTTAGATAAGTAGAAGAAGCAAGATCAAGAAGAGAGGAAAGCCTATAATTGGAAGAAAGAATAGGAGGAGAAAATGAAAAGGGAAAATATTGGTACTTCACAAAGAAGGAAGTCTTTCAGAAACAACAGACCACCAATAGCCACCTTTCCAAAACATCTGCTGCTCCTAAAAGGCCTGTATCCTCTGCTTCACCAAACACCAAACCTTCACCTCAAAAACCACCATAAAAGAAGCAGAAAATAGCTTCAAAACCACCATCCTCGCCCATTAAACCAATAGATGTTAAGACACATGTTGTCTCAATAGAGGTTAGCCAATCAACTGCCACCATTCATTTCAACACACCACCATCAACACAACCACCCCTACACCCCAAAGATTCCCTTCACAACCACCTTCACCTAAACCACCTTCTCCATCTAAAACTCCTCCACTACCCAAATTTGCTTATGCATGCAAAAGAAAATTTGTTGTGCATGATGATGATAAGGAGATTCCATCACCAATCCCTTTATCATCTGCTCCCGTTCAAATCACTCCACCCTCATCATTTCCACTTGTAAATCCACTTCACAATCCATCCACTGGTACACTACCATCTGTCATCCCTTAAGCTGCTCAATATCCTCTAGAACTGCTTGTAGTTCAAAGTGAAATGGAATCTTTTTACAAGATAGAGGATCCATCTAAAAGAACCTTCCCATCTCTCAATGGCTTCAGACAACCTGATAACTTAGATGAGTACTTGAAGTTAAAAGCAAAACAAGCAGAGGTTACAGCCCGAGAAGAAAGCAAAGGGTTAGGTGACAGGAGATACCAAGGTCTATTATCACACAGGCTTAACAAAGTCAGAAAGCTTGAAGACTTTGCTAAAGACCTTAGTAAATCCATGTCTGAGCAACCTTTGGGTACTGAGCTTAAAAAGAAACTAAGGGTTGATTACTTAAACCACATAATGAAGCACAAGCCCTACAAAGCAACCAAGGCCCAATTCAAAGATTGGTCAATAGATGCTCTTAGGGAAGAAATTGACAAAATTACAAAGATGAACAATGATCTTCTAGTCAAGAAAACTGCACTAAATTGGGAGAATTCAAAGCAAGTTGATCCAGATGAAGCATTAAAGTTCAAAAGAATGAGAGCAAAGCTTGTTGCTGTTGATTATGGGTCTACAAGGTCAATAGCTAGATGGTCAAAACTTAATGTTGAAGAGACCTACAAAAAGCTAGAAGAGCTCAGAGTAAAAGACCCAACGGTTCCTCAAAAGCATGTTTATCCTCCAACCATTGCTAGCAGGCCTCATCAGACCCATGTCTCCAAAAAGCTTGCCTTAATATCTGTCTTACCCACAAATGCCTTGAATTAGTTTAAAAGGCAAAGGCAGACTGATTAGGAAGATGAGCAGAGGTATGAAGAATATAGAAAGAGGTTATTAAATGCCAGATTGAATTTCACATGGATGATGCTGCTGATTAACTTACTACCCAATTACATGAAACAATTAAACAGTTGGCAAGCAGACCTCATTCTCCAAACTCATCACAAATAACCCTCACCCCAAGAAAATCATCTGATCCAAAAATACTAAAGCGGAAGTCATCCTCAGACACCCACGTATTGACTTTGCTCATATCAGATGGTAATGTTGAAAGGATAACAAGGAAGGATGCATATGGTCTGAATGCAGATGACCTTCAAGATCTTCTGAACCTTCAACTGGAATAGGATGAAGATGATATGGATTCCCTGGATTTTGAACTTCAATTCAAATGGCAAATCAGGGAAATATTGATGAGGAAACAAAGATCAGAAAATAAATGAAGGGTTTTGGCATCATCTGTTCTAGAGGGAGATTGTTGGCTCATGTGAAACTTCATTTGAGAACATATGATACAAATCCAAAATTGTTTTGCAACAACTGATCCACAATAACAGTGCTTTGAATTACTACTTTCTTCAACGGCAAGATATCTAACAACTGCTGGTTCTAAGGTCTGCTCATTGCTAAGCTCTGCTGGATTATAAAGATTGTTAAAGACTAAACCACTGAAGAAGTCAAAGATCTGCTGGAAGTCAAAGGTCTGATCACCCTTTGTGGAAAGCACTGCTAAAGCTTCATTAGAGGTTGAGCTCATCAGAGGATAGTATTAACAGTGTCTTGTAATTAGTGTTATATTATTGTAACAGTGTTTAGCATTAGCAGTGTTTAGAGTTTGTTAATATTGTTAGATGTCACTGTCTCGGTGACATCAGCCAAGATGCCACAGTGGTTAGGATTGTAATATAAATAGATAGTGCCTGTACTGTTTTTTGAGATCACTTCATCACTTGCATTTTGTACGAACAATCACTGTGATTTCAGGTGGAGGGGCAGTTGTAATTCATGCATACGTGAAGGAGTGTGTAATACAATCTTTCGACTTAAAGTATTCATAATGAAAACATTTCTCCCATTGTTTGTGTTATAAAGTTTTCTTCATTTCCGCTGCAATTATCTCATCTTATTATCTTCTTTCATCTTTCATCTTTAAAAACAAAGACAAATAATTAAACTCAGATCTTAACAGAGTTTTCTCATTAATGTGGGGTTTTATCCTCGTTTCATCCATAATTTTTCTAAGATCGGTCACCCGATGACCCAACTTCTTGAGAAGGATAGGACATTCGTATTTTCTGACGAGTGTGTTAGGGCCTTTGAGGTTTTTAAGGAGAGGTTAGTGAGTGCTCCCATTCTGATTGCTCCTATTGCTTCAGGAATTCGACTTAGAGATTAGGGATAAAAAGTGTGCTGAGAACATTGTTGCGGACCATCTATCCCGATCAGAGAACCCCAAGATGGAGAAGACTCAAGAGGATAGGATAGGATAGGGGATGAGTTCCTCCATGAGGTGTTGATGTTTCTAAAAGCCTATGAAGAAGGTTTTCCCTGGTTTGCCGATTTGGTGAGTTACTTATCTACTAGCGACCTTGTGGAGGGCATGTCATATCAGCAAAAGAAGAAATTCTTTGCGGATGTCAAGCACAAGATTTGAGAGGGCCCTTACTTGTTTAGGATCAGAGCGGACCAGGTTGTGAAGAGATGTGTATTTGGAGTTGAGTCCAACAATATTTTGCAGCATTGTCATGAGGGGCCAACGGGTGGCCATTACGGAGCTACTTTCACCACCAAGCGGGTGTTTGATGCGGGCTTATACTAGCTGGCCATTTTTAGGACGCACACGAGTTCGTGCGTAGTTGTGATGCATGTCAGCGGACAGGTAATATCTCATCCTGGAGTGAGATGCCGCGGAACCCCATTCAGGTGGTTGAGATAATTGATATTTGAGGCATCGATTTCATGGGTCCGTTCCCATGCAAGGGTTGTTGTAAGATTTCGCAGGAAATTATTTTCTAGGTTCGGGACACTTAAGGCCTTGATTTCTGATCGAGGTACCCACTTTTACAATTTACAGATGTAGAAAATCTTGAAATATTATGGGGTTACCCTTGAGCTTTCAAAGGCTTTTAATCCACAGACGAGTGGTCAGGTAGAAAACTCGAATAGAGGTATTAAAAGGATCTTGGAGAAAACTATCGGAAATAGTCGTATTGATTGGCCCGACAAGTTAGATGATGCTCTGTGGGCTTTCCGGACTGCTTATGGAACGCGTATTAAGACTATACCCTTTAGATTAATTTATGGGAAAGCGTGGCATCTACTGTTTGAGTTAGAGCATCGTACGTATTGGTCACAGAAGGCAGTCAATCTTGATTTGCCAGCTGCAGAAAAGAACTGGTTTCTTTAGATTCACGAGCTTGAAGAGTTACGCGACTAGGCGCACGATAAGTCGTGGGCATATAAAGAGCGTGCCAAGGAGTGGCACGACAGACACTAGAAGAAGGTGAAAGAGTTAAAGTGTGGGGAGAAGGTGTTGTTGTATAATTCACAATTGAAGTTGTTCCTGGGAAAGCTTAAGTCACGTTGTCCTGGTCCGTATATGGTTACACAAGTTTTTACGCAAGGTAGAATAGAGATTGAGAGTGGGGATGGTCAGCAGTTTACGGCTAATGGTCATAGGTTAAAACATTTTTTCGAGGGACCGACTAAGGAAAGAGAGGAGGAGTTGATTGACCTCCTGTAGTTAACACGTGAGGATTAGGTTATCACACTCAGGTTATACCCAAATTGTAGAGTTCGTATTAAGTTTTGGGGTATTTTTCTTTGTATTTTGTCAGTGTGGACCGTTTTGCATCGTACGTACTTATCTGTTTGTCGAGATGCGCACTTTACAGACGAAAGGAACAAACCGAGGAAATAGGGCGAGTTTGGTTATAATAGTAATAATAATAATAATAATAATAATAATAATAATAATAACCTATTAAACATTCTAATTAAAGGCCTTACGGACCGCAACATAAACCCTTGTTGTTCCTATGACCACAAAAATCTTCAAAAATAAAAAGCCTTGAGGACCACAAGGCATCACCTTCTAGGTCAGCGAGACCATCTCAGGCACCCAGAACCGTTACACTTGCGATGATTCATGATGATAAGATTGCGCAATGAGAGCGCATGGATAGTATGAAGTGGAGGTTTACGCTGGAGCATTTAGAGATTAGGGGATGCTACAGAGTATTATGTATCACTTCCACATTCAGCCTCCCCTGGTACAACAGCCATCACCATAGGATCCACCACATGATGCTACAGAGTATTATGGATCACTTCAACACTTTAAATAGAGGTGATATTCAACCTCATTCCTTACACCTTTCAAACTTTATCTCTATCACTTGGAGCAGCTTCTAGACCAAGAAGCCTCCTTCTCTGAAGTTCAATCTTTCCCTTGAACACTTGTAAGTGTTCTATCTCAGTCGTGTTCCATTCCTAGGCTAGTAGTTAATAGTCGAAAGTGAAACAAATTGACTTCTGCTTTGACTTTTGGTTATGACCATTTCGATCAAGCCAATTTCGAATCGAACTTGGCTACGTGATCTTAATAATGAAGGTGTTAATCCTTTGTGATGACACCCTATGAAGATCACGTTAAGTAAGTGAAATAATGAGTCAACATTTTATTAAATAAAAGTTAAAACGCTTATTTTTGCAGATTACGCTAAACAAGTTTTCAAGTATCAAAAGGTTAATTTTTGTCATTATAATAGTTCATAAAACATATCAGGAGATGATTGATCATGTCCAACTCATCATTTCCTGCTTATAGCTAGTTTAGCAACCAAAAGTCAAACAGTTTGACTTCTGCTTTAATTTTCGATTCTGGCTCGTTTGCTTAAGATTATAACTTGTATAAGGGTTGTTATATGATCATATTATTGTAGGGAATAACCCTATGAGGTTATACCTTCTAATCATATCATTTGTCGGGTCTATTGAAAAGTCCACATGTTATGCCATATAAATGCCCAAAGTGCCCTTATGGCACAAAAGATGGTTTTAAAACCAAATCAACATGTAACCTGATTATGAAACTGATGTTACGATAATATTAGATATGTTTTGACATTATGGACTTGTCTTAGACCAATTCGACCCCCTGATACCACATATACGTGTACGGCTAGTTTAACATCATAAATTATATAAACTAGTTAAAATGGGTTAAAACCTTTCCAAATCAATTCTAATCAGAATACTTGGTTATATGACCCATATAATACGAGTCTTTACACTCGAGAGGGTATAAACAACATTCTATCCGGTCTCCGCTTAACCTAGCGAACCGTGCATATTTATTAAAGTTAACCGGTCAAAGTCAAATGACTTGTATAAGACCCGTTAACATTCTAATGGATCATAATTGGGTTCGTTCCAAACTAGGAGCCTCTAGTAAATTGCACCTGTTTTAGTTATTTTGATTAACGGTTATGCTTAGCACCTTAGATTTTAAAGATTAGCACAGGTAAATACTCTTATCCTATTTTCTTTTATAAGGGTTTGGGATATGGCACTAGCCACTTGGTCGGGTATTGAATCAATGATAAATGATGTCCAAAATTTAAATAACCCGTTTTAATCCGTTTTGTTTGATAACTTAAACATTGGGGGTAAATACGACAGTGTCCACTATATCCTCGACTCATTTAATTACAAGTGGACACAACCTAAGTGCGGGGTGTAGGCATACACCTGACAGACACTAATGCTATATTATATTATATTGAAAATGTGATGTGTCAGTTAATCATGTACTAGAATTTAGTTCCGGTACCCATATGTATTGACAAGAATGTAAAACTGGTAACAAGAAGCATTACTTTATCCCAAGTAATTTTAAAATGATATACCAAATGGTATCAAATACTTTTTGAAAAGATTTTCAAAAAGAGTTAGTTAATTGTATTTGTTAGTGAAAACCGACGTATTTTCAAAAGACTAACCGTAGGTTATATAGCAAATACAGAATAGGCTTGAGCTGCTCGGTCTAGGCGTTTTGGAATTTGCAACTTTACGAAAGACCCTATTAGTCTCAAATCATAATTTTTTTCATTCGGTCCGCATGTGGATCTTTTAGTACGAACCGTCTCTAAATTATTTTAAACTTTGGACTTTCAAGTTTGTAGTTTGTAATAAGTAATTTAAACATCTCATCTTCTGATGTGCATTGTGATTACTGGTATCAATCGTCACGCATAAACCCCAAGTCTGGGCCTACTGGGAAATTAGGGTGTAACATGAACTACGTTAAAGTATTTATATATAATGGTATATTTTAGCCAGTGTAATTTAAGTTTTGAATTTAGAAAACACTATAAGATACAATCACTCTTTACTTCACACTAGGGCCTGTGCACCCACTATAAGCATAATATAATGATGGTAAAATACTGAGGTTATCCAAGGATACAAAGCTTTTAGTATCGAGATGTTGTCAACGTCTAGTCAAACGCAAAGGAGAGTTGGGTTTTTTTGTTGTTAAATAATTCATAGTTTTAAATATGGTTTAAAAAAAAGAGGTGTTTGTGTTTTTCTTACCTCTTGATGTTTCGTTAACTAAACCTTACCATGTATCATAAGAGCTTACTTTAAGGGACCACCATACATCTTTGGAGGGTTATTCCAAGTACCATTCGAGACAACCCACCAAAGCCATTTTTTAAAGGCCTAGAAAGTAGTTGTATTCTGTTAATGCATAAAGTCATGGAGTTCATCCTTAGTGACCCTCTCACATCTCAACCATTTTGGAATGAATCAGCAGGGAAACCCTACGCAAGGTCAGAATCAAACCACAACGATGCCAAAGAATCAGCAGGGAAACTATACACCATTGTGGACTAATATACAGTAAAAA
This sequence comes from Helianthus annuus, assembly GCF_002127325.2. Taxonomy (NCBI): domain Eukaryota; kingdom Viridiplantae; phylum Streptophyta; class Magnoliopsida; order Asterales; family Asteraceae; genus Helianthus; species Helianthus annuus. Next base: position 119,743,313 of record NC_035445.2, on the reverse strand, counting down.
GTAGGCATAAGGTGTTTATACTACCTATCACGCTTTGGAAAGACTTAACCAAACCCGAAGTCTCAAACAAAAACCAATACCTCTAACCCTCTATTAAAGTAATTAACATTTTAGGTTCTACATAGACATAGAAAACATGAATTTTTTGAATTAACAAAACACAAGGTTTTTAATTCGTTTTTAAGGATATAGAAAACTAACTTTCAATATGTTACTTAGTACTTAATGTCATTAGCACACACACCCCTTGTTAATCCATAGCTTATTTTTAGTTAACTCCCCATCAATGGATTGTCTTCCCCCAAACTCCTACAAGAACCTTAGCCACTCATGACTTCAAAGATAACTTTCAACAAATTTAGAAAAGATTATATTAATAATCACAAGATTGGTAATTACTTAATGATAATATTACAATTCTTAATGATGACAAAAACTAAAAGAAAGTGGGTAGAAGAAGAATATGTTATGGCAGAGAAGGAAGAATTGAGCAATGGAAATGGGAGGAAGAAACTCTCTTGAATAGACTCTAGCGTGGCCCGTATCTAGAGAAAATCTTGCGAATCTAACCGGAAGTGAGGCACGTGTCTTGCCTCCCAGGAAGGAGTAGTGGTATGTTCTTGTGGGTCCCACCAGATCTTTAAAAATCTTTAGAAATATTTTTTAGCGTTTTGTGGTTGAGGCACGAAGCGTGTCTGGAAGTACTGTCCGTGTCTTGACTCTGTAGGCCTAGTGATATCCTCATAAGCCAATTTGGGATCTTTTTGTCATTGTTCTCGAGGATCGCCCGTGTCTGGGAGGTATGGGACGTGTCTCAGGCGTTTCGGGTCCAAAAATGTGATTTTTTCGTTTTCTATTGAAAGCAAAACCCGTTTTTCGGAGACACAGACCATGTCTCAAGAATTTGATCAAGAGGACCATTTATTTAGCTTTGTCAAGATTCATATATTATAGTCCGCGTAAATATTTCCTAGCCCGTGATATGCTTATGTGATGTTTTGCGCTTTTCTGGCTACATCGTTGACTTTTAATTGGCCAAGGGGACCACCATTTTGTCTTGTCTTGAGGATACGACTACTTTTTTTTTCATAACTTGAGGATTATGCATGGGGCGTATCATGTCAGCACGGCCCGTGTCTTTGACGTGTGTGAGCGTGGGAATCATTTTTAGTATATTTTAAGCACTTTTACTCATTTATCAAGTTTTAAATTAATAAAACACGATATAACACAATCACTCTCTACAACACGCTAGGGCAAGTGCACCAATCGTTGGCGTAGTATAGTGATGGTAAGATATCGAGGTCGTCTAAGGACACAAGAGCTTTTAATACTGGAATATCATCCATATCCAATCTAATCAAATTTTTAGGAAAAAAATGTTTAGTAATTAAAAATAAAGAAAGAAACTAAAATAATAAAAAGAAACAATAGACAAGATAGAATCACTTGGTTCCGACTCATCTTTTACGTATCCTTTGATATTTTTCGCACTTTGGGCTTTTTAAGAGATTATCTTAGTTATAATGGCATGTCCCTCTTTTGGAGGCAACGCTACCCTCGGCCATATAGGTCTGAGTCAGCAAGGATACAGTCCCGCAAGACCGGTTTAAAGTTTTAATAGTAGTTTGTTTATAAGGGATTCAAGTCGTTCTTACTTTCCCCGATTCATGCTATCTGCCTCAAGGGAAGTCCTAATAAGCTTAAATCAATTTCTCGGAGGATCTTTACACTAAACGAGGCAAGAGCTTTACCTAAACCACCCTTCTAACCCCCTTCCAGGCCGTTAATGTGCTTTATATTGAACGTAAAGACACGAATGAGTGAATCAACAAAACATGAAGGGATGATAGAATAAAGTTCACTTTCAATATAAAAAACTCGTTATTAAAGTCATTAATACATACTCAATTAAAATGTTAACCAATGCTTGGAAATTAAAAGAAATATATAAAAGATTTGTCTTCACCAAGTGATATAAGAGATTAGCCAAGCATGGCCTTTATTTGACAAAAACACTTACATTCAGTTTTGGGTCCCGATGGATGATAGAGGAATGTGGGGGATGATGGTGGTGGAGTGGTGGCAGGTGTGAGAGAAGTGGTTTGCCAAGGGATAGATTGCAATTGAACCAAGCACCCCTATTTATAGCTGGAAACAGGCCTTTCACACGGCCCCGTGCAAGAAGGGCACGACCCAGTGCGTTTGTACACACGGCCCAGTGCGTCAGAGGCATGGCCCCGTGGTCTTGTACTTGTTGTACTATAGGAAATTTTGCATATCTGGGAGTTGACCACGGCCCGTGTCTCTTGTCTTCTTTTGTTTGTGTTTTCTTCATGGACTCTAGAGTGGGGCACGACCCCATGCCTTGGTGGCACAACCCAATGCTTCTCTACTAATATGTTGTTTTTTTTGGTCTTGGGGTTAAGCTCGGAGGGTCGGTATGATGTGTCACCTTCTCTTCTTTTGTATTTATGTTGGTTTTTGTCGTTAATTTGTTCCTTTTGTGCGTTTAAGCTCTTTTAATTCTGAAAATCAAAAGTATTCAAAGAACCACACTTTTTTCCCACTTTAGTACACAAAAGAGTTGATTTTATACCTTATTTGATATAATTTATATGTTGCATTTTGCGCATATCAAATAACCCCACACTTGAATCTTTGTTTGACCTCAAGCAAAACTTTTTAATATTGCTTACGCACGTAAATGGAATAGGTAGAGATGAAGTTTTTAGGTCTTGTTTTTAGAGTGCCGGGAATCAAAGTTCTTTTTATTCTTGTTTCTATTTTATTTACAATCCTATTCGACTTAATTTATTTAGAACTCTTTTTAAGAAATATATATATATATATATATATATAGGGTAAGGTTGATCTTTGTCCTATATAGGGTAAGGTTCATGCGAGAACCACCTTTATCCTATATATATATATATATATATATATATAATAGGGGACCGCTAAAATGAAGGGTGGTTCTCGCGGTTCTCGCAATAAAGGGTATGTTTTTGGGTATGTTTTGTTGTGTTCACATTGGTTCTCGCGGTTCTCGCAATAAAGGGTGGTTCCTAACGGATCTTTTTCCTATATATATATATATATATATATATATATATAATAGGGGACCGCTAAAATGAAAACCACCTACAGTTGTAAAAACCATGAGAGCTTTTTAATCCGGAGCGAGTTGGACCAAAATTTTTTTTCATAAACGTAGATGTGTGTATTATAAACACATTTGTAAAAAAAATTCAAAAAAAAAAATGTCGTGAGTGTAGTTTTGAGCACCACAAGTTTGTTTTTACGGGTACCGTAAATTTTATTTAAAATTTACGGTACCCGTAAACACAAACTTGTGGTGCTCAAAACTACACACACGACATTTTTTTGAATATTTTTTACAAATGTGTTTATAATACACGCATCTATGTTTATGAAAAAAATTTGGTCCAACTCGCCCCGTACGGTGTAGTTCTCATGGTTCTTACAACTGGAGATGGTTTTCATTTTAGCGGTCCCCATAATATATATATATATATATATATATATATATATATATATATATATATATATATATATATATATATATTAGGCCTAACGTGCCTTTTTAAAATTTCGTTAAGCTATATACAAATTCAAACACCTCATAAGTGATTACTCAACACTCGGCCGAAAATGTATATGTGAAACGCTCGGTCCTGGTATGGAACTTACTCCTACCATATGCTTGACAAGTAATTAAACCTCCTCCTTTTTGACATAATCTTTGTAAATATCAAGATGACTTTAAAAAGGTTAGGTTTTGGCTTGGGGTAGGGATATTTATTTGAAAAGTGGCTAAAGGGATAAAATATCGGTTTTCTTTTGAAAATTTATTTTTTTTAGAGTGTCGGGAACAATGTTCTTTAGGACAAACAATTCAAGTTCTCCCCCCACATTTAAATTACACATTGTACTCAATGTGTCCAAAATGGGTTAAATTTGATTAAATGTGTAAATGTGGGTGAAAAACAACAAAATTTTTAAAGATTAGCTACTGGGCACGGGGTCATGTTACGTAGGCACGACCCCTTGTAAAAGTGCTAGTAAAGTGGTTTTTATGAAAATTTACTGAAGGCGGATACCGGGGGTGTGTTTATGAGACACGACCCCGTGTAAAAAGTGTCAGTATTAGAAATTTCAAGAAGATGGGCGCGGGGGCATGCCAAGAGACACGACCCCATGTGACAGGTCCATAAACAATTTTGTTTCATAAGGGTAGAGACACGGGGGCGTGCTTACCTTATACGGCACCGTGCTGAACTTACTGTAATGAAGATTTCGAGTCGGGGGACTTTTGTTTACGTGCATGGGGCTCTAGTTCAATGTCCTTTGGCTAGCTCCAATCCTCTTTTGAGTGTACCTTATTCCTACAAAGAGAAAACTTGAAAATAAAATCATTAATTAAGAGCTAAACTAAAATTTTAAACCTGATTATTCTCTTTCAAAAAGAAGCTATGAGGGTCCATGGAATGCCTCCATGGTGCTCCACGTTTATGAGGGTCCTTAGCTAGACCCAAAGTTGGTCAAATGTTACCCGATCGGGATGATTCGCACCCCAAATTGCACCGGTTGTGGGTGTATTCTAGGCTCGAGTCTATTGCCTTGATGTAATTGACCGGATCATCCTCTACATGTTGTCCCACTTCAAACATTAGTTCCTTGTCGCCTACCCTTAATGTTAGCCTCCCATCACTCATATCCACCATAGCCCATGCTGTGGTAAGGAATGGTATTCCTAATATGAGTGGGATTTCGGTGTCTTATTCCATATTAAGGATTACAAAGTTGGCTGGGATAACAAGTTCCCAAACCTTAACCAAAAGATTCTCTACGACACCTTGAGGGTATATTACTGGCCTATCCGCAAGTTAGATGCTCATACTTGTAGGATGTGGCTTCCCTAGTCTGAGTCATTTGAACATGGAGGCGGGCATTAGGTTAACGCTAGCCCTTAAGTCGGCAAGTGAATTGCTTATTAACGATCCTCCAATGGAGCAAGGAATGGTAAAGCTTACGAGATCAATCTTGTTTGGGGGAGTTTGTTGAGGAGTTCCACCGAGCATTCTTTACTTTGGTTGACTTGTTGAATTACTTCAATCTTCCTTTTGTGACTGAGGAAGTCTCTCATGAATTCGAAGTACTTTGGAAATTGTGTGAGGACTTCAACAAAAGGGAGATTGATGTGAAGTTATTTTAGGAGGTTTACGAACTTGGTGAATTGCTCATCGGTCTTTTGGCGAAGTAAACGGCCAGGGTAGGGTACTGATGGTGGTTTGATTGGTTCGGTGTTTTGGGGTTGAGTATTTTCTTGGTTATTGGTTAAGGGTGTGTTTGTGGGTTGGTTAGTTTGTGGAGTGTTTTGAGGTAAAGTTGTTTCATTATCGGGCCATTCTCTCATGTTTCTTAAATTGATGATGTTTACTTGTGCTTTTGGGTTTGGTTCAATGTTACTAGGGAAGGCACCTTGTGGTCTTTCAGAGAAATTTTGAGCAAGTTGGCTTACTTCTTTTTCAATGTTCTGTATACTAGACCGTTGGTTCCTAATTTCGGCTTCAGCTTGTAGGAACCTTTCCAAATACCGTTTGTCGGATTCAGAGAAAAGACGAGTGATGAGGTCCTGAAGTCTTTATCTTCCTCCTTGTTGTTGCTGTGGGTAACCTTGTTGCTTGTTTTGGGGGGGTTGTTGAAAGTTTGGCCTTTGATTTTGATTTTGTTGGTTGCTACCTCCCGATTAACCAAAGTTGGGATGATTTCACCATTCAGGGTTATAGGAGTTGCTCGTAGTTCCTGGTGGTCGCGTACGATTATTGAGCTATCTTACCATTTCCGTTTGGTTTTCCCCTTCTTTCATGAAACTCCAGTTTTCATGTGGACCGTCACACCCTTCACAAGCCATAACCGAAGTTGTTTTAGTTCATCTAGTTTCTTTATTTTTGTGGTTAAAGCATCGATTTGGGCTTGTAAAGAAGTGGCTTCACCCACCTTATGGGCTCCCGGGGCTATGGATTTTGAACCCCTAGGAGTGTGCCATTGAAGACTATTTTGAGCAATTTCTTCAATTTGGTTGTAAATTTCGTCGGGTCGCCAATTTCCATGGAGTCCTCCGGAATTAGAATCAAGGATTTGCCTTGTGTGTGGTAAGAGTCCATTATAGAAAATGGCCACTTATTGCCAATGCTCTAGACCATGATGTGGGCATTTCCTTAATAACTCTTTGAACATTTTCCATGTCTCATACAAAGATTCCCCGTCGTCGTGAGAGTATGAATTAATTTCGGTCATAAGTTTGGCGGTTTTAGCGGGAGGGAAATATTTGTAGAGAAATTTGTGTGCAAGTTCAGCCCAAGTGTGCACAGATCCACTTGGTAGGGTGTTGAGCCAAGCCTTAGCTCGGTCCTTGAGTGGAAACGGGAAGATACAGAGCCGGATAGCGTCGTTAGAGGCTCCGTTTATTTGAAATGAGTCACGTATTTCCAAAAAAATGGTAATATGTAAATGGAGATCTTCGTCAGGTATGCCATTAAAGGTGGCGGAATTTTGGAGTATTTGGATTAGGTGTGGTCGAAACTCAAAGTTGTTAGCATCGACATTTGCTAGGTTAATAGCGACTCCATGAGAGTACGTTGATCCGCCCTGGGGAGGTTTTGGGTCGAGGCTTTTTGTCGATTTCTAGCTTGGAGTCTTTTTCTAAAAAAACATTTGGGTTCCTCTAGTGGCACTTTTATGTCTTTGTAGGAGGTGGATTTCATGCATCAGGTCGTATTTTCTGCGAATTATACAAAATGGTGTAAATTTCTGCGAACAAAAGCAGGAAAAATGTTGTTCAGTTAACAAACACGGCCCCATGTCTATATAGGCACAGCCCCGTGCTATCGAGATAAAGTTTCTGTTTTCTGGTTCACAGATACTGGAAGTATGACACGACCCCGTGTTTTTATTCCAGTAACCTAGAAAACAGATTCTTTTCAGTACTATAAGTTGGACACGGCCCCGTGTGTGATCAAACACGGCCCCGTGCTGAATCTGCAGAAAGTAGAAAAAAATGCAGAAAAAGAAGAGAAAACCTAAAAAAAATAAAGAAGATTAAAAATGATTAGGTCGTAGATTTTAAACTTTCTTAAAATCCTTGTGTCCTCAGAAACAACGCCAAAAACTTGACGTGTGTGAGCGTGGGTATAATTTTTTGTATATTTTAAGCACTTTTACCCGTTTATCAAGTTTAAAATTTTTAATTTATAAAACACGATATAACACAATCACTCTCTACAACACCCTAAGGCAAGTGCACCCATCGTTGGCATAGTATAGTGATGGTAAGATACCGAGGTCATCCAAGGACACAAGAGCTTTTAATACTAGAATATCATCAACGTCTAATATAATCAAATTTTTAGGAAAAAGATGTTTAGTAATTAAAAATATAGAAAGAAACTAAAATAATAAAAAGAAACAATAGACAAGATAAAATCACGTAGTTCCGACTCGTCTTTTACGTATCCTTTGATGATTTCCGCACTTTCGGTTTTTTAAGAGATTATCTTATTTATTGCGGCATGTCACTCTTTTGGAGGCAACACCCTCAGCCATATTGGTCTGAGTCAGCAGGGATACTGTCCCGCAAGGCCGGTTTAAAGTTTAATAGTAGTTTGTTTATAAGGGATTCAAGCCGTTCTTACTTCCCCCGATTTGATGTTATATGGCTCAATGGAAGTCCTAATAAGCTTGAATCAAGTCCTCACACAATATACACACTGAACGAGTCAAGAGCTTTACCCAAACCACTCTTCTAACCCACTTCCAGGCAGTTAACATGTTTTATATTGACCGTAAAGACACGAATGAGTGAATCAACATAACCTGAAGGGATGATAGGATAAAGTTCACTTTCAATATAAAAAACTAGTTATTAAAGTCATTAGTACACACCCAATTAAAAAGTTAACCAAAGCTTGGAAATCAAAAGTAATACATAAAAGATTTGTCTTCACCAAGTGATGTATGAGATTAGCCAAGCATGGTCTTTGTTTGACAAAACACTTACAATCAATCTTGGGTCCCGATGGGTGATGGAGGAAGTTGGCAGATGATGGTGGTATCATGGTGGTGGAGTGGTGGCAAGTGTGAGAGAACTGGTTGGCAAGGGATGGATTCAATTAAAACAAGGACCCCTACGTATAGTTGGAAACAGGCCTTTCACAAGGCCCCGTGTCTTCTTCTTCTTTGCCTTCATTTAATGAGTTATGTCAGAGGCACAGCCCCGTGGTCTTGTACTTGCTGTATTATAGGAGATTTTGCATATCTTGGAGTTGACCATGGCCCGTGTCCATGGGACACGGCCCCATGTCTTTTTTCTGCTTTTGTTTGTCTTTTCTTCATGGACTCTGGAGTGGGGCACGACCCCATGCCTTGGTGGCACGGGCTCGTGCTTGTCTTCTGATTTGGTTTTTTTTTTTTGGTCTTGGCGTTTGTTAGGATCTGAGTTTCTTAGATTGTGTTTATTTAAATAAAATGAAAGTGAAACAGAGATGAATTGCAGCGGAATAGATGAAAAAAACTTTTATCACACAATCAATGGAAGAAAAGTTTAAGCACACATGTTTGACATCGAATTGAATGATTGTATTTATTACAAAGATCAATTACAAATGTATGAATGCATAAATCTCCCCCTCAGCCTGAGCTCACTGATTGTTCGTACAGAAATGACTTAGAAGAAAAGATCTAACAGAATAGTATAGGGTACTGTTCTATTTATAGTACAACACAACCACTGAGCATCTTCGGCTGACGTCACCATGAAAGTGACATCTAACTTCCTAACAAACTACAACTACTGATAACTAAACTACTGATTACATAAACAATGCATAAGTAAACCACTGATTCTTTATTCCACTGTTGTAGCCTAAGCACTGATGTTGAGCATCAGTGCTTTCTTCAAAGGATGATCACTTCTTTGGAGGAGCAATGCTTTGGTCTTTATCAGTGCTTGGGATTCATCAGTAGATTGAGCTTCAGTTCTTTGATCTTCATCAGTGCTTTGGCTTGTCAGTAGTTGTAAAATAGCAGAGCTTGTAGTCTATCATTTGTTAGGGCCACTGTCAAGGGGAAAGACTTTGTGCAGATACTTCTTATGATGATCCTTTGTTCTGAACCAGTTTTGGCTTTATCAACTGTTCCTTTGTTGGGTTCAATCCCAACAATCTCCCCCTGGAACAGATGAGGCCAAAACACTTCATTATCCAAGATTTTTTATTGTCTCATTAACAATTCCCTAACTTGCCCTTTGAATTGTAATTCAAAGTTCATGGAATCTTCATCATCCTCATCCCTGCATAGTTGAAGCTCTAGGAGATATTGGAGATCAGCTACACTCAGGCCTAGTGCATTTTCCATAGATATATGCTTAACTTCACCACTGGACTTGAGCAATGTCAATATGTGGGTCTTTTGATCAGACTTCCACTTTCGTATTTTTAAGTTCAGTGGGTTTCTTGGGAGAGCTTTTATTTTTGATGAGTTTGGTGATGGAGGCCTGCTCATGACTCTTTTAGCAATGTCTTGAAGCTTTGCTGAGTCAGGATTTTCTTCAATCATTTGCTGAAGAGCCACTTTCATGATGTCAGCTTCTTGTTCCTTTTCTTCTTCCTCCATCTGTTTTTTTCCTCTTTTTATGATTTAATGCAATAATGGAGGTATCAGATGATGTGAACAAGGTTTTCAAAGAAGGGCCTGCTGCTGTGGCTCATCAACCTTTTTGTCTTTGTATGCTGGCTTCTTTGGAACAGTGGGATCTGTTTCTCTTTTTCTTTCAAGCTTTGCATATGCCATATCAGTGTATTGCCTTAACCATTTTGCTATGGCTTTGGCTGTACCAAACTTTGCTGCAACCAACTCATGCTTCTTTCTTTTGTACTCCAAGGTAAGATCAGCAATTGTCTTTTTGTACTTGCTCCAATTTGGTGCAGATCTTCTCATACCTAGATCATTCTTTATCCTTTCACTCCTGTTTGCTTCACCTTTCAGAGCAATGAGTGGCCAGTCTTTAAACTGCTCAACCTTGGCAGCATAGAATTTTTCCCTCATGATCAAGTCAAGGAGGTCTTTTCTCATCTCCTTTTGCAGGTTAGCATCTGGTGGCAAATTAGACATCTCTTTACTTAAGTCTCTTGCATAATCTTCCAATTGTTTGACTTTAGTAAGTAAGTACTGATTCGACTTGAGATGCTATTATCACTTTCACCCTGACCTTTATACTTGGCTTGCAATTTAGCTTGTCTTGCTTTGAGTTTTAAATACTCATTCAAGTTTTTGGGAGGTCTGAAACCAGTGAGGGATAGAAATTTTCTTTTGGCAGGGTCATCCACTGTATAAAATTGTCTCATTTCATTCTTAACTGCATGTAGCTCAAGTGGATAATCTGCTGCTTGTGGTAGAACCCTTTCAGGATCATATCCTTCAAGTATTTTTGGATCTTTGATTGGGTTTGCCAATGTTGGAGGGATGAATGGTTGAGGTTTGATTTGATTGTAAGGTGCAGATGAAATAGGATCAGTTGCTGGTATGTCATCATCATGCACGTGAAACTTTCTTTTTCTTGTGTACACCTTTTTGGGAGAAGGTGTTTTTGTTTGAGGTTTTGGAACAGAAACGATTATGGGTTGAGAAGGAGTGTTTGAAGTGATGGGTGACTGACTAACAGTTGTGGAAACAACTGGTGTCTCAACCATTGTTTTCATTACAACTGTTGATGTGTCAACTGTTGTCTTCTACATTTTAGCAGGTGGTTTTTGTGATGGTAGTGTTGTTTTTGGTGTAGCAGTGGATTGAGTGATGGTTGGTGAAATGATGAGGGCAGTTGTTGAAACAACATCTGTGGAAACCACTGAAGTATCAACAACTGTTGATACAACAGGTGTCTCCACATCTGTTGGTTTTGTGGTTTGACGTGAGGAACTTTTGGGATTTCAGGGATATGTTTAGTGGTTTTGGAAGGTGTGATTTTGGGTTGATTTACCTTTTTGGTAGTCTTTCTTCTGTTTGAAGTACCCTGCACTTCCTTTTCCATAAAAACTTTCTTTTCTTATGCAAATCTTTTATCACCCTTTGTTTCCATTCTCTCTTTTCTCTTTGCCTTTTCTTCAGCAAAGCATTGAGGGTCACATCAACCTTCTTTGGAATTTCTACAACATGTTTAGCCATTGGATCTGGTGGTAGATACAAACCTTCTTTTCCTTTCTCCCCCTTTTTGGCATCATTAGGGTTTTCTACATAAACAATTGTAGGAGGAGAAGTGCCAGCGGTTTGGAACAGAGGAGCTTTGATAAGCTTTATATCAGCTTGAGTATCTTTCTACATTGCTTCCATCACATTTCTGAACATCTGTAGCTGAATTTCATGTTGTTAATCAGCATATTGCCTTTGTTGATGGAGCATTGGTTGAAACAGTTGCCATAGCTTAGTGGGGGTTGGAGCAGATGTTGAATCAGTGGATGGAGTTTTTGAGATTGTAACAACTGTTGCAGCATATTTTTGATATCTGCCACAGAATTTTCAATTTTGTCTACTCTCTCCGTCAGTTCTCTATATTTTAAACAATCACCCAAGTGAATGGGATCATCTGATTTCCAACTAGCAGTGGTTGTATCAGCAGTTGGACCAGAAGATGCTTCCACTGGTTCATCCACTGATGCCCCTTTTTCTTGGTAATGGGGACTTCCCTCTACATTAACTATCTTATTTAACACCAGTGGGTAAATGAAACACACCAGTGGTTAATTTGACAGCATCAGTAGTGGTTGCCTTCAAGGGAGACTTACTGATGAAACTACTGTCCAGGCATAAATCAGTGGATTCAATACCTGTAGTAGCTGCTCCACTTGAACTACCACCAAGAGTTACTTGTAACTCTAGGGGTGTAACCTCCTCAGCTGTTGATGGGTTTGCAAGGAAAGAGGAATCAGACTTAGTCACTTGTAGGAGTATATTATCAGTGATGGGTGGTTGAGAAGAACTGATTTGTGTCTGATCCATATCTAATGCATTCAACAGTGGTATAAAAGATGGTGGAATTTGTGAAGTGAGGATAGGAGTTGAAAGAGAATTTTCCTCGGGAGCAGGGTTGTGGAAGATGGATTCAAGTGGATCCAGAGCTTCATCATTTGGTGTCCCTATGTATACAACCTGATCCTTTTGTGAGGATGCAGGAAGAGTTTTAGGCTCAGGTTGAGATCTTTCTACCATCTGCTGTGTGGAAGTAGCAGCAGTGGTTATTGGTGACTTTTGTGTTGTCACAGGAGTTACTTCTGGGATCTCATCTTCCATAAGATCCTTTTTGAATGGGTTGGTGGGCTTTTTGATAGTTATCTTTTTGGTCTTTTTTGTGGGTTTTGGTGGGGGTTTCACAGCAGTGGTTGTGTTGCTGTGATCACCATGAGCAGTGGGCTCAACAGTAGAAACCTGAGGAGCAGATGTGGACTCATCCAAAGTTTGCTCAGGTTCCCCTGTTTATGTTTTCAAATCTTTTGACTCTGACAGCCTTGTAAAAGTTTCAGAAGAAAGGCTGTTGATTTGACAAGAAGCACCCTGGATAAGTACATGTGCACTATCATTTGGGATTTTCTTTTGTAAGTAATAGCTCAAAAATCTAGGAAATAGCAAAAATGTTCTTCCTGTCTTTTATATTATTAACATTTTTGACCATATCATTGAAAATCTTTTGGGAATAATTAAAATCAGCTTCTGCCATGATAGCATATCCCAAGTATTGGATGTTCAATGGTATTTCATTGAAAGCTGTAGTTTTATTTGAAACACACATGAGCAGGGTATGAAATAAAAATTTCATGGGAGGTGGGAAATTCCCTTTTTGCAAAGTTGTTTTATTCATTTGTCCCTCATACCCCCTTTCGGACAGATCTGTCTGGTACTCATGTTTAGGGAAAGACTTATTACCTGTGTGGTCGTTCATCTCAAAAACCTCAGAGAGTGTTTGTGGTGTGATGGAGACAAGAATTTTTCCTACTTCAGATGTAATAGCCCAGGGCTTTTTGTCCTAAACTTAAATTTTTTCATTTTTCAAAAATTCACGTAGGGTTTCTTGATAAATTGGTGCATTGCAAGTCAACAAAGTTTTGTACTTTGAAGAGGAAAGAGCATCAATAACGGAGTGAAAATCTGTGTTTTGACTTGTTTTCTCAAGGGTACACAGATAGTTATGAGGGTTTTTGAGATAAAGAGCCATGGTGATTCGAAGGTAGTTGCGAGAGGAGGAAAAAGATGAATGATTCGAGGGATTTTGATGGAAACTGCTTTTGAAAGAACTTTTGAAGTCGATACGGCAGTGAAACCTCTGATTGGGGGTTTTAATCAGGGTTTTTCTAAAGTGAAAAAGTGAATGCTGACGTGGCAGCGGTTACAAAGATCTGATGGCTAAGTACTGTCCACGTGACAACCTCTGATGAATAATGGATCACAGTTATTTAGGAAACCAGTGATGATCAATATCAGTGGTTTTCAGTGGTGAAAATGAAAACAGTGGCTGACTTTTAACTATCAGTGGATAGACATCAGTGGGTTAAAAACACTGAGGTTTGACAACAATGATTAACAATGAAAATGAATGAACAGAGGATGTCTTTCAGCAGTGGATAGTTTTCAACAAAACAAATGTTTGAAACAAACAGTGGTTGTGACAGACTTTTAAGGATTAATGAAAAATTTTCATTTTTAGCTATTTTTAAGGATGGATTTTTGATTTTCTGAAAACATTTTAATCCTTTTTATTCAAAGAAAAACAAGATTTTGCCTGTTATCCCATGTTAAGCATGCCAATCCTAGAGATCAAGCTTTCAAAGGTGGATGTGTCTAAAGCGTTTGTTAGCACATCTGCTAGCTGATCTTTAGTATGAACATGATGCAGAGAAATCAAACCTTTTTCATAGCAATCCCTCATAAAGTGATGTCTGATGTCAATGTGTTTGGTGGTTGAATGTGAAACTGGTTTTTTGATGATATTTTATGCTGCCTGACTGTCCAACATGAGAGGTGTCTTTAAGGCAGTGATACCAAAATCCAGCAGTTGATTTTGAAGCCATAACAGTTGGGCTGTACAGCTTGTAGCAGCAATATACTCTGCCTCAGCAATGGATGTTGAAACAGCTTCTTGCTTTTTGCTTTGCCAAGATACTAAGCAATCACCTAGAAATTGGCACCCTCCTGATGTGGACTTCCTTGTTGCATTGCATCCAGCAAAGTCACTGTCTGTGAAACCTGAAAGCTTAATATTCCCATTAGCAGTATACCAGATACCAAGTGTGGGAGCACTTTTTATGTATCTGAGTATCCTTTTCACAGCTATTAGGTTAGACTTTCTAGGGGCTGATTGGGATCTTGCATAAATAAATGTTGCAAACATGATGTCTGGCCTAGATGCAGTTAGGTACAATAAAGACCCAATCATGCTTCTATATAAGGTTTGATCAACCAAATCATTCTTTTCATCAGTCATGACTAGCTTGGTGGTTGCCATGGGTGTACTACATGGTTTACAGTCATTCATCTCAAATTTGTTTAAAAGTTTTTTAGCATATTTGCTTTAATGAATGAATGTACCATTTTGCAGTTGTTTTACTTGGAGACCAAGAAAACACTGTAGTTCACCCATTGCACTCATATCAAACTCAGTTGTCACGAGTTTTATGAACTCTTCACAAATTTTGAACATGTGCTTCCAAAAATGATGTCATCCACATAAATCTAGACAATCATCAAATCTTTCCCTCTCTGTTTTAAAAACAGTGTTTTGTCATTTTTGCCTCTTGTGAAACCAATAGAGAGAAGAAAGGTGGAAAGAGTTTCATACCAGGCTCTAGGTGCTTGTTTCAAGCCATACAAAGCTTTGTCTAGCTTGTAGACATGATTTGGATTAAATGGATCCTCAAAACCAGGAGGTTGACAAACATATACCTCTTCCAATCGTAGAGGAATGCACATTTGATATCCATTTGAAACATCTTTATGTTGTGGTTGACAGCAAATGCCAGGAACAGTCTGATAGCTTTCAATCTTGCTACAAGAATGCCCTCTTCCTGTCTGAAACCTTGAACCACTAGCCTTGCTTTATTCTTGACAACAATGCCCCTTTCATCAGTTTTATTTTTGAAGACCCACTTTGTGCCAATAGGACTCACACCCTCTGGCAGTGGTACAAGCTCCCATACTTGTTGTCTTTTAAACTGTTGGAGCTCTTCTTGCATGGCTTCCACCCAACTATTGTCTTTCAGTGCCTCTTGGTACTTGTCAGGTTGATGAAGTGATAGAAAACCAGCAAAAAGACAGATGCTTGGGATTGACTTCTTGTGAGAACCCCTTCACTAATGTTGCCAATGATTTGGTCAGGTGGATGAGACTTCAAGAAAATCAAATCTCCTTTGTATGGAACATTGGCATTTAAGGGTGAGGGCTGCAGATGTGAATCATCTGAGCTAACAACTGTTGGTGACTTTGATGATCCAACAGTGTCTTGAAATGGAGGTGGAGGAATAGGAGGAATTGGTGTGGAAATATGTTGATTTTTATCCACTGTTTGAAGATTTTTATCAACAGTGTTTGAGGATGTGGAAGCAAGGGTTTGAGGACTACTTTGGTCAACAATTGTTGATGTAGCAGTGGTTGAGCTTTGACAACTATTTTGAACATCTGCAGCTCTGGCAATGAATGTGAACTTTTATTGTGGAATGATCACTTCATATCCATTGTCTGATGGAGGTGGTTGGGATGGACCTGCAATGTTAGTCTTGACAGAACCATCTTCAAACGTAAATTTATCAAGATCAAATAACTTAGCAGGATTTGCAGGGATTTTCATTGAAGAAAGTTCACTGAACTTTACATTCAAAGTCTCTTCCACTATCTTATTCCTAGTGTTAAACACTTTGTAGGCCTTAGCAGTGGTTGAGTATCCCAAATGATATCCACAGTCTACTTTGGCTGCAAGTTTTGAAATTGAGTCTTTTAAGTTTAAAATGAAGCATGGGCTGTCACACCCCGACCACGTAAAACAACAAAACGTGGCAGAAACGTCGGGAAGTGTTGTAACAGAATCATTGTTTCACAACCATGGAATAAATAGTTTCGTTTTATTAAATCAAATGTATTACATTACATTAGAAATTGAAACAAAACAAAAACAAATAGTCTTTTGTTGTTATTAACTCACTAAGGCCTCGTCCATTCCTATGTGAGCATACACCAATATCATCATCAAATATCATCAACTATTGTACCTGAAACACATGTGAAAATACGTCAGCATAAAAATGTCGGCGAGTACATAGGTTTTATGTGAGTGTCAGATTCATGGCTCGTTTTACATGTTGCAATGCTTATTTAAAAACCTTATTTTGAAAAGTATAGCATTACGACATAATTAACCAACTCAAATCAAGTTGATTATAAATAATAAAATCTCGTAGCCATGCTTCTTAACTCCAAAAACATTTGTTTAATTAAACCCAGATTGGAAATCATTTTTGAAATAAAAACTCGAATAGTATATATATATTGTTAGAAAAACCTTGTAGTATAACTTTGTTTTTGATAACCTTGCCCAAGTGATCCAGATAACGCAACGATATATAATGTGTTAAAAGCACTTATGTATAGGAAGTACCAGCAGCGTATCCACCATGCTTTTAGCACATTACACCCGCCCCGTTACCTAATCACTTCCCTAACCCAACGGTTCAAACAGATTTCAAACGGTTCATGTCAATCAACATATACAAATGGTTCACACGGTTCAACAGTTACAAACGGTTCACATAATTCAATGGTTACAAACGTTTCACATAATCAAATGGTTACAACGGTTCACATAGTCAAATAGTTACAATGGTTCAAAATGTAATTCGATGTGTCCATATGCTGGATGAGCATATGCAGCAAAATGTAATGTAAAACAATGTACTAAGTATGCACACAATGGACATACATAGCATAAAAACATAATGAAATCATGTACTAATAGTGTACTAATGAACATAGCAAGTATATGATATAAAAACATGAAAACATGAAAGTAACAAGTAGGCACATGTGTTTCACCCCAAAACGTTTGAAAAACAGTAAAAGAGGGGTCTATGTACTCACTTGAGGGTGCTTAGAAGTCTTGAACAACAACCAAGCAAAGCTAGAGCGATCACGGAAATCAAACGGCACCTAATATAGGTAACTACATTAATAACCGGACATAACTCGGAAGATCGGATAGTATGAGGTTTCGTAAACCAAATGAGTATTGGAACTCATATGATATGAAATTCAAACGATCGTGATTACGCTCACGTTATGAAGTTCAAACGAACTTCGCGTTGGCCATAAACTGGTCAAAGCAGAAAGTCAAATGCAGTTTGACTTTAACGATAAAAACGAATGAAAAGAACGAAAGAATACTTACAAAAGGTCCCCGCAAGCTATGATCCGATTTACTCTCAGGTATGAAGCATAAACTTCAACTTAGAGAGCCAAAATCAGATCATTGTGGGTTTTGCAAGTGAAAGGAGGTGGGTATATATAGGAAATCTAGAACCGTTAGGATCGTTCATCGTAAAACGAGCTTCGATCTCATCCGTACACATGTGCCCATGGTTTTGTGAAACCATGGGAGCCCATAGTTTCATTAAAACCATGTGCAAATGAGGGGAACAGCTGGAACAAGCTGGAATTTAGATTTTTCATTTTGGTCCCTTCCAAAGATAACTATGGCAGAATGTCAATTTTGGTCCCTGAACTTCAGAATCTTGCATTTCGGCTCATTTTTGACATCTTTAAGCCCCGTTAACCTCATTTCAAGCCTCTAAAATAAAGTTAAAGTAAAGGGAACTCAAAACATGTTCAAAAATATGTCGGATGTCGATTCGTTTGGTCGTACGGTTCCGTTGTTCGGTTAATTACGACGGAAGTCGTAACGAACGCAAAACGATCCAAATCAAGCGACGAATGGAATTTTCTTTTGCCAAACACTAAAATAAAATATTTTAATGCTTACATAATTTTTGGATGTCCGGATGTATTCAGAACGTAAGATATGCGCGAAAATGCAAACTTATGCACTTTTTGACGCTTTTAGTCCCTGAATGAACATAAAGTTTATTTTTGCGCACAAAACACCTCAGAGCCTATTTCTAAGCTATGTAAAGGATAATTAGGGCATATTTAACTTATGATCAAGTTCCGGATTGTTCGTTACGGTTCAAATCGGCATACTTTCGTAGTTTGTCAATTTTAGTCCCTGTAAGCGAACAAACTTGATTTCGGCATACCAAACCATCCAAAACTTATTTCTAAGTTATGTAAAGGTTATTTAAGGTATGTTAAGCCTATGTCACTATTCTGAAGTGTTTGTTGCATTAAACTGGTTATATTTACGCATCAGATCGCGTATAACCTTCTAGAAAGCGATTTAAGGCCCGAAATCGAACAAGAATTAACATGTGCAAACGATACACATGTTTACACAAATCCCAAGTATGAAACCCAATATTTCATTGATTTGGTTTTTGTTTGATGGTCGCAGAGGCACAGGTGTCACAGTCTCCCCTACTTTAGGAAATTTCGTCCCGAAATTTATTCGTAGGAGTCTGTCTGTGACTTTGTGTCAAATAACCACCAGAGATATGCAAGGCATAATCCTGTCATTTCCTTAACAGACATTATTCAGAAATGAAAATGAACGGACGGGGTCATTTTCCTCACTGAGTATTCTTCAGAAGCGGAAATGAAGGAATAAATAAACAGAGATTCATTTCCTCAACGGACAATCTTCAGAAACGAAAATGAACAGACGGAGTCATTTTCAACGGATGCTTCATCAGAAACGGAAATGAAAAGGATGAACAAACGGATATTCATTTCCTTAACGGACAATCTTCTGAAACGAAAATGAACGGACAGAGTCATTTTCAACGGTTGCTTTCTCAGAAACGAAAATGAAGGAATAAACAAACAGATATTCATTTCCTTAACGGAAAATATTCAGAAACGAAAATGAATGGACGGAGTCATTTTCAACGGTTGCTTCCTCAGAAACGGAAATGAAGGAATAAACAAACGGATATTCATTTCCTCAACGGACAATCTTCAGAAACGAAAATAAACGGACGGAGTCATTTTCAACGGTTGCTTCATCAGAAATGGAAATGAATAGGGTTAACTCTAGACACATGACAAAACTTGTTGTGGTTTCTGTGCACTAAATTTCATAATTATGTACGCGTCCATAATTACGTGATTCCTTGCATAGTCCGCATAGTGCGTTTCATAATGTGTAGGGGAATAAAATCAAACCTGTGATGAGCGTGACTAAACCATCATAGGGTCCTTTTAATTAGATCGATAAATGATCTCTTTAATTAGACCACCTATGGAGTCCTTTCAGCTATATCATCACATGATATTCCTAACCAGATTTTTGGATCAATCTGTTTAACTAGACCACTCAAGGGGTCTAATTATGGAATAGTACTTCATAATCCAAGGGACTTAACTACAACGTAGAAGCCCATTAAGGATTTAAGGTGGTATCTTTGGGTATCCTACTATGCATTTCCTTATATGAAGATATGGAAGATTCTACGAGGATTTGGATAACAAAAATTTGGATCACACAAAAACATACATAAGCACATAATCACATAATTGTTTAACTTGACCTTTAACTTGTTATTGTCTTGTCATTGATTGCTATTAACTTGATGATGATTTGAACATGGGTATTCAAGGTATACCAGGAACCCAGTCGATGGACTTCAACGTCCTCAAGCATCTATCTGAAAGATAGGATAATCTTCCAAAATTCGATTTTTTTTATTACAAGGAATCATCACATTCGAATTAAGGTATACAACAATTAAGGACTTACAGAAATACCCTTAGGTATCCTATCAAGGATTGGGTATTCGTCCAGAGTTGTAACTTGCGCCTTGTACTTCGTTTTCCTTGGAGGAAACGGGTAATTATGATTTTCGTGGAAAACGCAAGAGATCATAAGGTAGGAGAAATTTTTTTTTGGGGGGGTAGTCTGTTCTTCAAGGAATACGATTCCTTGATTGTCGGTATTGTAGGGGATATGTTGTTTATACATGCAACCACATCAAAATATATATTGCGATGTAAAATAAAAGATTTATAAACAACAATTACAACTGTTTCATGGACCATGACCACAAAAGAAAATAATACATAAGGCTTGATTATTTCTAAACAGTGTTGTCTTCCAATTGGTCAGATGCTCATCCCTGCACTGGATTCGCATTAGCAAGCTTTGGGCAATTTCTTCGGAAATGGCCCATCTCGCCACAATTGAAGCAAGAACTTGGTGGAAAACGAATTTGAGCGGGATTGTTGCCAGCTTGATTTGGTGCAGCTGCAGCTGGGCAAACTCTTGCTGTATGGCCTATGAGTCCACAAGTTTGGCATTTGCGGCACTTTACATTGGCATGATAATGGAGGCTACATTGGTTGCACAAGGGTGCAGTTCCGTTGTAAGGCTTTCTAGCAGGGGGTTGGGCTGGTTGGTTGGGGACGGCTTGATCATTGTGAGTGACCACGGCGAATTTCTGAGTAGCCTTTCGCTTCTTTGACTTCTTAGGGGATCCAGTCTGTTCCTCCTTGGGTTTCGATTCCTCGATCGGTTTCTTGTCACTTTTTCGAAAAAGTTTACCTTTACTGGTCTGAGATTCAGTCAAGGTAGTGGATAGCTCAATGGCCTGTCTAACTGTAGTGGGATTACTACCAGTCACAATGTCTTGTACTGAGTCAGGGAGGCCATCAACATACTTTTCGATTGCCTTATCCAAAGGCGTAACCATGTTTGGGCATAACAGACTTAACTCCTCATAACGATCCGTGTAGGCTCGATGCTCACCGCTATCTTGCTTAAGATCATCAAATTCCCTTTCCAAGGCCCTGATCTTGTGACGAGGACATAATTCCTTCATCATCAGAGCTCGAAGTTCTTCCCACGTTTGAGCCAGTGCCACATCGGCACCCCTATCTCTCATCACACCGTTCCACCACGTCAAAGCTCGCTTCTCAAAGACACTAGAAGCGAAGTCTACCTTTCGCTCGTTTGGGCATTGAACATGTCTGAAGGTGCTCTCTAGACTCTCGAACCATTGCAGAAGTGCAGTCGCTCCTTGAGATCCAGAAAACTTTGAAGGCTTAGCTGAGTTGAACGTCATGAAGTTGCAGGGGGCATTATTGTTGTTGAGAGCTTGGTTACATTGAGCAACGATGTTCGGTATTGCAGCAGTCATTTGCTGCGTAATGACAGCTGCCAGATCTTCAATAGGTATCTGATTTTCGCGTCGTAGAGGCATTCTAAAAGGGGAAACAAGAGAGGAAACAAGTGAAATGGCATTGGGTAAGAATAGGATGTTACAATTACCGACCAAAAGCATGGGTGATGGTCATTTGTTTGAACCACGAAGCAAACAAACGACACTCAAAGGCTGAATCAAAGTAAATAGGTCCTCATAATGTATCGCGAAGACATGCTCGCCTATAACTGGACACTCACCCCAAGAGTTCCCAGGTAAGAGTGACTGGTCCGATACTGCGGATTTGTACGAACACTCTAGCCTTAGAAAGAAAACCCAGGGTACAGGCACCCACCCTTCCAGTTTGCACGTGTTCACATTAATGAGACCCAAACTTTGACGGGATGTTGAAAATTTTGAAGGTTCAAAACCTTATAATAAATCATCCTAGAACAGATGATTAGTTTTCAAAGTAGATTCGAATTCTGTGTTCTTATTGTGGTTGTTGCCTAAAGATAGGCAACAGTATTGTTTTATGACTAAACGCAAGTAAACTCGCGTTAGGGTCCTAGGAAGGTTATAGTCTAGGTCAAAGCATTACTAATAACCTAATTCCCTATAACCATTGGCTCTGATACCAAGTTTTCTGTCACACCCCGACCACGTAAAACAACAAAACGTGGTGGAAACGTCGGGGAGTGTTGTAACAGAATCATTGTTTCACAACCATGGAATAAATAGTTTCGTTTTATTAAATCAAATGTATTACATTACATTAGAAATTGAAGCAAAACATAAACAAATAGTCTTTCGTTGTTAAGTCACTAAGGCCTCGTCCATTCCTATGTGAGCATACACCAATATCATCATCAAATATCATCAACTATTGTACCTGAAATACATGTGAAAATACGTCAACATAAAAATGCCGGCGAGTACATAGGTTTTATGTGAGTGTCAGATTCATGGCTTGTTTTACATGTTGCAATGCTTATTTAAAAACCTTATTTTGAAAAGTATAGCATTGCGACATAATTAACCAACTCAAATCAAGTTGATTATAATTTATGAAATCTCGTAGCCATGCTTCTTAACTCCAAAAACATTTGTTTAATTAAACCCATATTGGAAATCATTTTTGAAATGAAAACTCGAATAGTATATATATATTGTCAGAAAAACCTTTTAGTATAACTTTGTTTTTAATAACCTTGCCCAAGTGATCCAGATAACGCAACGATATATAATGTGTTAAAAGCACATATGTATAGGAAGTACCAGCGGCGTATCCACCATGCTTTTAGCACATTACACCCGCCCCGTTACCTAATCACTTCCCAAAACCAACGGTTCAAACAGATTTCAAACGGTTCATGTCAATCAACAGATACAAATGGTTCACACGGTTCAACAGTTACAAACGGTTCACATAATTCAACGGTTACAAACGGTTCACATAATCAAATGGTTACAACGGTTCACATAGTCAAATAGTTACAACGGTTCAAAATGTAATTTGATGTGTCCATATGCTGGATGAGCATATGCAGCAAAATGTAATGTAATGTAAAACAATGTACTAAGTATGCACACAATGGACATACATAGCATAAAAACATAATGAAATCATGTACTAATAGTGTACTAATGAACATAGCAAGTATATGATATAAAAACATGAAAACATGAAAGTAACAACTAGGCACATGTGTTTCACCCCAAAACGTTTGAAAAACAGTAAAAGAGCGGTCTATGTACTCACTTGAGGGTGCTTAGAAGTCTTGAACAACAACCAAGCAAAGCTAGAGGGATCACGGAAATCAAACGACACCTAATATAGGTAACTACATTAATAACAGGACCTAACTCGGAAGATCGGATAGTATGAGGTTTCGTAAACCAAATGAGTATTGGAACTCATATAATATGGTCTAACAAAGCCTAAATACTAAAATGAAACCTAACCTAAGTGCTTACGACCCGATATGACCCGTTTAGGTAGCTTACGCTACTTTAACGCGTCGTTCGCGTAAAATGCGTTCGGAATGCCTAACGAGTCCTATGACAAGTAATATATACCTTAACATGTCTAATATTATTGCTAATCAGTTTAGATGTCAAAATTTAGGTTACATATGCTTAAAATGAATTTATGCGTAAAAAGGGTATTTTGGTAATTTTCCTAAGGCATATAAACTACCTATCATACGATTAATTAAACCTAGGTGACCATAAGGTATAACCTCGGAAGGTTATTCCCTATGCTACTATGGTCACTAAACATGTTTGGTCAGATCCTAATGATCGACCAAACGGGTCGGGTTTGAAAGTCTAAGCGGGTGTTTAGTCCGCTTGACTTACGACTCTACACAAGCACTAAACTAAAAAGTGACGAGCTAAACATGCTAAAACCTGTTTAGTTAAGTTGGAAAACGGGTTTGGTATCAAAACAAACGGTTTTGATATCTATAAGTAGCTTGGTTACAAAATACGCGAGAAAACGCATTTTGGCCGAAACTACGACTCGTCACTAAGCCTAGATAACGTGGTAATCAGTAGGTATAGTCACTAGGGACCATAACCATCGTGATTACGCTCACGTTATAAAGTTCAAACGAACTTCGCGTTGACCATAAACTGGTCAAAGCAGAAAGTCAAACGCAGTTTGACTTTAACGATAAAAACGAATGAAAAGAACGAAAGAATACTTACAAAAGGTCCCCGCAAGCTATGATCCGATTTACTCTCAGGTATGAAGCATAAACTTCAACTTAGAGAGCCAAAATCAGATCATTGTGGGTTTTGCAAGTGAAAGGAGGTGGGTATATATAGGAAATCTAGAACCGTTAGGATTGTTCATCGTAAAACGAGCTTCGATCTCATCCGTACACATGTGCCCATGGTTTTGTGAAACCATGGGAGCCCATAGTTTCATTAAAACCATGTGAAAATGAGGGGAACAACTGGAACAAGCTGGAATTTAGATTTTTCATTTTGGTCCCTTCCTAAGATAACTATGGCAGAATGTCAATTTTGGTCCCTGAACTTCAGAATCTTGCATTTCGGCTCATTTTTGACACGTTTAAGCCCCGTTAACCTCATTTCAAGGCTCTAAAATGAAGTTAAAGTATAGGGAACTCAAAATATGTTCAGAAATATGTCAGATGTCGGTTCGTTTGGTTGTACGGTTGCGTTGTTCGGTTAATTACGAAGGAAGTCATAACGAACGCAAAACGATCCAAATCAAGCGACGAATGGAATTTTCTTATGCCAAACACTAAAACAAAATATTTTAATGCTTTCATAAATTTTTGGATGTCCGGATGTATTCAGAACGTAAGATATGTGCGAAAATGCAAACTTATGCACTTTTTGACGCTTTTAGTCCCTGAATGAACATAAAGTTTATTTTTGCGCACAAAACACCTCAAAGCCTATTTCTAAGCTACGTAAAGGATATTTAGGGCATATTTAACTTATGATCAAGTTCCAGATTGTTCGTTACAGTTCAAATCGGCATACTTTCGCAGTTTGTCAATTTTAGTCCTTGTAAGCGAACAAACTTGATTTCGGCGTACCAAACCATCCAAAACTTATTTCTAAGTAATGTAAAGGTTATTTAAGGTATGTTAAGCCTATGTCACTATTCCAGAGTGTTTGTTGCATTAAACTGGTTATATTTACGCATCAGATCGCGTATAACCTTCTAGAAAGCGATTTAAGGCCCGAAATCGAATAAGAATTGACATGTGCAAACGATACACATGTTTACACAAATCTCAAGTATGAAACCCAATATTTCATTGATTTGGTTTTTGTTTGATGGTCGCAGAGGCACAGGTGTCACATGGGCAGCCAAATACTTTAAAGTATGAGATCAGTGGTTTGATTTTATACAGAATTTCATAGGCAGTCTTTTGATGCCGGGGTTGATCAAAACTTTGTTCTGGACATAGCAGGCAGTGTTTACAGCCTCTTCCCAGAAATTTAATAGCAAACCTGAATCATCAAGCATGGTTCTGGCAGACTCAATCAGTGTTCTGTTCTTTCTCTCAACATCCCCATTTTGTTCTGGTGTCCTTGGAATGCTGTACTGCCTTACAATTCCTTTTGACACACAAAAGTCATCCAAATCCCTATTTCTGAATTCTGTGCCATTGTCACTCCTAAAGACTTTTACTGGCAAGTCAAACTGCTTTTCAACCTGTTTGACAAAGTCTTGCAAAATGCCTGCAGTCTCATCTTTAGAATGTAAGAAATAAGTCCATCTAAACCTAGAAAAGTCATCTACAATTACCAAACAATATCTTTTCTTTTTAAGGCTCATGACTTTTACTGGGCCAAAAAGATCCATGTGTAGCATTTGCAAACACTTGGTTGTTTTGGACTCTTCAATGGACTTAAATGAACTTTTATGTTGTTTTCCTTTTAAACAGGAAACACAATGCTCAGGACAGGTGAACAATTTTTGTAGAAGATCTCTTACAAGGCCTTGTTTTGACAAAGCAGTGATTGTCTTGAGATTTGTGTGCCCCAATCTTCTATGCCATAGTTCTGTCTCTTTGTTAGAGGCAGCTGAGAACAGACAGGCATCCTTCATGGGGCTCTCTTTTGAAAAATCAACTACATAAACAGTGCCACTACTTTGAGCAACAAGTTGAGTTTTTCTAGTTTTTATTATTTCTTCAATCTTTTTGACCATTTCTGGTCCAACAATCCTACTACACTCCTTAATAAAGAATGACCCATAACCTTTGTCACTCATTTGTGAGACACTAAGCAGGTTGAATTTTAGATTGCCAATCATATTGACATTTTCAAACTTAACTTTTCTAGACTGTACTGTACCAGAACCCATCACCTTCCCTTTACTATTATTGCCAAAAGATATATCACCCCCTCCATGAGTTTTGAATTCTTTGAGTAGGGCTCTACATCCAGTCATGTGCCTGGAGCCTCCACTATCTACATACCAAAGACTATCTAAGCATACAGAAGCTCCCTACACATCAAGTAAATAATTAGTTCAGGAGGGTCTCCAAAGCCAATAAGGCTTTGGATGGGGTCTCAACAGTGTCTATGTTAAGTTCAGGAAGATGGACAGTGGTTAGCTCAGGGGTTTGGGCAGTTTTTGAAACATCTTTCTCTAACCACTGTTGGGGGCCATTTTCCTATCAGCTGCTAATAACCAAACGGGTGCCTCATAAACATGTGGGACCCTTGGGTATGGAGTTTGACCTTTACCTCTTTGGTATTGGTTAGCAGGGGGTGCATCTGTCACTTGAACCTCTCTTTTAACAGAGTTTTGGTTCAGCTGTTTGGACAGGCACAAATGGTGGTTGTTTCTTGACTTGTGAATTTGATGAACTCATGAGTGTTTTTGAAGTGTACTCTTCCTTTTTGACCTCAAAGGTTTTGAGGTACACACACCCATGAGTGAGATGGTTTGATTTAGCACAGATGGTGCAGCTTTTTAAAGGCACAATGGTACTTGTTTTGTTAATGTCATAAGCTTTTAAATGAAAATAATCTTTTGTCAAATGATTTTTCTTTTCACAAAAGTCACAAAACAAGTTTTTAATCTTTTCTCTCTTTTTCATCTTTTTAGACTTCTTTGAAACAGAGTTTTGAACCACTGTTAGAATGTCCTTAAGAGGAATTACCTTGGCCTTTAGTGCTTTTACACCATCCACTGTGGTGAAGTCCATGGGTTTAAAATTTTTCAAGGAGGTCACACTCAACAGACTATGTGGATTTGAATTGGTATTTCTCAATCTCCTCAAAAGTTGAGGACCCCAATGATCTTTCCAGAGTGATTTTGTTGCCACTTTTATTAGTTATTTTAACTTCTTGACCATCCTTGTTGGTGGGTATGATTTCAACACTGTTTTGAACAGATTCATTTGCAGCAGTGTTTTCAACTTGGTCATGTTTTCTGAACCCTATGCCAAATTTTACATTGCTTTTAATATGTTTTTCAAGCATAACTTCATAACCTTTGCAGGATTCCACCTATTTTTCACATGTGATTTGAGTGGATTCCAACTCCTTTTTACAGGACTAATATTTTTCTATCATTGCCTGAAGTTGGTCCTTGGTTATGCTATGCTCATGTTTGAGGCTACATGTCACACCCCGATTTCCACGTGTCTCACCGGTGGGCCCGGTGGGGGATTACCGTGACGATGTTGGCAACAATATAGTCAAACCACACAATTATATAATGCACAGCGGAAGCATAATTTAAATATATAATTTCAACCTCTGATTGTAATATCAAAATGTATTACAGAAGTTGAATATCCACAGTGGATCGTAAATATAGATAAAGTATTGTTCCATTAGATACTGCAATCAAGCTTGCGAGGCTTATCCCGACGCTAGGGAGCTAATACCAGCCAATTACGTTTAGGTACCTGCACTTAATCTTTTTGGGGAAAATACGTCAGTTTACACTGGTAAATACATTCAACTGACACATTAGAAAATGTTTATTAAAATTGATTTGAATGCACAAGGCACAAACTCTTTTATAACTTGGGAAAATTCATAATGATCTTGTGAACGTTTTACATGTTCTTTTATGCGTTCAGTAGCCCGGGTCGTGCCGGGTTAAAGATTTATAGACACACCACGTTTGCGTAAAACCGTAGTATGAAAACCAACGGCTACGTCTTTTAGTTTTAATGTCGACACTTTATACCGGGTGTACGCCTACACCGGGATGTCGATGGTCGTGGCCATTTCGTAAAATGATGCCAAGGATATCCGGGACAACGGTCATTAAACCCCCCAAAGGCTTATAAGCAACAAAACTGTTTAAATGAGCCGATCATATTTAATCAATTAACCACCTAAGCGATGGAATTATATAATGCTCAATCAAGCGGTATTAATATACCGTAACCCAAGCCCATATAGGGGAAATAAGTTAAAGTATTTACCTTTGCAAGTATTAATCCTTAATTTAGATCAAGTCACCGATAGCTTTTACTGGGGCTCCTAATCTGGAACGAAGGTTTTTAATTAACCTCTTAGAATCCTAACGGTCCTTGTATTAGCCGTAGCTTAAACCGGTTGATTCCGATATACATGGATATGGTTAATTCGCACGTAAAGGCGAAAACCGAGAATGGGGTATGATTTGGGCCCAACAAGTTTAGTGACTTGTTTTATATGGGTTTATAGTTCATACTCTGGATTTTGGGGTTCAAATAATATAATTTGACCCATATCGGCTATTGCACGAAAACTAGTTCCATGAGCCGTACCGTGTGCGCAAATAGGCGAAACGGTTAACCACAAGAGTCCTACGCTCATTTCCTAAGTCAATATGCCTTAAAAGTATTTTGGTATCAGTAGGATACCTTCCGTAATGCCCGTAACGAGTTTAAGTTTATATTATGCCCCATAGGGGCTTTTCGGTCATTTTAAAGACTTTAAAAGGGATTTTCGAGTTCTACAGGAAATCTGAGTTTCCCGAACAGCTTATAAAGCTTAAAATACTTTATTTATTATTTAAAACCAGTAGCAATTGGAATCGGGTCAAAAGACCTTGTAGAACTCTCGTTTTGGCCAAAAAGGGCATATTCGGTATTTACCGAACCGTAGCCATAACCGCAGGTTATGAGCAAGGTAAAAATTATTAAAAATCTTTAAAATTCCCAAAATATTATTTTACCACAGTGGGTAAAGGTTTTGGTGACGAAAACTTGGGTTAGATGGGCGTTATGCTAATTGCGCCGTTAATTACAAAACTTTCTTAAAAGTGCGCCTTTTAGCATAACTCTCATTCTAGGCCTCGGATTGACGTGAAACTTCAGGGGCATGCTTATAATTTATCAAGCAAGGTTTTGGTCCGTTCACGTGTCCGAAATACTCGTTTTAATTTTAAAAGGCCGTTACGGTCAACTTTTAGGCGAATGACGGAAATACGTAAAAGACTCGGATAACTCATGAACCGACCACAGAGGCGTATACCAACATGTGACCTGGTCCTAGGAGAGTCCTAAGGTATATTTATACCTCACTAAAACGGGTCAGAACTGAAGTCAAAGCAAAAGTCAAACTTATGCGACTTTCGGCTCCGAACCGGTTCTATATAGTAAATGATCGATTCAAACGAGCGCAAACAAGTTTATATACTTATTATCATGTTTTATGATTGTCAAAACAGGTTCCATAACATATACATTGCAGATTATGCATAAATTGCTAAAATAGCTTTCTGTTGACTTTTTAACCGCACGTTTGACTCGACATTTGACATAGTTAGAGTGGTGATCAGGGGGAACCATTTTAGAGGTTTAATACCCACATAATTACCAACTCATAACCATTTTTGATTCGTCATAAGACTGAATCATTTGCGAGTTATTGAAATGACAACCGTTAGTTACGACGGTTGCGTTTATGAGCTATAACTATGGAAATGTGAAACCAAAATGGTTATGAACGACTTACAGAAGTTGTTTCTTGATTATAGAGCAGAAGAGAATGCTTGGGAGCACTTAGAATGATCAGTAGTTGTGTGTTTTGATGTTGTGAATGATATGAACCAATGTAGCTTATTTATAGTGCTTAAGAGCCTTCAAGATCATTACACAACAAGCTACAATTGATCATGGATCATGGGCAGGTGTCCCTAAGTGGTATGGGTCGTGTAGGGGGCACCCATGCTCAATTAATGGTTGTTTGATCGTTCAAAAGCTCCAAAAGCCAAGTAGTTACAACCATTCTGCATCTGGGCACTTTACGCGGCCCGCATGGGAGTTCCCATGCTTTCTAATGCGGGTCGCCTAAAGGTTAAGAAATCAGGCGATTTAGTGAGGAGGCTCGCGGCCCGCCTCGACTTATGTCTAAACCTTACGCGGGTCGCGTGAGGTTATATTTTCTGAATTTTTCAAATCTTTTATAATGATTACAGAATCGGGCCATTAATAACGAAATCTTTCGTAATGATTTACCTGACCTTTCGATTTTGAAGCGGTAACTTTGCGGTTTGGCCCTCGGTTATTTACCGATAGGGGCCTCGTGTTATTTACCCGCATTATTAAGTCCCCGGTTTATTTATTAATTATATTGGAAAGCCTTAACTTTCACTGTTGACGCTTTTAACCCTTCTTCTACGAATTCGATCGTAACTTTCTCGTTTCATATCGAAACTTCGCGAAATTCATATATATTATTTTAGTGAGGGTATAATACCGTTACAAAGTCTTTGGAACGTTAAAGGGTGACTCAGAGGTATTATTAAACATGTTGACACAGTTAACCCCTGTAGTTTGTAATCTCTCACTTTCTTCCGCGTTTTGTTTTTGTACGATCTATAATTTATTCGTTTACAGGTTTAAGCATTATTTAGGGATACTATACAGTATATTTACTCTTGTTGACATTTATAACCCTCGAATTTATATACTTTCAAGGTTTGTCAAAATTAGTCCTTTATTTATTATAGATGCCACGTGTAAACAAATAACACGTGTTAACACATCATTGGACACAAAATTCGAGGTGTTACATCCTCACCCCCTTAAAATAAATCTCGACCCGAGATTTACTCAAATAAATAGGGGTATTTTTCTTTCATTGTAGCTTCGACTTCCCACGTATATTCAGGACCTCTACGAGCATCCCATTTGACTTTTACAATCGGTACGTGTTTTCTGCGAAGCTTCTTCACCTGTCGATCTTCAATCGACAAAGGTTTTTCTATGAACTTTAAGCTCTCATCTATATGCACATCTGTGTGTGGGATCACCAACGATTCGTCGGCGAAGCACTTCTTGAGATTGCAGATGTGGAACACATTGTGAATTCCATTGAGCTCTTCAGGCAAGTTTAGTTTATAGGCAACTGATCCGACTCGTTCAATGACCTCAAAAGGTCCTATGTATCTCGGACTCAGTTTGCCTTTCTTGCCGAAACGCATCACCCCCTTCCAGGGTGACACCTTAAGTAATACCTTTTCACCCACTTCGATGTGAAAATCCTTACGCTTTGGATCAGCGTAGCTCTTCTGCCTATCGCGGGCAGCCTTGAGACGTTCCCGGATCTGGACAATCTTGTCCGTCGTCTGGAAAACAATCTCTGGTCCCGATAATTGGACCTCTCCTACTTCCGCCCAACAAACAGGCGATCTGCATTTCCTACCATATAATGCCTCAAAAGGCGCAGCCTTTATGCTGGTGTGGTAGCTATTATTGTAGGAGAATTCGATCAGGGGTAGGTTTTTATCCCAGTTACCACCTAAATCGATCGCACATGCACGAAGCATGTCTTCTAGCGTTTGGATAGTACGCTCACTTTGACCGTCCGTCTGTGGATGGTAAGCCGTACTAAAATTTAAACGCGTGCCCAAAGATTGCTGGAAACTTTTCCAGAAGTGAGATGTGTATCTAGTATCCCTGTCGGAGATAATAGACACAGGTATGCCGTGTAAGGCTACAATCTTATCAACATATAGTTGGGCTAACATATCGGAGCTATACGTCTCCCTAATGGGTAGAAAATGAGCTGATTTAGTCAGTCTATCAACTATGACCCATATTGTATCGTTTCCTTTCCTGGTTTTGGGTAACTTGGTTATGAAGTCCATAGTTACGCATTCCCACTTCCACTCGGGAAGTTCAGGCTGTTGTAGCAAGCCAGACGGCTTTTGGTGCTCAGCTTTGACTTGAGCACAAGTCAAGCACTTTGCTACATGGGCGGCAACAGACTTTTTCAAGCCTATCCACCAATAATTTGCCTTTAAATCTTGGTACATTTTGTCTGCACCCGGATGGACTGAGTATTTGGAACTATGGGCTTCCTGGAGAACAACATCTCGTAGTCCTCCATAAATCCGAACCCATATACGTCCGTTCAGCCTAAGAATTCCATCCTTGCTAAGAGTCAACTGCTCCTCAGTTACTCCCAGCTTTTCATTTGGATAGTTAGCTTCCAACACAGCCTCTCGCTGTGCAGCTAATATCCTTTCAATTAGATTGTTCTTGACTTCAATGCTCTTGGCATTGATTCGAATGGGTTTTACCCTTTCCTTCCTACTCAAGGCATCGGCGACCACATTCGCCTTGCCGGGATGGTACCTGATTTCACAGTCATAATCATTCAGGGTTTCCATCCAACGGCGCTGTCTCATGTTCAACTCCTTCTGGTTGAACAGGTGCTGGAGGCTTTTGTGATCAGAATAAATCACAAATTTAATGCCATAAAGGTAGTGCCTCCACAACTTAAGTGCAAATACAACGGCACCCAACTCCAAATCATGGGTGGTGTAATTCTTTTCATGCACCTTTAATTGCCTTGAAGCATAGGCAATCACCTTGCCCTTCTGCATAAGCACACACCCCATGCCTGTGTGTGATGCATCGCAGTAAACTACGAATTCATCTGTACCCTCAGGTAAGGTTAACACAGGTGCGTTGCTTAGCTTCTGCTTCAGTATTTCAAAGGACTCTTGCTGCTTCGGGCCCCAAATGTACTTTTCTTTCTTCTTGGTCAAGGAAGTCAAGGGCGCAGCAATCCTTGAAAAATTTTCAATAAATCTCCGGTAGTATCCTGCTAATCCCAGGAAACTACGGATTTCGGTAGGCGTCTTTGGCTCTTGCCAGTTCATGACTGCCTCTACCTTAGCGGGATCCACTTGGATACCACGCTCACTCACAACGTGTCCTAAAAACTGGACTTCTCGTAGCCAGAATTCACATTTCGAGAATTTGGCGTAGAGTTTCTCACGTTGTAGTAACTCGAGAATGCAACGGAGATGCTTCTCGTGGTCATCTTGGCTTTTAGAATAGATCAGGATATCGTCTATGAAGACTATGACGAATTTATCTAAATACGGCTTGCACACGCGATTCATGAGGTCCATGAACGCAGCCGGTGCATTTGTGAGCCCAAAAGGCATCACTAGGAACTCGTAATGACCATAGCGAGTCCTAAATGCAGTCTTGTGTACATCTTCATCCCTGACCCTTAGTTGATGATAACCCGACCTTAAGTCGACCTTGGAGAAGTAGCTTGCTCCTTGCAGCTGATCGAATAGGTCATCGATCCTTGGTAAAGGATATCTATTCTTTATGGTAACTTTATTCAGTTCTCTATAGTCGATGCACAACCGCATTGATCCGTCCTTCTTCTTTACAAATAGGACAGGAGCTCCCCAGGGGGATGAACTAGGTCTGATAAAACCTTTTGCCAGTAGTTCATCCAACTGGGTCCTCAATTCTTTCATTTCCGTTGGAGCTAATCTGTAAGGTGCTCTGGCTATCGGAGCTGCTCCAGGAATGATGTCAATTCTGAATTCCACTTGTCTATCTGGTGGCAAACCAGGTAGCTCTTCAGGAAAGACCTCGGGGTATTCAGAAATGACTGGAAGATCCTCGATCTTCGGCTTTGGTTCTTCAATTATCACCTGAGCCATGTAAATTACACAGCCTCTGTTCAAACACCTTGAAGCTTTCAGCATAGATACGTCTTCGGGAAACCCGAACTGCGTATCCCCTCGAATGGTAAGAGATTCACCACTCGGAGTATTTAAAACTATCTGCCTTTTGCCGCAAATGATTTGGGCCTGGTTATGGGATAACCAGTCCATGCCTAGCACGATGTCAAAACCCGCAAGTTTGAAAGGAAGTAGAGATAAAGGAAAAGAATGGTTCCTAATGGATATTTCACATCCTTCTAGAACAGTAGAGACGGTTTCTATCGTGCCGTCTGCTAACTCTACTTCGTATTTCACGTCAAGGGTTTTGATTGGCATATTTAGTAGTTGGCAAAATTTCTGGTCTACAAAGGACTTGTCAGCGCCAGAATCGAATAGTACTCTTGCAAATATATTGTTTACGAGAAAAGTACCTGTAAGCACATTGTCGTCCTTGACCGCTTCCTTTGCATCCAAGCGAAAAATTCTCGCATTTGATTTCTTAGTCTCCTCCGTCTTATTGGCATACTTCGGGCAGTTACTCTTTATATGCCCCTTTTCATTACAATTATAGCAGGTTGCGTCCTTTATCTTTTTGCACTCCACTGTCTTATGCTCCTTGGACTTGCATAGCCCACAGGGTGGAGTCCTTTGTTGCGACTGTGAACCAGACGCAAACCTACACTTCCCGGAGTGAGGTTTCTTGCAGACCTTGCAGTGAGGTCTTCCATCAGCTTGCCCCTCCTTCTTTGCCTCCGACCCTCTCTTTCCTTCACCGTTTCCACGGTGCTTTTTCCCAGACTTTCGTGAGGTATCATCCTCACGTTTTCGCTTTTCAGCCTCCTTGCTCCTTTGTGCCCTCAGACGGACAGCATCAAGTGTAAGAGACAAGGAGAGGTCAGTAACTGACCTGAAGGTCGTCGGCCTAGAGGCCTTTACGCTGGCCTTGATCGCCGGCTCTAAGCCCCCAATGAATCGGGCAATCCTTCGTGGTTCCGGTGTCACAAGATATGGCACCAGGCGTGACATAGTGTTAAAGCTTGTCAGATAAGCTTGACAATCCAGGTTTGTCATCACTACTGAGACAAAATCAGCCTCAATCTTCTCAACCTCGTGCTGAGGGCAGTAGTTTTCTTTTATGAGGGTAATAAACTCCCCCCATGACATTTTGTACAAGGCAGACTTACCTGAAGCCTGCACCAGAGCTCTCCACCACGCCAGGGCCTCACCCTTGAATGACTGGGACACAAACTTAACCACGTCCCTCTCAGCGCACCCGCTGATGTCCACAATCGTGTCCATCTCGTCCAGCCAGGTGATACAATCAACCGCACCTTTCTCCCCTGTAAATTCACGGGGCTTACATGATACAAAGTATTTGTAGGTGCAACCCTTAGCACTAGACGCATCAGTATATTCTCTATCGCGGTGAACGCTGTGCTCAGTAGACGAATGCTTGTCGTCATCTTTCTTGGGTTCAGAGGGTGGTTTGGAGTGTGTCTTTGGTTTAGAGGGTGGTTTTGACACAGATCTGCCTTGAGACTCAGTATGTTGACGATCAATAGCTGCCTGGACAGCATTGTTGATCAGAGCCTTCAGTTGTGCGCCTGTCAAATGTACTGACGCATTGTCATAGTCATCTTCATTCGTGTGGCTGTTCTCTCCATTGGGGTCCGCCATTGTAACTTGAATCTGTTACAGAAGATAACAAAATTTTAATTTAGGAGATTATTATATGATTGTCTTTTATGACAATTTGTCAACCATGGTACAGAGACCATATTTGGTTAACTTATTATTTCATTAAATATTAGGATTTGAATATATCCTATTTCAACTATATAACTAGTATTGGCGGCATAAAGCCTAATCATGAGGATGTTTTATAATATTAGCCGAGATTTCATAGAATCAAAGGCATAGAGATCTGAACCGTAGTTCTTTTTATCTCTTTCTGACAGAGAGTCATAGACTACCACTGCCTTTTGTCTTTATAAGACAATTATTATGGCCCATAGGCACTACACCTCTAATGGATGTCTTAATATGGTCGGCCCGTAGGCACTACATCTCAAATGGATGTTTTTAATATGGTTGGCCCGTAGGCACTACATCTCTAATGGATGTTTTAATAATATTGGCCCGTAGGCAACGCATCACTAATGGATGTCTTTAATAATTCTGGCCCGTAGGCACTGCATCACTAATGGATGTTTTAGTATTGATCACCTTCATTGGTGATTTAACCCACGATTTATAAATCATTTAGTTGGGTTTGAAATCCTTTAAAGGATTATTGTATAAGAATGACGTGCGTGATTTTAACGAATCACATCTGCCATGAATGTTAACATGCGTACAGAGGTTAACAGGGAATCAGAATCTTTTCAGCTAGGTCGTACCATCTTGACTGATCTTAAAAGACCCCAAGCTAGGTTTCACCCCCTTAAGATTCTTTATTTAGGCAGATCAATGTAAAAGGAATGGTTTTGATTTATTTTTATATATATTAAAACAAAACTCATAACATACATTCCAAAATCTCAAATACAATTACATATTGCCCTAAACGGGTCTTTCAAATAATACATACCTCCATAGAGGTTTTAAAATAAGTGACAAGTCCACGCAGAGACTAATACAAGATAGGTGTCCATGCAAGGACTAAATATAAGTCCACGTAGGGACTGAAATACGATAAGTTGTCCACGCAGGGACTTATTTCAAAGTAGAAATTACAGTAGTACTACTATTAAGGGCTAGTGGTCACGTTTCTTCTTTTTGCCCTTTAGTAGGTTCGCCAAGCCCTTGAGAAATCCTCGGTGGCTTTTCTTCTCTTCCTCGAACTCTCTCTCCACACGATCTAGTCGATGGAGTATTTCTTCCTGTTCAGGAGGAGAAAAACGTGGTTGCGGCGCTTGATGCGGAACTGGAGGTCTGGGAGGTATTGGATACCCATGAGCTGAGTAGTCCGGTGGTCCCATGTTTCCATGTGCTCCGTCAGGGTAGCGCGCATTATATCTTGCCGACACCACATATGGGTCGCGCTCATAGCCGTAGTTGTATTGTGCTTGAGACGGTTCAAACGGGTTGTAAGCCGTTGGACCTGTGTAAGCTGGTATGGGTTGGTCATACCCAAATGGTGGCGAATTTCGTGCAGTAGGTGCGGAGTTCGCTTCTTGTATAGGACTTGAAGGTCCTTCTTCATGTAGTGGCGGATAGTGGCTACTACTAGAATGTCGAGGAGTGCTGAAGTGGTTACCCCCTCCTCCTCGTGTAGACATACGAGCATTGGTCCTCCTACGCCTCGGCGGATCAGGTATTACTGGTTGTGCCGGTGGCGGAGGTGGTGGCGTAACTGCCTCAAAGCGTGAATCCTCAGAGGGATCTTGTGGATGTCTCGGTTGCGATGTCTGATGAGATGGTGTGTTGTACCACTCATGTCGGTCAAACAAGGCCATAAAGCTGTCTGGGCCTTGATACTGCGGACCATGATATGAAGATCCATCAGATACTTCTATCGGATGCGTGGGCGTACCACGAGCTGGTTCAGTTGGATCCTCATCTTCCTCCATGGGATCTTCAGAAAAATGGTCTTGTGGCCCTAGTGGAACAAAACCTGAAGGTTCCTGTATGTAGTCAGCCGGATTAAACTGAGCTACGTAGTACGGACTAGGGTCGTCGTAGTTTCGGTGCGATACCGAACGTTGCAGAGGTATGAAGGAAGGTTGGGGGTTGTTGGGATTATTTTCTGAATCTGGCCCAAAGGAGTGTCGGTAGGATGGCGTCGAGCTGTGCGAAGTGGAATGCCTCGCTGGTTCGTAAAGATCTCTTCGTCTCTGTGGCTCTTCGCTTCTTGTCATCGAAGGATGTCTTGTACCAGATGGTCCAGCTTCTTGGTCGTGATGTGTCACGATTTCTCCTCGGCCTCTACGTCCCCTTCCTCTTCCTCGGAATATAACGGGTGGCATTTTCCTGCTCCAAAACTTATTAAAAATCAATCGAAATAAAGACAAAAAGGAGTAATAATCCGAATTTGTCCTAAGTTCTTGTCTAGACTCAAGTATGTGCAATTGTGTCACTGAGATTAAACACAATAGGATAGTGTTTAATTCACTCAATGTTGGCTCTGATACCAACCTGTCACACCCCGATTTCCACGTGTCTCACCGGTGGGCCCGGTGGGGGATTACCGTGACGATGTTGGCAACAATATAGTCAAACCACACAATTATATAATGCACAGCGGAAGCATAATTTAAATATATAATTTCAACCTCTGATTGTAATATCAAAATGTATTACAGAAGTTGAATATCCACAGTGGATCGTAAATATAGATAAAGTATTGTTCCATTAGATACTGCAATCAAGCTTGCGAGGCTTATCCCGACGCTAGGGAGCTAATACCAGCCAATTACGTTTAGGTACCTGCACTTAATCTTTTTGGGGAAAATACGTCAGTTTACACTGGTAAATACATTCAACTGACACATTAGAAAATGTTTATTAAAATTGATTTGAATGCACAAGGCACAAACTCTTTTATAACTTGGGAAAATTCATAATGATCTTGTGAACGTTTTACATGTTCTTTTATGCGTTCAGTAGCCCGGGTCGTGCCGGGTTAAAGATTTATAGACACACCACGTTTGCGTAAAACCGTAGTATGAAAACCAACGGCTACGTCTTTTAGTTTTAATGTCGACACTTTATACCGGGTGTACGCCTACACCGGGATGTCGATGGTCGTGGCCATTTCGTAAAATGATGCCAAGGATATCCGGGACAACGGTCATTAAACCCCCCAAAGGCTTATAAGCAACAAAACTGTTTAAATGAGCCGATCATATTTAATCAATTAACCACCTAAGCGATGGAATTATATAATGCTCAATCAAGCGGTATTAATATACCGTAACCCAAGCCCATATAGGGGAAATAAGTTAAAGTATTTACCTTTGCAAGTATTAATCCTTAATTTAGATCAAGTCACCGATAGCTTTTACTGGGGCTCCTAATCTGGAACGAAGGTTTTTAATTAACCTCTTAGAATCCTAACGGTCCTTGTATTAGCCGTAGCTTAAACCGGTTGATTCCGATATACATGGATATGGTTAATTCGCACGTAAAGGCGAAAACCGAGAATGGAGTATGATTTGGGCCCAACAAGTTTAGTGACTTGTTTTATATGGGTTTATAGTTCATACTCTGGATTTTGGGGTTCAAATAATATAATTTGACCCATATCGGCTATTGCACGAAAACTAGTTCCATGAGCCGTACCGTGTGCGCAAATAGGCGAAACGGTTAACCACAAGAGTCCTACGCTCATTTCCTAAGTCAATATGCCTTAAAAGTATTTTGGTATCAGTAGGATACCTTCCGTAATGCCCGTAACGAGTTTAAGTTTATATTATGCCCCATAGGGGCTTTTCGGTCATTTTAAAGACATTAAAAGGGATTTTCGAGTTCTACAGGAAATCTGAGTTTCCCGAACAGCTTATAAAGCTTAAAATACTTTATTTATTATTTAAAACCAGTAGCAATTGGAATCGGGTCAAAAGACCTTGTAGAACTCCCGTTTTGGCCAAAAAGGGCATATTCGGTATTTACCGAACCGTAGCCATAACCGCAGGTTATGAGCAAGGTAAAAATTATTAAAAATCTTTAAAATTCCCAAAATATTATTTTACCACAGTGGGTAAAGGTTTTGGTGACGAAAACTTGGGTTAGATGGGCGTTATGCTAATTGCGCCGTTAATTACAAAACTTTCTTAAAAGTGCGCCTTTTAGCATAACTCTCATTCTAGGCCTCGGATTGACGTGAAACTTCAGGGGCATGCTTATAATTTATCAAGCAAGGTTTTGGTCCGTTCACGTGTCCGAAATACTCGTTTTAATTTTAAAAGGCCGTTACGGTCAACTTTTAGGCGAATGACGGAAATACGTAAAAGACTCGGATAACTCATGAACCGACCACAGAGGCGTATACCAACATGTGACCTGGTCCTAGGAGAGTCCTAAGGTATATTTATACCTCACTAAAACGGGTCAGAACTGAAGTCAAAGCAAAAGTCAAACTTATGCGACTTTCGGCTCCGAACCGGTTCTATATAGTAAATGATCGATTCAAACGAGCGCAAACAAGTTTATATACTTATTATCATGTTTTATGATTGTCAAAACAGGTTCCATAACATATACATTGCAGATTATGCATAAATTGCTAAAATAGCTTTCTGTTGACTTTTTAACCGCACGTTTGACTCGACATTTGACATAGTTAGAGTGGTGATCAGGGGGAACCATTTTAGAGGTTTAATACCCACATAATTACCAACTCATAACCATTTTTGATTCGTCATAAGACTGAATCATTTGCGAGTTATTGAAATGACAACCGTTAGTTACGACGGTTGCGTTTATGAGCTATAACTATGGAAATGTGAAACCAAAATGGTTATGAACGACTTACAGAAGTTGTTTCTTGATTATAGAGCAGAAGAGAATGCTTGGGAGCACTTAGAATGATCAGTAGTTGTGTGTTTTGATGTTGTGAATGATATGAACCAATGTAGCTTATTTATAGTGCTTAAGAGCCTTCAAGATCATTACACAACAAGCTACAATTGATCATGGATCATGGGCAGGTGTCCCTAAGTGGTATGGGTCGTGTAGGGGGCACCCATGCTCAATTAATGGTTGTTTGATCGTTCAAAAGCTCCAAAAGCCAAGTAGTTACAACCATTCTGCATCTGGGCACTTTACGCGGCCCGCATGGGAGTTCCCATGCTTTCTAATGCGGGTCGCCTAAAGGTTAAGAAATCAGGCGATTTAGTGAGGAGGCTCGCGGCCCGCCTCGACTTATGTCTAAACCTTACGCGGGTCGCGTGAGGTTATATTTTCTGAATTTTTCAAATCTTTTATAATGATTACAGAATCGGGCCATTAATAACGAAATCTTTCGTAATGATTTACCTGACCTTTCGATTTTGAAGCGGTAACTTTGCGGTTTGGCCCTCGGTTATTTACCGATAGGGGCCTCGTGTTATTTACCCGCATTATTAAGTCCCCGGTTTATTTATTAATTATATTGGAAAGCCTTAACTTTCACTGTTGACGCTTTTAACCCTTCTTCTACGAATTCGATCGTAACTTTCTCGTTTCATATCGAAACTTCGCGAAATTCATATATATTATTTTAGTGAGGGTATAATACCGTTACAAAGTCTTTGGAACGTTAAAGGGTCACTCAGAGGTATTATTAAACATGTTGACACAGTTAACCCCTGTAGTTTGTAATCTCTCACTTTCTTCCGCGTTTTGTTTTTGTACGATCTATAATTTATTCGTTTAAAGGTTTAAGCATTATTTAGGGATACTATACAGTATATTTACTCTTGTTGACATTTATAACCCTCGAATTTATATACTTTCAAGGTTTGTCAAAATTAGTCCTTTATTTATTATAGATGCCACGTGTAAACAAATAACACGTGTTAACACATCATTGGACACAAAATTCGAGGTGTTACACTACAAATCTCATTTTTTCTGATAATTTGATTTTCAATTCTTTTAAAGATTTTTCAAATTGTATCTCATCATTTAACAATTTATCTCTAAGGTTTTCATTCACCTCCTTGATGTTTGCAAATGCTATGATGCATTTGTCTGAACAAAGGTTTTTAAGAACCTGGGGTGATACCTTAGTTGCAGCCATCATGGCACAATCACAGACATGTTCACTTTCCTCTGACTTCTTCTATTCTTTTTCTTCTTACTTCTTCTCTTCTTCTTCAGCAGACCAGGGGTCAGACAGTGGTTCCAACTGGGGTTTTGAATTTTCTTCCAACAGTTGTTCACCAACAACAGCAGTAACCACTGCTTCAGCAATTGTATCCACTGTTTCTGCACTAGATGTTCCTTTTTCGGTTTCCAGCCCTTCTGGAATTGACTCTAATGCTGCAAAACAGAATTCATCACTAGAAACAACATTTTCAGCATATAGAGCAAAGTTTTCATCACCTAGATCCTCAGGCAAACCACTCCAATCAACAAAGCCTTGTGTAACATGTGTGCTTGTAATCATTGTGAACAGTTCAGTTATCAATAAAACAATGTTATTTGATTCCAATGTTTGTTTGGTTGTGTTTTACATTTTTCATGTTTTGACTTTTGTTCAATTACAAATTCTACATCGTTTTCTGGAGAATTATACGCAAACTGGTGCGTAAACGTACTCAGTTTAATGCGACAAATACTCCAAAACATCAACATATACTCAACATACCTTAAATAACCTTTACATAAACTTAGAAATAAGTTTTGAAGGCTTTGGTATAGCAAAAACAAGTTAATTCGCTTACAGGGACTAAACTTGACAAACTGCGAAAGTATGCCAATTTGAACTGTAACAAACATTCCGGAACATGTCCATAAGTTAAACATACCATAAATATCCTTTACATAGCTTAGAAATAGGCTTTGAGGGGGGTTGGTATGCTAAAATAAACTTTTGGATCATTCAGGGACTAAAAGTGTCAAAAAGTGCACAAGTTTGCACTTTCGCGCATAACTTACGTTCTGAATACATCCGGACATCCAAAAAATTTATGTAAGCATCCTTATATTATGCCTTGGTGTTTGGCATGAGAAAAAATCCATCCGTCGCGTCATTCGGATCGTCTTTCGCGCTTATGCGCATTTCGTCGTAATTAAGCGAACATCGCAATCGTACGGCCAACCAAACCGACACCCGACATATTTTTGAGCATGTTTCATGTCCACAATGTTTAGGCATCATTTTAGGGCCTTAAAGTTGGCTTTACGGGCCTTAGAAGTGTCGGAAATGGCTTAAATACGCAACAGGGACCTAAACTGTAAATTCTGAAACTTGGTTTCTGATCAGGACCCTCAGGCGGGGCGCGTAAGCCTGGAGGCAATCCTTACGCGGGCCGCGTCAGACTCCCAGAACAGATAAGATCTATTAGTCAGCAGATTTCAACTGATTAAACCACAACCACACAATCAATACTTGCCCTTTCAGCTTATTAGGGGCCATTTTTAGTTACCACAACTTTCCAACAAGTGTACGCACGAGATTCGATCACGTTATTCAAGAAACGATCCTAACGGCTTTACTTTTCCTATAAATACCCCCCCCCCTTTTGGCTAAAACCCACAAAAATCTGATCTAAAGCTCTAAGTTGGAACCTTTGTTTCATACCTGAGCCATTTTGAATTAGATTAGCATTCGGGGACCCTTCGTAAGTGTTCTTTCGTTCTTTTATTCGCTTTTCGAGTCCGAAAGTCAAAGTTTTGTTTGACTTTCTGTGTGACCAGCCTATGGTCAACACGAAGTTCATGGGACTTCATAACGTGAGCGTGATCACGATGGTTATAGTCCGTAGTGACTATACCTACTGATTACCACGTTATCTAGGCTCAGTGACGAGTCGTAGTTTCGGCCAAAATGCGCATTCTTGCGTATTTTGTAACCAAACTACTCGTGAGCATCAAAGCTATTTGTTTTGATGCCAAACTTGTTTTCTAAACTTAGTTAAGCATGCCCTAACATGCTTAGCTCGTCACTTTTAGTTTAGTGCATATATAGGGTCGTAAGGTAAGCGATCTAAACAATCGCTTATACTTTCGAACCCGACCCATTTGGTCGATCATTAGGATCCGACCAAACACATTAGGTGACCATAGCTATAACCTTCCGAGGTTATACCTTGTGGTCACGATGTTAGGCGTTCCAAACGCGTTCTACGCGAACGACGCGTTAAGGTAGCATAAGCTACCTAAACGGGTCGTAATGGGTCTCAAGCACTTAGGTTTGGTTTCATTTTAGTATGTAGGCTTTGTTAAACCATATTACACGAGTTTCCATACTCGTTTGGTTTACGAACCCGCATACTATCTGATCCTTCCGATTTTGGTCCGGTATATTAATATAGCTACCTATTAGGTGCCGTTAAATATCCCGTGATCTCTAGCATTGTGTGATTATTACACAAGGAATTCAAAGCAATCTCAGGTGAGTACATTGAACCCCTC
Source organism: Helianthus annuus (assembly GCF_002127325.2). Lineage (NCBI taxonomy): Eukaryota > Viridiplantae > Streptophyta > Magnoliopsida > Asterales > Asteraceae > Helianthus > Helianthus annuus. The sequence goes on along the minus strand of NC_035445.2, from coordinate 119,699,459 downwards.
TTTTACTGTTTTCCAAACTGTTTTGGGGTGGAACACATGTGCCTACTTGTTACTTTCATGCTTTCCATGTTTTCACATCATATATCGGCTATGTTCGTTAGTACATTATAGTACATGATTTCATTACATTTCATGCTATGTATGCCCATTGTGTGCGTACTTAGTACATTGCTTTACATTACATTTCATGCTACGTATGCCCATTGTGTGCGTACTTAGTACATTGCTTTACATTACATTTCATGCTATGTATGCCCATTGTGTGCGTACTTAGTACATTGCTTTACATTACATTTCATGCTATGTATGCCCATTGTGTGCGTACTTAGTACATTGTTTCACATTGCATTTCATGCTATGTATGCCCATTGTGTGCGTACTTAGTACATTGTTTCACATTGCATTTCATGCTATTTATGCCCGTTGTGTGCATACTTAGTACAATTGTTTACATCACATACCTTCATTTTGGTATAACATTTGGTTTGTTTAACATGGAACAATACATTCATTAACATTAGCTACGCCGTTCGTTAGTAGGTAGTGGTACCATAGGAATTGACAACTCCCGTTCCTGAAATCCTGGGTTTGTTTGGATTGGAAGGAATGACCGAATTCGATATACATAACTTAGATAAACCTTTAATTTGTTTAAGGGTTTATCGCCACAGTCTCAAGGCTTGGATGTATGCATATTTCACAATACCGCATAAATGTTTATATCAGTAGAGCATGCATTGTTCCACAAAACATAACGTTGATTTAAACCATGTTTTACTTCAACACCTTGTTTTGTGCATTTTACATATGGTTTAGTTGATACATCTCACTTTCCATACACGATATATTTTGGGTACACCTTACATGATCTACATTAAACATAAACATTTTGACATTGATATACATACTTGGTGGTTTACATTGAACATAGACATTTCGATATAGTTTACACAAAAACACTTGACAATTGATTTATACATGAACAATTTACATGGTGGTTGGTTTGGGTAAATGGTTGGAGTAACGTGGCGTATGTAATATGATACAAGCATGGTGGATACGCCGCTGGTACTTCCTATATATAAATGCTTGTATAATATTACATATCCTAGCGTTATCTAGGTCATTTCAGTTTAGACACATTACATTTTACACAAATAACATACTCTTCACAAGACATTATTTTTACAAACAACTTATCTTATTCAACTCATTTTACTTGGTTACTCGTTTAACCTTACACTTATCTATACATATCATCTGATATTATCGTTTTTCAAATGGTTTACAAAGCAAGACAAATTACAAGGTTCAGGACTGACTGTTATTAAACATTTCTTTAAACTCAAGTCATGAATCCCATTTTCACAAAACCTATGTATCTCACAGGCATTTTTATGCTGACGTACCTACTTTCACATGTGTTTTCAAGAGCTGTTCCATAGGATGATGATCATGACACTAGGACGGACCTGTGCCTTAGAGAATAAAAATGAAGATAGACTAGTTTATTTATGTTTTGAACTCTTTTTTTTCCTGTTTAAGACAATATAACACTCTTGTTCATAAATAAAATACAACTTTGTATGCCATGGTTATGAAACAATTAATTCTGTCTCAACACTCCCCGGCGTTTCCGCCGCGGTTGCACGTTATACGCGGCCGGGGTGTGATAGAAGAGTTGGTATCAGAGCCAATGGTTATAGGGAATTAGGTTATTAGTAATGCTTTGACCTAGACTATAACTTTCTAGGACCCTAACACAAGTTATCTTGTGTTTAGATTTTAAATCATGCACTTCACCTATCCTTAGGTGATAACCACAATGGGAACTTCGGTTCCGAATCCGCTTTGAAAATTAATCATATGTTCTAGGATGATTGATTACTAGGTTTTGAACCCTCTGTTATATGGTTTTGAACCCCTTTGAATTTTCAAAAATCTCGTCAAGGTTTTCAGGTTTTTAATAGTGTGAACACGTGCGAACTGGAAGGGTGAATGCCTGTACCCTGAGTTTTCTGTCTAAGGCTAGAGTGTTCGTACAAATCCACATAATCAGACCAGTCACTCTTACCTGGGAACTCTTGGGGTGAGTGTTCACTTATAGGCGAACATGTCTTCGCGATACATTAATTTTTGACCCACTTACCTTGACTAGACCTTTCGTGTCGCTTGTTTGCTTAGCGATGCGTAACCACCATCTTTGCTTTTGTTGATTTTGCTTCATCTCATTCTCTTCATCCAATCATCTCACTCGTTTCCTTTCGTGTTTTCCTCTTTTAGAATGCCTCCTCGACGCGAACACCAGATAGCAACTGCCGAGCTGGCAGAAATTATTGCGCAGCAGATGGCTGCTCAATTTCCAAATCTCTTTGCTCAATGGAACCAGGCCAACAACAACAACAATGGTACATGCAATTTCAAGAATTTTAACTCGGCTAAACCACTCAAGTTTAGTGGTTCTGAGGGAGCAACTGGCTTCTTCAATGGTTCGAGAGCATTGAGAATACTTTTCGCCACGTGCAGTGCCCGGATAATCGCAAGGTCGAGTTTTCTTCGAGCGTGTTCCAGAAGAGGGCTCTTACATGGTGGAATGGGGTAATGAGAGACCGTGGTGCAGAAGTTGCTCTAGCACAGACATGGGCTGAACTTAGAGCACTGATGATGAGGGAGTTCTGTCCTCGTCATGAACAACGAGCGTTGGAGAAGGAGTTTGATGATTTGAAACAAGATAGTGGCGAGCACAGGGCATATACCGATAGGTTTGAGGAGTTGAGTCTGCTTTGCCCGACTATGGTCGCCCCACTCGACAAGGCTATCGAAAGGTACATCGACGGCCTGCCTGACTCGGTACAAGACATTATTACTGGTAGCAACCCTACCACACTCCGTCAGGCAATCGAGTTATCAGCGACATTGACTGAGTCGCAGATTCGGAAGAATAAATTACACAGGAAGGGTGACAAGGGCAAGAAACAGTCATCTGACCAGGAAGATAGCAAGAAAGGTCAAAACAAGAAGGGAAAGGATTCTGGTTCCTCAAGGGGGTCAAGGAAGCGTAAGGCTTCCCAAAATTTTGCTGTCACTGCCCAAGCTAACCAGGCAGCTCCCAACCAAGCCGCACAGCCTCCAGCAAAGAAGCCCTATTCAGGAAGTGCACCTTTGTGCAATCGATGCAACAGTCACCATCAGCCGCAACATCAGTGCCGTTTCTGTACTAACTGTGGGAAGTCAGGTCATCTTGCCGATGTTTGTCGGTTTGCTCAAAATCGCGCAGTTCAGAACCCTGCTCAACAAGTAGCTCAGCCTCCTGCTCAGCAACAGGGTCAGGCTGCACGACCAAACTACCTACCAGGTGCTTGTTATAATTGTGGGGATCTGACCCACTACAGAAACCGGTGCCCAAGGCTAGCAAACCAGAACCAGAATCAGAATCAGGCTCAGGCTCGAGGGCGAGTCTTCAACATGAATGCTCAAGAGGCACAAGCAGACAATGAAGTGGTGAACGGTACGTTCTTTATTAATAATCAGCATGCATCTGTTCTTTTTTATTCGGGTGCCGACAAGAGTTTTGTGTCATTATCTTTTGAGCCAATGCTTCGCGTGTCTAGAACGAAACTAGGTAAACCATTGACAGTAGAAGTGGCAAGCGGTGAACCCATTGTTCTTGATTCTGTTCTCCGCAACTGCCAGTTGAACCTTAACAACCATCTTTTTCCTATTGACCTCACGCCAATGCAACTTGGAAGCTTCGACGTTATTGTGGGTATGGATTGGTTATCTAAGCATCGTGCAGAGATAGTTTGTTCTGAGAAGATTGTTCGTGCGCCGCTGTCGACAGGCGAGATCCTACAGGTTCGTGGTGAGAAGCCTGCCGGTGGTTTCAAACTCATGTCTTGTTTTAAAGCACGGAAGTATCTACGGAAGAACTATGTGGCGTTCTTGGCACATGTTACAGCAGATAAAGGCAAGGGTAAGACTATTTCAGATATTCCTGTCGTTGGGGATTATTCTGAAGTTTTCCCTGAAGAGTTACCTGGTCTACCCCCAGCACGCCAAGTCGAGTTCCGTGTTGATCTCGTACCTGGTGCAAATCCCATTGCCAGAGCTCCATACCGTCTTGCACCGTCTGAGATGCAAGAGTTGTCTAAGCAGCTTCAGGAGCTCTCCGACAAAGGTTTTATCCATCCTAGCTTTTCACCTTGGGGTGCTCCCGTTCTCTTTGTCAAGAAGAAGGATGGATCTTTTAGGATGTGTATCGATTATCGCGAGCTTAACAAGCTTACCATCAAGAATCGATATCCCCTACCTCGCATTGATGATCTCTTTGATCAATTGCAAGGCGCTTCTTATTTTTCGAAGATTGATCTATGATCTGGATATCATCAGCTTCGTGTACATGAAGAAGATATTCCAAAGACAGCATTCCGCACTCGTTACGGGCATTATGAGTTCACAGTCATGCCATTCGGTTTGACTAATGCTCCTGCTGTTTTCATGGACTTGATGAATAGGGTCTGCAAGCCTTATTTAGATAAGTTCATCATCGTTTTCATTGATGACATTTTAATATATTCTAAGACGCGAGCTGATCATGAACAACATCTTCGTCTTACTTTGGAACTCCTAAGGAAAGAGCAACTTTTCGCCAAATTCTCCAAGTGTGAATTTTGGCTTAAAGAAGTTCAATTCTTAGGACATATTGTCAACGAACAAGGTATTCATGTGGATCCCTCCAAGATCAGTGCGATTAAGGATTGGGATACACCTACTACTCCTACAGAGGTTCGTTCTTTTCTTGGTCTAGCGGGTTATTATCGCCGCTTCATTGAAAATTTCTCAAAGATTGCAGTTCCTCTAACTGCTCTAACTCAGAAGAACAAGCCATTTGATTGGGGAGTCAAACCAGAGGAAGCGTTTCTGACTTTGAAACAAAAGCTTTGCGACGCGCCTGTCCTAACATTGCCTGAGGGCAATGATGATTTTGTCGTTTATTGCGACGCATCTAAATTAGGTCTTGGCTGCGTCCTGATGCAAAGAAACAAAGTCATAGCATATGCATCAAGGCAGTTGAAGATACATGAGAAAAACTACACCACTCATGATCTTGAGTTGGGTGCAGTTGTCTTCGCTCTTAAGATCTGGAGACACTATTTGTACGGTACAAAATGTGTGGTTTTCACAGACCACAAAAGTCTTCAACATATCTTCAATCAGAAAGAGCTCAACATGAGGCAACGACGCTGGGTGGAGCTTCTAAACGACTATGACTGCGAAATTTGCTACCATCCTGGTAAGGCAAATGTCGTAGCCGATGCATTGAGTCGCAAGGAACGTACTAAGCTTCATTGTGTTCGTGTCCAATCTGTTATTAAAGCTCAATCCGATATCCAAGCCCGTATTTCTCAGGCTCAACAAGCTTGTGTTTCACAAGGCTTGATGGATAAGGAATTTCCTTATCATATAACTCCTGCTCTTGAACTGAAGGACAATGGATCATATTACTTCATGGACCGTTTGTGGGTCCCAAGCCAAGATAATCTTCGTACCTTGCTTATGGATGAAGCCCATAAGTCTCATTATTCTATTCATCCTGGCTCAGATAAGATGTATAAGGATCTTCGTATTCAGTATTGGTGGCCTGGTATGAAGAAAGACATTGCCTTATACGTATCAAAATGCCTTACTTGTCTTAAGGTTAAGGCTGAACATCAGCATCCTTCTGGTTTATTGGAGCAACCAGAGATCCCAGTTTGGAAATGGGAAAACATTACTATGGATCTCATTACCAAACTCCCGCGCACAAAGAAAGGTCACGATGCCATCTGGGTAGTCGTTGATCGTCTTACCAAGTCAGCGCATTTCTTGCCAATCCGTGAGGATTTTTTGGCTGACAAACTTGCTCAAATCTACGTAGATGAAATTGTAGCTCGACATGGTGTTCCTTTGAACATCATTTCTGACAGAGATGCTCGTTTCACTTCGCATTTTTGGAGAACCATGCAATCTGCTATGGGGTCCCAACTTAATCTGAGCACAGCTTATCATCCGCAAACGGATGGTCAATCTGAAAGAATAATCCAGACACTGGAGGATATGCTTAGAGCTTGTGTGATCGATTTTGGTGGTAGTTGGGATTCACATCTTCCGTTGATTGAATTCTCCTACAACAACAGTTATTACACCAGCATCAACATGGCTCCTTTCGAGGCTCTCTATGGTCGAAAATGTCGTTCACCAGTCTGCTGGAATGAGATCGGCGAGGCTCAACTTACTGGACCTACCCTCATTTTAGAGACAACAGATAAGGTAAAGAAAGTTCGTGATAACCTTCAGACAGCTAGAAGCCGTCAAAAGAGTTACGCGGACCTAAAATGCAAGCCCTTGGATTTTCAAGTCGGTGATCGTGTATTACTTAAGGTCTCACCTTGGAAAGGTGTGATCAGATTCGGAAAGAAAGGAAAACTTGCACCTAGATACGTTGGACCATTCAAGATCGTCGAAAGAACGGTAAGGTAGCCTACAGACTTGAGTTACCTCCTGAACTTAGAAATGTTCATCCAACCTTTCACGTGTCCAATCTCAAGAGGTGTTTAGCTGATGAGAACCTCCACATACCGCTTGACGAAATTCGTGTTGATAAAACACTGAAATTTGTCGAGAAACCGGTGGAAATCATGGAACGTGAAGCCAAGTAGCTTAAACGCAAGCGCATTCCTTTGGTCAAGGTTCGCTGGGAATCTAAACGTGGACCCGAGTTTACTTGGGAACGTGAAGACCAAATGAAGGCAAAATATCCGCATCTCTTTCCACGAGTTTCCTCTAAATAAATTTCAGGACGAAATTTCCACAAGTAGGGGAGACTGTAACATTTGTGCTTGTAATCATTGTGAACAGTTCAGTTATCATTAAAACAATGTTATTTGATCCCAATGTTTGTTTGGTTGTGTTTTACATTTTTCATGTTTTGACTTTTGTTCAATTACAAACTCTACATCGTTTTCTAGAGAATTATACGCAAACTGGTGCATAAACGTACTCAGTTTAATGCGACAAATACTCCAGAACATCAACATATACTCAACATACCTTAAATAACCTTTACATAAACTTAGAAATAAGTTTTGAAGGCTTTGGTATAGCAAAAACAAGTTAATTCGCTTACAGGGACTAAACTTGACAAACTGCGAAAGTATGCCAATTTGAACTGTAACAAACATTCCGGAACATGTCCATAAGTTAAACATACCATAAATATCCTTTACATAGCTTAGAAATAGGCTTTGAGGGGGGTTGGTATGCTAAAATAAACTTTTGGATCATTCAGGGACTAAAAGTGTCAAAAAGTGCACAAGTTTGCACTTTCGCGCATAACTTACGTTCTGAATACATCCGGACATCCAAAAAATTTATGTAAGCATCCTTATATTATGCCTTGGTGTTTGGCATGAGAAAAAATCCATTCGTCGCGTCATTTGGATCGTCTTTCGCGCTTATGCGCATTTCGTCGTAATTAAGCGAACATCGCGATCATACGGCCAACCGAACCAACACCCGACATATTTTTGAGCATGTTTCATGTCCACAATGTTTAGGCATCATTTTAGGGCCTTAAAGTTGGCTTTACGGGCCTTAGAAGTGTCGGAAATGGCTTAAATACGCAACAGGGACCTAAACTGTAAATTCTGAAACTTGGTTTCTGATCAGGACCCTCAGGCGGGGCGCGTAAGCCTGGAGGCAATCCTTACGTGGGCCGCTTCAGACTCCCAGAACAGATAAGATTAATTAGTCAGCAGATTTCAACTGATTAAACCACAACCACACAATCAATACTTGCCCTTTCAGCTCATTAGGGGCTATTTTTAGTTACCACAACTTTCCAACAAGTGTACGCACGAGATTCGATCATGTTATTCAAGAAACGATCCTAACGGCTTTACTTTTCCTATAAATGCCCCCCCCCCTTTTCGCTAAAACCCACAAAAATCTGATCTAAAGCTCTAAGTTGGAACCTTTGTTTCATACCTGAGCCATTTTGATCTAGATTAGCATTCGGGGACCCTTCGTAAGTGTTCTTTCGTTCTTTTATTCGCTTTTCGAGTCCGAAAGTCAAAGTTTTGTTTGACTTTCTGTGTGACCAGCCTATGGTCAACACGAAGTTCATGGAACTTCATAACGTGAGCGTGATCACGATGGTTATAGTCCGTAGTGACTATACCTACTGATTACCAGGTTATCTAGGCTCAGTGACGAGTCGTAGTTTCGGCCAAAATGCGTATTCTTGCGTATTTTGTAACCAAACTACTCGTGAGCATCAAAGCCGTTTGTTTTGATGCCAAACCTGTTTTCTAAACTTAGTTAAGCATGCCCTAACATGCTTAGCTCATCACTTTTAGTTTAGTGCATATATAGGGTCGTAAGGTAAGCGATCTAAACAATCGCTTATACTTTCGAACCCGACCCATTTGGTCGATCATTAGGATCCGACCAAACACATTAGGTGACCATAGCTATAACCTTCCGAGGTTATACCTTGTGGTCACGATGTTAGGCGTTCCAAACGCGTTCTACGCGAACGACGCGTTAAGGTAGCATAAGCTACCTAAACGGGTCGTAATGGGTCTCAAGCACTTAGGTTAGGTTTCATTTTAGTATGTAGGCTTTGTTAAACCATATTACACGAGTTTCCATACTCGTTTGGTTTACGAACCCGCATACTATCTGATCCTTCCGATTTTGGTCCGGTATATTAATATAGCTACCTATTAGGTGCCGTTTGATATCCCGTGATCTCTAGCATTGTGTGATTATTACACAAGGAATTCAAAGCAATCTCAGGTGAGTACATTGAACCCCTCTTTTACTGTTTTCCAAACTGTTTTGGGGTGGAACACATGTGCCTACTTGTTACTTTCATGCTTTCCATGTTTTCACATCATATACCGGCTATGTTCGTTAGTACATTATAGTACATGATTTCATTACATTTCATGCTATGTATGCCCATTGTGTGAATACTTAGTACATTGCTTTACATTACATTTCATGCTATGTATGCCCATTGTGTGCGTACTTAGTACATTGCTTTACATTACATTTCATGCTATGTATGCCCATTGTGTGCGTACTTAGTACATTGCTTTACATTACATTTCATGCTATGTATGCCCATTGTGTGTGTACTTAGTACATTGTTTCACATTGCATTTCATGCTATGTATGCCCATTGTGTGCGTACTTAGTACATTGTTTCACATTGCATTTCATGCTATTTATGCCCATTGTGTGCATACTTAGTACAATTGTTTACATCACATACCTTCATTTTGGTATAACATTTGGTTTGTTTAACATGGAACAATACATTCATTAACATTAGCTACGCCGTTCGTTAGTAGGTAGTGGTACCATAGGAATTGACAACTCCCGTTCCTGAAATCCTGGGTTTGTTTGGATTGGAAGGAATGACCGAATTCGATATACATAACTTAGATAAACCTTTAATTTGTTTAAGGGTTTATCGCCACAGTCTCAAGGCTTGCATGTATGCATATGTCACAATACCGCATAAATGTTTATATCAGTAGAGCATGCATTGTTCCACAATACATAACGTTGATTTAAACCAGGTTTTACTTCAACACCTTGTTTTGTGCATTTTACATATGATACATCTCACTTTCCATACAAGATATATTTTGGGTACACATTACATGATCTACATTAAACATAAACATTTTGACATTGATATACATACTTGGTGGTTTACATTGAACATAGACATTTCGATATAGTTTACACAAAAACACTTGACAATTGATTTATACATGAACAATTTACATGGTGGTTGGTTTGGGTAAATGGTTGGAGTAACGTGGCGTATGTAATATGATACAAACATGGTGGATACGCCGCTGGTACTTCCCATATATAAATGCTTGTATAATACTACATATCGTAGCGTTATCTAGGTCATTTCAATTTAGACACATTACATTTTACACAAATAACATACTCTTCACAAGACATTATTTTTACAAACAACTTATCTTATTCAACTCATTTTACTTGGTTACTCGTTTAACCTTACACTTATCTATACATATCATCTGATATTATCGTTTTTCAAATGGTTTACAAAGCAAGACAAATTACAAGGTTCATGACTGACTGTTATTAAACATTTCTTTAAACTCAAGTCATGAATCCCATTTTCACAAAACCTATGTATCTCACAGGCATTTTTATGCTGACGTACCTACTTTCACATGTGTTTTCAGGAGTTGTTCCATAGGATGATGATCATGACACTAGGGCGGACCTGTGCCTTAGAGAATAAAAATGAAGATAGACTAGTTTATTTATGTTTTGAACTCTTTGTTTTCCTGTTTAAGACAATATAACACTCTTGTTCATAAATAAAATACAACTTTGTATGCCATGATTATGAAACAATTAATTCTGTCTCAACACTCCCTGGCGTTTCCGCCGCGGTTGCACGTTATACGCGGCCGGGGTGTGACACCTTGGGTGAAAAAGCTATGCTGGTCTGTTTGAACAGCTGTTTGTGTAGCTTGTTGAGGCACAACTTGTTGCACCTGAACCTGAGGAGCTGGGGCCTGGACATACTGTATCTGAGGAATAGTGGTTTCGACATAGTGTACATGAACAGGGGTTGCAGGGTGTGCATAATGAGCAGTGTTTACATGAGCAGCAGGGGCATATTGGGAATACTGCACAGTGGTTTGGTTATTTTATGGCCTAGGGCTAGGGTGTGTGATGATTGGTCCATTGTTTTGACTCCTACACTCTCTAGCAAAATGACTTAACCTATTACACTTGTAGCATTTGATCTTTGATTTATCCAACCCTACTTTCAAGTTCCCATGCAACACTGGAAATTTTTTCCCTGTTCTCTTATAAAACTTGTTGGTTCTAACACTTAGCAGTGCAAGTTGGTGCAAAATATCCATCTCCTCTAGATCAGTTGGATCAAAATGCTGGAGATCATTGAGTTCAAAAGACAGAATATAAGAATTCTGGTTTACACCATTAGCCGTAAAAGCATAATTGGATGAGTAAGAATCAGAGTTGTTAAAAGCTCCACCAGCTGTTATGTCAATGTAATGATCATAATCCTGATCCTTACTAGCACCAGATTCTTCCTGACCCAAAAGAGTTGTGTTGCCAAGTGTATAATCATCTACAACCTTCCCAGTCTCTTGTAGCTTCTTTTTCTGATTCAACTCCCTTTCATAGGTCAGGAGTCTACCATGAAGCTGGGTCATGGTAAGATCTTTGAAACCAACTGAATTTCTGGTTACAAAAGCAATTGCGTCCCATTTTTCAGGAAGTGACCTAAGAAACCTACTATTTTGAGTTGATTTAGCAAATTCAACATTAACAAGTTTCAGTTCACTTATGAGACAGCTAAAACGTTCAAACTGTTGTGTTAATGATTCACCCTTAGTGTGACAAAAGGTTTCATACTGTTGATTTAAAACCTCCCTATTGTTTTCAATTACTTCTTCAGTACCACCAAACTATTCCTTAAGTGCATCCCACAATTCCTTGGCATTGTTACAGTGTAACAACCCAGCATAAATTTCATTTGGGAGTGCAGATGCAACAATGCTAAATGCTTTGGCATCCAGTTCAATTTTTTGAAAATCCTGGTCAGAATAATTTTCAACTTTCTTAGGTACAAGAACTTTTAGATCCTCAGCACTCGGCACCATTGGAACATGTGGTCCAAAGACAACCGACCTCCAACACCCTGTGTTTTGTTGGGCTAAGATGTGACCCATCCTACGCTGTCAGATGTTATACTCAGATCTGACCAACATAGGTGGTTTGAAGAGTGAACTAGTGTTATTAATGTCTTGTGATTGTGACGCCATTCTGGTTGTTTTACATGTACTGAATAATCAACTTTTATACATGATTATACCTTACTCTGTTTTTCAACTAAAAACGAACAATCGAAAGTATTAATGAAATTGAGCTGAACGTTTACGTCAAAATGAGCGTTAGATCAAGTTTGACTGTCCTAGCTCTGATACCAATTGTTAGGATCTGAGTTTCTTAGATTGTGTTTGTTAAAAATAAAATGAAAGTGAAACAGAGATGAATTGCAGCAGAATAGATGAAATAAACTTTTATCACACAATCAATTGAAGAAAAGTTTAAGAACACATGTTTGACATCGAATCGAATGATTGTGTTTATTACAAAGATCAATTACAAATGCATGCATGCACAGATCTCCCCCTCAGCCTGAGCTCGCTAATTGTTCGTACAGAAATGGCTTAGAAGAAAAGAGCTAACAGAACAGTACAGGGTACTATTCTATTTATAGTACAACACAACCAATGAGCATCTTCGGCTGACGTCACCATGAAAGTGACATCTAAATTCCTATCAAACTACAACCACTGATAACTAAACTACTGATTACATAAACAATGCATAAGTAAACCACTGATTCTTCATTACACTGTTGTAGCCTAAGCACTGATGTTGAGCATCAGTGCTTTCTTCAAAGGATGATCAGTTCTTTGGAGGAGCAATGCTTTGGTCTTTATCGGTGCGTGAGATTCATCAGTAGATTGAGCTTCAGTACTTTAATCTTGCTTTGGCTTGTCAGCAGTTGTAAAACAGCAGAGCTTGTAGTCTATCAGTTGTTAAGGCCACTGTCAAGGGGAAAGACTTTGTGCATACATTGCTTAAGATGATCCATTGTTCTGAACCAGTTTTGGCTTTATTAACTGTTCCTTTGTAGGGTTCAATCCCAACAGGGTTAAGCTCGGAGGGTCGGTATGATGTGTCTACTTCTCTTCTTTTCTATTTATGTTGGTTTTTGCCGTTAATTTGTTCTTTTTGTGCGTTTAAGCTCTTTTTATCCTGAAAATCAAAAGTATACAAAGAAACGCACTTTTTCCAACATTAGTACATAAAAGGGTTGATTTTATACTATATTTGATATAATTTATATGTTGCATTTTGCGTATATTAGTCTTGATCTGCAATTTGACATTTTCCTGATTTTTCTTCATTTTTCGCTTCTGTTTTATTTTGCGGCCCGATTGTCCTGAAAATTAAAAGTAAACAAATTTAAAATTAATTAACTAATATTTTCAAGAAAAAAAATAAAATAAGTATTAAATGATGAGCAAAATATATATAATTATAGGCACATCAGTTATTCTTAGATAAAGTATATATTACTTAGAATTTATTATAATTATGATTACCATAATTAAGATATATGACCTGGTTATGTTTCCTTTGTAATTGTTCTTCTCGTATCTCTATATCTAACTAATTCTTTATATATAATAACTTATGTGGTGTTTATTATTGTACTAGTATTAAGACCCTGCGTTGCAGCGGTTGTCGTAAAACTGTGTCAAGTAGTACCAATACTATATCATTGTCAGCGACCACTAACATAGGAAATGCTTGTAAAAAGAAACTAAATAAAAAAGGAAAAAATAACACGAACGAAAAGCAGACGTAAAATATTTGAATCACGCATGTTCGTTGCAGAAAAATTAAACCAAAATGTAAAACATAGAAAAAAATAACTAAGTCAATACAGGACCCACGCATTGCGACGAACTTGTCAAACGGAGAAAATATACGAAAAAATGTTGAACCTCACACGCACGTTGTGGTGGGTTAACTCACAAAATTTAGAACGGAACGAAAAAAATTGAGAAAAATGAAAAGTATGGTGGATCAAAATTGAAAATAAAAAAAGAGTTAGAGTTAAATTGCAAAAGATTGAAAAACTTTGGGTTAAAAAAATAAAGGGTCTAAGTTGCAAAAAAAAAAGTTTTGGGTTAGAAATGAAAAAAAAAAATCCTATACATGAGATATAAAACCATAAATTACAAAAAAAAAAAAAAAAAAAAAAGTTACAAATTAACTTGAGTAAACTATTATCTAATTCTAATAAAAGAGTCCTATTAATGCCACATGGCATTTTCTCATTCAAAAGTTCTACTAAAGCCATATGGCATTTCCTCATTCAATTCACTAATAATATATATTTATATTTCATATGCATAAATATTATAATGCATAATAATAACAATAATAATCTAATCTAATACTAATAAAAGAATCATGTTAGTGTTACATGACATTCTCTTCTTAAACTTATATCTTAATGCCATGTCGTATTCTCTCCGTTACTATTACTATTATTATTATTATTATTATTATTATTATTATTATTATTATTATTATTATTATTATTATTATTATTATTATTATTATTATTATTATTTTTATTATTATTATTATTATTATTATTATTATACAATTTATTGATTTGTACACAACAACAAATAAATAAACATTGTTATTATATCATATTAATATATCCAATTTATTAATCTATACATAAGTATAAATAAATACGTAATAGATAAAAATATTTGTCTTATACTATTGAAGTATTTTAATTATTTATTTTTATTTTCATATGTGACATTAGATTTTATTTTTTCAACATTGCTGAGCAAACCAAATTAGGTATTTATCTAACCAAATAATTTATTTGCGAATAACTAAACACATAGTTTAGCAATATTATTATTTTATTAATAATATATTAGATTAATATTCAGTTATTATTATTAGTATATAACACATGTGGTGTCCGATACAAAAAAAAAAACTTTATTGCGAATATAACTCTTTATTGAACGAATTTTATACCACCATGCCAATAAACCTATAAAAACGAATATGGTATATAGTTTAAAATTTAAATTATATTTTATATAATTTAGATTATATTTTAATTTATTTTTGTAATTATATATCAACAATGATTAAGTTAAATAGAAGGTATTTACAAAGCTTTTTAAGTTCACATTTAAGCGATGATATAAATTAATGGGGTGGGTTTTATTTGGATTAAGAAAACAATAAATTAAATAAGTAAAAAGACAAAAATGCCCCTCATTAAACTGATTTTTTTGATGAAGTTAATGGGTTGAATGAAAATGACAAAAAGAATGCAAAACTCAGGAACTAATGAGAAAAATTGTTATTGCTATTGTTATTATTATCTATTCGTAATTATTAAATTATTATAATTATGAATTATTATTATCTAAGTCACTAGATTATAGTCTATGCGTTACACGGGTTTACGTAACATATTGTCTTTATTCAACCCGTGTAATACGCGGGTCTATAAACTAGTATATTATATACTAATAGAGTAAACTCTAGTTAATGGTTAAATACTTATTTATTATCTGCATAAGACACAATATGATTTCAATTTATTTATTAATATATTTTTTAATTAATTTAATATTTATGAATTAGTTCTTTTCATATCAGTTCAATAGATATTAATAATTTATATTATATATTAGATTTAGAAATTATTAATAATATTATTAAAAGATTAAAAAAGAAAATATCATGTAGCATTATTTGAAGTTATTTATTAATCTTAAATAAAGATAAAGATAAAGATAAGTGATATGGCAAATTTCTTTCTATTCTCTCTTATACCACAACGGAATCCACTATACCAATATACTAATTAGGCTCTATTTATTTTTCTCTAGCTGACCATAGCGCGCACCATCACCGCTATTGTGTTACGCCTATTGTTGTTGATGTTGTTTCCTTAGATTCATTGTCACCGTTTGCCGCCACAAACAAAATACAAGTCGTGTACCAATTATAAGCTTTAAAACTAGAACAAATTAAAATCAGGAATCGACGCTGATTTTGTAAACCGTTGTTTTATCTTAATTTTTTGTTTTTCAGGATTTAGTGTTCTTTTTATACATTCATTGTTTTTCACTACAATCTACGCATTTAATTTCCTTCTATTAGGACTCAATCAATCGAATTATTATTGAACAAGAGGGTACAATATATAGATGTACAAGAGAGAGTATACTAGGAAAGGAAATAAAACAGAATAATACAATAACTACAATCTATATATACATAAATCACTATCGTGATCTACGGTAGACTATTACCCCCCGTCAATCGAACTGGTGGAGGACCAACACGAAGCAAACCATGAAACTTTTCAAAGAGAGGCTTGGGAAGGCTCTTTGTGAAAATGTCTGCAACCTGGAGATTGAATGGAACAAACTTGGTGTGTAGCTGACGGGAAGAGATAAGTTCACGAACAAAGTGATAGTCAATATCAATATGTTTAGCACGCTTGTGAGAAACATGATTTTGACTGAGAAATATAGCATTCTTGTTATCACAAAGAAGAGTAGGTCGATCCACGGGCAAAGCGTGCAACTCATGTAGAAGATGAGTAAGCCAAATTATCTCTGCAGCAGTGTTGGCCATAGCACGATATTCTGATTCACAACTTGACTGAGACACAGTTGGTTGTTTCTTGGCGCTCCAGGAGACAAGATTACCACCCAAATAAATAGAGTAACCGTAAGTCGATCGTCTGTTCTCAATGCATCTAGCCTAATCAGCATCAGAGTAGCCAACAAATTGAGTAGTGGTTGGTTTGGAAAAACATAAGCCGAAAGCGATGGTCCCTTTAACATACCGCAAGATGCGCTTGACCGACTGAAAGTGAGAAACGGTAGGGAACTGAAAATGTTGACTCACTTGATTGACATCATAAGAAAGGTCCGGACGAGTTATGGTGAGATATTGTAGAGCACCAACTAAGGACCGGTAAAGTGTGGGATCATGAAATGGATCACCTTTGCTGTGAAAAATGTCAGTGGTAGAAAGCGGGGTGTCAACTGGCTTGGAATCTAGTAAGCCTGCACGAGCTAAAATATCATGGGCATATTTTGCTTGACTGAGATAAACACCTGTGTCTGAATAAGCAACCTCAAGCCCCAGAAAATATCCCAAGACACCCAAATCTTTAACCGAAAACTCTTTATTCAATCTAGTAATGAACGACTGAATAAGCCGAGGATCACTGCCTGTGATAATTATGTCATCCACGTAAACTAAAAGATAAACAATAGAGGCTCCTTTTTTGTAGACGAATAAAGAAGTATCGGCCTTGCAACGATCAATAGAACCATCTGCTTTGTATTTTGTACGATAAATCCATTTCGAGCCAACAATATTAGCATCCTGTGAACGAGGAACTAGAACCCAAGTATTATTTTGTTGTAGAGCATGAATCTCTTCCTTCAAAGCTTTTACCCACTTAGAATGTTTTGCTGCAGATTTGTAACCACGAGAATCATGTGCTGCAAGTAAAGCATAATGTAAAAGACCTGAAAACAAAGACAGATTAGCATAATATTTGGGTTTATAAATGCCATTTTTTGATCGAGTCCTCATAGGATGAGTAGGTATCGGCTCAGCAGATGATCCATCCTCAGGATTTGGAGTAGAGGTAGGAGGAGGGCCAAGAATACTGGTAGAGGATTGAGGAGCGGGTGCAGTGGGAGACGCGGAAGGAGATGTGGAAGATTGGGCCGAAGGAGATGAGGGGTGCGAGTGAAGCGAAGGAGATTTGGTAGGTGAAGAAGAGAAATGGGCCGAAGAAGCTTCGGAATCAGATGGGGTGGAAGCACCAGATTGGGCCGAGGTTTGGGCCGAGGGAGCTGAAACAGGCTGGGCTGAGGAGGCTGGAACGGAGTGGGCCGATGTGGGTGGAAAGGAGTGGGCCAAGCACATGGGACATGGAGAGTGACCTGGTTTGGGTAAGTGGTTAATGGGGTTGGGCCGAATAGGTGGATGGTGATCAGTAGGTGTGGGCAAAAACGGTGGGTTGGGAAAAGGATTAGTTGGCAGGGTCTCATCAAAATTGGAGAAGATTAATTTTGCCTGATCAACCGGGGAAGCATGTGCACTGAAAGGAAAATTTTCCTCATCAAATTGTGCGTAACGAGTAGAGTAAACGCGTTTAGTGGAAGGGTCTAATTTATAATATATATTAACTTACGAGGTTTTCATTAGTTTACTACTTAATTAATAATTTTAGTCGTTTCCTGGCTAACTAATCTTATGATTACGAGATAGGTAACCATGCATGACACGTAATTAATGCACTGCTCTGACTCCATTTCCCCTATATACCTTTATGCACAACGTGGGTTGTTACTATAGACATACAATATCAGTTATATGACTTATTTTTCCATTCAAAAAGTTCACTCTTCTGTTAGTCCCTTGAATCTTTAAAACTAAGTCACCCAATCTTTAAAAAGCTGCTGAGAGGAATGATGAAAAGTTATACGTATGTACATATGTGTATAAGTTTATTAGGAAAAACAAAGTAGCAATTCCCTCAGAAAGATTAGTAGATGCTCCTAAAAGCAGATTCAATAATGCAAGCAGTAATATTTCTTAAAAAATGACAAGAAAACAAAGAATAGGACAAAGTTTTGTAACGTCAGAAACATTGTCCCTCTGCCCTCCTCATGTTGCCTTTTTGGTTTCATTTTGATAGGTTAGTGATAGCTACAAAGAATCCCATTTTTTTGAAATAATAATAATAATAATAATAATAATTCTCATCCACATCTCTCTCTCTCTCTCTCTCTCACACAAACACACACATACTGTAGCTTGTTGAACTTTTCTACTTGTACAAATGAGTTGTATTTTGTTTTGGTGTATTTGTACTCAAGTGTGTGGATTCTTGTTTTGAATCATCATGGAGTTGGCTGTAACTGTAAACTCTCTTGGAGAAGAAGTTTGAAAACTGACAGGTTTGAACTTTTTCACTTTTAATTTTGGTTACATCTATCTAACTTATTCTTTGGTTCATCAACCTTTTGTAATCTAAACTGAAAGAAAAGGATAAACAAACCTCTTCTAATCACATATATGTCTTGTTCCTTTCTTATTCCTTTAGCGTTACTTGTTTTTTTAGATCTGTATATATGACATGGTTTTTGTGGAAGCTAAAAAGTTGATCTGTCTGTCATCAGTTAGTCTGTAACATATGAAAAGAACAAAGATAATCTGGTTCATTTAGTAAGTGGGATCGAGAGATATGAAAGGCATCTTTGTGGATGATAATATGTCAAATTTAACTTCTGCATCCAATGAAGCAAGCCTATCTTCATCAAGCAACAGGAATGAAATTGGTACTATGTACCCTCCACCACAGATACAGCAGTCCTTTGGTTCTGTGCCAATCAGTACCAACACTCAAACTCAATCATCAAACAAGAAAAAGAGGAATCTTCCAGGAAATCCAGGTAAATTAAATACATCATTATTACAAACTTTCTTTGATATATAAGTATACATTCATGCTACAATATGTACACATGTCATTTATATAGATTTTGCTAATATCTATTCTTTATATTTATCAAGAACCTGAATTCTTGGTAGATTTCTTAATCTTGAGTTTCATTTTTCTTGAAATAAATTGGTGAACTTTAACAAAAAATATTGAAACTTTCTATTTTTGTAATGATAAAGATCCAGAATCTTGTTTTTATATATATGTATACGTTCATACTGCATACATATATCATTTTTGCAGATTCTCTAATTTCTAAAATTTATTTTTATAAGGACTTGTTCTTGGTTGATTTATTAAACTTGGGTCTCAATTTTCTTGGATTAAATTGGTGAACTTTAACAAAGATATTGAAACTTTCTATTTTTTGTAATGAAAAAGATCCAGAGGCTGAGGTGATAGCTTTGTCTCCAAAATCACTAATGGCAACAAACAGATTCATGTGTGAGATTTGCAACAAAGGGTTTCAAAGAGACCAGAATCTACAACTACACAGAAGAGGACATAATTTACCATGGAAACTCAAGCAAAAATCAAAACTAGAGGTAGTTAGGAAGAAGGTGTACGTGTGTCCCGAACCGAGTTGTGTGCACCATGAGCCCTCAAGAGCTCTTGGAGATCTAACCGGTATCAAGAAACATTTCTCGCGAAAGCACGGTGAGAAGAAATGGAAATGCGAAAAGTGTTCAAAACGTTACGCGGTCCAATCCGACTGGAAAGCTCATTCCAAGATATGTGGCACACGCGAATATAGATGCGATTGTGGTACCCTTTTTTCAAGGTAATACCACAAATTGATCACTCTTTGGTATTATAATACAGACAATGTAAGAATAAGATATAAAATAAAGCTGCAAGAACTTCACAAGCGGAATAGTAGAAGACATAAAGAATATGTTTATATTCTAGTCATCTTTATTTGGTTCAGCATTTTCTTGCAGCATGTAACGTACACCTTAACTTCAAACTCAAAACCAGTTGATTAACAATGGATAGTCATGATCATGATGTAGTATATATTTTCTCATGTACAATCATCTCGTCAATGTTCACATGTAAGCTTAATTACTATACGGGTGACAAGACCACACATGTGAACTGTCGGGTTGATATATATGTTAAAATTGATGCTATAATATCATATTAGACCAATTTTGTTTCAACAAGAGGAATTATTGCTAATATGTATTAGGTACTTCATCAAATGTATTTAAACATCACTAGATTATTATGTTATTATATGATTTTTGTTGCATCTCTAGTTTCACTA
The DNA here is from genome assembly GCF_002127325.2 of Helianthus annuus. Lineage (NCBI taxonomy): Eukaryota > Viridiplantae > Streptophyta > Magnoliopsida > Asterales > Asteraceae > Helianthus > Helianthus annuus. The sequence continues at coordinate 119,678,943 of NC_035445.2, read as the reverse complement.
CAAGAATAACGATTAATAGCGGCGTTGTTATTAGCGGCGACATCCAATATGTCGCCGCTATTGGTCCAATCCGCACCTGGTGTCCCATGTTAAACCCTAGCCACACGATTCTTATCATCATCCAACGGCTGGGGTTTGCCCAGATTAATAGCGGCGACAAATCACTAGATTATTATGTTATTATATGATTTTTGTTGCATCTCTCGAGTCTTGCATCTGGCTGGTTTGGTTAATTTACCGTATGATTATCTTCTTCATTAAACAAAATCACCAATAAGTTTATATCGAGTGTGTCGTCTTCATAATAAGAGTGTTTAAAGTGTCAAAAACATATACTCGCTAAACACAAATGTTATGATTATGCCTAAGAAAAAGGTATGCACCTAATCAAGTTCGAATTATGCTCCCACTAATTTCCTATCATAACCCTAATGTCACCTGTCTAGCGCAAGCTGCGATTGACTTGTTGTTTAGCGGTGTATTGACGTGGTCATGTGAGTTTTCCCATGGGTATAGAAAAAATATTTATGTTGGTTATTTCTTAAGTAATTGCTTTTATATTGAATTACCATTTTATATATCAAAAGTATAATGAATGGCTAATTAATGTAGTTTCTTTGTCTTCTCTCATACCACAGGAGGGATAGTTTCATCACTCACAGAGCTTTCTGTGATGCTTTAGCAGAAGAAAGTGTAAGATCTTCATCATCAGCACTAAACCACCTTCCTCTTCCTTTACAGTTTGATTTCCCGCCGAAAACCGAACCACAACATCTCTTGCAACACCCACAACTCAGCTTCAACATTGGGTCCAGTACTACTCCACATCATAATCATCAACTACCATCATGGTTAGATCAACATCATCAACAACAACAACCAAAAAACCCTAACCCTAATAATAATAATAATAATCTCCATCTTCCTTCTCCTTCTTCTCACATGTCTGCCACTGCATTGCTACAAAAAGCAGCACAAATGGGTGCAACCATTAGCAACCCAACACCAACTCATGATCTTAATTCCACTGCTTCAATCATTCTAAATGGGTCCCACCAAACCCTACAGCATGATCACATGTGTGCACCTCTAGTATCACCTCATCATCAACAACATCACCATCCTTCTGGACTATCTAATTTGTCTACAAGTGATAATCATCATGTGATGTTTGCTAATATCACCAGCAGTAGCATGGACCAGCTGCTTCATCCAAATTCACTTACTTCCACCAGTGTAGGGTCAACTAACATCCATGAAATCTTGAATGGTATGCTCAATTCTACAAAGAAAGATCATAATGGCTATCAAGAACAGATTTTAAACACTCGAAAAGACGGTGCAAGTGCGAACAACGATGAATTAACGAGAGATTTCTTGGGAATTCGAGGATTCCCGAATGCTACTGATCAACAGTTTCTCAACATGGCTGGTCTTGATCATATGAATCAGATGAACCCGAACCACAATCCGAACCAAATACCGTGGCAAGGTTAGCTAGTTTGGATGATAAAGATTACATACGTGCACACCGTTTATAAATGGTGTACTTTAGTTCTTTTTTCTGCTATTGTTTTTCTTTTAAAGTTGTTTTCAGTGGTGAATCTGAACCCAGTTTTGCATTTTGTTGGTTCTGGACTTAGAATTCTGAAAGCTATGATTGCATCTAGTGTACCTTAAGTATAACATGTTTTACATTAAGGGTATATAACCATATACATCCTGAACCACTTTAAAGAAACAAAAGTAACATATAACGAAAAGCAAATGTAGTTCTTTATGATGTAAAACACATGTTTAATCCGTTATTTAGTTATCACTTTCTTGATGTAAAACACATGTTTAATCGGTTATTTAGTTATCACTTTCTTAATATATGTGGTAATTAATTAAATTATAAGGTGACTGTATTAAAAGCAACAAACATACCTAGTAAAATCTCAGTTATAGAAAAAAGAAAAATTATTGGTACGGCCTAAAAAGGGTGAGATAGGGGTCAACATTTCCTCCATCATATCGTGGAAGATAAAGAGCTAGGTTGTCCCACTGATACCCCCGGCTTTCAGAAACATTATCTCGATCGACATGTAAATATGGTATTATCCATGTAAGATAAAGGGTCCTTCTGCGCAATCTAAACATTAACAAAAACAAAAATAAAAGTGCTAAAGATAGGTGAATTCATTACAATATACTAAGTTATTACTAAAACAAAAATAAAAAAACTTAAATTGTTCAATTTTTTAACACCGTTTCATATTATATAAGTTCATTAGTTGCTACATCACATACAAATGTGTATGTTTATCTGCATTAAAAACTAACTAACTAATCTGGTCATAAACTTTTTAAATTTTTAACCATTTACCAACATATGTGTATATAAATATAAATATCTGAGTGTGAATTATATATATAACTGTTAGAATATAAACTTAGCATATATATTTATTTTTATTATTATGTAATATTATTATAATTATTATAGGTTATTATGTTAGTGGCGGTTATCACTCTTAACCGCCAATTAGATAGGTATATATACGAACATTATGTATCATTTTATAGTTACCAAGATATTTACAGAAATATCCAACTTTATGTGCATCTCTATTCTCTGCATATACAGATACACATTCATATCAAACACACAGTAATATGACGATGATGATGATGATGATGATGATGATGTTAACGGTGATAGAAGTATCACCGACTTCCGCTGTTAAGAAAGTGGTATCAGAGCCATGGTGGGAAATCGATAAAGATCGATCGATATTATATGATTCCGGGCACATCCGGATGAAGAAGGAAAACAGGGGATATTACGATGCCGGGCACATCCGGATGAAGAAGGAAAACAGGGGATATGAAGACGGACAAGAATCCAATCCCGATCGCACGACTCCGTGATCACGAATGTTCGCAAGAATGAAGCGAGATATTCTAATGAAATTAGAAATCGAAATCGAATTATTAGAACGAGAATCAAAGAAGAAAGACGAAGAAGACAAAACAGACAACTCTGATGTGAAACCGGACGAAGAAGAAGACGTTTCGATGTTGAATCCGGCAAGTACAGATGTTCACGATGGGGCATGCTTCACCCCGAATATCTATATGGTTGGTTACGATCGGGAAGATCAGGAAGAACCAATCAGTGATCAGAAGGATCACAATGATTCGATTGAAGAAACGGAATACTACGATTCCGGTGGTGACCGCAGCGATGAAGAAGATGAAGACTCGTATGTCTTCGTAGGCGATATGCAAGATGATGTTCCGATGGCCGGAACCGTTCATGAAGACAAGAATATTAAGAAAAGAATGCAGAAGTTAATGAAATCGGATGTTAAAATGAAGAAAAGAATGATGCAGAAACGGCGGGAACAAAAACGGAAGAAAGGATTTCCAGATTCAGCGACGGCAGTTAGCGATAAAAGAAGAAGGATAGCGACAGAAAACAGATCAGCGACAGAACGATTCAGTAGCTCTAAATTGGCTTTAACGACAGATCAAAGACTTTCAGCGACAAAAATGGGTAATGAACAACAATATTACCGTACTCGGCATCACGAAACAAATCAAGGTGGATCTATGGACGAATCATGACAAGTTTAAAGAAAAAATGCGTTTATCATTAAAGCCGATGTGACGAGCCATTACCGATGCTAAGTTTAGGGGATGGTGTTAGAATATAAACTTAGCATATATATTTATTTTTATTATTATGTAATATTATTATAATTATTATAGGTTATTATGTTAGTGGCGGTTATCACTCTTAACCGCCAATTAGATAGGTATATATACGAACATTATGTATCATTTTATAGTTACCAAGATATTTACAGAAATATCCAACTTTATGTGCATCTCTATTCTCTGCATATACAGATACACATTCATATCAAACACACAGTAATATGACGATGATGATGATGTTAACGGTGATAGAAGTATCACCGACTTCCGCTGCTAAGAATAACATAGTTGGTCCTGTATTTTTATTTTATATATTAGAGAGGTGAATAATAATTACATTTCTAACATTTTTTTATTATTAAATTTTAATTAATAGAAAAAATTGTTTCGTTTTACACGTTCTCGTAATATTTAGTATCCAACATAGATTCGCCCCTAACGTATCTATGCATCTAAATGGTTCAAATGATTCGATTGCAGCTCAATGATTATTTATATGAATATAACCACCTATATAAATATATTCAGAAAAATTAATTATTGTTCTAATAGCATTTAACATATGATTTTATAAAATAAAAAGAACTTATAATGATTGCAGCCCAATGATTATTTATATGAATATAACCAACTATATAATTATATTCAGAACAATTAATTATTGTTCTAATAGCATTTAACATATGATTTTATAAAATAAAAAGAACCTTATAATTATGCTTGGCGTAGGTTTGGTTATACCAATCAGCTTAAACGTGTGTCCGAAAATTCATCGTTAAACAACACATTTTACTATCTCTATATGTTTCTGGTGTGATCATGAGTTCCAACAAGGTTACTAATTTTCTAGAAATTATACACTCACTATATTTTTTATAGTTCATATGAAAAGAAGTTATATATCTAAACTGTCCAAGTGAACCAAAGATATAACACTTGCAGTGCTTACCAGTTTATTCTGATGGTTTATAGAGAAAAAAACAAGTGTGTTTTCTGTAGAACTGTAACACATTTGCCATTTTGTTGCTACTTTGGTAAGAGTCACATGACAGAATCTTTTCATTTCTAGGGTGTAGGGAAAAGGTTAATATTAAGACAAACATCATTTTGTGAAAGAATAAATACTTTTTTTTTGTTTTCGTAACCAAAATATAGTAATAATAACAAACTATTTACCCTTTGTTTTTTGCTTTAGTTTTTACATGATTCTCCTATTTGATTTTGTTGAGAACGTTTTTAAGTGAACTTTGAGCAATTATAAAACACTTTACTTATAAAACCGAAATTATTCTTTATATTACAAAATACGTGCAAATGTACTTCAAGAAATGTATATCTTAGAAGTTAGAACCACTACAAAAAAGGATAAATCTATCAAAACCCGTTTGTCAAAAGTTTTAATTATTGCAAGTCCCTAAATATTAATTATACAAAAAAATATGGAACTAACAATATTTCCCTTAATAATCAAATTCATATATAGTTGGTCCTGCTATATTTTTTAAAAGTATAAAAATGGTTTTGTTTCGTTTAAAAATGAAGAAGAAAAGAGTTAAGAGCCATGCAATAATGCAATATATAATATAGCAAAATAAAAATAAAGTAAGAGTTAATTACACAGATGGACCTCGTGGTTTATAGTTAGTTTCGCCTTTGGATACTTTCTTTTTTAACATGTTTGAGGCTTGTAATTATCAGTTTGTAACGAGTTTGGGTATTAATTCTAACTTATGTTAAAATTAAGTAGAATGACTAGAATACCCTTTTATAACCACAGGGAGCATTTATGTAATAAATCATTGTTAATTGCAGGGACCATTTGTGTAAGATCTTAATAAATATAAAAAAAAAAAAACAATCCCCAACCCACATGAAATCAGATATGCGTCGATATGTGGCCGCTAGCAATGATGGTTCTCGATCTGTGGTTCCAGCTTTGCGGGGTTTCATTGATGATTCATTTCATTGTTTGGGGAAGATCTGGATGTCGTCGTTATCGATCCACCTGCAGAAACCGATAATCAGAGGTCCTTCATGAGCAACGTTAACCGGTAATGAAGTTGGGATCCGCTTTTGAGCTTGTAATTTAAGGGTTGTTCTATTATGCTGAAATTAAGCCACAGGGGGGAATCAAAATTTCCGTTTCAAACTCACCCTCAGATCACTATGGTTGGCATTACTAGCGTGCTCATGTATGGTTTATTCTCCGTTGCTGAACATTTTTATTTCAGTTGCAGCCCTGGTCCCGATTCAACCTATGTGTCTATTGCTAGGCTTGGAAGAAGGCCGTGCCAGTGCATTCTGGTGATATGTTTGGCTTCTTTGTTCTATATCTGAAGCATTGTGATAGAGAACAGTTGGTTAGGTGGTGCCAATGTTTATTTATACTTTTACTTCTATTTGTTTGATAATTACAAACTTTAAATATATTAAAAAAAAGTTATTACTTAAAGACGAAACTTGCTTAGACCACAGGGTCCATCTGTGTAATTAACTCATAAAATAAATAACCTTAAAAGCTGTAGTTATTGAAGAATAGAATTTTGACAACGACTAATATAGCAAAATATAGACGTCCACATTCTTTAGACATTATAGGGATCCGAATCACATTCAAAGAACATAAGACACAAAAATTCCTATAGTAGCATGTAATGAAAACATAAACAAACATAAATTTATGTATAGAACCTGAAGGGGTATGGTCCCAAAACGACCATTACCCGCATCAAACAAACCCCTACCAGTAAGCAAACCGCACCCATGCGGTCACATCCTTCGAACCCATTCGGTTCGAAGACGAATAGCTTGACCCAAGTACGAAAGAAGATGAACATATCGATGCGGCTGGCACCGCATCATATGGCCATTTTCGTCACGACAAGGGAAGCGAGCAAATAGTCTCCACATACGATGATGCGGCCAACACCGCATCTCGCGTATTTCTTGGTCACAAGTAGGAGACGCGGTAACTTCAGACGTTACCGCATGCAGCGATACGGCTCGCACCGCACCCTGCATATCCAACAAGTGGACTGACACGCCAGGCAAGTGGCTGACACCACGAGGCAAGTGGCGCCGGCGACAGTCCCCTGTCAGAGCTATTAAAGCAATGGGCTGACGTGGCGTAACCCCCACGGCCGGCGAGACTGACACACCTGCAACGGTGCAGCTCGTCGTCAGCCCATCCATCAATCTCCTCCTTCACTCCTCGGCTATAAATATCGACCCCAAACCAGGTTTGAGGTATCTCTTCACAACTCTCGAACTACTACTATTATCTTGCTTTGCTTCCCAAGCAAACTACTGATTCTCACGCCGGAGAGTGGTAACAAGGAGCACCCCCCACCCCATCCTCCTTGTTACGAGTCACGGCTTGTTTCCTTGTGCAGGAGATCATCCACCGGTGACCCAGCTAGCGATCTCCGAGAGGAAGGGATTAACCCTTCTTGACGAGACCAGTGTGTTAACCCTGCCCGGTTAACCATTGTTTCATCATTGGCGCCCACCGTGGGATATATTACCCTAAAAAATAGGTAGAAATATATCTATCTATACTATAAAGGGATATATTACCTTTTCCGCATCACTCACGAGCACACGTGAAATATGCGGAAGTGACACACATGAACCCATTCAGATGTGTCAGATGCTCAGAACCAGTGTTGTTCTTTGGAGTGAACCGCATCTCAGGAACAGGCAAAGCGCATTGCCTTCATTCTCTTCAAGCTTCAAATCCCTCCTGTCCGGTTCACAACCACAGAGGGTGCATGAACAACTTCTTCAGAAAAAAGAAGGAACGGAATCTACGCGCCCGCACATCAGCAGCCCTGACTCCTGAACCTTCAAGAGTTACATCCGTGCAACAAGCACACTTTGAGCGAAAATGGGACTGCAACATCGCAGACACCCATGAAGAGCTACAGACATAACCATAGCTTCCGCAGAGTGGTTGCTACGGAAGAGCAAAGCTCACTCCACATCACCGAACGAGGCTACCTCGTTATAAACTCGGTATTGGAGCGTGAAGGAAAGTGGCTCCGGAAAGAACGCAGATACGTGCTCTAAACAAGCACTTATCAAGCAGCAAGTGTCCGAACAGCGGTAACAAGTCTGCCTATGACTTTGTTTACCTGCCAACGGACCGCGGTAACAAGTCTGCTTAGGACTTTGTTTACCTACCAATGGATCGCATGGAATAAACAACGATGGGCATCCCCTTGCCTATGACCATGTTTATTTACCCATAGTTTAGATCCACATTGTTCGACCAAACAGGGCCAACAATGACGCAACGAAGTAACCGCAAAGAACGTACGGTTACTTGAGAGCTATCAAGATGAACACGAACACCCCACAAAAAAGGGATGGTCATCTCGTCATAGGATGCTGAACATAGAACTTGAGCAAAGTTCTAACACAACATCCAAAACCTTCAAACCCGACCGCAAAGGTTGGTTTACAAGCTTTTCTTTTCTTCTTCGTGCACCATTCTGGCAAATGGTTCGAAGAAGAAACCACCTCCAAGAGGTTCGAAACATGTGCAAACCTTCGAACCACCATCCAAGAGGTTGGTTCGAAGTTTGTGCAGCATTACTATGAAGGTCCCTAACAGGCCTTCAACACAACAACAGGTGGCAACCCACCTGATGACATGCAACGGCTGAGAATTTCGCATCAAGCGAAACCCCTTCACCGGTACGGAAGAGGCATAGCCGGATTTTTTTACCAGATCACCAGTTTGATCTGGCCTAGAATTTTCTCCAGACTGCCACACTACCTTCCTACACCATAAGTCCAGTACTCCTCCCACGTGCAACTTGCACAAGGTAGCAACACTAGACTGGGGGGACTTGAAGGGGTATGGTCCCAAAACGACCATTACCCGCATCAAACAAACCCCTACCAGTAAGCAAACCGCACCCATGCGGTCACATCCTTCGAACCCATTCGGTTCGAAGACGAATAGCTTGACCCAAGTACGAAAGAAGATGAACATATCGATGCGGCTGGCACCGCATCATATGGCCATTTTCGTCACGACAAGGGAAGCGAGCAAATAGTCTCCACATACGATGATGCGGCCAACACCGCATCTCGCGTATTTCTTGGTCACAAGTAGGAGACGCGGTAACTTCAGACGTTACCGCATGCAGCGATACGGCTCGCACCGCACCCTGCATATCCAACAAGTGGACTGACACGCCAGGCAAGTGGCTGACACCACGAGGCAAGTGGCGCCGGCGACAGTCCCCTGTCAGAGCTATTAAAGCAATGGGCTGACGTGGCGTAACCCCCACGGCCGGCGAGACTGACACACCTGCAACGGTGCAGCTCGTCGTCAGCCCATCCATCAATCTCCTCCTTCACTCCTCGGCTATAAATACCGACCCCAAACCAGGTTTGAGGTATCTCTTCACAACTCTCGAACTACTACTATTATCTTGCTTTGCTTCCCAAGCAAACTACTGATTCTCACGCCGGAGAGTGGTAACAAGGAGCACCCCCCACCCCATCCTCCTTGTTACGAGTCACGGCTTGTTTCCTTGTGCAGGAGATCATCCACCGGTGACCCAGCTAGCGATCTCCGAGAGGAAGGGATTAACCCTTCTTGACGAGACTAGTGTGTTAACCCTGCCCGGTTAACCATTGTTTCATCATTGGCGCCAATGACGAGACCAGTGTGCCAGCCGCATCGATATGTTCATCTTCTTTCGTACTTGGGTCAAGCTATTCGTCTTCGAACCGAATGGGTTCGAAGGATGTGACCGCATGGGTGCGGTTTGCTTACTGGTAGGGGTTTGTTTGATGCGGGTAATGGTCGTTTTGGGACCATACCCCTTCAAGTCCCCCCAGTCTAGTGTTGCTACCTTGTGCAAGTTGCACGTGGGAGGAGTACTGGACTTATGGTGTAGGAAGGTAGTGTGGCAGTCTGGAGAAAATTCTAGGCCAGATCAAACTGGTGATCTGGTAAAAAAATCCGGCTATGCCTCTTCCGTACCGGTGAAGGGGTTTCGCTTGATGCGAAATTCTCAGCCGTTGCATGTCATCAGGTGGGTTGCCACCTGTTGTTGTGTTGAAGGCCTGTTAGGGACCTTCATAGTAATGCTGCACAAACTTCGAACCAACCTCTTGGATGGTGGTTCGAAGGTTTGCACATGTTTCGAACCTCTTGGAGGTGGTTTCTTCTTCGAACCATTTGCCAGAATGGTGCACGAAGAAGAAAAGAAAAGCTTGTAAACCAACCTTTGCGGTCGGGTTTGAAGGTTTTGGATGTTGTGTTAGAACTTTGCTCAAGTTCTATGTTCAGCATCCTATGACGAGATGACCATCCCTTTTTTGTGGGGTGTTCGTGTTCATCTTGATAGCTCTCAAGTAACCGTACGTTCTTTGCGGTTACTTCGTTGCGTCATTGTTGGCCCTGTTTGGTCGAACAATGTGGATCTAAACTATGGGTAAATAAACATGGTCATAGGCAAGGGGATGCCCATCGTTGTTTATTCCATGCGATCCATTGGTAGGTAAACAAAGTCCTAAGCAGACTTGTTACCGCGGTCCGTTGGCAGGTAAACAAAGTCATAGGCAGACTTGTTACCGCTGTTCGGACACTTGCTGCTTGATAAGTGCTTGTTTAGAGCACGTATCTGCGTTCTTTCCGGAGCCACTTTCCTTCACGCTCCAATACCGAGTTTATAACGAGGTAGCCTCGTTCGGTGATGTGGAGTGAGCTTTGCTCTTCCGTAGCAACCACTCTGCGGAAGCTATGGTTATGTCTGTAGCTCTTCATGGGTGTCTGCGATGTTGCAGTCCCATTTTCGCTCAAAGTGTGCTTGTTGCACGGATGTAACTCTTGAAGGTTCAGGAGTCAGGGCTGCTGATGTGCGGGCGCGTAGATTCCGTTCCTTCTTTTTTCTGAAGAAGTTGTTCATGCACCCTCTGTGGTTGTGAACCGGACAGGAGGGATTTGAAGCTTAAAGAGAATGAAGGCAATGCGCTTTGCCTGTTCCTGAGATGCGGTTCACTCCAAAGAACAACACTGGTTCTGAGCATCTGACACATCTGAATGGGTTCATGTGTGTCACTTCCGCATATTTCACGTGTGCTCGTGAGTGATGCGGAAAAGGTAATATATCCCTTTATAGTATAGATAGATATATTTCTACCTATTTTTTGAGCGAAAATGGGACTGCAACATCGCAGTAACCCATGAAGAGCTACAGACATAACCATAGCTTCCGCAGAGTGGTTGCTACGGAAGAGCAAAGCTCACTCCACATCACCGAACGAGGCTACCTCGTTATAAACTCGGTATTGGAGCGTGAAGGAAAGTGGCTCCGGAAAGAACGCAGATACGTGCTCTAAACAAGCACTTATCAAGCAGCAAGTGTCCGAACAGCGGTAACAAGTCTGCCTATGACTTTGTTTACCTGCCAACGGACCGCGGTAACAAGTCTGCTTAGGACTTTGTTTACCTACCAATGGATCGCATGGAATAAACAACGATGGGCATCCCCTTGCCTATGACCATGTTTATTTACCCATAGTTTAGATCCACATTGTTCGACCAAACAGGGCCAACAATGACGCAACGAAGTAACCGCAAAGAACGTACGGTTACTTGAGAGCTATCAAGATGAACACGAACACCCCACAAAAAAGGGATGGTCATCTCGTCATAGGATGCTGAACATAGAACTTGAGCAAAGTTCTAACACAACATCCAAAACCTTCAAACCCGACCGCAAAGGTTGGTTTACAAGCTTTTCTTTTCTTCTTCGTGCACCATTCTGGCAAATGGTTCGAAGAAGAAACCACCTCCAAGAGGTTCAAAACATGTGCAAACCTTCGAACCACCATCCAAGAGGTTGGTTCGAAGTTTGTGCAGCATTACTATGAAGGTCCCTAACAGGCCTTCAACACAACAACAGGTGGCAACCCACCTGATGACATGCAACGGCTGAGAATTTCGCATCAAGCGAAACCCCTTCACCGGTACGGAAGAGGCATAGCCGGATTTTTTTACCAGATCACCAGTTTGATCTGGCCTAGAATTTTCTCCAGACTGCCACACTACCTTCCTACACCATAAGTCCAGTACTCCTCCCACGTGCAACTTGCACAAGGTAGCAACACTAGACTGGGGGGACTTGAAGGGGTATGGTCCCAAAACGACCATTACCCGCATCAAACAAACCCCTACCAGTAAGCAAACCGCACCCATGCGGTCACATCCTTCGAACCCATTCGGTTCGAAGACGAATAGCTTGACCCAAGTACGAAAGAAGATGAACATATCGATGCGGCTGGCACCGCATCATATGGCCATTTTCGTCACGACAAGGGAAGCGAGCAAATAGTCTCCACATACGATGATGCGGCCAACACCGCATCTCGCGTATTTCTTGGTCACAAGTAGGAGACGCGGTAACTTCAGACGTTACCGCATGCAGCGATACGGCTCGCACCGCACCCTGCATATCCAACAAGTGGACTGACACGCCAGGCAAGTGGCTGACACCACGAGGCAAGTGGCGCCGGCGACAGTCCCCTGTCAGAGCTATTAAAGCAATGGGCTGACGTGGCGTAACCCCCACGGCCGGCGAGACTGACACACCTGCAACGGTGCAGCTCGTCGTCAGCCCATCCATCAATCTCCTCCTTCACTCCTCGGCTATAAATACCGACCCCAAACCAGGTTTGAGGTATCTCTTCACAACTCTCGAACTACTACTATTATCTTGCTTTGCTTCCCAAGCAAACTACTGATTCTCACGCCGGAGAGTGGTAACAAGGAGCACCCCCCACCCCATCCTCCTTGTTACGAGTCACGGCTTGTTTCCTTGTGCAGGAGATCATCCACCGGTGACCCAGCTAGCGATCTCCGAGAGGAAGGGATTAACCCTTCTTGACGAGACCAGTGTGTTAACCCTGCCCGGTTAACCATTGTTTCATCAGAACCATTACTACAAAAAGTGGCATTTGCTATGAAACTTTGCTACGAGGAAAACCAGTCGCTAATTTTGCTACGAGTTAGCTACGCGCTAGCTACGAACACATTTTGCTACTGTTTTGCTAGGGATATTCTGTCGCAAATGAAATACGTAGCAAAATCCGTAGCAAATCCATTGCAAAAATGAGGAAATAAATATAAAAAATATAACGTAGCAGAATCGGTAACAAAATCCATAGTAAAAGCAGGAAAATAAGTATTTAGAAATTAAGTAAAAAAAATAAAATAAAATTTGTAGCAAAATCAGTACCAAAATTGTGTAAATAAATATATTCAAAAGGCTTACTAAAATTGGTATCAAAATCCATAGGTAAATCATGAAAATAAATATTTTGAAACTAACTAAAAGAAGTTAAAAAAATCAGTAGCACAATCTGTAGCAAAGTTGAGAAAATACATATTAAAAAAAAAGTAAATAAAGTTCGTAGCAAAACTGATAGCAAAATCTTGAAAAAATTACTTAAAAACTAAAATACCAAAATCTGTAGTAACATCCATAGCAAAACCCGTTGCAAAAACAAGAAAAAAAGTATTAAAAAATAACATTCTAATATCGTTGGTAATGTCCGTAGCAAAATAAGTTGCAAAGAACAAAAAAAAAATCAAACATTTTAAAATTAATTAATAATATTGGTAGCAAAATCCATAGCAAAACTAACAAATTAAATATTTAAAAAAACAATTTAGTAAAACCAGAAATAAAATTCATAGCAAAAATTGACAAAAGAAGTATGAAAAATATAATAATTAATAATATATAAAATAGATAAATTAAGAGCAAAAATATTTAATACTTAATAATAGTTTTACAATGTCAAATTTTTGTCTTTCAGAAATGCTATTGATGATTCAAAGTCAAACTGTAGTATATGATTAATCATGTACGTCAGCCGTCAATTCAGGTGAGTAAAAGTCACTATTAATCAATCAAAAATACTTATTGATCAATAGAAAACATTACTCTTAGCATACATCTACTTCATAACTACGAGTAGATCTCGACTTTTCAAAAGTTAAACGAGTTTAAGCCTAGTTTAGCTCGGCCTGAGCTTGTTTGCACACCCTACATAGCACAAATTCGGGCCTGTATATGTCACTCGCAAAGAAAAGTTTAATAAATGCAGGTGCGACATATCAGAGGCTGGTCAACATGATGTTCAAGGATAAACTAGGGACACTATGGAAATATATATTGATGATATGGTGGTGAAATCCAACAAAGTAGAGAATCACCTCCAGTATCTAGAATGTGCCTTCAATATCCTGGACCAGTATAATATGAAGCTGAATCCTGCCAAGTTCCATTTCGGAGTTGGGGCAGGAAAGTTCTTGGGATATATGGTGACAAAGAGAGGGATAGAAGCAAGCCTAGAACATATCAGAGCTATCCTAGACCTCAAATCACCATCTAATATGAAGGATGTTCAAAGGTTGATTGGGAGAGTAGCGGCATTGAACAGGTTCGTACCAAGATCCTCAGAAAAGTGCAAAGAATTTTATGATATCTTGAAAAACAACAAAAAGTTCTAGTGGGGAGAAAGACATGAAGCTGCTCTACAAGTGTTAAAATATTAGTATTTATCCAGTATAAATATGCCTATTTTATACATTTTATTTATTTTTAATCATTTCCTTTTATCTTTGTTTGTGAGGTTTGGGCTATGATGTTTGGACTGCTAGCTTTGGGCTTATTGTCGTTAGTATCAAGATGGGCTGCTGGCTTGGGCTTATAGCCGTTAGTGTTTAGTTGGGCTGCTGGCTTGGGCTCCTGTGTTGTCGCTTAGGGTTTGCCTCAGGATAAAAGGGGGCTTGGTCCTTTGGCTTATGCAATCGAGCTCCTCATCTCTTGTTCATCATTTCTTTGTTCACTGCTTTGTTTCCCTATCCTCACACGTACATTCGTGAGTCTAGGGTTTATCTATTACTTGTACCGATCATCCTGTTGGAAATCTTTTTTGCTCTTTTGTTCATTTGTTAATCTGTGATGACAGATTTGTTCAATCATTGTATTTGGTGCTAAGATTACATAATAAAACTGTTTGATTCTTGAGTTCTGAAATGGTATCAGAGCTCCGAGGTTGAATCGGTGCTC